>NW_026057580.1:87966466-88566466 GCF_023721935.1 Panthera uncia
TTCCTTTGCAAATTTAATTGACAAGTTGATTTAACAATATATATATATATATAAATGAAATGAACTTAGACTACCCTAAATAATTCGGGGAAAAGGAAAAAAAATGACAAAATTTTGGGACTTACATGCTCTTATTTCAAGATCTATCATAAAACTATGATAACAGAGAGTGATACGAGAGAAAGGCTAAATATGAACATCAATGAAACAGAATTCAGAGTCCAGATATAGCCGGTATATGATCTAATGATTTTCAACAAACATTCCAGGGCAATTCAATAGGAAAAAGGTAGGTTGTTTTTTTGTTTGTTTGTTTGTTTTTTTAGTCAAATGGTTCTTGAATAACTTGATATTCATGTGAAAAACAATGAACCTAGATATTTACCTCTTAACACACACAAGAATTTACTCAAAATGGATCATCAACCTACATATAAAAGCTGAAAACTGTAAACTTTTTAGGGAAAAAAAAAAAGGCTATTCCAAAGAAAGCTCCTATGAACATTATTGTATTAGTCTTTGTTATGGACACATGTTTGGCATTTTCTGAGCTAGCACGTAGTGGCTGAATGACTGCATTGGATACTAAATTTATGTTTACCTCATAAGACTCTCAAAATATTCTCCAAAATGATGTACCTTTACATTCTTTACATTCTTTACAAAAAAAAAACAAAAAAACAAAAAAACAAACAAAAAAAAAAAACAGGAGAAAGAAATCTTGGGTAGGCAAAAATTTCCTACACAGAAAATCAAAAGCACATAATAAACAAATGATAAAATGGTCTTCAAAAAATACAATTAAAAAATAAAAATGAAAATCTTCACAGACTAGGAGAAATTATTTGTAAAATGTATCTGACAAGAAGCTTCTATCTTAAGTATAAAGAATTCTTTAAAAATATAAAGAACTTGGGCGCCTGGGTGGCTCAGTCGGTTAAGTGTCTAACTCTTGACTTTGACTCAGGTCATGATCTCACGGTTCTTGAGTTCGAGCTTTGCATCAGGGTACACACTGACAGCACAGATTGTGCTTGGGATTCTCTCCGTCTCTCTCTCTCTACACCCTGCCCCCTTCGCTCGCTCTTGTGTGTGTGCTTTCTCAAAATAAATAAATAAACTTAAAAAACTTTAAAAAAGAAAACAAGTAACCCAATGAAACGATGAACAAAAATTTGAACAATTAAAAAGAAACATATATAAATGACCAATAAGCATATGAAAAGTGGCTCAACACTGTTAGTCATAAGAGAAATGGAAAATAAAACCACAATAAGGTACCACTACATACACATTAAAATAAATAAAATCTAAAGTATCAATAATACAAAACACTAGGCATAATGTTAAGCAATAGGAGCTCTTACACATTATTGGTGAGAATGTAAAAGGTACATCATTTTGGAGATATTTTGAGAGTCTTATGAGGTAAACATAAATTTAGTATCCAATGCAGTCATTCAGCCACTACGTGCTAGCTCAGAAAATGCCAAACATGTGTCCATAACAAAGACTAATACAATAATGCTCATAGGAGCTTTCTTTGGAATAGCCTGAGACTGGAAACAACCCAAATGCCTTTTTTTTTAAATTTAATGTTTATTTACTCTTTGAGAGAGAGACATAACAGGGGTGGGGGAAGGGCAGAGAGAGAGAGAGAGAGAGAGAGAGAGAGAGACAGAATCGGAAGCAGGCTCCAGGCTCCAAGCTGTCCGCACAGAGCCCAATGCGGGGCTCGAACCCACGAACTGTGGGATCATGACCCGAGCCAAAGTCAGATGTTTAACTGACTGAGCCACCCAGGCGCCCCAGACCCCAAATGCCTTTCAACCGGTGAGTCAATAAATGAATTTTGGTGTGTCCACACCAAGGAATAGAACTCAGCAATAAAATGGAATGGAATTCTGACACATGCACCAGCATAGATGAATCTCAAAAACCTCCAAATCAAAGAAGTCAGGCATGAAAGAGTACATGCTATAAGATCCCATTTTTATAAAATCTAGAAAAGATTGAACTAATGTGGCGACAAAAAGCCAGTTTGCTGTTTCCTGGGGTTTTGTGTGGGAAGTGGGGTTGTCTCCAGATAGCAGAATAGAACTTTTGGGGGTGATGAAAATGTCCTATATCTTGTCCGTGCTGGGGTCAAGTAGGTATACACATCTGAGAAAACAGTATAGTTAAAACAGGTGCATTTTGTCATGTGTAAGTTCTACCTGTAGCAATTGGACGTTAAAAAATAAATAAGAAAACAGAAATCAAAACATACCAACAGGCGGATGAAAAAAAGACGACAGAATGCCATACATTTTATAATCTAATTGTTAAAGAAGAAAGCCAGGAAGTCTGACCTAACAAGATATAACTTCTAATCCTTTTGACACCCCAAGAATATATGAATATTGGGAAGCCCACAGTAAAGTTGTCTCCCTAACTGTAGAGAAGACCCCATGATGTGAGGCCTCAGACGTTCCTCTGTGAAAGGGGATTCAATCCCAACCAGTTAGAAAACTTCCTTGGGGCGCCCCTGGCTCGCTCGGTAAAACACGTGACTCTTGATTTCTGGGTTGTGAGTTTGAGGCCCATGTTACGTGTAGATTACTTAAAAATATTAAAAAAAAAAAAAAAAAGAAAGAAGGAAGGAAGAAAGAAAGAAAGAAAGAAAGAAGAAAGAAAGAAAGAAAGAAAGAAGCCTTCCTCAGTAGATTTTCTAAAAAACATCCGAGAAAGGAATAACCCATGCACTGTAATACAAAGTTAACAGTCCCACCTCTATACCCACAGCCCTTTACCCTCAAAATATAGTAAGGTGTGTACATAAAATATGTGAGCTGAACCTCAGACTGTGGTGTAGAAAGATAGAAAGCTACTGTCAGATTTGTTTAGAAGGCAGACAAGAATTCACTCATTTTTTTTCAGACCAAAGAGAAGTGTTAGACAGAATTAGCTCAGCATAAGCAAGAAATGACATAACAACCCTGCAAACATAGGGTAAAGAACTTCTATTACATTTCATGAAAAGAGACAGAAAAAGTTGACTCTAGTAGAAAATATAAACCAGTGATACTGGAGAGAATTCCCATAAGTGTTTCATGTTGTAAATTTATTTAATAAAAACATGAATTGAATTAAATAAGAGCCCGCATACAAGAATTTAGAACAACTGAATGAGATGAAAAGGGAGATAGCAGACCAATGGAAATAAATTTAGGACAAACCAAATTTAACACCAAATAAATCAGAAAAAGCAAGAAGCAGAAGAACCCTTCCAAAAAAACTACAAGAGAAAGTACTTGTGAAAAATTCCAAATAGATTTTCAAAAAACTTGGTAGATATAATATAAGAAAATTTCCCTGAAATGGAAAAAAAATAAGTGAATATATGAAAAACACTTCATGTTTCAGGAAAATTGAATGCAGATGTTCCACACTGAAGTATGTTCAGTTTAACTTATGAATTCTACAGGTAGACGAAGAATGCTCCCATTCATCCAAAGAGACTTCCCAAGGGAAGGGGAGGGTATGACCTCAAAACGTTATATCCAACCAAATGCTGTCCAAATATAAATGCAGAAATTCTCAAATACAAAACAAAACAAAACAAAACAAAACAAAAAGCCCCAGTCATAAAGCATCTGGAAGCCCCTCTTGATTAACTAACTTGCAGATAACATTCTGATGAATCCAACGAAAGAACTCAGAAATGCAGAAATCCTGTAAGATTAGGGATTACCGCTGAATCTATTTAACTTTAAAATTTTCATTAAATATTGTGGGACTTTGGTTTGAGAACTATATGCATAAATTTAAAACCTTGCAAATACAAAATTATAATATGAGTAATAAATACTTGGAAGTACGGAAAGGGACGTGGGAGAAAATATAAAAGTATGAATGTCCTCATCTTTTATGATCTAAAATCGAAACATGTAAAGTGTGTGGGACATTTTAATGTCTTTTACAATCTATGTTCTCAACATTTAAGACCCGTTTACAAAATATTACCCCTTGTGGCTAAAACCAACAGCAGCAACAGCATTCATCTGAAGTTCAACAACTGTTCAGTTTTAGTTTAGTGGTTTTTAAAAAAAAAAATTTTTAATGTTTATTTATTTTTGGGACAGAGAGAGACAGAGCGTGAATGGGGGAGGGTCAGAGAGAGAGGGAGCCACAGAATCTGAAACAGGCTCCAGGCTCTGAGCTGTCAGCACAGAGCCCGACGCGGGGCTTGAACTCACGGTCCCCGAGATCATGACCTAAGCCGAAGTCGGATGCTTAACCGACTGAGCCACCCAGGCGCCCCTAGTTTAGTGTTTTCATATAAATTAAACAAAATTACGATTTAATGTTTTTATTTTAAACAGTACACAAATTATAATCTTTATTACAGTTAATTTATTCATCTTTATAGCAACATCTCCATAGAAAGATATCTGTAATAACCTTCAATTAATGTTAATATTGTTTATTTATTTTCTTATGTATTAAAGTTTATTTCTTTTGAGAGAGAGAGGGCGCGTGCACATGCACATGTTGAGCAAATCAGGGAAGGACAGAAAGAGAGAGGGAGAGAGATAATCCCAAACAGCCTCCATGCTAGCACTGAGCCTGACTCAGGGCTCAATCTCACAAAGCATGAGATCATGACCTGAGAGGAAATGAAGAGTCGGACACTCAATGAACTGAGCCACCCAGGGGCACCAGTATTGTTTATTTCTAACAGAATTTGAGATGATTGCTTGTGTCTTTTTTTTTTAAAACCTTTTCTTCTGCACTCCTTAAAAGCCCTATAATAAGCATGTGGGATTTTTACACATTGTAAACATAAAGTGACTTTTCCTACAAAGAAAAATACAAACACGACCCTTGATTCTTTTTTAGAAATAGAATAAATTATATCAAACTTTCCATCACATAAGCCTCACTGGAACTACGTCGTGTTGATGTGTGGTGCAGCAGAGAATACAGAATTTATCTAAACTCATGATCTATTCTGTCATCTGATCTTTATGAGTGTTTTGTTTTTCCTTAAGCCTCGCCAGATCTGTAGGAGGCCGAGAAAAACTGCATCCCTTAGAACAGACAAATCCTGAGACAGGATGTAGTTGTCTCTATGTTTCTATCAGCTCCTCCTCTAATCCTAGGATTGTTGCTGAATGTTTGAAATAAGACAAAGCACCTAACTAATCATTATATTCAAAGCACAGAATATGAGATTTGGGGCTACGTTTTAAGTGATATTCCTCTTGAGCACTGTATCCTGAAACCAAATTCACAACATTCTCTTAAATAAAAGAGAAAACAAAATCACCCCAACTGTCTCTCTTTCTGATCTTTTAGCCAGCACCTTGTTGGTTTGGCTTTCAATAACATTTATGTCAATGTGATAAGCTAACTTGAAAGACTGATTTAAAGCCTAAACATAATTTTATAACAGAGCCTCCTTTTCACTTGTATTTTTGAAGAATGCCTAAATTTAACCATGTAGTTCAATGGTTCTGTGTGGGCAATGACATCTCAAAACTGGTCTTGTTCTGTGAAGCAATTCTCCTTGTCTTTTTAAGAAATGAAAAACCCAGCTTCAATATTTCCTGGGGGAGACCAAAGGTGTGGACTCAGAGCTCTCTGTAACTTGGAAGCGGAGTATTTTCAGAGGATCTACACAAGCTGAACACCAAAGAAAATAACGAGGCCGTAGAATACACTTTTGAACCTCATCGCCTTGTAAAACAAACAGCTTTCAATGTCCATGTGTTTTCAAGATTCTCTCAGATTAACCCTTGAATAGGAAAAGTTTCTAGCCAATATGTAAAAACAAAACAAAACAAAAACCAATATTCTAAAGGGGAAAAAAAAGACTACTAAGTCTTTGCAAGAGATAATGATATTTTAAACAAGACTATCCCCTAGTGTTTTTAGAATGACATTTTACATACTGTTTTGATATTCACTACTATTTTATTTTTTGCATATGTAATTATTTATTTTGAAGAAACAGGCAGATATCTAGCTACCTACCAGAGGTAGGCAAAAAATGCAAACACCAGCTCCTTCATTGCTTACGTAGATCTGATGTTGAACAGCCTCTTAATCCCTGAACTTCCATTTCCTCTTCTATAAAAATAGGATTGTAAGCCCTACTCTACCTGTTGGAAGTGTGTGAAAACAAATTAAATGAAATTATACATATGGAAATACTTTATAAACTACAAACTAATTTACACAAGCATTTTGTTATTTGTATTTTAGTAGATACAGATTTCTGACGGTCATTGGGTTGTCTGGATAGGAACTCGCTAGAATGTATTCACAGATAGTAAGTATAATTCAAAAGAAGAGTGCTCTTAGTTCATAATCTACAATCTCTATAATATTTTGGAATAAAAAAGTAGACCATAATTATATTCTACTCAGTGAGTGCATTTACCACATTCTCATTAACGGTTTTTTAATCCTTAAACACACTCCCTCAAAGATCTATGTGTTTCTTTTGCCCAATTTCATCAGTCTCTTCTATTTTGAAAAGTCCTAATCATTAGAAAATTCTTCCTTATATTAAAACAAAACCTATGCTCCAAAATTTCTACCAGCCACTCTAATTCTTCTTTGCGCTATTACCAAGAATGAATAAAATCATTTTTCCTACATCAGCCCTAATATATTCAAAGCAGGACTTTTGATTTCTGCTTCAAATCTGTTTCCCTACAGCACTCACACATCCTCATTTCCCCCTTCCTCTTTTTTTCCCCTCATCATCTCCCTGAAATGCCATCAACCAACAAGTCCAGTGTGTGCTATCTTGAGAAAGTAACCCGCTTGCAACCATTGCTCATGAGTTCTACTGCTATCACCTTGGTCCCAGACACATTCACCTCTCAACTGGGCAATCACAACAGTCTCCTGGTTGGTATTATTATTTCCAATCTGGTCCTCCTAGAGTCCTTTCTCAATTCAGCAGCCAGATCAATTTTGTTTATATCCAATAGCATTTTCTTTGCACTTAAAACCCAAAGTCTTTATGTCACCTATAAAGTCCTACATGATCTTTGTGTCACCTACAAAATCCCACTTGAAGTCAGACCTCCTCACTTATTCTCTGCCGTGTTTCACTCTGTTCCAGCCAAATTCGCTTTCTGGCTGTTCTTTGAACATGCTACCTTCATACCCACCATAAGGTCATTACAGTGGCTCTTCTGTCTGCAAACAGTATACTTTAGATCTTTCCATGGCTGGCTCTTCATCGCTGAGGTCTCTGCTCAAACATCACCTCCTGCCATGGATTGAATGTTTGTGTCCCACCCACCACCACCGCCCCTGCCCTCCTGCCGCAAATTCATATGTTGAAATCTTAACACTCAAGGTGGATGGTATTATGAGGTGGGGTTTTAGGGAGGTGATTAGCTCATGAGGGCAGAGCCCTTATGGGATTAGTGCCCTCATAAAAGCAGCTTGAGAAACCTCCCTTGCATCCTCTGCTATGTGAGGTTACAGTAAGAAGATGGCCATCTCCATCTACGAGGAAGTAAGTCCTCACCAGACACTGAATCTGCTGGCACCTTGATCTTGGACTTCCCCGCCTCCAGAACAGTGAACAATAAATTTCTATTTATAAGCTACTCTGTCTATGGTATTTATGTTACAGCAGCCTGGACAGACTGAGATACCTTCCCAGAGAGGCTTTTACTACCCTACTGACAACAGCTACATACCTTCTTCACTGTCTCAATTATTTTCATAACATTTACTAATATCTAAAATTTTATATTTATATTATTTATTCCCTCTTTCCCTCTGTAGCATATATTCCCAAGAGGGCAGGAATAATATGTATCTTGCTAATTATTTATCTTAAGTAGTTTCTATGATGTGCAATTGTGCAGACAGAGTGAACCTAGCAAGCCTGAGACTTCCATCCTTAGAAATGCCCATTTGGAAGGCTGGCCTTTGGCTGATGTCAAGGAACTTAATTAGTAAACAATTTCCTATACTGATATAAGACTTTCTCTAAGTGAAGAGTGACTCACTGCGCCTAGAGTATTTGTACAAACAATGCAATTTATGTTGACCATCTGCTTTCCTTCTAAGAGTCTAGATTTTGGTACTTACTAGGCATAGAACACCTATGTAACCAGCCCTTCATAAAAACTCTGAGTATTGAGTCTCCAATGAGCATCTCTGGGTGACAACATTTCATGCATCTTGTCATACTTTGATGCTAGTGTTATTAAGTACATTCTGTGTTATTCCACTGGAGAGGCCCCTTGGACACTTGTACTGGGTTTCCTCTGGACTTGGCCCATAACCTTTTTCCTTTTGTTAATTTTGCATTGTATTCTTTCTCTGCAATAAATGTCAGCCATGAACACAGTAATAGGCTGAATCCTTTTGGTCCTTTTAGAAAATCACTAAACTTGGCAGGAGTCTTGGGGACCTGGACATGCCAACCAAGAAGCTCACTTTGTCACCCAGCTAAAAAAAAATTAAATAGGATAGGACTTGAAAAAATTCTATAACATGGTGATAAATCCAATATGAAGACAAGCCCATCCTTCTCTGAAGTATACTATCCCACTACGAAATCCATTTACTACTTACGTGACTGGCCTATAGATCTCCTTAACGCCAATGAACTGAAGTTGTTCCATAATGTCAGGAATACTTGCACATCGAGTAAGATTAATTCTTGGGTAATAAAGAAGGTATGAAAGACACATTTCATTCCTGGTGCTTAATCCTCCCTGAAAATGGAGATGTTTTATTTAGAAAAGTATATGTTCCACCAACTTTGACACAGCACCCAAGCCACCAATGTCATACAATTCCATCCAGCTTTAATAAATCTTAAACCTGAAAAATAATAATCTCCTTGGCAATTTGATTTTTAAAAAAGGTAGACACACATTGAAAAATTAATAGAATTATTTCCATCTCTTTAAAAGTTGCCTTTCTTTAACAACCTAATAATCTCTTTCAAGTTCTGTTCATATGATGTAAACTTCTCACCACAGTGAGGATTATGGGGCTGTTTGATTAACAAACAGGTTATGAATCAGTCAGTTTGATGGAATCTTTGCCTTATTGCACTGAATTTTCTATAATCTTGTTTTCATGTGTATCGACATCAGCAGATGCATACCACAGGGAAGACAGGTTTCACATTTTGCATCCAGGTAATAAACTATCTACCGAAATTAAGAAGATCAAAGCTTCTCAGAAGAACAGAGTCTAGAATAGAATCTAGAGTTGCTACAATATATTATCCACAGTGTTGAATTTTCAACCAAAGGTTATTAAATATAAAAAGAAACAGGAAACTGTGATCTGTGCTCAGGAAAAAAAAAGTTAGCAGCAGAAACTGATTGTGAGAAGATACAGATGTTGGATTTAGTAAAAACTTAAAAACACATATAAATATGTTTAAAGAGTTAAAGAAAGATGTTCAAGTACTTAAAGGCAAATACGTTAAAAATGAGTAAACAGAGAGAGAAAAAAAAAAGTATAGAAAATGAAAATATCCCAGAAAATATCTCAAAATGCAATATTAAATGTTCTAACATACATGTAATTAGAATTCTACAATGAGAAGGAAGAGAAATAAAAGGGTAGAAAAAATATTTGGAAAAATAATGGCTGAAATCCTCCCAAATTTAGTGAAAAACATGAACTTACAAACCCAAGAAGGTCAACAAATTGCCAAAGATAAATATGAAGAGAGCAATACCTAGACACATCAGTCATACAGATGAAAGACAAAGAGAACATTTTGAAAGCAGCAAGAGAAAAATGACACATAGCATACAGGCGAACAATAATAAAAATGACAGATGACATTTCGTCATAAGTGATGGAAGAAACAAAAAGATATTGGGATTATAGGAGCTCCTGGGTGGCTCAGTCGATTAAGTGTTTTTCTCTTGATTTTGGCTCAGGCCACAATCTCACGGTCGTGAGATTGAGCCCCATGTGGGACTCCTCACTGGGCATGGAGCCCGCTTAAGATTCTCTGTCTCCCACTCTCTGTCTCTCCCCTGCTAGTGTTCTCTCTCATATGTATACCCAGATGTGCTAATATTCTTTAATGGAAACTCCATCCTTTGCCACTTAAATCAATGCCATGTCTATTCTAAACCAAGTTTCCATACAGGGGGTTTATAGGCCAGTCTCCAAAGTTCCTATTATGTTCTACTGTTCTAACTCTGGACCCAAGTACACTATCGATCACCATAGCTTTAAAATAGTCTTCATATCCAATGGCTTGTCTCCACCTTTTACTTTTTAGTAGTGTCTTGCCTATTATTAACCTTTGCTCTTCTAGGTAGATTTTAGAATCAACTGGTTCCATATAAAAGCTAAAACTAAAATTTTTAGAAATACATTTTTTAAAAAGAGAAAATCTTTGCAACTATGACCAGGCAAAGATTTCTTAGGATACAAGAATCTAAAGTCATACAATTTCTGTGAATTTTTTATTGGAATTACATCAAATTTTTAGGCCAATTTGAACAGAAAGATTACTTTATTGGGCTTTTCTATCCATGAACATAGTATCTCTTCATTTCTTTTGGTATACTGTAGTGTTTTGCAATCATGATTTATAATTTTTTCCAGAGACCAAGTAATATTAGATTTTAAGTAAATATTAGGTTTTATTTCTATAGAACTTCTTGAGATAGTTTCTTATATACTAAAATACAGTTAATTTTAGATACCAATTTTCAGGGGGGTTTTGATGTAGAAAATTACAATGTCTGTGAATACTGTATTTTGCTCCTTTGCTTCTTCCTTTCTGATCCATAGATATTTTTTTCTTTCCCAGTAATATGTGGCATAGAAATAGTGATAATAAATACCTATCTCCTTCCTGATAGTAAATTAGTACTTCCAATATTTCATTTAGTTAGATATTTGCTACAGATTTTTCATAGGTAAGCTGTATCTGGTTAAGGCACTTCTCTCCTATTCCTGGTTTGTGAAATGTTCTTTTTTTTTTTTTTTTTTTTTATGACTGACTTAAATTTTATGAAGTCTTTTTCTGCCCTTATTGACGTGGTCACATGTCTTTTTCCTTCAATCTCTTAATGTAGAATGGTATTAATATATTTTCTATTTTAAACCAATTTTACATTCCTTAGCTAAATTAATCCCAAATTTGCTCTAACATTTCATTTTTATATGATGCAGAATTTGGTTTGTCAATACTCTGTCAAAGATATTTCCATCAGGTGCATGTTGCTGACCTCTTTCATACTGTCATCATCAAATCTTAGTGTTAAGAGTATGCTGACTTCATAAAATGAGTTGGTGGGAGATGTTCTCCGGAAGAGACTGGGTAAGGCATGAATGTTTGTCAGGACTCCCCAGTCAATCTGTTTGGTCAGAAGATCGACCTTAGGGTCATACAATTCATTCTTCCTTTTGAAGTCTTGATTCATCTAAGTCCAGACTCAAGCAGATGGTCATTTGTGATCACAGGTCTTTAATAAGTTTTGGTGAGGAAAAACTAAAAGACTAGAGATAGCTTTTCATGAAAGAGCAAATAAATTCTACTGCAAATATTGCTGTAGTATCACTAGTTAACCTGATAAAATGCTAAAACAGCTCTAACTTCTCTTTTATGATGTTTCATGCTCAAGAGGTTCAGGAATTTTGCCTCTAAATTGGAATGCTTTTTACTTTTTCTCCTTCTCCACAAATGAATTTTAATAATAATAAAAATTTTCTTACCCAAGTCATCCGGGCTCTATCTTTTGTGTTGTAACGGCACTCAGTAATGAGATTATCTCCCTAAAACATAAAAATAAAAGCTTTCAGATTGGAGTTTAGTTTGCTTTGTTTATGTAATCCATTTGTAAGCCAATAGTTTTATTTCCTACATGAGTAGATTCATTAAGCAATTTGATTCAGGGAGACTTTTGATCTACTTAATTCTAAGAATACTAGTATAATAAACAAGCAAACAAACAAATAAGGCTCTCTCAGGCCATACTCCACCATGTTCTAGCTGAATGACCTTAAATAAGAAAAGAATTAACTGGGCGAAATTTATTTATTTAAAAAGTAATATAGGGGCGCCTGGGTGGCTCAGTCGGTTAAGCGTCCGACTTCAGCTCAGGTCACGATCTCGCGGTCCGTGAGTTCGAGCCCCGCGTCCGGCTCTGGGCTGATGGCTCGGAGCCTGGAGCCTGCTTCCGATTCTGTGTCTCCCTCTCTCTCTGCCCCTCCCCCGTTCATGCTCTGTCTCTCTCTGTCTCAAAAATAAATAAAACGTTAAAAAAATTTTTTTTTAAATAAAAAAAAAGTAATATATAAAATAACTGTTATTTTTGCACAGCTGTTGTGAGGAGATTAAATGATACAACACACACTTAGCTCTTAGATTAAACATTTCATAAATGTTAGCCATGGATACTAGTCATTGTGTTACCTCTTCGTTTATATTGTTTTCTTTAAAAGTCTTTAGTCATGTCTTTATTTCCTTACAACAGAATTCTGAAGTAAAATAATAGTAATTTATTGCTCCAGTGTTTTCTAACCTTTTGAACAATTCAGTACGCATAGAAAATAATTTTTTTTTATGGGTCACCCCTCAGGTAAATGGACAGACGGCTATTCATAGACCAAAGACAGCTCGCTCTGGGTGTTGGTCCCTAGATTTGCTCTCCCTGGCCTACTGCTCAGAAGGTGCAGAGATCACTATCTCAACACATGCTCTTCCATAAACCCAAGTATTGTTGCAAGCTGGATTACAGAGTATAGTATAATTAGTTCTGTCCAAAAACTGTCAAATGAAAGAATTATCCTTATATTCATTTTCACTGAACTGTAACTTCCCCAAACCATCCTATGGTACAAAAAAGATCTCTGATTTTTCCCATCACCAGAATTGCCATGCAAAGGTTTCCTGGAAAGTTAAGTAAGAAAAGAGTAATGTTTGGTACTCAGAAACCAAGTTTTCATTTTCTTCTTAAAACAACTTGAATTGCCCGTGGGAATAGTAAGAAAAATGAGTTTTGATTTTGGAAAAGAGATCAAACACATTCCATCTGGGTTGTGCAATACCCACAGTGGGTGGTTTAAAGAATGTGAATACGATGAGCAATTCATTTTACACATAGAAACCTTGCTAAGTCTCAGCTATCATGTCTTGACTTTTCTAATATTCAGTGAAAGAGAAGAAAGCATTCATACTGGTAAGATTGTTTGTTCTTCCTTTAGATACTGAAACTCCTGAAAATTGAAGTCAAAATCATCATCATAAGCCAGTAATCTCAATTCCTCCCCTTTGCGAAAATGACGGAGCCTGATGCCCCTGCCCGCCAGGTGAGCATGAAGAAGCACAGCAAACACATGGATTCCACTTGGCTTTTCAGCTTCCAGAGCCTAAGGGCAGGGCACACAGAGGAAGACACAATTAGCCCAAACAAGCGCATGTTCAGACAGTTCACAGTAAAAGAGACTTGGAGGGACAACTAAGAAGAAAATCTAAAGCAATTTAAGTGAATGCTTGAACAGCCAAACATTTTGAACTTGGATTTTTTCATGACTTATTCCTAGCAGGGTTATTAGCTTTGTGAAGTAACGTTTGTAGGCAGAGAAGAAAGGGAACGAATGCTTACTGGGGGCCTACAGAACCACTCCTAAATATTATCTTTCTTTTTCCTTCTTTTAGGAGGTGAAGAGTCAATCAAAGCTCCTGGCAAAAAGACTCCAGTATGTTAGTGGCCTGTAAATGGAAACTCTTAAAAGGACAAGTCATTCCCACTTTTTAAGATAAGAAAACCAAGTGGAAGGATGGAATTATGTGAATTGTCCATGGTCCTACAGCTAGTAAATGATGTCGTGGCAATTTTCATCATGGTCTAAATAACTCAAAGGGCTCAATCTTTCCACTTCATCCATCTGCCATCTGTCTACAATTCTTTATGGCTCATAAAGAATATGATCGAATATGATTGAAATATGTTTGCTTAAGAAGAAAAGAACTATAAATGGAAGTAGCCATTATTAAATACTTAAAATATTTTTTTTCTTATCCAATATGTATTTTTATATTAGGTATTATTGCTCTTTGGTTTAAGTAGGGAAGCTATAAGCAGAGAAAAGGAGAAAAAATTGAAAATGAATAATGGAAAAAAAAACAAATGTAGATGAAAGGTAGAGAAATGCCAAAGACACTAGATAACTAAAGGTAGAAATTGTAAAAGAGAAAATAAAGTGTCCAATATGAAATAAACAAAAGAAGTAGGTCAGGAAGAAAAATATCCTGGATATTAGCCTTGTCCGGAATTCTACTCCTATAGACTTCAAGATTTAAAAAACCATCAGATGTCTTCCCACAATGATAAATAATGGCTTTAAAACATGACAACAAGAAAAAGATTGGTAATAATAAACATGAGATTTTCCAAACATAGTTTTCTAAGAGCATTATTCTGTAAGTGGCAGCTCACAGACTCAGATGTTCCACATACCTCTTCTAGGCATTCCAGAGTGCAGTGACCCTCAGACCGAAATTCAGGCATCCCTGGAGGGATGGTATGGAAGAGGCTTACCCAGAGGCCAGCCTCAATCACCCCAGCATCGTATTTCCTTATATCTGTTGTATGAAATAACCTCAGTCCAGAATTATCTATTAAGCCTGGAATGCGAGCATATAGTTAAAAGTGAGTTTGTGTTCTTAAAAAAATAAAAATAAAGGTTCTCCACATTCAGTTGAAATGGGTTTATTCATTTTCCTTAAAACTTCATAAGGGAAAGAATTACAAGTAAAGATCACTGAAATACAATATTCAGTTTCACAAATGGGAATTAAAAGACAAGTCGTCATACTGTCTGCAACCCTTTTTGATTTCCAGAGCATACCATGGGAAAAATGTTTGTGTGGTCTAGCTGATATAGTCCACAATTATCTAACATAAAGACAAAAGGGAAATTCTAAAGTCACTCAATAGAATGTAGAATAACTCAACAAAAGTTTTATTTTATATTGTTTTCAGGTAAAGTTCAGTAACATTTCTACAAAGGGAGAAGCCCCTTGGCCTAGAAACCATCTGCTAATAGAATAAATTACTAGTGATAACGTTCTTTATAGTTTGCCACCATTCTTTTAATCATTCAACAATGGTCATTCTATCAACAAAAAATAGTAAGAATCTATTATGTGAATAGCATGCATGATAATAGGCATGGGGGGATCAACAATGAGTAAGACACATTCCTTACTGTGACAGTTTTCATTGAGGGGAAAGTATGACCCAAACCCTTCATAAATTTGTTCCACTGACTTGGGAATTAATTGACTCCTTTCTGGAGGGTTGACTTACCTACCTGTGACTACCAAATCGATGGTTTGGAACAACTGACATATACATAAATTTACATTAATTGGTGTGATTAGTTTTATTGTTTCTCTTTCCCACCACACTATAATTTCCATGAGGGTGGTTTGGTTTGTATCATAAAGCACAGACCCAAGACAAAGTTGGTGCTCAGTATTTGCTGAATAGTTGCATAAATCAGTGGAAAATAGTAACTTTCATTTGCTTCTTTTGATAGCTTCATATTGAATCTTTCAACTTTTTGGTTTTGGAATATTACATAAGTCGATTTAGAAAAGTAGATTTAGAAATCAAATGTAAATACGCTCATCTCTTCATTTCAATATCATATTACGCAGTGTCACTGCATAAATATTTCTTAAGCATATTTATGGTTTTCCTACCATACAACAAAATCTTAATATTATCTAGTGATGAATGGCAGCTTTTCATATGTGCAGTTAGAAAGAAAATGTTTCATCAACACTGTGTATTTAGGACTAATTTACATCGCAAATAGAAAAATCTATTATTCTACTTTCTGGAAAGTAGCATGCAAATTGTTTTTTTAAGATCAGTGACCACACATGCCCATTTGCCTGGTACAGTGCTGGTTAATCACTTTTGTCCCAGTATAATTATTAATAGTACCCTCTTTCGCTCTAAAGAGTATCCTAATTTGGATGACAAATATATAGGTTAATTCTTTCTAAAATGATGCTAGTTTATTTCAACTCTGTTAAGTTAGGTGTTCTAAAACTTTTAAAAATCAGAGGTAGAATACACGAAGAATAAACTCACCCTCCTTATATGTCGGATTGTCATAATGGACTTCCAGGAGCACATAACGAGGATCTAACGGTGTGCCAAGGGACAATCCAACATGAGGTGGGTAGGAAAAACCCTAAATAAGGAAAATTCCATGAGACGTGCCCTATGAAAGTCCCTACAAGCTCTATTCCTCCAAAAACCCCAACCATTCTCAAAGATATTTCAACATTCTGGAACCCCATAATCTATAGTGGATAAAATAAAGGGGCTTAAGGAAAGAATCCCTGCCAGTGGAAAGAAAAGTAAGCTACCCTCATATCAGAAATAGTGTATAAAGCGGGGTGCCTGAGTGGCTCAGTCAGTTAAGCATCCGACTTCGGCTCAGGTCACGATCTCACGGTTTGTGAGTTCCGGCCCCGCGTCGGGCTCTGTGCTGACCGCTCAGAGCCTGCAGCCCGCCTCAGATTCTGTGTCTCCCTCTGTCTGCACCTCCGCTGCCCGCACTCTGTCTCTTACGTTGTCTCAAAAATAAATAAACGTTTTAAAAAATGTAAAAAAAAAGAAGAAATAGTGTATAAAGCTTTACTTGTAAGTATGAGAACCGTAGGGGAAAGACATGATCAATGAATAGTGTCACATCTCCATAATCAGTCATTGGCCCCACCTCTCCACCAATGGCCCAGGCAAAAATCACAGTCTCGCAGGTGAGGAACGCGTCAGGCATGTTAGGATGGTAGCACTCATGGCCATAGTCCAGAACGCTGTCATTGAAGCTGCTACTGCACTGATAGAGCAGGATGTGGTGGACCAGACTCTCGTGGCCTCTCTGTATCACTGGCTCCACCTAAACGAGCACAAATGAGAGGGAGGATGTGACAAATCCAACCACCCGACAACACCCTCCGGTAAGCATGAAACTAGCATAGAGCATTAGCAGTTTTGCGAAGGGATTGTTTGCTCAACGATGTAAAGTTTACGATGGGGTTCAAGTATAATGCATTATGCATTCTGGATATGAAAACAACGATGGTGATGGGAACAATGGCAACGGCAAAGATGAGATGATAACCTGTTCCTCCAAGAATCACAGGATTTACTAATCCGTTTGTGTTTTGAACTCACTTTTGTTTTCCTGATCATTCTGCATGGCAGCTGTTTCAAAAATTGCTTTCTTCCAGGCTACTTTGCCCTTGGTCCCCTCCCTTTTTTCCTTTCTTTTCTCCCCCCGCCCCACACATAAAAAAAAAAGAAATTAAGGCTATAGATAGGCATAAACTCCCTCAGTCTCACTCTCTTCCACCTCAAAATATTTTTATCCATCCCTACTGAAGGCAGTAGATGATGCCTTATTCATCTATTACCTGTCTATCTATCAATACCTATCTATCATATACATATCTACCTGGTGCTGAGCATAGGGCTGGGCACAAAGTAGTGTTCAATAATGGATATTTTTAATTTTTATTCTAGTGATTAAAATCAAATTGTAATAAGAATCTTACCATTAGAATTTAGGAGAGAAAACAACACGGTAGTGATGTGTTCCTGTGACACTGCTGAAATTAGGAGAGGGGAAGTAGAAACCAGCGAACAGAGAAGGGGCAGTAAAGTCGGTTCTAATCTTGACAGCACAATGCATATGAACACGTTCCTTCCGTTGTCCTTTCTGTAAGCTCCCTTCGTAACGCTTGCACACCTCAGCCCAGGGAACTCACAGCGAGCTGAACACATCCTAAGGTCCCAAAGTGCCTTACCTGCAGAGGACGTACAGGAGCCCTGTCTGTACCTAGTGTAGCTGGGCTACAGGTGTTGCCATCAGCCACAGGGTTCTTTGAACGCTCCATTCATCTGCTAAAGAAACCATGGTCTGTCCCTAAATTTCCAAGGCTTGACCTGTCTTAGAGCTCAACACCTTCCGCCTTTAGCCCTGACTACTCAAAAGCAGGCGAATGCATTTTGAAACCCTTGCTTGTCCTCCAATTTAGACGTGCTTATGAAGATGAAGTGTTTTCAGCTATTGTCTCCTAAGGCTTTCCATTTTGATTTTCTACATAGTTTTTCTTTCTTTCCTCCTTGTTTTTAAATCAGAGAATCTAAGCAGCCAAACAGGGAAGCGGTAGGTAGTAGGCAGAGATCTGAATAGGCAGCCGGGGGTTCGACTTTTTAAATCCAGCTTGCCTTTGTGTTACATAGTGAGTCATGCCATAGCTAGCCCACACGTACATTTTAACATCACATTCACAGCAATGACACTGCGCATGGCTTTGTTTGCACTTGTCTCTCATCTCTAAAAGACTGCGTGCCCTGAAGACAGAACCTATTTTCTATTTTGCCTGAAAACGACAGTTATTGTTCAAGCATGGTTGCATAACACATTACACAGAAGGGTAGCCTAGGATGCCTATTAGATTTTAGTTTCCGTGTCTAGTTTGAGCTCTCTTGTGAAACCTGACTTATTCGGGCACCTCAGCACTCCAAGGGGAACAGGGCACTGCTAATATGTCCAGAGTAAGAGAGGGACGTGAGGCATTTTCACCAAGTGCCTTTTCAGTTCTGGCAGAACCTGTAGGTTGCACTGAGCTCCACAAGGTAGGTCCTAGAAAGGAGCCATTAGGGCTTTAAAGAAAAGCTGGCTCTTGCCAAGGCAGCTACAAAGACAGACGGTCTTCATCGAGGCACAGCAAGAGAAAGCTGAGGATGTGCATGATGAATTATATGTGGCTGGTGGTGCCTGCTTTGAAGGAACATCACTAAACTTCTTGAGAGAATCTTTGAAGAGCACGCGTTGTTGTTGCTGTTTTTAATATAGGAAACGCTGAAACCAACCCCAGGCTTCCCAACTACCAATGCATTCTAGTAATAATAATAGTAACATCTGCATTTTACTTAGCACCTACTATCTGCCAACCACTGTATTAGCCACTAGCTACATTTCATTTAATATTTACAATGAATCTATAAGGTAAATATTATTGTCTCCGTTTTACAGATGAGAAAATTGAGACTCAGAAGATTAAGTAACAAGCTCAAAATATCATAGCCGGGCAATCGTAGATGGGGATTTGAGACTAGGCAGGTCTGACCCCAAAGTCAGTATTCCTCCCACTGCAACACATCATTGGAGGAGGACACGTTGGAGATGCATCGGGACCTGGAAGCTTCTGCCTGTGAGCTGGGGGGAGGAAAGAGTGGGAGCCTTATGTCTGGGGGGGGGGATTCCTGCCCTCACCCCAGTCGTGTGTCCTTTGGCCCTTAGGGAGAGAAGACAGAGTGTGGCCTTTCAATATGTTCTTTCCTAAGGAGAGCAAATAGCAAGGTCTCTCCTCAAAACCTGGCAAGGTCTTCAAAGAAAATTAAACTGTAATCTGACCTCCAGATTACAAACTGAGGGTAGAGCCTGGAGGCTTTTTCTAAGAAAACAATACATGTATACAACAACAAGAAAACGTTCTGCATGCAAACCTGAGCACTGATCACAGGAGAAAATAAGAAGGCCGGGAAGAAGCAAAGCTCTTGGCAAAACAGAGAGGATGTGAGAAATGAAAGGGCAGACTGAGAAAGAGAAGTGCCCCCAGAAGGATAACAACTGAACTAAGGAGCCACTGATGTCAGAGGAAAAGCACAGGTTACCAAATTCTTGAAGAACAGAAGAATTTTTGGAGAAGGAATTTTAAGATGACCATGTAGAATACTTAAGGGGAACCCCAAGCATATTCTTATGGGAAGGCATAACCTGCTCCGTGCAGGGGACACGTTCCAGGGATCGGGAGCACCTTGACCAGAATGGGTCTGGCTCTCGGTGCCCCAGCACGGAACAGAATTTCCCACAGAGCTTCCTGCCACATTGACCGAGCACAGTGATGCCAGCTGGTCATTATCTGCTGCTTCCTCAACCAGTTCCACAAACCTTCGAAGCAGTCACATCACCTGTTGTGACATTCTTCTTTAGCCCAAATAAGGCTGCGGCAGAGACCGGAGGGCACTAGAGGAGGTTAAACACTGCTCTTTCTTGGATATTCAGTAATTGTCCGCACGAGAAAGACTTTTCCTTTTGCATCATTGCATCATTTGAAATAATGGTGGTGTTATACATTTTTACATTAAAAACCTTTCTGAGACAAATAAAGCTATAGTGCAGTGAATCACTGCTGTAAGAGGTAGCACTTTAAAAGGGCGACTTATTTTGGTTGCTTCAGAGATGTCACATTGTCATCACAATCTAAATGGGAATGCCAAAGGTTACCTCTATTAAAACAAAAATTAAACTTATAGAAATTGCCAAAGGAGGTCATGGCAACATAAAGTATACCAATGCGGATTAATTGGTATTTCTGAGACTGGAACAAACATTCAATTTCATTTTTGTTTTAGGCCGGCTGTATGACTGCAGAAGGAATAAATATAAAGGAATCGAAAGTAGTGCTTATGGAAGTGGGTGGCAATGACACAAACACCTGATGACATATTAAACTGTGTTATTAACTACAGTGTTCTCATACACAGGTGGCATTTACAGATCAGAACGGATGACAGTTCCATACACCCACCTTCATATGCAATAGAGGCCAGGCAAGGATGGCCTGGCAGCTGTGGGTTACCTGTTAGCCCCAGTGCCTAGTAAAGGAACAGCCTAGAAAAGAAACCACAGGTGGAAGGGAGGTGAGGAGGAAGCCTTCAACCTGAAGGATTCTTAAGAGTAAAATGGTCTCTTCTTGTACCCTATGTCTTCAAAAAATTAAAAATAGAACTACCCTATGTATGACCCAGCAATTCCACTACTAGGTATTTACCCAAAGGATACAAAAATGCTGATCTGAAGGGGCACATGCACCCCAATGTTTACAGCAGCACTATAGACAATAGCCAAAGTATGGAAAGAGCCCCCAAATCCATTTACTGAGGAAAGGATAAAGAAGATGTGATAGATAGATAGATAGATAGATGATAGATAGATAGATACAATGGAATATTACTCAGCAATCAAAAAGAATGAAATCTTGCCATTTGCAACAACGTGGATAGAACTAGAGTGTATTATTCTAAGCAAGATAAATTAGTCAGAGAAAGACAAATATCATATGCTTTCACTCTTATGTGGAATTTAAGAAACAAAACAGATGAACATAGGGGAAGGGAAGGAAAAATGAGATAAAAACAGAGAGGGAGGCAAATCATAAGAGACTTTTAAATACAGAGAACAAACTGAGGGTTGCTGGAAGGGAGTCTGGTGGGGATGGGCTAAATGGGTGATGGGTGTTAAGGAGAGTGCTTGTTGGGATGAGCACTGGGTGTTCTATGTAAAGTGATGAATCATTGGGTTCTACTGAAGCCAATACTATACTATATGTTAACTAACTTGATTTTGAATAAATTTTTAAAAATTAAAATAAAAAAAGAGTAAAACAGTCTCCAGTCGGTTCAGATAACTGGACTTTTGAGGTACTCTTGAGAAGACTTAGCAGTAAAAAAGCAAACAATAAGAGAACTACTAAGCATAGTCAAGACCAAGGTGGAAATTAACATCAACTATAAACTGGGAATTGAAAAGCTCCAAATATTATACTGTTCTCATGACCTCATCACCTTCTCTTACTCTCTTTATCCAGGTCAATATGTCTAGCATAATCACTGCAACACGCAGACTGCTTAATAACTATTTATTGAATGGAAATGAAGCCTTTCCATGAATGAGACTGAGTCATCAAATTTATTGCCTCCTAATTTCTTGATTGTCTAAACTCCAGTGACCCACCCTGCACCCCACTTCAGCTGCCCAATCCCACCGTCCCAGCCTTCACTTAGAACCACTCAGGACTGTGCTCCTCTGAAACTCTCTTTCAGTGCTTTTTTCCTGCTCTGTTGGTTCTCTCACGCCTCCCCAGCCTCTCAACATACCACTTTTTCCCAGGAGGCTACTTGAACTACTTGTGCACCAGCCCCTCACAATGGACTCAGACACTCACAGCTGTGGATCAATCCGGTAATCTCCCCCTTCTGATCCTCTACTTGGGATACTGAAGATGCTTGCACAACCATTAAGAGCTCAAAAGTCATGATTCACATTTGTACTTCCAGGCATCAATCTTTCTTTATTTTGCCATGTTCTGTTCCTTGGCTACGGATGAGCATAATCTGTTCGGTGCAGGGCACACGTTTCAGAAAATGAAAGCAGTTTGCTCCCATGCAAACCTTTTAGCATCTATGTATACTTGCTAATCAACTCTTGGTAAATGACTCAATTATTTTGGTAAGAGAGGAAAGAATTTCAGTTCACTCTGTCACTGAATGAGGGCAGAGTTGGGGTGGAATTTGATACAAAGGACACAATATGGTTGGAAAATTTTAAAAATTATATAATATAATGAAATGAGGCTAAGAATTTTACTCGGTGTGACCTAGGTCTATAGAATAGGATTAGATGGGGATAAGAAAAAAAGTTCCTAAGTGTCTCAGAAATCCTTAGAACCTAGATCCAAGACCACTGTATCAGAATAGAAGGTAAGAAAATCTTAGTGGAAATGTATATTATCTTTCTGACATAAAACATTTGGGGTCCTTGACAAAACTGTGCCTGCCTGATGGTCTCGTACCTGCACCTACTGTAAAACTGATTCAGTTTCAAAAGGACTTCTCCCAAAAAGCCACTGAGCATTGGCAAACTGAAGAATCCACATGCTTTTGCAAACGTCAAATACCAACTACCTTAACAATAACAATAAAGAAATATATATAAGGGCACCTGGGTGGCTCAGTTGGTTAAGTATTTGACTCTTCATTTTGGCTCAGGTCATGATCTCATGGTTCGTGAGTTCAAGCTCCAGGTCGGGTTCTGCATTGACAGTGTGGAGCCTGCTTGGGATTCTCTCTCTTCCTGTCCCTCCCTCACTTGCACGCGCATATGTTTGCTCTCACTCTCTCTCTCAAACTAAATAAATAAACTTAAAATTAAGAAATATGTATGTTTTTAATTGTTTATTTAGTTTGAGAGAGAGAGCAGGGGAGGGGCAGAGAGAGAGAGAATCCCAAGCAGGCTCTGCATTGACAGTGCAGAGACCAACACAGGGCTCAAACTCACAAACTGTGAGATCATGACTTGAGCCAAAATCAAGAGTTGGATGCTTAACTAACTGAGCCATCCAGGCGCCCCAAGAAATAGATTTTTTACTTACTTCCCTTGTGCTGGGTTGAATAGTATCCCTCCAAAATTCATGCCCAACTGGAACCTTGGAATGTGACCTTTTTTGGAAGGAGGGTCTTTGCAAATGTAATTAGTTAAGATGAAGTTACTCTGTCTTAGGATGGGTCTGAATCCAATGACTAGTGTCTTTATACAGAAAAGAGAAGGAGATTCAGACTCAGACACACACAGAGAGGAGATGGCCATGTAAAGATGGACACAGAGGTTGGACTCAAGCTGCCACAAGTCAGGGAAAACCAGAGACCATCAGAAGCTGGAAAAGCCAAGGAAGGATTTTCTCCTAGAGACTTTGGATGGACCATGGCCCTGCCAATGCCTTGATTTTGGACTTCTGGCCTCCAGAACTGTGAGAAAATAAATTTCTGCTGTTTCAAGCTGCATGGCTTGTGGTCACTTATCATAGCATCCCCAGGAAGCTAATACATCGTCTGCTCTCAATTGTTATAATCATAAACTAACGATTCACAGATTTGTACATTTTTACCTAGGTCATGAGTATCCCTGCATTTGTTTGTGACAAAAAATTATTACAAATATACATTGTTTCCCCTTACATGATTGATGTTGTATAATTCCATGTACTTACATAGTCATAAGGCTATTTGACTTGATAAATATGCAAGTGCACTTGAGAGAGTTAAAGAAGTTTTATTATCTGTAGCTAAGTATATGTGAACCTTACTTTAGTTTTTACATTGGGAGGGTAAAAATAAGTGGGCGGGAAGGGTGGAATGCCCTTCTTGACTTGTCCAAGTACGAGAGAAAAACAGGTGTGAGAAAAACAGGAGGTTATTAGAGCTCTTATAAGCAATTTTCCTACACTTATTCCTCCAAGTCTACCCATTTAAGATGTTGCTTGTTGAAACATGAGTAGAGCATAGCTCTCCAAAAACAACTTGCAATTCAATAAATTAAAAATTAAAACAAAAGGAGAGAGGTGATGGGTGAAATCTGTAATGAGCTGGAAATCTGGTAAATCTCCATCACTTTTCTTCCTGCCCATTCTTGTTCTTGGCACCCTGCTTTCCATACACACCCCAGGCACAGGTTGCTGTCCATGTAAAAGCCAGGAAACCATCTCTGACAGAGGTTATCCAAAGGGCATCTGGTTCATAATGCAATGCTGCCTATGAAAACATTTCAGCCCAAACTAGCAGTGTAGACAGACAATTACAAAATCATGCTAGTATATGCTCATGGGATTATGGTAGGATAGGATAGTAGATGGTATCTACCTGTCCCTCTTTCCTTATCCTCATCCCTAATGGGGAGGGCTCTTTTAGCATGACAATATATCCAGCTTGAGAGGAGACAACCAAACTGAGCAAGAAAATGATATCATTGTCTCACAGGTAATCCACTCTGAAAAAGGTCAGAGTTCAAAGCAAAACCCGACCTGCTGATATGGGGCTCAAACTCAGGAACCATGAGATCATGATGTGGGCCAAAACCCATGAGTCCCTGTTTCTTCATATTCATGCAGCTTTATGACTTTGTGATTTCCAGCTATACAAATGAGTCTTCCACCAGCACTGTGAAACAGTCAACAATTCTATTTTCTTCAGTCTCAAAGACTGGGACGGTCACCATCTTGACACCTACAGCAATATCTAAAATGACAACACCAGGGTTCTCAACAAATGTAACTTTCACCACCTCAGTTTCACAAAAAACATACCCCAGATGCCATCGACAATGACCACAACCCACAACAGTTCAGTGACATCTGTTACTTCAGCAGTAACAAAGATGTATCAAAACTGACCTGTTTCCTATGCTGAAAATAGTTGTTAAATGCCACATTTATGTCTTTGTTGCATTCTGAAAAAATAGAAATGATGTCATATTAAATAAATTAATGGTATAGATCCTAGTATCCTTGTCCCTGTGGAAAATGAGTTTCCAACTTCATCAGGCCTGCTAATGAGTGTGAATAAGTGACTTGTCCTACCAGGGAATCGTACTTGGATATGATTTGAAATGTGCCACACCTTTCCCTCCTGGGCCCCTCATTAGACAACAGAATTAGGCAGCATTCAGTCTACATGAGTTCTAAACCAAATGGTTAGCTTTGGTTTTCATTCATATGTGCCATAAAGATATTTTCCAATGGTATTAGATACAGTGTAGTAACAGAGTATCAGCACTCTTCATTTTCTGCATTTTTAAAAAACATAATGCCTGTGAAACTACAAATTCAGAACCTCAACATTTTCTTTTGAACTTATTTAAAGTTCAGTTCCACTTAAAAACTAGTTATTACATTCGTGATAACAGCAGACTTTATGGTATTTTCAGTGTATTTTTAAAATTTGTTTAAATGTTCATTTATTTTTCAGAGAGACAGAAAGAGAGAGAGAGAGAGAGAGCAGGAGAGGGGCAGAGAGAGGAAGACACAACCCAGAGCAGGCACCAGACTCTGAGCTGTCAGCACAGAGCCTGACACGGGACTTGAACTCACAAACTCTGGAATCATGACCTGAGCCAAAGCTGGATGCTCAACCGACCGAGCCACTTAGGCGCCCCTTGTGTATTTTCATATGTTTCTAATCCACAGTTTTATTACTACAATTTGTATTTTAAATCAACTAATTTCTCAAGGTCTCTTGATGCGATAAAACCAAAACAGTTTCAATTTCCAATTTATTCAAAAGGAGAAATTTCAGTTAGAACCATTTATTCAGATTAGATCTAGTTGCAAGATTAGACCTGTGTTGTGCAGACCTATTGTTAAGGCACTAACTCTTTTTTTTTTTTTCAATATATGAAATTTATTGTCAAATTGGTTTCCATACAACACCCAGTGCTCATCCCAAAAGAAGGCACTAACTCTTAAGAGGACCAATAAGGGGGAAAAAAAAATCCCCAAATCATACTGCCTCTGAGGTTGTGGTAGGCAATCTAAGTTCAGCATCACAAACAGCTTCAGATGCTGGCGTTGCAGTTCTGGGGATGGGGGTGATTGGGAGATGTGTTAGATCAACTAGAACCCAGCAGTCACTAGACACAAAGCAGGCTGGAGAGCAACCTTCTACAACGAGACTTCCTCTTCCCCCATTCAGCATTCTTATGTAGAAATTCAAAGTTTTAGCTTAGTATGATGTTTTTTAAAATCACCAAAGCATACTTTTTTTGTTTTCTTCTAATCACAGCAACTATTAATTCTAAAGAAAATACATTATCAAAATTTGATATTGGCAGCTTTGTTGGTGGTATTGTATTAACACTGGAAATCTGTCGATTCTTTACATTGGATGCAAAATGTGTTATTCAAGAAGAGGCATTTGGTATGGAACCATGTGAGTTTTGATTAGCCAGGACTTTATTATAATTTCTGTGTTTCTTTAAATGTCACAAGAAAATACCAGAACGGGCCACAGATTTATGAATTACATTCCTACTAATCCTCTATGCCCAAAGTAAATTGTTTAAAAATATGGAACGCTTCACAAATTTGTGGGTCATCCTTGTACAGAGGCCATGCCAATCTTCTCTGTACCGTTCCAATTTTAGTATGTGTGCGGCTGAAGCACTATTAAAGCTGTTTTACTTGATGAATATGCAAGTACCCTTGAGAGTTAAAAATATTATGATTTACAGTCATCAACTTCTGAATGTGAATTAATTAGGTTCTTTTTTTTAATGTTTGTTTTTTATTTTTGAGAGACAGAGACACAGAGAGCAAGTGGAGAAGCAGGGAGAGAGAGAGAGAGAGAGAGAGAGAGAGAGAGAGAGAGAGAGAGAGAATCGGAAGCAGGTTCCAGGCTCTGAGCTGTCAGCACAGAGCCTGACATGAGGCTTGAACCCATGAACTGTGAGATCATGACCTGAACTGAAGTCAGACCCTTAACCGACTGAGCCACCCAGGCACACCAAATTGATGAGGTTCTTTTTGCCAAACACCTCAAGAATGTAAAAATACAGAAATATAAAATATTTTAAAATTACTTTTAAGAAAGTTTGTAATAGCATTCTTAATATGTATATTTTTCTTTGAATTTTTAATAGATTATTCATGAATTCTAAGGTTGCTTTTAGCCTTACATTAACAAATATTAATGTTCAGTTAACGGAGATATTCAGTAAACTAGAGGTCACCTAGCTCCTCTAAGAAATGTTACATTAATACCAATATGACCCGCAAGGCATAGTGAAAGATCTGATGGTCAGGAGACTAAGTTCCCTTCTTGGCTGTGTCACTAAATAGCTGTGTGACATGACTGTGAGCAGGTCAGCAGGTCATAGCACACGGGCTTTTTTTCCATCATTATATATATGTGTGTGTGTGTGTGTGTGTGTGTGTGTGTGTGTGTGTTTGTATTTATATATGTATTGGAGCTCTGAAGAGCTCTAATAATCTATTTTTCTTACACCAAGCTAGTATACTTGGACAAGTCAAGAAGGACATTCTGCCCTTCCCACCCACGTTTTTTTTTTACCCTCCAAATGTAAAAACAAAAGTAAGATACACATATATTTAACTATATATAATAAAACTTCTTTAACTCTTTCAAGGGCACTTGCATATATATATATATATATATATGCGTTTATATATATACATATATATATACATGCATATATATATATATGCGTTTATATATATACATATATATATATATATGCCTTCATCTAATTCTCAAAACAAGCTCATGAGTTTAGGTAATAGAATTATCACCTATTTTATAAATGCAGACAATAACGCACATGTAAGTTTAAAAATTTATCCAACTGTCAGAGCCCAGATCTCACCACTGGTGACTTGGATCAGGAATTGGTGCCCCTAAACCAGCATGCTGATATACAGGAAAACCTTGGTTTGTGAGCATAATTTATTCCGGAAACATGCTTGTAATCCAAAGCACTTATATATCAAAGCAAATTTCCCTATAAGAAATAATGGAAACTCAGAGGATTCCTTCCCCAACCCAAAAATTTTCATATAAAAATAATTACAATACTGAATATAATACAAAATAATAAAGAAAATACAAAATATAAAGAAAAATAAACAAATTAACCTGCATTTACCCTTGAAAACCTTCATGGCTGGTGTGAGGGAAACAAGAGAGAGGAGGGTTATTGTGTAGGATGACTTTCACTACCACTAATGGAATCACTGCTACCCATAGGCTCAATGGAATCTTTTTCTGCATGGGGGCCATTGCATACATTCACACAGGTGTTGAGCACGGTACAGCATTAACAAGTGCTTAACATATACTGTATTTAATGTAACTGGCAGTAAGGCAGCAAAGGATCTGTATCTGCAGGCAGCCTGATCCAGAATGAAGCAAAGCATTCCTAAGCTGACTCTTGTATGGAAAAGCAAAGAACTGTCCATAGGTGCTTTGAAGTGACAAAAAATTCACTAGTGCCAGTTGTGGGCACCTTCCAATGTTCTGAAAAATCACTGATTTCTGCCAAACACCTCAGCCTGAGATGGAGCATCCAAGCACGGGAGAAAACTGCCCACAATCCCACAGCGAGATAAAGAGACAGACAGAGGCAGAGACAGAGAGACAAGAAGCATTGGTTCAGCTGTGATCATGTGACATTCGGCATCACGTACTACTCATATACCAAGACATCATTCGTTTATCAAGTTAAAATGTATTAGAAATGTTTGCTCATCTTGCAGAACACTCACAGAACAACTTACTCGCAATCCAAGGTCTTACTGACTCCCATCTTGAATGGCAGGGGAGTGAATGAGACAGTGTCAGTGCTCCACCAAGGTCACTTTGGGTTTCTTTAACTTTTTCTGGGGGCCTTACTTCCAATCACTTGCACCTGTAACTTTCCTCAAAGGCCCGATCTTGGGCTCACTTTGCAAGGAGCAAAAAATGCCCCAAAATGTACATTAGTCTGAAGAAAGTGAAATGGACAACTCTAAACAAAATGAATGTTTTCCATGGGTGCTATGGACTGAATATTTGTGTTTCCTTCAAATTCACGTATGGATAGTCTAACTCCAAAGGTGAGGGTATTGGAAGGTGGGGCCTTTGGAGGACAATTAAGTCATGATGGCTGATTTCTCATGCATGGGATGAGTGTCTTTACAAAAGAGACCCCGTGGAGTTCCCTTGCCCCTTTCACCATGTAAGAACAGTGAGAAGACGGCTGTCTATGAAGTGGATCTCACCAGACACCAAATCTTCTGGTATCCTGATCTTGTACTCCAGAGTTGTGAGAAATAAATTTCTGCTGTTTATAAGCCGCCCAGTCTATGGTACTCTGTTAGAGCACCCCGAGTGGACTAAGACAATGGGATTAAGTTACAGCTGGAAGTACAGTGCAATAACACCCTTGCTTGGCTTTCTCTTCCTCAGTCTTACTCTCCCACCTCGTGTTTTCTCCTGGCACTTCCTTAGTCATTTGTACACACATCCTTCTCTCAAAGGACTGCAGCTGAGAACCCAATAGAAAACAAGTAGCATAATGGAAGAGCATTTTATTGGACCACATGTTTTGGGGTTTGAATCTAATCTGGGGGGTTTAAATCTTGCCCCATTATTTTCTATTTATTTATTTTCTTATTTATTTACATTGAAGTCTATTTGACATGTAACATTGTGTACATTTTCAGGTGGACAACATGTTGACTTGAAACATTTATATACTGCAGGGACACCAGGGTGGCTCAGTTGGTTAAGTGTCCGACTTCCGCTCAGGTCATGATCTTGCGGTTTGTGGGTTCAAGCCTCACATCGGGCTCTGTGCCGACAGCTCAGAGCCTGGAGCCTGCTTCCGATTCTGTGTCTCCCTCTCTCTCTGCCCCTCCCCCGTTCATGCTCTGTCTCTCTCGGTCTCAAAAATAAATAAAAAACATTAAAAAAAAATTTAAAAAAAATTGTTTTAATATAAACTCCTTAAAAAAAGAAACATTTATATACTGTAATATGATCATCATGATATGATCATCAAACATGCTAAAAGACTAGGTCTTAATTATCTCTACCACAAAAAAAAAGAATGGATAGTTATGTGATTTTTCCATCTCTTTTTCCTAGTTGCTCAACTTCTCTCTGTCTCAGTTTCCTTATCAGTAAATCAGTGACAATAAGGTTTACTTATAAAATTACTTGAGAATCAAATAGCTGGCACATCAGAAGCAACAGACACCTTGTAGGTGTTCAAAGAATGATGTGACTATATTTATTAAAAGTTGGACTCTGGGTTTTAAATACGATTTTAACATTGCACCCAAATAAATAACGTCTATACTGGTAATTTATTCACAAAGTCCAGTGTTTCAAAATCTAACTTTAAGACTTTTATGTTACAAATATTCAGGCAAAAAAAATATAGCCATGGTCACATGCTGTATTGCAAAATACATAATCATATGAAATATATATTTATGTGTGCCATGTCAATTTATTTAGGATTTAATTTGTATAATAGTATGTTCTTTACAGAGAAGTTTTTCTGAAATATGACCTCCCCCCTTCCTCTAAAAGAAACATAGCTACACTGACACTTCATTTTTTAATTTTAATTTTTTTTTTTTTTTTTGAGAGAGAGGGAGCAAGCACACAAGCTGGGGAGAGGGGCAGAGAGACAGAGAGAATTTTTTTTTAAGTTCATTTATTTTGAGAGAGAGAGAGAGAGAGAGAGAGAGAGAGAGAAAGCATGAACAAAGGAGAGCAGAGAGACAGGGAGAGAGAGAGAATCCCAAGCAGAAACCACACTGTGAACACAGAGCCCGATGTGGGCTCGATCCAAAGAACCATGAGATCATGACCTGAGCTGAAATCAAGAGTTGAACAATTAACTGACTGAGCCACCCAGGCACCCCGAGAGAGAGAATCTTAAGCAGGCCACATGCTCAGCATTGAGCCAGACACAGGGCTTGATCTCATGACCCTGGAGTCATGACCTGAGCAGAAATCAAGAGTTAGATGCTCACACGACTGAGCCACCCAGGCGCCCCTACACTGACACTTCTCGTGTGTATTTATGCACAGTTTTGAATACACATTTCCCTTACTATTTTGCTCTGAAAATCTTTTCATCTCAAAGAGATGTCTTCCATTCCATTCATTCATTCTTCATTCATTCATTCATTTATTCACTCAACTAATTAACTAAAGAAAAAATACCCCACCTATTTGGCTCTTTATCCGATGCCAAGAAGTAAACAAACATGGGTCTGACAATCATACAGTTTATATTCTAGAAAGGTAGAGAAGTTAAGACCAGAGAATGATAATTTTTGGTTGCCTTCCAGCGTCAGTTCCCCCAGAAGAACTACCAGGATCCTGAATTGGCTTAGCCACACTCTTTGACTAACAATGATTCCCACTTCCCTTAAGTGGCCCAAACCCATCTATGCGGTCCCAATCTTGAACTTAAATTGGTCAAATCACAGCGACTTTCAAGTGGTGGCTGGCAGAAGAGCTGTCCTCCCAAAGTAAGAGAGAAAGTGCTATTTCAGGAGTTTGGGCTGTCATTTTTCTACCGTAAGGGAAAATAGCCTGAGGCTGAGGCCCAAACAATATTAAGGGCAAAGCTCAAAAGGAGCTGTAGCTCTTGAAACATCATAAATCTCTGGACAAAGGGATTTCCTTGAAATAAACCCAAGTGACGTTCAGCTGAAACAAAAAGAAGTTCGGTGCTGATAGTAATTATCAATGACAGTTGTTTTCTTCAGTCATCTTTGGTTTCTTTCCCCTCTTTAGTCCATGAAAACTGAGATGACTACCCAAACCTGGATTAAGTCAGAAACTTTGTTAATTCAGATTTCTGAAAAACACAAAACGAAGTTCCCCAAATAACTAGTTGTGTTCTGTAATGTGTTTGGAAACCACATTTTTTCATGAGAACACGGAATACTTAGAGCATGCCAAAGCAGTATGACTCATCCTAATTTATATTTCTCATCTTCAAAATGTTTCTCATGTTACACTCTAGGCACGGCATTCATCCCAGTCCACACTTCTATACACCCCACCTGGGTTCCACCAATAGCCACCAACTAATCTTCTTGGATGCTTAGGGGGTAGCTTTCTAGACAACACCCCATATCCCAACCAATCTTCCCAAATCACTTTTCATCTTGGACATCTGACCGATAATATTCAGTGGCTCCACACCACCCTTTCTATAGCGATCAAGTCCACACTTCTTTTTCTGACATTCAGGATCCTATGTGGTTTGCTGCACGTTACCTACACGGTGCCCTGCGCATGAATTCCCAGTCACAGGGATCCGTTCCTTTTACACACCATGTTGTTCTTACCTCCATGGTTTCGTTCCGTGTTTTCTTCACCCAATATGTCCTCCTACTCGCTCTTGAAAGCCCAGGTTTTGTTTCCCCTGGATGCCTTCTCTGATTACTTTGGCAGACATTTGCCTTGTTTCTCTAAGCTTCTTTCAGGAGGCAGTACCGTGTGGTAGCATGAGGCCAAAGACTTGGTTTGGAATTCAACATCTGGCACTTACTAGCTGTGTGATCTAAGACAGATTGCTTAACTTTACCGAAACTCAGTTTTCTTATTTACGAAATAAAAACACGAATCAACTTTTAATCCACTATAAAAAGTAAAGGAGAAAATGTGTCTAGCACATAATCATTTGTATCAAGCAGTTGAAAACGATACTCAGTTCTGTACAACTTCGTACTTTTTTATCGAATGTAATTAGTGCCTACATAAGAGTTTTTCTTCTTATTTGGAGTAGCAACGCGCTGTTCTGCTAACTTGTTGACAATTCATTACATGGAGCAGACTTTTTCAAGGCCTTTATTATTTGCGGTGATTGTTGTAATGGAAATACAACATCAAGACTAAATCTTGCTAATTATTTTTTGGTATGCTCTTGCTTACGTCTTTATAAGTATGAGCTGTTTTTAAATGATAAATTGAATTGTTTTTCAGGTTAATCTGCATTTCACGGCAATTCATGGAATGGAAAGTTCATAGAAAGTAGATGTGATTTTATTGTTTCACACTGCAGGAAATAAAGTTCTCTGAACTAATTTTATTACTTCAACACATGACTTTCAATGCAGCAATATGTATATCAGAGGTATGAGTATATATGGATTTCTTCCAATCCTATGCAGAGCAGAGAAACACGCGTAGATCAACATGTTTTACACAGGATAAGAATGCAGGAAACGGGGAACTTCTCATGGGAACATAGCTCATCACAGAATGACAGAGGAGATAGATCTGTGCAAAAAAATGCATAGACGGTACAACTTTATTTTACGTGACCCATCTCTTATCCTGGAGAAGTGAATTAAAGGTTAATAGAGGAAGGAACTGGAAGCAGCAGGCACCTGAGCAAAAAGATAAGTAAACATTACGTTACCAAAACCAAGAAGAGAAGAGTTGTAACATTTATGCCAAGTAAAGGGCCGGTTCCTTTAACACAGGGAGAAGACAGCCATAACTACTAAGTCCAGATACCAGTCCTCAGAATAAAACCTACCTTGCCGGACCTTGATCTTAGACTTCTCCACCTCCAGAACTATGAGAACAAACTTCTGTGGTTTGAGCCATCTCGCCTATGGTATGTTGTTATGGAAGCCCAAGCAGACTAATACAGAAAATTTGTAAATGGCATAAAATTGAAAATAATTTAATGTTGCTCTTTATTAAATTACATTAAATTTAGACAATGGCCTACCAGACAATCATAAAAGAATAGGATAGGTCTGTACATAATGTAGTGGAACACTTCCAGGACATACCATTAAATGTAAAAAGCAAGTGTCAAAATAGATGACACTATTGTCTCATATATGATCCTGAGATCTAAAAATAAAAGCAAGAAAAACCACATATATCTATATAAATATATACTTATATACATATATAATATATATTATATACTTATAAGTATATAAAGTATATAAATATATATTATATAAGTATAAGTATATAAGTATACTTATATAAGTATAAGTATATAAGTATATAAATATATACTTATATACATATATAATATAAAGAAAGACGGATGAAAATATACACAGAAGTAAACATAAACATAAAGGTACATGATTGCATACATATAGAAAATTTCAGGGGTACCTGGGTGGCTCAGTCAGTTAAGCATCTGACTTTGGCTCAGGTTAAGATCTCACAGTTTGTGAGTTCAAGTCCCCCATCAAGCTCTGTGCAGACGTTTCAGAGTCTGGAGCCTGCTTCAGATTCTGTGTCTCCCTCTCTTTCTGCCCCTCCCCTGCTCATGCTCTCTCTCTCTCTCTCTCTCTCTCAAAAATAAACAAACATTAAAATTGTTTTTCTAAAAAATTTCAGAAAAATACAAGAAAATATTAATTTGGCTTTCAGGAAGTAGAATTTGAATGGTAGAAGTCAGAGCTTTTTGATTTTCACTTCATGGCCTTCTGTATTTGAATTTTTTACAGTGAACACATATTAATTTTATAATATATTTTTTAAATTTTGTTTTCATCACCTATGAGCTCAATGTCCCTGACAAGTTAATGAATATGTGAGACAGAGATTATCTACATCCTACCTCACAAGGTGATCTTGAGAATTACATAAGATATCGGGAAACCCCTCACAGTGCATGGTATATACAAAGTATACATCAAATGTTAGTTTTCATATTTTCTATGCATAATCTATCTACGGTATTACATATGAAGTAGATATATGCTATGCTATTATATACTTAATCACATAAAACAAAGTCTCCAAGAACCTTCAAAAATGTTTATTTCCCTACACAATGCAAAATAATCTATTTTGTTTAAATTAAATCTGTTATTTAGAGAAATAACTGACTAGGATGTATTAGGCACTAGGTTTCTAAAACAACATGTTGATCCTCTGCAAACTCAATTATATCTTCTGCGTTTGTAGGCTCTTAGAAAAAGAAAAAGAAAAAAAAAATAACCAGAAGAATTTTCTACCCCAAACCTGTTGTCAAGACTTCATAGCCCAATGGCAGATGTGAGTATATGTGGTTCACCCGTGACTAGGGGCAGCTGCTGCTGGGAGGGTCCCCACAAAGACAGTGAGACCTTCCTTGGTTCTGCATCAAACGTTTTCTGTCTCTGGATTGTTTTTCACTTTGTAATCTCCTTTGAAGTAATGGTTGCTAGTCTGCTTTTTGTTGTTGTTGTTGTTGTTGTTGTGTGATTTTTTTTTTCTTTTACAGTTTAAAGGACTAATAATTCCATCCATGGAAGGACAGAACTCAATTACTAACAGATGATCCTTATGATAAAATGTCACAACCCCAAGTTAGAGGAAAGAAAAACAACTTCATTTTTCATTTACTCCAATACAACTTACACATAAAAGGAACTAATTTAAATGTCTGTATAGTAAAACTAACTTTTAAAAACTTATTTTCAGGGCATGTGGGTGGCTCAGTGGGTTGAATGTCCGACTTCGGCTCAAGTCATGATTTAGCGGTTCGTGAGTTTGAGGCCCGCGTCAGACTCTGTGCTGACAGCTCAGAGCATGGAGCCTGCTTCCGATTCTGTGTGTGTGTCTCTCTCTCCGTCCTTCCCCTGCTCACGCTCTGTCTCTCTCTGTCTCTCAAAAATAAATAAACACTAAAAATTTTTTTAAACTTATTTTCATATCCTAAAACTTCCAGTACTTGTGTTTGTATATAACTTACTGTAATAATTTGGCAGTTTTAAATAAAGTACATTATTTTAACATTTATTTGTCATGATTTAAGGATTATACTTCCTGAAGAAATTTAATAAATGAACCATCTTTGTCTTCTTCTAAGAGTAGGGAAATCATCATTGAATGGCATTTCTTATTCCCTCAGGCACAATTTAAATATTAGACCTAATTGTAGGCAACAAATTAATAACACTGCCTCATGCAGAATTCTTGGTTGGCTTTTATCCAGAGGTCTTGAATTCATTGCTCTTTCATTTTAAATTAAATTTGAATGTAAAGTATGTTGTTTTATCCTGTAATGAAAGGAGAAACTGATGTTGAGTGTTTTTCTCTATGATATCGAACAATGCTGCTTTAGAAGTGATAATAAATGCAGGTCTTCAAATCCTACTTAATTTTATTGAATTCTGGTCCTCTCTATAAAGCGTCTGCAAGTAGCCCAGCAGGACTGTTCAGTTCGGCACTTAAGTTACTTACAGACTCCACAGTGTCACACACGCAAAATTCCTTTGTCCTGGGAATAAGATAGATTTTCAGAACGTTGTTCACAACTCACCATAATTGAATTAGGTCTAGATTCGAGTCATTAATCCAACAAGCACTCACTAAGCACCACTATCAGGAAGTGCGCCCCGAGCTGAAAATCCAAGGACGTGCCTGGCCCAATGGGAGAGAGCCTGGTAAAGAGAGGAGTCCCATAGCCAATACGGGGGTGTTATGACATCAATAATAACTACCACTGGTGAGCATTTACGTGTACCAGGTACATTGCACATATCAACACGTTTAATTTCATTTCATCTTCCTGCATTCTGGAGAAAGGTATTACTCTCTTTGTTGCCCAGATCAGGAAACTGAAGCACAGTTACGTAAACCAAGCAAACTTGCAGGGCTGCTGTGTAGCTGGCTTGAACCAGCGCCGGGGGCTGACCGCTAAGCACCATTCTCTGGGAAAGCGTGCCTGCCTTTGTGATCTGCCGTGGAGGTGTGAAAGGGCAGTGATGGTTAGAAGGGAGCTGAAGTCAGTTCAATCATTTTGTATACTAATGTAACAGTATGCTTCAGAGAGCCATTTGATTTTTTTTTTTTTAAATCTTTATTTACTTTTGAGAGAGAGACAGAGTGTGAGCAAGGGAGGAGCAGAGAGAGAGGGAGACACAGAATCCGAAGCAGACTTCAGGCCCTGAGCTGTCAGCACAGAGCCCGACACGGGTGCCTGAACTCACGAACCGTGAGATCATGACCTGAGCTGAAGTCGGACGCTCAACCGACTGAGCCACCCAGGCGCCCCTCTATTTGATTTTTTAAATGGAGTTTTGTTGTCTGGTTGGAAAAGGGATAATAAAATAAAAAAAGAAAAAAGAAAAAGACTATTTTTGCTTGACCTCATCCAATTTGTTTAACCATGACTATAATTAAGAAATACAGTCTTTTATATTTCAAGAAAGTGAAGCAAATAAATGAATATCAGTGGATGGCTTCTGTAATTCTGGCTCCTTTCTTATTTTCTATGTGTTTCAGACATGAGTTCTCCATAAAAAGAAGTCTTAGTTTGCAGGGCAATTCCATGAAAATGGGGAAACAAAAAACTGAAGTGTGTTCAGACTATGACTGAGTTAAACACTGGTCTTCTGTGGGTGAATCTCCAGTCTGGGTGGATAACCCCTAATCCACGAAGCCTTTGCTCAGCTTAGTAAACAGGTTCACACTGAATTCACCTTTTCAAAGCCTGTAAGTCTCCTGCTGCCTTCCAGCTATTTAAATAAAGAAGTCTCCTCTAGATGTAGGTTTCTGGAAAGCAAAGCAAATGTTTTATTAATCTTTGAAGTTATTCGTTTGCTTGCTCGCTTTTGAAAAGTTTATATACAGAGAAAATAATATAACATTATTCATATAAAAACCATCCAGAGCTAGTTAACATCTTGTCATTCCTACTTTGCTCTCCATCTTTGTCCCCACTTACTCCAGTACATCTCTCTGTTCCCTCTAGGTGCTCATGTTGACCTCAATTGCCAACCGGACCATCAAGGTGAGAGCCAAGTATGAACTCAGGTACTTAGTCTTAACAAGTCTGGTCTGCCTTTTTTCCTAAACATGCCAGCCAACTCCTTTAAATCAAACCTAAAATAACTTTTCCATTCAATACTTTTTATCAGTTTAAATAGTCTCAGGTCTGCAGTTATAGAAATTACATTCAAAAGGGATCTACTTATGAAGGAAACATAAAAAGCATGGGTGATTTATTCCATATTTGCTCAATCAGATAAAAGCCACACTCAACTGAAATGTCATAATTTACAACCTGCGTAGATATTCAAAGAGAATTTTGCAGTTTCAGAAATGTGGCCAACCTCCTTTCTTGGCAGCTGAAACAAGAAACCTGAAAAGGATCTGATAAATTGAGTTGCGATAATAGTTCCAAAAGGGAACACACCATCTTCTCTCCCCCATGAAACATCACTTCTTTCAGATTTGTTTAAAAGTCTTCACCCCTAACATCAAGCGAGTGGGGAGGATTTCCATCTCTACTGCCACAATAACCCTTGTGGGCATTCTCTCCTTATTTCCAAAGACACTTCCCAAATACGGCTGCTTTTCCTCTCACATACATTTTCCTAACATGTCCAGGCTAAACTCTTGGCTCTAATCCTCTGTATTCTAAAATCTCCACAACAAATCATGCCATTTCTCCAGCCAAAACCCAATAGTCCCACGTTGCCTCAAGAGAAACTCACTTCTTGGCTTACAATTCCTGCTCTCTGTGGTCCTTTCACAAGATCTCCAAACATTACTAGGAATACGTGTTCTCAGTGTCTTTGATCATGGCATTCCAGCCTTCTCATCCTGAACCTGGCAAAACTGTATTGTATCCATCAGAATTTGTACTTCCAGTAGGAAAACTAAATGTTCAGAACACCTCTCAGTTGGAAGACTGATTTTCATTATTTCCATGATTTTCAAAACTTAAAACCATGTGTCTTGAAATATATTGATAAGCTCAGTAAGAAATTAAGGAAGACCAAAGGTAAAAGAAGAAGAATATAAAGTCAAAATCAAGTGATAAAAATAGAAACTAAGGCTCCCGTGGGAACATATGTCATACTATGATTCTAGAGTCTCCAGGAATAATGGTCACAGGATAGGATCATCAAATGATGTGGGACTCAACTTGACACACACCTCTCCCTCCCACAGCCCTCAATTAAATACAGAACCGGAACCCTCTGAGCTCATACCAATCCAGTAAAGTGAAGAACTAGAAAAAAAAAAAAAATCTAACTGCTAACAAAGGCAGCTGATGAAAAAACTTGTCTGTCTCTGCCACAGTTCTGGATTATTATGGATCAAATGTTTTTGTCCCCTCCCCCCCCTTCAAATTTATAGGCTAAAGTCCTAACTTCTAATGGGATGGTATTTGAAGATGGGATCTTTGGGAGGTAGTTAGGGTGCATGAGGTCATGAAGGTAGGGCCCTCATGATGGGATTAATACCCTTATAAGAGACACCAGAGAGCTTGCTGTACTCCTCCTCTGCACCCCATCCTCGTGCATTAGGAGGTCATATGAGCACACAGTGAAATGGCAGCTGTCTACATGCCAAGAGAAGAGGCCTCAGAATGAAACCCACCTTCCAGAACCTTGATCTTGGCTTCCTGGCCTCCACAACTGTGAGAAATAAATGTCTGCTATTTACCAGTCTATGGTATTTTGTTATGGTAGCCAGAGCTGAATAAGACCTGGTTAGAAGAAAATAATAACAATATTCTCCCCTGGAGGTGTGTAAACAAAGGTCCAGCCTCATGAGACAGTAAGATTTGAATTTATAGTCCTGTACGGTTGGGGAAATTCCAAACCAAGAAAATAAAGGATCCCTCATGGGTTGCCATCCCCTGGCATCTGGCAAAAGTAAATATAAATATAATACCTCCAGGAGGGAGCATCCTCTCCTCCGGTACCTTGTGATTTCCATGGATGACATTAACTTGGCAAAACTTAGCAAACACTTGGGGAAACAAGAGACTATCCACGACGTATTTAGATTCCCAATGACTTGAGCCATTGGAATTATTAAACATAAAATCAAAAATAACAATGTATGCTTCATTTTTTAAATGTTATGCATTATATTTATGTGGTTAAAGAATAAAGATGAGCTTGAAAAGAGCAAGAAATATCAAGATTGAATCAGCATATTTGAAAAAGAACAAAATAGAATTTCTAGAAATAAAAAATAATTGGGATTTAAAACTCTATGGGTGAGTTAAACAGCACATTAAAAAACAATTTAAGGAAGAATTACTAAATGTGAAAATATTCTGACCTCAAACTTCTCCAAGACAACATTTCTTTCACTTTTATTAAAGTGTCATTTGACAAGGGCACCTGGGTGGCTCAGTCGGTTAAGCGTTCAACTTCAGCCCAGGTCATGATCTCATGGTTCGTGAGTTTGAGCCCCGCATCAGGCTCTCTGCTGTCAGCACAGAGCCAGCTTGGGATCCTCTGTCCCCCTCTACCTCTTCAACCCTCCCCTGCTCACACTCTCTCTCAACAATGAACACTTTTTTTTTAAAAAGGTATAATTTGACATACACTAAGCTGCATATATTTAAAGTATAAAATTTGTTGTTTTGACATACGTACATACTCATAAAACCACAGGCTAGATAATGAATATGCACATTATCCCCCAAAGTTTCCCCAGGGCCCTTGCCAACCCCTCATTGTCTTCCCACCTTGCTTCATTCTCATCCCTGGAAACCACTCAATGGCTTCCTGTCACTATAGATTACTTGAATTTTTTAGAATTTATAAAAACTAGAATCATATTATATGTAGTCATTTTTTTCTGGCTTCTTTCATTCAGCATAATTATTTTCAGGTTAATCTATGTTGGTTTTATGTATCAATAGTTCATCCATTTTAATTACGGAGTAGTATTCCACTGTACATATACGCCATGATTTGTTTATCCATTCGCCAATTAATACACATTTGGACTGTTTCCATTTCTTAGCTATTATAAAGTAAGGTGCTACAAAAACTCTTTGACAAGTCTTTGTATGATCATACGCTTCCATGACTCTTGGATACATAGCTAATAGCAGAATAGCTCAAGTAAATGACAATGTATGTTTATTATTTAAGAAACTGCCAAATGATTTTTCAATGTGGTGTACCACTTTATATTCCCATCGGCAGTATATTAGAGTTCCAGTTGTTCCACATCTTGCCAACCCTTTAATTTCCATATGGCAATTCTTAAAAGTGGTATCCCAGTGTGATTTTAATTTACACTTCCTTAATCAGTAATGATGTTGGGCATTGTCTCAAGGAAGTGGACTGATATCAGGCAGAGAAGGACACTGATCTCTGAGAAACAAGAAACAAGTGAGGTTAGTCCTGTGGGTTGTTCAGATGGCTGTCTATAGAGAGATTTTTCAGGCTGTTGCATAGGAAAGTGAAACTCAAGCAGGACCTGCCATTCTCCTTGAGTTGTGGAGATTGAATTGGCCCAATGAGGCCAAGTAGGTTACAGTTCACAGAATGTAATATGGGAAGGGAAGAGATGCACAGAGAGATAACTCAGGACACCTACATAAAGTCTGCTTCAGGTGAGTTACTGAATACTGATCCTTTTACAACAGGTAAAATCACCCTAAAAAAATCCTACCCAAGACCAGGTAAAAATTATTCGAAAGGATTAAAAGAAACCATGATGGAAATATCACAATGCAGAGAATAGAGCCTTTCCCCAACAGAGTGGAAAATCTTGTAATTCACACAGCATTAGGTAAAAGTACTCAGAAGGGCTTGCCTTGCAGTGGGTAAAATGAGGATCTAACAAAGCTCATAAATAAGATCTGAAAGGTCTGATTTCAAGTAACTTAACTACGTCCCAGAACAAAGCTCAAAACTATTTACAGAAGTGCAAACATAACCAACATCCAGTAAGGTAAATTAAAAATGTCTGGCATCCAACAAAAGATTACTAGTTACACAAAGAATTAGAAAAATAAAACCCATAATGACAAAATTCAAACCAAATTAACCCAGAACTCACGCAAATGAAAGAAGCAGATATTATAACTGTATTTTATATGTTCCCAAAGATAGATCAAAGACTGACTACGTTAAATACAGACATGGAAGATACTTTTAAAATACTTAAATCTAAATTTTAGAGATTAAAACTACAATGATTGAGGTGAGAAATACAGTGTATAGTATTAAGAGCAGAGTAGATCATAAAGAAGAAAAGATTGGTAAATGTGAAGACAGAATAATAAAACTACCCAAAATCAAAGCAGTCTAAAAAAATGAAATGCAAATGAGTTGCAGGATAACTTGAAACAGCCTGATATACTTACAATTGGAGTCACCATAAGAGGGGAATAACCGAATAACCTATAACTAACAGCATACCTAAAGATGAAAGACTGAATACTTTTATCCTAAGGGAAGGAAAAGGCAAGGAATCCACTCTCACCATTCCTATTCATCATTATACTGGAGGTTCTATACAATGCAATAAAGACAAAATTTTAAAAAGAAAGAAGAAAAGGCATCAGATCAGAAAGGAAGAAGTAAAACTGTCTTTATACTGAAATGGCATGATGATCCCTGCAGCAAATCCAACTGAATTCTAGCAATGCTGCTAGAACTCATAGGTGTGTTTAGCACATTTAAGGGCCAGAAGATCCACATACAAAATTCATTTGTACACATTGGTGACAAATAATCAGAAAATGAAATGTGAAGGTGAATACCATCGAAAATACCATCAAAGTATTAGATATTTAGGAATGAATTTGACAAAAGCTGTATACAAACCCCTACGTTAAAAACTAAAAACACTGCTTAGAGAAATCAAACTAAATATTCATGTCCTAGAGTTAGGCAAAAATGTCTTATAAAGCCAAAAGCATAATCATAAAATTTTTAAAATAGACTAGACTTGGCCAAAATTAAGAACTTCTGTTCTCCAGAAATACTGTTAACCGTGGAAAGACTAACCACAGATTAAGACAAAACATCTGCAAATCAAATATGTGGTAAACAAATTGTATCCAGGATATTAAAGCATACTCAAGGCTCAATAATAAGAAAACAAACATCCAATCTTAAAAACGGACAAAGATTTGAAAAGGCTTTGTTCCACCGAAGTAAATAGAGGAACGGCAAATAAGCACACGAAAAGGTGCTCAACCTCCTTGGTCAGTAGGGAAATGCAAATTTAAACCACAATGAGATACAACCATTAAAATGACTAAAATTTTAAAAGACTGACTATTCCAAGCGACGGTGAATATATGGAGCACCTGAAACTCACTTATTTTTGCTGTGAATGTAAAACAGTGCAACACTGGGGAAAACTGTCTGGGTCTGACAGCCTTTAAAAGTGTTGAACACAGGGGCACCTGGGTGGCTCAGTCGGTTAAGCGGCCGACTTCGGCTCAGGTCATGATCTCACGGTCCGTGAGTTTGAGCCCCGCGTCAGGCTCTGTGCTGACAGCTCAGAGCCTGAAGCCTGTTTCAGATTCTGTCTCCCTCTCTCTGACCCTCCCCCGTTGTTCATGCTCTGTCTCTCTCTGTCTCAAAAATAAATAAGCGTTAAAAAAAATTTTAAAAAAAGTGTTAAACACATTGCATTGCATTCCACTCCAAGGTATACATCCAAGGGAAAAGAAAGCATGTGTTCATAGAAAAAGTTGTACCCAAATGTTCACGGCGACTTTAATGGTCATAGCTCCAAAATAAAGATACACAAATATCCATCAAGTGAATGGATAAACCAGTCGTGCTATATCCATACAATGGAATGCTATCCAACAATAGAAAGAATGAACTATTATGGAAAACTGTCTTGTATCTGAGTTAGAACTGCTTCTTGGGGCAAGAGTACTGGTGTGCCAGTCCCAAGACCAGGCTTTAAGTGGCTTTAGAGTTTCTTCTCTCTCATTTGGAACCTTGCCACCACCACCTGAACAAGTTTAATCTAGACATCTGCAGAACATGCTCCATACTATAAAGGAGAACCCACTTCTCAGCTGAGGACTCCTAGCCCCACCTACAAACTGCTGACTCCCAACCATACGAGAAAGCCCAGCCACCATTCAAGAACCTGCCTACACAACCCAAGCTGGTTACAGACATAGGAGTAAGCAAAGCGACAAACAGAAGAACCCCCTGGTCGATCTGTAAACTGCAATATGTGTGTATGTATTTAAAGGCTTTGAACGTTGGGTGGTTCGGTGCACAGTAATGGCTGATACAAAATGAATAAAAAATTCTGGTATATTCAGATAATTAAACTCTATAAAAGATGAAAATGAACACATTTTTTTGACACACAAAAGCATGGTAGACTCACACATTCTGCTGAGCAAGAGAAGCCAGACACAAAAGAGTCTGAGGTTCATAAAGTTTAAAACAGGCAAAAGTAACAAGTAGAGATCAAAGTCAGATTGGGGTTAGGTCCAGAGACAGGTAGTTACCTGGAAGGGATATTGAGGGCCACTTTTGGTGGACTGGTAGTGTTCTATTTCTTGATCTTAATTCTGATTCCATGAGTTAGTTCACCTTATGAAAATCCAATGAGTTGTATACCAGTGTTTTGTGAATTTTTATGTATGTAACTCAATAAAAGAGTTTTTAAAAAATGTTTTGGTTGAACAGGAAATTCACCGAAGAGGAAATATAAATAAAAAGAGCATCAGTCTCACTGGTAGTCTGAGAAAAGCAAGTGAAAACAATCATAAACATCAGTTTTCACCCATCGGTAGACAATAAGTTTAAAAGATGGCAATACTCAGGCTTGAAAGGAAGTGAAGAAATATTCACACATTGCTAGTGTGTACATTTTAGAAGGTAATCTGACAAATATATTAAATTTTTGAATGCATATAACCTTAACTCAATGCATTTAGAAATCTTTCCTACAGAAATGAAACTGCTAAGGATACATATAAAAGAATATTTATTAAAGCATTGTTTCCAGCAGCAAAAACATTAAATCACCTTGAAAGTGAATCAGCTACAGCCGGCTGCCAAAAAAAATGTGGTTTATACATATTAGGGGATTTCATTATGCAGATATTAAAATAAAGGTGTTATTATGTTTTGAGCTGCACTTCTATGGGTGGCAATTTGAAAAAGCAAATTTCAAAGTAATATGGACAGTGATCCTACATTTTTTTTAAAAAAGAAGGGTGATTAACTCAGTAAAATCCTATATAATTTTGTAAGGGTTTTCTTGAACATAGATTATAGAAGGACCCAAATAAATGTGTTAACATTGGGCACCTCCAAGCTGGATTTTAGAGAAATGGGGACACCACTACTATACACATTTCACCTTTTTTCCTGTTGTAATAAGCATATGTCACATTAAAAATGAAACAATTACACGTTAGATAATACTTTTGTAAATTTCCAGCATTTAATTTTTTTTCTTAATTTTTTCTAATGTTTATTTATTTTTGAGAGGGAGAGAGAGAGAGAGAGTCCGAGAGGGGGCAAAGAAAGAGGGAGACACAGAATCCGAAGCAGGCTCCAGGCTCCGAGCTGTCAGCACAGAGCCTGACGCAGGGCTCGAACTCACAAGCCGTGAAATCATGACCTGGGCCAAAGTTGGACGCTCAACCGACTGAGCCATCCAGGAGCCCTCAGCATTTAATTTTTTTAAAAAAGAACACCAAGTCACTTAATAAATACAGTTTTCAAATCTTATGTCAAATCAGTGCAGGTAGACACAGGCTTCGTACAAAATGGATTAAAAAAAGGAGAAAATGGGCATCTGGGTGGCTCAGTTGGTTAAGCGTCTGACTCTTGATTTAGGCTCAGGTCATGATCTCACAGTTCATTCTGGGGGATTGAGCCCCCACCTCGGGCTCCCTGCTGACAGCAAGGAGCCTGCTTGGGATTCTCTCTCCCTCTCTCTCTCCCCCTGCATTCACACTCATGTGTGCTTTCTCTCTCTCAAAATAAACTCAAAAAACAAAACAAAACAAAAAAACAGGAGAGAAAAGCCTAAGCGTTCCCTTCAGAAATAGTTTACAGTCTTGGGGCGCCTGGGTGGCTCAGTCGGTTGAGCGTCCGATTTCGGCTCAGGTCATGATCTCATGGTTCATGGGTTCGAGCCCTGCATTGGGGTCTGTGCTGACAGCTCAGAGCCTGGAGCCTGCTTCGGATTCTGTGTCTCCTTCTCTCTCTGCCCCTCCCCCGTTCATGCCTTATCTTTCTCTGTCAAAAATAAATAAACATTAAAAAAAAAAAAATTAGTGCACAGTATAAACTCCTTAACCTTTCAAACAATGAGGGATAAAAATTTAACAGTTGTGATCTCTTTTCAAGATTATTAGAGGAGCATCTCATATTACATATGAATTTCATATGATTATTAATTCAAGCTGAGGAACACATAAATTATTCCATAAAATATCTTTTAGCAACTTGGAATAAATATGCTTTGAAATAATGTGACTGAACCAACAATCTGTTGGAAAATTTTATTTGCTATATGAGTGGAAAATATTACTCAGTACTGACATTTCCTGTTTATCATTAAAAAAAGAACTGAGCTCGCTAACCTTGCAAATTTAATTCAGTTGTAAATCTTACAACCTCTTGCAATAAGACCTTGCCTTACATAACAAATAAAATGTATCTGGCAGGCTCACTCTTAAAAGAACTAAGCTTTATATCTTAAAAGTGAATATAGAAATAAAAAGCAAAGATAGTAAAATAGTGAAATCCAAGATATAAAAAAAAAACTAACATACCATACGAAACCCAGTTGGATATAAACAAATCTATCTCAATGCTTTCCCTTTTTAATGTCTCAAAAAAGTCAATGAAATCAAAATGAGTTTCACGACTGCTCTAAATTACTGGATAATTATATCTAAGTAATTGTTAAAGTTTGAAAAAGCTTTAAAAGTTATTTCATTATAGATTATTAAAATGACAGAGCAGAAAGGGATATATATCTGGCTATATTTTTTTTATCTTGAAATTGTTTTCTATTTCATATGTTGAAAAAAAAATAGACAAGTAATAGCAATTTGGAATTTATGACCTAAATTTGAATTCTAGTTTCAATTAATTAACTAGAGGAGACAAGCAGAGTTTTTCCCCTAGACTTCACTTTCTGCAACCATGAAATAAAATGTTGCCAAAAGTAAACAGGTTTAGAATGTCAGAGTAAAAAGAAAGTGACTGCAGAATGACAGTATTTCACATCTACCATGCTTCAGATGCTTTACAAAAACATCTTCAGATAATTTTCCCAGCCATCTTCTAAATAGGCAAGATCTCCATTTTGCCAGTGAAGAAACTAAAATTCCGAGTTCTGTTGAAATTACCCAAGTTCACATGAGTGGTAAATGAGCCAGGATTTGAAAACAGCTCTAGGTGACCAGTCAAACAGGCACCTCCAAACTTAGGCTCATATAAATTAAATGAATTGTACAAGTTCCCACTGCTAGACTACATGAATGATGTTTTGTAATACTAAGTACACTATGACGTTAAGTAAAACACGATTTTTCCTGAGCCTCAGTTTCCTCATCTGCAAAATGGCATAAGGAGTAAATAAAGCAGTGTCTATTACATAATGAGTAATCAACAAATACTTGTTTTCTAAAATTCAATGTTTTTAAAGCACTTTCAGAGTAATCTTGAGAAGACAGGAATTGTTATTCCATTCTGCATATGCGTATATAGTCTTACCAAGATAAAATGTAAGAAAAAAGCAAAGGGGCATGTTCAATAACATGGTCCTGATTGTCATAATGTGAAACAACGATGTTCAGTTTCCATCCAAAAGGACCAATTTTGCCTTGAAGTCATGAAGTTAAAACCAGCTATTGTGAAGGACCTACCCAATTTTATTCATAAAGATGAGTTTAGAAAATGGAAAATTTTAATAATTATAAATATCATCATCTAAATTTGAAGCCTAGTTTCAATTAGTTAACTGGAAGGGGAAAGCAGTTTTATTCACTAGACTTCATTTTCTGCAAATGAAAAAAAATGTCTTCAAATGATAAGGGTTATAAAATTTAATGGTTGTGGTCTCTTTTCAGGATTGTGGAGGCCATTCCCTGAGCATGTCATGTCACATATGAATTTCATATGATTATTAATTCAAGCTGAAGAAGAAAAAAAATTAGTCCATAAAATGTCTTTCAGGGTGGTTTTAAAGCAACATTTTTTTTTTAAATCTTGGACCGTAAGTAAATTATCTCTTGAGATCTTCATTAGGCTCATAGTCCAATAAAATGAAAAACTAAATGATATGAACTTCTTCCACAAAGAAGCTCACATACATTACATACATTTAAGTTATTAACAACACGTAACTGACATTGACAATGGGAACAGAGGTCCAACAAACTCAACAGTCAATCACTCTACAGTGACTGCAGCTCTAGGAAGTCCTCTTCATTTCCACAGGAACTGAAAGGCCATCACTCTCTTCCCAGGAAGAGCCTGCAGCTTTCCTTTCAAGAACTAAATGGTTACAGCACATTGTGCAATTAAGAGGTAGCCTTGATTTCTATTTCGGAGACTATGACGCAACTTGCCAGAGTTTTCACATTAAGTGAAACTGGTAAGTTCATGTCTGGGGATAAAGCCACACAATGGTATCATTCAAGATAAAAATCAGTGACCCCATTTAGGTACTAAAGGCCACGGTCTGCAGTTCCTTTCAGTGTTTCACACTAGGGGCTTTGGTACGATTCAGGCATTCTCTGATCAGAAAATGCAGTTACCCTGACAACAAGTAACTGGAGAGATTCTGCATTCTAATCTGACACGACTCTAGGATGGATTTCAATGTTAGGCAGCAGCTGTGAGCTGGCTGTAGCACAGGCAGATGTTGGTTTCAGCATCCTGTATTCTCTACCACATGTGGGACCAGATGGAGCTTCCGCACAGACAAATGTGTAATACTTGGGAATTCTAACGTTGAAGCAAGAGTCTTACTTTTGAGCCAATGAATGCTGCTCTCCGCAAACCTAAAAGTCATGTTTTGAGGCTAAACTAGCAAAAGTGCTCATACATGGTTATTTAAAAAAATATACTGTCTTCTTCGGGGAGAAGTATACAAACAGGAAACTTCCCAACAATGCGCAAGTTACTTAACTTCTCTGGGCTTCAGTGTCTTCCTCTGTAAAACGAGGATATTAATACTACCTACTTCCTAGTTTTTTTCTGATGATTAGTGATCCACAAAATGGACAATGCTCTCAGCTTTATCACGTGCTTAAGCATGGGAACAGTTTGTGTCCTAGGGATCCTCACCACACATCCCTACCTCCCTAAGATCCATTTAGTTGTACTTTCCCCAAATTGTTTTCTCCATATGGCTTGAGATGGTGCTCAGACCTTCACTCCTTTCTTTTGCCTATACTGTGTACTTTGACAGCAACGTTCACTTTCCACCGTTCGGGTTTCTCGGTTACTCAGATGTGCATGTCTTCTCCCCATCTAAACTGGGAGGTCCTTGGGGCGAAAGACTATGTCTTATATTGCCTTCTATCTGACAAAAGACATAGTACGGGGGCACCTGTGTGGTTCAGTCAGTTAAGCCTCCAACTCTTATTTTCGGCTAAGGTCATGACCTCACGATCCATGGGATCGAGCCCAGCACCCAGCTCTGGGCTGACAGCACACAGCCTTCTTGGGTTTTCTCTCTCCCTCTCTCACTGTCCCTCTTCCGCTCACTCTCTCTCAAAATAAATAAATAAACATTAAAAAAAAAAAAAAGACTTAGCTGAGGCAACATATCATCTGGCAAATGTTTCTTTAAAAAAAAAAAAAAAAGACAGTACTGAGTGCTGTCCAAAGCAGGCACTCATTAGACACTCTGATTCTTCTTTGCAATTGGGAGGGTAGTGCAAAGGGATGTCTCCAGCTGATTATGATACATAATATATTAAATACACTGATTTCTGAAACATACCACAGAAGGCCTCTCCTATATTCTCAGGACTTCCTCATGCCAAGCTAAAGCCTGAGAGGCACTAGGCAGCATTTACATAATCATTAACAGTTATTTACATGGTCTTGCCCTTACTTAATATTTAAAGTCCCACATAGACCAATTCTGTGAGATTTCAGCGATAAACAGATCGCTCTTTATTGGTAATGGAATGCATTTAGAGTCAGCAAGGTCGCCTTCAGTATACAGTTTCTAAAATGAAGCCATTACATTATAAACATTAATGTATAGAGTTTACTTCGATGTATATATTTCACTAGGTCATAAATCTTCTCCCTTCATGGAAGAAAGTATCCCTTATATCTGAATTAGTTCATGTTGAGATTTTATAATGAAAGTCAGCTGTGGTTCCAGGAAACAGCTGGTGTTTTTGCCTCTCTGCTTCCATGAAGAAATATGCAATGCATCAAGGAATGACTTATCTCATAAACTGCCTAAATTTTTTTCATATGCAGACAGCTAGCAGTGCATTTTGATAGGAGATGTTCGGTGTGAGTTCAGTTTTTACAATATTTGTTGAATAAAACAGCATATTACTATAAAAATGAGTATTGATGCTACTTAACATGAAGAACCTTTTACTAGGTGCTAGAAAATATAACCTAAAAACAGTCTTTCCCAATCTGCTGGGAAGTTTTAATAAACGTAAAACAACGATTCTCGCTCAAGGAGCTTGTATCAAGATCACTTGGGGACCTTTCCAAAGGACAGCAACCACCACCAACCAACATAAGGGGCTCCATCCCTAAAGATTCTATCAAGATGATTCATCCCAGGTTATGAATCAAGAAAAGTACAGTGATTCAAGGAAGCAAGATTCAACCATAATGTTTTTGATACGTGAGAGTAAATTTTTCTTTATAAGACAGATACATTATTAAGCTTTTTATAATCTAAATCTAAAAATCTAAAGTTTTAAATTGTTTAAAAATTTTTTAATGTTTGTTTTTGAGAGGGAGGGGGGGAGGGAGGGAGGGGGACACAGAATCCGAATTAGGCTCCAGGCTCTGAGCTGTCAGCACAGAGCCCAACAGGGTTTGAACCCACAGGCTGTTAGACACTCAACCGACTAAGTCACCCAGGCGCCCCTAATCTAAATTTTTGATATAGAAATACATTCATTTGGGAGCGCCTGGGTGGCTCAGTCGGTTAAGTGCCCAACTTTGGCTCAGGTCATGGTCTCGTGCTCCAAGAGTTCGAGCCCTGCATTGGGCCTCTCTGCCCCTCTCCTGCTCACACTCTGTCTTTCTCTCTCTCAAAAATAAATAAACATTTAAAAAAAATAAAAAAAAAACACATTCATTTTAAATGCTCCAAGAGAAGCTTGATATTAAAGAACACATCTATGCGTCCTTTATAACTTGATTAGGATTATATAAAACTAACCTTTGATTTATGAGTTTTATAAACTCGAATAGTAGATATCTCATTTATTTAAAGTCAGATCCTACCACATACATAACCTTTTCCTGCTAATTACTAGAAGTCCCCTTCATAAAAACCATAAGAAAAGTCATTGTTGCAATCAAAAAGGAAATGATGGACGTCATCCTGTTTTGGTAAGTATATAATTTTTTACATTGAAAACAGACACCAACATAAAATTGGCATATTATATCCTGTGGGAACACACAAACAAATTATCATTTCCTTCACGACTTTTTAGGACAACCTTTTATCACAGTTTATCTTATAAATTTTACACATATATCAAATTTATAGATTTGTTTTATAAATTTCTGGTTCTCTTAATTCCAATATTTGACGAAAGTCATAGAATTTAAGAGCGAACGAGACTACTTAGAACAACCTCTCAGTTACACAGATCCACAGTCTTTGAACTGTTATCAATCTCAATGAGTCTCTGGAAGCGCTGTGGTGTGGCCACATTAACTTTCAGCTGAGCGAGGGCTACTGTAGGATGAGAACCGTGCTCTCAGCTGGTTCATAGGCCACACTGAGATGCCAGCACTCCTAGCTCTTTCTCCAACAATGGAGCTCTTCTTGTTTTTAGGGTACTTTTCTCTGGGTATTTTGCCACAAATTTAACTTCCAAATTAAAATGTTAGTACTTCGGGGCACCTGGGGGCTTAGTTGGTTGAGCATCTGACTCTCGATTTTGGCTCGGGTTATGATCTCATGGTTCGTGAGACTGAACCCCAAATCGGGCTCTGCACTGACAGTGTGGAGCCTACTTGGGATTCTCTCTCTCTCCCTTGCTCTCTGCCCTTCCACTGCTCTCTCTCTCTCTCTCTCTCTCTCTATTTTAAAGTTTAAAATAAACTTTAAAAAATAAATAAAATGTCAATATTTCTTTCCACAAGTCCCTTTTTATAGACAGTTACAGTGAAAGGGGATAAAATAGGTCATTACCATTATTTTTACTTAACTCCAAAAAGGACTGTACCTGCTCAAACAGGAGGCTATGGTCTTCTTCTCAATGATCCTTATGCTACAAGATGTGTCCCATAAGATTAGCAGGCCACTCTTTTCAGTGAAATTATTTCCAGTTCCTATCTCCCTAACATCATCTGTGAGATTTAACACTGTGCGCCTTTTTATAGCATGTGCATAATCTTTCACCTAATCATCTTAACTCGTCTTATTTAAATAACTTCCTAAATCACAAATGACATTTTATATGTGGCATTTCCTGTTAAGGAGCATTTCCAAACCCCACGTGTGAAAAGAGCAGAGTTCTGTGTGCTCAAAATGCTGTCGAAGTAGGTCTAAATCAATTCCCAGGATCTTTGAACTGGTATCTCTGGCAGGTTCTGATGGGATTATTCACATAGCCCTCGGCCTATGCACCAATTCTGTAAGGATTCAAAAGCAGCCTTGGCTCTGAGAAAGTGACTCAAAGGCCCTGTGGCCGGATATAAGCTACCCGACATCTCTCACCCAAATTATTTGTCACTGCAACATATACCAGCTAGAAGGCTTGGACTAGTAGAATTGCATGGAGAAAGGTCCACTACTTTTGCTCAGAAGATCTGTGCTCAGTCTTCGCTCTGTGTCACAGAATTTGTGAATAGGGTTAAGCAAGTTACTTATGCAAGCTATGCCTCAGTGGGTTCATCTGGAAAGTGGTGGTAATTCAACTTGCCTTGTGGGAGGCTGTGAAAATCTAACAAGAGAAGCTATTTAAAGTAGTAAGAAACAGATAAACATATTACCTGCATATCTCCCTGCATTTAAGTAAAAGTCATTCCTATCTTAATATTCCCATACTTCTTCTGAAACCTACTTTGCCATCAACACCTAGAATCCAACATAAATATCTTAGTATGAAGTTAGTGCTTTTGATAAAAATGCTGCTCATAAATGATTTACCAACTTTTATGGCCAATCATTATCAATAAATGTGCTAATGCTTTTCAATTTTGTCATCCAATGTTTTAGACTACTTTAAAAAGATGTCCTAGACTGAGATTAGAGTTGGGCAATAGAAGAGTAACAAAGAAAAATATCTCTTTCTGTCTGTCTGTTGAAATGGTATTATTTAAGACCAACTTAAGGAAGGCTAATGGGTGACCTAAGAATGTGAAAGAATATTTCCCAGAGGATAGTCACCAGCTGGCTTTTATCCTTACTCAGACAAGAACAGGAGGAAATTAGGTTAAATTTCATTTGGGTTAGAATAATGAGAGCAAGCTATGAAATCTAATTCCCAGGGAATCTTTCCTTCAAAATAAAATAAAAACTGACTTCCTACTGTGGTTTCAGTGCAGCCCTGATAAGTATGAGAAAATACTGGATGAAGTTTGAGTCGTCTGTCTCTATAATCCCCATCAAGAGAAAAAAACGAAAAATTACAAGCCCTTTACGCAACAGGTGTTTTCACTGGTACTCATTACATCTTCACTGGAAATCATTTTTCCTGCTTTACGAGTAAAGCTATAAACTCTGAGAGTTGAGTTTGCCCAAGGTCATCAAGCTAATGAAAAGCAGAGTTGGAATACAATCCCTACCTATCTCCAGAGCCCATACTACGTGCTATATCAACCGGTCAGCCTTGCTTGCCTTGGCACTCTTAGGTCCTATCCTTATTTAAAATTTACATTCTGTCCAAGATTCCGATTTAGATTTGGATTTAGATTTAGATTTAGATTTGGATTTGGATTTGGATTTAGATTTGGATTTGGATTTGGAGTTTGGATTTATTTCTCTTTCTTTCTTCCTTTCCTTTCTTTACTTTTTCTTCCCTTCCCTTTTTTTCTTTCTTCCTTGTCCTCTTTCTTTCTCTTTCTTTCTTTCCTTCTTTCTTCCCTTTCTTTACTTCTTTCTTTCTTTCTTTCTTCCTTTTTTTTCTTTCTTTCCTTACTTATCTATTTACTTATTTATTTACTTATTTATTTGTTTACTTAGATTTACTTCATTTAGATTATTTTCCAAGATTTAGAGGTATCTGAAATCCAATGTAAATTGGAAATATAGCCGGTATTTATGAGCTACCTAATATATGCCAAACATATAAGAACTCTATGGATATTATTTCATTTGATAATGGCAGTTACCATTTGAGACAAGTACTATTATTATCCCCTTTACAGATGGAAATCTAGGCTTCCAAATACATGCTAGAAGAGCCCAGGTCCAAGGGATTAAAGAAAGGGGCTTTTAAACCTCAAGGGAAATCGTGGCGTCCTAAGCATTTTTACCCAGGTACGCCTAGGGATAGTAAGAAGCAAGCGTATCAGGAATTCAGACCACAGGGCATCCAAACCCCAGCACATATTTCACTTTTAGTTTTAGCAAGTCATAGATATTTAGAAGTAAAAAGAGCCATTTGGAAACATCGGGTCCAATCCCTTTATCTTACAGACAAGGAATCTGAGGACCAGGGTGAGGTTAAGTACTTTCTCTAGGGTCAGAAAGCTAATTAGTGACAGAGTTAGCAATAAATCACTTCCATGAAAAAGCATGCTTTCAAAGTGAATTCAATTACCTTGTACTCTCAAGTGGCTATTAAGAACACCCAAGTAGTTAGACAATCTCCAATGTTTCTGTGAAGTAGATGTAACTCAAGAAGATCGAGAAAGAACTTTGCAACACTGAACATTCTAAGTCAGCAAGCTTTAAAAATGTGCTAATTTGAATCAACTTATCATTGACAGGAGCAGTGCTCTATTCACTTTTTTTTTTTTTTTCTGTACAAAGTTATAATTTCAGCCACAGTAAATGGCCAAGTATTCTTCATCTCTTGGACAAAAGATACATGTAAACTTTCAGATCCACTGATACATGTATATATATTACATATAATATATATAATTATGTTAATAATTACAAACTCTAGATGACAAATTCCCAAAGAAAAGGATGATTCTTATGATTTTACAGCATAATTTTTCTACAAGATAAAGAATTATCCATTTTGTCAATGGGTGACAGAATCCACAGGTGCCAGTAGTAATGCATTGGTATTAAGAATTTAATAACCAAATATAGTGCTGCCATGTACTTAAAACGAATGGAAAGTACTTTCACAAAAAGCATACTTTGAAAGTTAATTTCTTTCAACATACTAAATAGATCTAGCTAAATATCCAAGATTTGCCTTTGTGAAATATGGTTGAATTGGTAAATAAATAAATAAATAAAAGGGAACATTGGTAAGCCAAAAACGTTCCAAAGAATTGTAATGTAAATGAGTGAAAATACAACTATTTGGTTAATAGTCAATAGCAAACACCTGTTAGTCTGCCACCTAATAGAGGGAAACTGAAGGTGAAGGCATGAAAAAAAAATGAGAACTAAAGCATAGAGTCTGTGGAAATGCATCCTGATGAGAAACCAATTCTATCAGGGAAGAAAAAAATCACATCAATGAAAATATATTTTGAAATATTATTTCAGGGAGAAAATGGAAGACGATATACTGACAAAGAGGAGATCATTCTAATAGTCAAATCATGTAGCTTGACAGTGAAAATTCTTACAATTTACTAAATTTAACCTGGAAATCTTACACATTTTCAGAAATAGAAGTCCTCTATCACACTTGACATTTCAGAATATGTTAATGCTAAAGTTTCCCATGTGATGGTGTTCTTATATTAAGAAGAAGAAAGAAGAGGAGGAGACGAGGAGGAAGAAGGAGGAGGAGGAGAGAGGAAGAGGAAGAAAGAAAAAGAGGAGAACAAGAAATAAACACAATAGGGAAACTGACCAGCAATGTTGATTTAACATAGTGCATAAACCCAAATGTTCACACTACGTGTCTAGGATAGGAAAATCAAAGTTTTGAAGGACTATTTCATGGCTATACAGTACTCTGGCTTCAAGAACATTTCATGGTCATTCAATATCAATTATCCTTAGATTTTCTTGTCCTAGGAAACATCCCCCCAAATTAAATCATTCAGATTTATGAGTGCCACCAAGGGAAAAAAACAGCAGCATCTAATATCAAGAAAGATGTTCTGTTCAGTAGCAAGTGACAGCACAGTATCTCATTCTATTGATGAACAGAATAGAATAGAATAGAATAGAATAGAATAGAATAATGATAGTGTTTTGTTTATCTCCACTTCACATTTCTACACAGGAGAAAGTTTTCACGGTGGCCTCCCTACATGAAGAGTGAGAATCTAGGTTTTATTTGGAATTCTGACTCTCTAGAAGGGATTGGCAAGCTTGGGATCCCTCAGCAACCCAGAAACCTAACAAGATGATCAATAGATGAGCAGTTGTGTTTATTGCTAGTGATCTACATAATTTTATTTAGTTACTTTATTTAAAACTATGTGCCAGGCATTGTTCTAATTACATATGTTAAACTCCTTTGATTCACTTAATAGTTGTAACAACCCTATTAGTTGAGAACTATTATGCCCATTTTCCAGGCGAGAAAACTGAGGCACAAGGAAGTAAATAATTCGTCTGAGGTCACACAACAAGTAAAGGTAATCCTCTCTTAAAACTCAGCAATGGTCAACCTTTCAGCATGATGCTCTTTGCTTTTCTGGGTCTCTTTACTAAACAGCAGTTTTCAATGAAAAGTCATTCAGACAACAACATTGAAAATAAATGGCCTGATAATAATAGTTGGGTTTGTTAACAGTTTTCTATGTGTCAGATATTGTGCTAAGTGGTAATACAATTTTATTAACTACTATTTAACCTTTAGTCTAAACAATTCCATAAGGAAGTTACCATGCAAATTTAAATGATAAAATTGACATGTGAGTGACAAATAACTCATCCATGGTTAAATGCCTGATGATGGAAAGCAAGGATCCAAATCCGGCCCATCAGAGTGCAGAACCCACCTATGCTACCATGAGGCTCACTGTCTCCCTATTAGAAAGGTGGGCCTTTAAGGCAAGATGGAGATGGGATGATGAGTCAGCTTGGATGTTTTTCTTGTCTAACCCTAACCCTAACATAATAGGCAGTCAGCAATTATTTATTAAATCAAATAAGATAGATCATGCTTAAACCGATGAGTTAGGAGTTTAGTTTATCTATGAGGAGAATTCTCTGACAATAAAAGCTACACACGCATACATACACACACACACACACACGGGTGTGTTACACCAGTTGATAACCTCAGCTTCTGGCAGAGTATATCCAGTTGTCACCATCAGGTGATAATGATGTTACTATTGACTACAGAGAGCGGAAAGAATCACTTTCTCTAAAAAATTTTAAATTTAGGGTAAAGCTATGTACTTGGCAAAGCTTAAATAGGGTCATGTTTAAATATGGAGATATGGGCTGGACAGTGGGTCTCGAGAGTGAGAGACACAGAGGTGATCTCATATGAGGAGTGTGGTTTCGATATAAATTACCAAGAGCTTTCTTTTTCATAATCTCCATTTCTGTCTTCTAGTGTGGCATGCTGTCATCTGACAATACCAATATTTTGAAATCACAATTTTAAGCATTTTTCACAAAAACCAAAATACAAATCAATAAATGTGAATCCCAACTGAACTGAAACCCCAATAATTTTTATCATAATCCCATTATTCCTGTGGATGAAATTATTTGCCTTTATTAGTTTATAATTTTAGAAATTATTTACCTTGTTATTTCATATTTTTGGTAGTAAATAATTTTTATCATTATATGACTAAAATTTAAATTAAGTGAATTAATATGTTTAAGTTTACTCATTCACATTAAATATATTCACACACAGCCACTGATATATTTCATTTATCTGCTTAGTTTTAAAGTTATTACAACTACAAAATGTATGTTGGGCAGCACTATTAACATTTAATTGCAATTACACACTTTTCTTTGTTTGAAATGAGAGTGCAGACAACAAAATTGATTTCTCGCCATATTACTATTATCAATGTTCTTAAAACTTGCTGTGAACGACACATAATATAATACAATATAAAAGCAATGTTCTTTTTTCTGAGAAAGTACTTTTTGGTTTTTGTCTCAGAGAAGGACTGAGGCTTTTTGATACAGTGATTCGCTGGACATAAAATACAGAATAAAGACAGGCACCTAGCTGATGGCTCTTCAAAACAGGCGTCTTTGATTCTATGGAAAGAAGATATATTTGCCTTAAATTACCAGAAATCATCTCTGCTAAGGAAAAGAGAATGGGAATTACGTAACTTCTTAAGGTAAGTTTTAGATCTATGAATTCTACCCTAGAAATGAATTGACATTTTATTATAAACTGGCATGAGTTGCAAACGAAAACTGTTTTTTAAAAACTGTCTCAAAACGTATACAACCTGAATTTTTTTACAACATAGATATTTTGAATTTATTTTCCAAGTAGAGCTTCCTCTTCTCTCTTTTAAGATTTCATTTTGAAGTAATCTCTACATCCAACATGGGGCTCGAACTCACAACCCCAAGATCAAGAGTCACCACATGCTCCTCCGACTGGGCCAGCCAGTCTATTTAGGCTCGTTCTTTTTTGCAAAATGTTCCATAGTACTTGACGACCTTTAGGATATTTTAGGATTTAACAACAAGCTCAGGAATCTATTCTGTAAGTGGTATTCTTAAGTAATAATAGAATTTTAAATGCCAGCCACCAACCCTCTGCCCCTGAAGCAACCAAATTTTGTATAACCACCCCCTCCTCTCTGACTTGCAGCCTGTACCCCAAACCCCCTCTTGCTAGGAGTAAAGAATTTCCATCGTCCTACAGAACTCCAAACATTCAAATACATGCCCACATATCTGAGTATTACTCTAAAAGCATGTGCCGGGAAAGCTAGCTAAGAATTCTCAGATGGGATACCAGGTAAATGTCCTACGTACAGAGTTAGAACATATACTGACCTCCCTTAAGAGCAAATACTCTTATTTCATTTGACTTAATTATTAGCATTAATAATAAGAAAAAAATGCATTAATGTCAGTAGTTAAGGGCTTTATATTCTATCCGTTAACATTTGCTGAAAAATGAATCCAGGACCCATTTTGTGAAACATGTGCTTTTATTTCTGAACCTGTAGTTTTACATTTGTCCCTTAAGCCGAGTTCCCATTAAATTTGCTGCGAATGACACAGTACTATATGGCACATAGTCTATATAAATATAACATTCTCTTTTCTGAGAAAGGCTTTTCATTAGCATAAGGGAAGGCCTTAGGCACTGGTATTAAGGCACATGCAAGAAACAGCAAATAACATTGCACAGAGGTAAATGGCTTATCCAAAGTCTCATGGTTGGTAAATCTTCTGATTGCAAAAATATTCTACAAGTATTTAGGACTACTTAGTAATTCAAAAAACATTCCCTTCCCCTGCTCTTCTTGCCTCTGTAAGTAGTGATGAATCATATCCGTAAGCAAAAGGCAGCTCTGTGCCACTAGACAAATATATTAGAAACTAACAAATCTAAGTCGCTTTACAGAATGCACTCAGTGTTTCCAACTCTGCCAAGAGGTTTTGAGGTTAAGAGGGAATGTGTTATGGTGACCAACCTCTGCAGACAAAGAAACCAGGGCATTACCCCAGAGCAACTTACCTGAGAGCACGCAGTGAGCTAAAGAGACGACCTGCGAGTCAAACCCATGCATTTCCCTCTCGATTCTAGAATCCACACGTTTTCTCCTTTCTCACATCCACACTGCTTTGTTACAGAGTCTGAGGACTGACAAAAAGCTGATGATGTCTGGCCTTCTGAACGTTTAGAGTATTTGTATGCATGATTTAATTCTATCTTATTCTTTCCTGTGTCAAGGACACTTCTCCTACCTTCTTACTATAGTTTCCTGGAGAGTATGAATTATACATTCAGCCTCTGTGTAACTACCAAGCAGTACCTAGCACAGAGCCAAGGACATGGAATTCTTTGAAAATACCTGTTTCTCCACTAGCTAGATACAAAAGTTTTGGGAAGCTATTCCCGGTGGAGGTGGGAGGGAGTTAGGTGCCACAGGCGAATTCTGTAATTTTTAATTTTGTAGGAATCCACCAATTTTCCTATTTTCTTATTTTCAAAAAATCACTGTAAAAATAGTTTTGTTTTTTTTTTACAATATCCAATGTTTACAATGAAACAAGCCATTCTCAAACAATCTTGGTGGGGAATGTAACGTTCCTGTATATAGTTTATCAATATGCAAATACATTATTTAAATTGCAAGTCCAGCAATTCCAACTGTACACAATGTTGCCTAGGAAATAGGTAGCACTATTCAAATGCATCCTTTAACTTTTACCTTAAAATGTAAGATTAGGAGCCAAAAACCAAAATCCTAGCTACAATCCAAGATTTCCCTCTAAATTCAGTAACTCGTAAGACAGGGTGTGAGTCAGAGAAGCCAATTACTTTGCTCTTGAAATAACTTTCATACAATTGAAAATCATTTCTATTTTTTAAATAATTTTCATTTTAACAACAATTTCCCCTCCATTTGTGCAAATTAAATTTAGCCTGTGAGTGGGTCACATACCTTTATTGCATGATGCTTTTCCTGGAACACAGGAATTTTAAACATTTGGCACCAGTAGGTCGTACCTTTGTTTGGGATGGGGACCTGTCTTAATAAAAAGGGGAGGGGGACACAAAGTCACATTCTCTTGACACACTATTAAACACAAAAGTGTAAATAAAAACTCTTACATGCTTTCCATAAACCCACCCCTCCAGTCATAAAACCTGAAAAAACTTACGTCCTGATTAACAAGGTCAAAGTATGGTATGGCTGTAGACAACACGCTGGTTTTCTCAGGATTCAACAGCCGCAGACTCTTGGTGCCACGATTGGAGTCGTGGTACTTGGGGCCGGCTTCTCCCACATCTTCATGGTGGTAAGCCCAGATCACTCTCACTGTGCTCTCCTAGTGAGCAGACATGGGCACCATTATGTCTCATGAGAGCACTTCCCTTACCACTGAGCTGAGTTTAAGGAATTCTATTTAAAGCAGGATGCAGACGTGAAAAAAAAGAGAATAATGACATTGGGAGCTCTCAACATGGTCTCTAGCATTAATTGTGTCAATTTGATTCAATCATTAAGTGTCCAGATAGATGAGTTTCTTTTTGGAAGAAACGGTATCTCTTAGCACGCAAGATTATGGCTTCCAAGGCAGAATGAAAGGCAACTGACTCAGAGGTTATGCTTCCGTGCACATGGCGACGGTAAATCGTCGTCACGCCAGGTCTGCGCACCAGCAACTAGTAGTCGCCAAGCAAATATTCTTGTTAAGAAGCAAGGATTCTGGAAAACTAAAGTCACCTTCCAGGTTAGCACCTTTACATTCACTATAGATTTTCCCCAGAACTGGCCCCATCACATGTACGAATTGACAGAAAGTGCAAACACAGGAGGAATTTCTGATTCTGGGTTTATTATCTTAGAATCTAGCGTTAGTCATTTTATGAATCCTGGGAATTTCCAAGGGACTAGGGTATCCCAACAAGGGAAAGTACTGTCAGGTGAAATTGGTTTCCATTTAGCAAACAGGAGAGATTGCCCGAGGGGTGGTGGGCCAGGGGGAGGGCTTGGTGAGGTATGAAGAAATTGTTCAGTCCTCCCACAGAAAAAAGTGTCTTTGCCAGATCTCTGTAATAGGAACTTTGAAAATAAATAATAAAGCAAAAGCTATTTATTTTAAAAGCTATATTCTTTCTTAATAAGTCAAATGACTATAATTATTTTTCCAATTAAAGTATAATTGCACAGTATATTACATAAAAAGTGATCCAAGTTTTTGCATGTGGTTTTCTTCTTCTTTTACTCTTTATGCTGAATGTTAATCAAAACTGGCTTCAGATTTTTACATTCCCATTTTTAAAGCTTTGATTTATCAAATAAAAAAGATAATTTGATTGATCTATACAAAATGAAACTGATCCAAGGAATTTATGGAAATTTCCAAAGTACCACATGAATTATATGCTGTCTAAATATTTAATTTACATATGCATAAAGATATTAATTTTTGAATGAAATCTGACAATAACAAATCTTGTGTCGGGAGGCAATTTTAATCAGTCTACTATTCATCTTGATTTTAGAAATTTACAAAAATAAATCACTCACAAATCAGATGAATTATACCCTAAAATTCAGTATCATAATTCCCTCTTGTGTAATACATTTTTTCCAACCTTTACCTGTTGTATAGTCTCAAACTTTATGGAGAAAAAACTGGAAATCTTACAGATAAAATCATACCCACTTTAAATGGCCCTTCAAAATGTTAGATTCACACAAAAATTGCCTTTATTGAAATGCATAGTCTTAGATTTTCTGTGGCTTCTAAAAAGAATTCAAAGATATTCCAAAACAGACTGTGTGACTTTGTTTTCAAAGGTTATTTTTAAATATTTGTTCCTTTTATTCTATAAAGTCTTTCACCACTGTAAACAAACGTACAATTTATTCCTGTGGCATTCACTCATAGACTACTCACCGTTATACTCTTGTCATTTATGTCACATGTATGCAGTTCTCTGGTAAATTCAATTATTGTGTGTGTACTATTTTCCATGGCATATTCCAGGTGGTAATCTTGCTGAGCATCTTTTTTTAATTCTCTATTTGCATTTGTAAAATAATCCTGTGAAAAATATAAAAAATAAAAAATTAGGCTATCCCAAATTCAGAGTGGAAAAAATTTAGGTTAAGAATATTTAGGGGCACCTGGGTGGCTCAGTCAACTAAGCGTCCAACTCAATTTCGGCTCAGGTTATAATCTCAGAGTTCGTGGGTTCAAGCCCTGTGTTGGGCTCTGCACTAACAGTGTGTAGCCTGCTTAGGATTCTCCCTCTCCCTCTCTCTCTGCCTGTCCCCTGCTTGCATTCTCTCTCTCAAAATAAATAAATTTTAAAAACTTAAAAAAATATTTGCAGAACCTGAAAAAATTGATTCTGGATTTGCTCACTACAAAATACGGTATCTATAGCCATTTTTAAAGTCCTGGGAATTTTCAAGGAACTGGAGTATCCCAACTAGGAAATCAATTCCCTAAAAGAGTGGTCCATATTTGAATTTCTGGCCCTTCAGGAAAATGTGGGAAGGATTTTATAGTGTCATAGAGCATCAAAAGAAATGGAATAAATAGACATTCAAGATCACTTAGTGATTTTCATTCATACAAATGAAAAGAGGAATTTCAACACTGTGAAATGGCTTGTCCCAAATGGAATTTACTAGTTTGTGATAAAGACAGGACCAACCCCAAGATAAGCACTTTTCTTACTATTACAGCAAGTGGAACTTCCTTTCACCACTCCTGAAAGCTAAGAGACCCCATCTGAGGTTATAGGCCATTTTAGTATGTGCTTTAATAGCAAATGCATATTAAAATGAAATGCGATGGAAAATTATGGAAAGAAATGAAACTAGTTGAATTATAAGACATCAAAAAACTGGAGAAATTTTGTTTTTATGGATCACCTATGATTTTTGTACTAAACTTGATCAGTGGTATGCAGATCACTTCTGGGAGGCAGACAAATGCAATGGGGAGATCATGGGTTTTGAAATAAAATGGCTGGGATCTGATCCCTAGCTCTACCCCTAAATACCCTTGGAGAATTGTTCAAGTCAAACTCTGAGCTTTTGTTCTAACATTAGTAAAATGGGGATAATACATACCTATTTTATGGATTTTGAAAGATAAAGAAATGAAACCATATATGGGGGGGAACTGCCTATTTAATATTGCCCATTTACTACTAATTTCCTTCCCCCCCTTTGCAATATTATTTGGTTTTTATCCAAAATATTTTCCTATATCATTTACCATTTGCTTTCTACAGTAAGAGTTATAAAATTCATGGTGTTAATTTTCATTTCTTAGAGAAGACGCAAAGTTTGCCTTAATTATAATGGTCTTTGCATACATGATATTTTATCTCTAAAAACTCATAAATGGTTGGGGTGTCTGGGTTAATAAGCATCTGACTCTTGACTTTGGCTCAGGTCATGATTTCACAGTTCATGAGATGGAGCCCCATGATGGACTCAGCCCTGTCAGCATGGATTCTCTTTTGGGATTCTGTTTGTCTCTCTCTCTGCCCCTCCTCACCCCTCTCTCTCTCTCAAAACAAATAAACTTTAAAAAAATATAAAAATTTGTATTTAAAAAATAAAAAGTCACAAATGGTTGATTCAGACAATGCATGCTAAAAATGAACTACTGGGAGCTCATCAAAATAAAAAGCTCCCGCACAACGAAGGAAACAATCAGCAAAACTAATAAGCAACTGACAGAATGGGAGAAGATATTTGAAAATGACATATCAGATAAAGGGTTAGTATCCAAAAATCTATAAAGAACTTATCAAACTCAACACCCAAAAAACAAATAATCCAGTGAAGAAATGGGCAAAAGACATGAACAGACACTTCTCCAAAGAAGACATCCAGATGGCCAACCGACACATGAAAAAATGCTCAACATCACTCATCATCAGGGAAATACAAATCAAAACCACAATGAGATACCACCTGACACCGGTCAGAATGGCTAACATGAACAACTCAGGCAACAACAGATGTTGGCGAGGATGCAGAGAAAGAGGATCTCTTTTGCATTGTTGGTGGGAGTGCAAGCTGGTACAGCCACTCTGGAAAATAGTATGGAGGTTCCTCAAAAAACTAAAAGTAGAACTACCCTATGACCCAGCAATTGCACAACTAGGCATTTATCCACGGGATACAGGTGTGCTGTTTCAAAGGGACACATGCACCCCCATGTTTATAGCAGCACTATCAACAATAGCCAAAGTATGGAAAGAGCCCAAATGTCCATCAACGGATGAATGGATAAAGAAAATGTGGTATGTAAATACAATGGAGTATTAGTCGGCAATCAAAAAGAATGAAATCTTGCCATTTGCAACTACGTGGATGGAACTGGAGGGTATTATGCTAAGTGAAATTAGTCAGTCAGAGAAAGACAAAAATCATACGCCTTCACTCACATGAGGAATTGAAGAGACAAACAGATGAACATAAGGGAAGGGAAACAAAAATAATATAAAAACAGGGAGGGGGACAAAACAAAAGAGACTCATAAATATGGAGAACAAACTGAGGGTTACTGGAGGGGGTGTGGGACGGGGGATGGGCTAAATGGGTAAGGGGCACTAAGGAATCAACAAATCATTGTTGCACTTTATGCTAATTTGTATGTAAATTTAAAAAAATAAAAAAATAAAACAAGTTTAAAAAAAGAAATTAAATACATATAAAAAAAGAAAATGCATGCTAAAACATAATTGTACCTATTTTTACTAACATTAAAATTACATTTGAAGAAATGATTGCTGTGCTCAGCAAAAATAAATAAATAAATAAATAAATAAATAAATAAAAATAAAGTATACAGGAAAAAAACCTTAATTTTTAAGTGTCACACTCAAATGGATGGCATTTGGTATTTTTATTCCTAGTACCTTTTCAAGGTAGCTATCAAGCATATGTAAATTTCACATGCAGATCATGCTCAAAACCCACATTATTAGTGATGGATGGGGCCTAACTAAGCTGTTTTCACCCTGGTAACAACTACAACTCACTGAGTACATACCACGCACGAGGACCAGTTTAAGCATGTATTAATACATGCACATGTGTTAACTCATTTAACCTTTACGTCAAGTCTATGAGATAAAATTATTTTCCTACTTCACCGATGAAGACACTAAAGCATAAAGTTAAGCATCGTGTCAAGTTCACAGGGCTGGTAAATAGTAAAGCCAGTATCAAAGCCAGAGAGTCTGACTCCAGTCTGTATCCTTCTTCATCGTTATACACCGTAGCGGCCATTGCTGGAAAAGTATGAGTTAGTTTATATTTTCTGTCTACAGAAATGTTTCTGTAAACATTTTTTTCCATGTAAAATGTTACTTTTTCTACTGGTAAAGTTGGAGGCTGTCAAAAAATTTATTCTGAGAGCCGGCTGTAACTGTGAAAACAATTCAAATGAAATACTCCTATCGTATTGTGATTTTCCCACTTGTGATCACATAGATTTTCAATATGTAGATGAGATAGCAATGCCTATGGACAATGAGAGATTCAGATAAATTGCACCTTTATACTAAGTTCACATTTCACTACATGATTCAAGCAATCACAGTTTTTGCAAACAAAAAGAACACAACACAAAATGCAATCAGCCGGAAGAGTAGAATAATTATCCTAGTCTTGCAAACATGCTTCCAAAACCATTAGTCCCACAGAATAGTCAGCTGGCTCCCCAACATTCCATTCCTTCTATTTCTCCTCACCAATAACAATTCCTTTCAGCTATCCCACCTTCTTCTGGCTTTTCAGATAACTTAGCTACGAGAATATGGAAGAAACTGCACTCGGGTCTCACTGAATATCCCTTGAGAGCATCTATCCTGTGTAAACTACTGAGTGTCCAATATTTCAAAAAGATGGCTTCCAGACAAGCTCTGGACTCTTGGCAAAATGTGATTGTCTAAAAGAGGCTGGTATCTTCAACCTTATGGAGGGAAAACATGAATGGATTTTATTATAACTGAAATGTGAAACAGTCTAACCACCACCATAATTCCATTATAATTTGTTCACATTTTCTAGTACTTAAGGCCTATTTTAATATATGTCTTCAAATTTGATCACAGTATACCTTACCTATCACAACAGTATTATTGGTTACATGTTTACGTAAGCTGGGCCCCTACTGATGCTTAGAAATCCACATGTTAATCTCTTACTGTTTTCTCAGGAGGCCTCCCAAGACAAATATTCTAACCTTCTCGATTTAAGATGCCAACATTTCCCCACCCTCAGCTTATGATCACGCATCTCACTTCAAGAGAATTTCAGTTTCGACACACGGCAGCCCACATCTTGCCTTTTTTCCATCCCAAATAACATCCACTCTTTTGGAATTATAAAAATACTCAATGTAAAAGAAAGCAGGAGGGGCGCCTGGGGTGGCTTAGTCGTTTGGGCGTCCAACTTTGGCTCAGGTCATGATCTCCCAGTCTGTGAGTTCGAGCCCCACTGACAGCTCAGAACCTGGAGCCTGCTTTGGATTCTGTGTCTCCCTCTCTCTCTGCCCCTCCCCCACTCATGCTCCCCTCTCTCTCTCTCTCTCTCTCTCTCTCTCTGAAAAATAAACATTAAAAAAATTTTTTTAAAGAAAGCAGGAGAAGAGAAATATAAAGCAAAGAGCAGACGGGACAAGTACAAAACAAATACATATAAATGAAATAAAAGGGAAATATTACAATAGATCCTACAGACATTGAAAGGTTAATAACTTCATGGAGATGCATGGGTGGATCAGTCTGTTAAGCTTCTGACTTTGGCTCAGGTCATGATCTCACAGTTCGTGACTTCGAGCCCCACATCAGGCTCTGCACTGGTGATGCAGAGCCTACTTGGGATTTTCTCTCTCCCTCTCTCTCTCTGCCCCTTCCCCACTTGCACTCTCTGTCTCCCTCTCAAAATAAATAAACTTTTTTAAAAAGGCTAATAATATTATGCACACCTAGACATAAACAACTTGGATAATTTAGATGAGAGAAGGGCAAAGTTTTTGAAAGACACAAACCAGTCAAATTTATTAAGGAAAACAAATATTCTGAATAGCCCTATAATCTACTCATGGGTAAAAATCTTCTTACAAAAAAAAAAAAAAAGCTAAGCCAAGGTGCTTCCACTTGGAATTTTGCCAAATATTTATGGAAGAGATAATACAAATCCTTCACAAACTCTTCCAGAAGATAAAGAACAGAAAACACTGCCCAACTCATTTTTTGATGACAGCCTTACCCTGATACCAAAATCAAAGGCATTACAAAAAAAAAAAATGAACAAAGCAGTATTTTTCATGGGCTGAAATGCAAATTTTCTTTATATTGTAGCAAATATAGTGATATATTTTTCAAAGGATAATATATCTGGGCACCTGGCTGGCTCAGTCAGTTGAGCATCTGACTTTGGCTCAGATCATGATCAGGTCATGATGTTTTTGATACGTGAGAGTAAATTTTTCTTTATAAAACAGATGCATTATTAAATCTAAATTTTTTTATTTTTTTTAAAAATTTAAATGTTTATTTTTGAGAGAGAGGGAGACACAGGATCCAAAGCAGGCTCCAGGTTCTGAGCTATCAGCACAGAGTGCGATGCGGGGCTCAAACCCACCGACCATGAGACCATGACCCAAGCTGAAGTCGGTCACTCAACCACCTGAGCCACCCAGGTGCCCCTAATCTAAATTTTTGACATAGAAATACATTCATTTAGGGGCGCCTGGGTGGCTCAGTCGGTTAAGCACCCGACTTGGGCTGATCTCACAGTTTGTGAGTTCGAGCCCCGCATCGGGCTCTGTGCTAACAGCTCAGAGCTTAGAGCCTGCTTCGGATTCTGTGTCTTCCTCTCTCTGCCCCTCCCCTGCTCCTGCTCTGTCTCTCTCTCTCAAAAGTAAAACAAAAACATTAAAAAAAAAAAAGGATAACATATCATTAGCACGCAGATTTGGTTCAACATTACAAAATCAATCAATACAATTCATAATATCAAAGTCTAAAAAAGAAAACCATACAATCATCTTAATAAATGCAGAAAAACTATCTGAAACATTCATTCATGGTGAAATTGCTCAGTAAACAGCAGCAGAAGGGCACGCCCTTAACCTTATAAAGAGCATCTGTAGAAAATCCTACAGCAAACATCATACTAAATTCTTCCCCTAAACTTGGGAACAAGTCTTGGGTATAAGGCAAGGATGTCCACACTGCCAGCTTCCAGACAGCCCCACTATTGACTGTCCATTTCTGACAGTTTATCTCTATTTTTTCCCATTCCTAACCATACACATCAAAGTTCTGTCCTTGACATTATACTCCTCTGTCTTTGTATTTCATCCTTTGGGAATCTCGTCTACTCCAAGAGTTTCCAATCATCACCTTCATTCAGTATCACATATCCAAAAGTCTAACTCCACTTGGAAGTCTTAGTGTCCTTTCAAAATGCAATATATCCAAAATTGTATTTACCCTTTGTCTGTCTCCCTGGTTTTCCAGTTTCCCTGATTTTTTTTTTCCATTACACTGCCACTCTCCTATCATCCAGATTCAAAACTGCAATCTTCTTTAACTTCTTCCTCAATTACTCATACCTCCACAGAACCCGTCAGTTCCTTCTTTGAAAAAATAACCCGTCTTTCGCTTCTACTCGATTACAACTTCCTCTACCTCACTTCAGACTATCACCTGCATTATTTCTGTCAAAGTTTTCCTTGAAAATCACTCTCAGTGGATCACTGTGTTTTATTCGATGGTATATGGTAGAATTCTAGAATGTAGATTCAAGTTTTTCTACAATTTAGCCTAACTTGATTTTTCAGTGTCTATCACTAATCCTACCACATGATCTCTACTATCTATTTATTATTCCCCTCAAATTCTGCCCTTTTCCTTTTTCTCCTTTTGTTCACACTCTTCTTCTCTGTCCTCCCTACTCTCTTTACCCCACTGAGAAATCCTCTCCACTAACTCCACCTATTGAAACTTAACTCCATTGAAATGCTTTCTTCCCTTCAAGACTCATGATTCTATCTGCTCTATGAAGTTTTCTTTGATCATTCCAACTGGAAGTGATCATTCCCTCTTAGAATCCTTACTCCTCTTTTGCATTCCCCTGTCGCCTGTAATATATTCTAGACATAGAATTGTCTTCTCAACCATGTAGTAACTGCCTAAAAATAGAAAGCTAACCTTATCAATCCAGTTATACATCTGTACCTTTAATATAGTTGTGTGCACTGTAAATGGAACAAAAAGAGGGAGAGTGATTATTTTCCCAATTGCTCTCAATTACATTTACATATGGTTAAGATCCATGTGGAATGTGCTTAACCAGATGCTAGGATGAGTTGAGTCTGCATGATCGGCCATCTAGACACATCTGGCACTGAAATCTGGGAACGTTGTTGTGACCTTTTAGCCCCTAAATGGACATGAATCTTATGGAACTGACATCCTCATTTAGAAAAAAGAGTTTATGCATGCAACAGCTCTTTGAAATCCTTTTACACTAAGAAAGCATTCCCCACCTATTTTAAAGAAATAGGACAAAAAAACAAAAACAAAAACAGATCTAAGAGCGAGAAATCGTGTTTCAGAATCTTTTCTAATGTGAATTTATATCCCGAGTGACTTGTATGTTGCAGATGCTTATTAAATATAGGTAATTTTAAAAGGAGCATCCTGCCTTTCCTTTTGCCAATTCTAAATAAGGGGACAATTATGGAAATAAAAGAGAAGAACTCAAGAACCATAACCCAATATTCACATCTTAATGGTATGAGAATAGATTAACTTGGGAGGTGCACAATTATTCCCCAGAAGCACCTTAATTCTTCCTTCAGCTTGTGTTAAGAAAATACATGAACTATAACCAAACACAGTCTTAATGGTGTCGACATTATACAATAAAAAATGGCATATTGGCAAACCTTAAAAGGATAATTAAGTGAGGCAAGAGAAGAGAAAAAAAACAAAAAAAAAATCTGCATCCCTAATTTCCTATCATTCAACTATTCTTGCCAGGAGGAAGAAAAGAAGTAAGGGAGGGAGAAAAAAAAAGAGCTAAAAAGAAACCAAGTCAGTCAAAGAACAGTCAATCTTGAAAATCCTTCATGCATATTGGCTAAACCTAAAAGAGTACGCTCAGTGAAGTTAATGGTTTCCTGACAGTTTGACAAAGGGATAAATGTTATCTGAGTAGGTAATTAAATGGAATAATTATTTGGTACTATTATCCACTTGGAGAAAAAATAAACTGGAGAATGAAATTGACAGTAAAACACCAACCAATTAAGAACCTGATACCAATAATAGCACTTAGAAATTTATTTTCACCAAACCATACTGTGTAGCACTTATGAGATATTTATGGAATTTCCCCAGATCACTATTACTCCCTGGTTTTCACCTTTACAATTAGAACTGAATGGCACCCGTCACCCCCACTGCCAGTCCCAGTTAGCAAATAGAGCCCAGATGCAACACTGTCACACACCCATGGTAAAGACCGTTCCTCAGCCATTGTCCTATGGTGCCTGATATTCCAGTACTTTTAAAATAAAAATAGGGGGCTTCTGGATGGCTCAGTTGGTTAAACATCTGACTCTTGGTTTGGGCTCAGGTCATGATCTTGTGGTTTGTGAGTTCGAGCCCCGCACAGGTCTCCACACTGGCAGTGTGGAGCCTGCTGGGGATTCTCTCTCCCCCTCTCTCTGCTCCTCCCCTGCTGTGTGCTCTATCTGTCTGTCTCTCTGTCTCAAAAATAAATAAATAAACTTAAAATAAATAGGATTATTGATCACAGTGCACTCTCATTGCCACAGTTGGATGTCACAGCCGTTATAAAAATCTAATTGTATGATATATATTGCATATATTATAAATTAACATAAAATACTGGTAAATAAAAGTAGGCTTCAATTAAGTATCATTAATAACGGGCTTTATGAGGACAAGAGGGTTGAGGAGGACACAGAGAACCATGGTTCTGTAAAGATTTTGTAAAAGCTTAAAAATAAAATTTGAAGATGTTTTAATTATGTAAATATAAAAGCTGATTTGCAGAAGTCATTCTTCTTTATATTTACTCAGCTTTAATATTCTGTAAAGTGAAATATGAAGTAATGTTACCCTACATAAATGGGGTTATGTGGATTTCAATCATATTCTAACTCAGCTACCTACATGAAGATCAACTTCAATATGAATTGTCAATGAGGTATTATTTTTGTTTTTATTGTGGATTACTATTATTTTAATCAGGTTTTTAGCTTGTTTTACTTTTTAAAGATAGAATATTACCTGCTACCCTTGAAAATCTGAGTTGATAATTAGACTCCAGCAATCAAGTTAATCCGTGGTTGTGTCCTAAAAATGAAACATGTTCTCACAGGATATAGTTTCTTTTGAACACCGTGCTTTGAAAAAGATTATGAAATACACCATCGAGGTTTCAAAATGCTGTGTGGCAATAGTAAAGTAAGTGAGCATCAGCATCCATTGGCATTTATCAGTTAGCACAACAGCAGGAATCCTGACTGCCACTTTAAAACTAACCTCCTTAAAAAGCTAGCTGCGATAATCTGCAAGATTGCTCTGACCTCGTGTTAAAAAACGTGATTACACAGATGTTAAATTGGTTCTTAAGCATTGCCAGTCTTTTTTCTCTCTCTTGAATAAAATCTCTGCAACAGAAAAGAGCTTCGACCGGCACTGTGTTAAACAGGATGAAGTGAAAACCCTTCTGGGTGTAATAAAAGATATGAATAAACCCGGCCCAGCCTGGAGAACTGAATGTAAGCACAGCTGCAAGGGAACCTTGAGAAAAATGTTACCATCTGTCATCATTTTCTTCAACAGGTGCTTGTAGTTTTTCCTCTTTTTGGAAATCTCAAAAGCCTTGTTACTTCAAACATTTCTGTTTGTAACATCAGCTTCTATAATAAGTGTTATGGTGGTTCAATAATATTGATAGTATAATAATAAATATTTTTGTGTTAAAGAGAATCTTTGATCCTAAAAAAAAAATCCCAAACTGGATAAACAAACTATACAAACATAATCTTCAGATTTCAGTGTAAGCTGGTTTTAAGAAGTCATTTCTTCACTAACCTTAGAAATTGGAGAGGAATGTCAAAACAGAAGGGGCGTGCCTTCTAGAAACCACTTCAGATAAAATTGAAACTCCTTACATCTAATAAGAGATCTGTGAATAGCTACTGGAATGCCAAAATAGGAACCCTGTTAGCTTGTGTTCCAATGAGGGGCCCACCTGAGCAATCTGTCAGTCCTTTAAGTGCCACCTTCTGAAAATACACATCCTGCATTTTCCCCTATAGCCAATCACCTCAGTTCAGTTTTCATGTAGAGTAATTTAATACTTTGCTATAGTTATAGAATTATCAGAGATAGAGTGCAAAATTAACATTTTGACTCTTTAGGTCTAACAATAAACTTCAATGGAAAAAACAATTTCAGATTTTATCATAGAAATAAACTGTATTTTACCATCATTTCATCTTATTCCACTATCTTAATTTTCTAAAAGTTTACATGACTTCTTTTAACTATGACCAGTGAATGCAAGTATAAATTTTGAGAAGAAAACTCCCTTCCTTCCTTCCTTCCTTCCTTCCTTCCTTCCTTCCTTCCTCTCTCACTCCCTCCTTCCCACTTCTCCTTTCTTCCAACACATATTTCATTGAGCAGCTAGTATTCCTAAGCTTCTGTTGCAGGGCTGAGGGCACAGGACTATACAGGATAGCAGACAAAGTCCACACTATAATGAAACTTATAGTTTAGTTTGGGGTTGGAGGAGGCAAACAATTTTTTAAAAAATTTAATAATAATATAATCAACATGCTTAGATAATAAATACTTAGAGGACAATAAAACAGATTGTAGAGAAGGATTGGAAAGCCTTCAGGTTGAGTTATCAGAAAAGTCACCACTGAGGCTATGATATTTACTCTGAGAAATTAACTACAATTAGGAGCCAGCCATGAGAAGTATGGATGAAGTAGATTCCAGGAAGAGAGAGCAGTTATTGGAAAGGACTTGAATGGGGCTGGGTATCCATTTTGATGAAGCAAATAAAAGCCAGGATGGTCGAACTGTATAGCGCCCAGGAGAGAGGTCAACAGGAATCAAATGAGGCCCCGGACATCGTAATACCTTATTGGTTAGTGTAGGAAGTTCAAATTTAATACTAAGCTTATATAAAAGTCATCCCAGCTTTAAGCAGCAAGTGATATATTCTGATTGACATGAAAAGTGTGTGTGTGTGTGTGTGTGTGTGTGTGTGTGTGTATTGCTGTGGCTACCATGTTGAGGATGCTAAGAAGTAAGAGTGGTGGTCAGAAGACAGGAGTCATGCAGTGGTCCCAGTGGTCTGTGCAAATAGTGCAAATAGTAAAACTGAAGGGAAATTGGCAGTTTTAGATTGAGCTTGGAGGAAAAGTCAACAGAACCTGAAGATGTGTTTCATACATGGGGTGAAGCAAAGAGAAGAAAAAAGGATGACTACTAATTTTCGACAGGAGCTACCAGGAGGTGCCATTTACTGAGATTGAGAAGGCTGGGAAAGAAACAGGTTGAGGGTGAATAAGATTAAATTTGAGAGGCCTACCTCAATATCCCAGTGGGAAGGTCTGGAGACAGAGAGCATGCAGACTGGTACGAGAGAAACCAAAATAATGCAGCCACCAAGTTTCAAAAATTCACCAACTTCACATTCAGCCTCCCTCATGAAGCCCTCCATATTCTTCTGAGTTATATACAAATCACGAAGCATTCTTTTTCTTTCTTTTTTTTTTTCAGATTTCAAATACACATCCACTAATACACATTCACTAAACATAAATCAAATATAGTGAAATACATAGTAGGGAGAGAAATGAAATTCTCTCAGACACTGTAACGACCTAGGGCCCACCCACCCATGGAGACAGGACAACTCCTGAGACAGGTTAAAAAACAACATCGACACTTTCCAATATAGTTGCTAATATCTTCTCTCCTACTAAGTTCTTGAATAACCTAAAAGCATGAATGCAGAATAAAGTTATTTTCAGCATCTCATTAAAGCTGGAGGAAATCTGAGGGACACCTGATCCTAGTTCCCACCAGAGGAGGATTTCTCTCAGAAACATTTTTTTTAAATTTTTTTAATGTTTACTTATTCTTAAGAGAGAGAGAGAGACAGAGTGTGAGTGGGGGAAGAGCAGAGAGAGAGGGAGACACAGAATCTGAAGCAGGATCCAGGCTCTGAGCTGTCAGCAAAGAGCCCGACGCGGGGCTTGAACTCACAAACCACGAGATCGTGACCTGAGCTGAAGTCAGACGCTTAACTGACTGAGCCACCCAGGTGCTCCTCTCTCAGAAATATTTTTAAAGAGATGATTACACAGTATTTAATACCTGCAGTGACAAGCTCATGAATTTAGAACTTCACAAGGCAATCTGTTCAATTTTAAGACCTCCCACTGTCAGAAATATATTTGTTATATTGGCTAAAATCTTCTACTCTTTAATGTGTATTAATTGGGTCTTTTTTCTTCCTTCTGGAGCCTAACACGGAGCATCTAATCCCTATTTCTTGCGGAAGACTGTCCACTATTTCAAAAACAATGATCACGTCTTTTCTAATCATTTTATTCTCCAGGCACAACACTGACAACTGTTTCCCATTGCCCAGGTAACCCCGATTTCCAGAGATTTCAACCATGTTTGTAATCCTCTTTTAGAATCTTTTTAAAAATGTTCTTCTAGAACCTATCTTCCGATGCGATTAGCCTTGTACAGAGTACTATGTCAATATCACTTTCCTTGATGTAAACAGCAGAGTTTATAGGCTAATATTGCATCTGTGTGTATAGCAAACATATGTTTTGAGTTAAAATGAGCTAATAGTTAGACCTTTTCCATATGAATTCCAATTAAATTCAACTTTATACATTTTTTAACCAAGTGTTTAATTCTATTTGTATTCTCAGTGAACTTTTAACTTTTAGTTTCCTCTTATTATTTTAATATATACTACCTTTGAGTCTTTATCCTGTAGTCTAACGTAGACAGTCTGTTATCAACATATTTGGGGTATGAATGTTTAAATATTTATGATTATAATGAATTCAACTTTATGAGTCCATCCTATACAAGAAATCATGAGAAACCTTGCTAATTACTTTATCATCATTCAGATGCACCATTTATTTAATACTCCAACTCCACATCCAGCAAATCAAATGCAAGAGAAAATGCAGTCTTGTCAGTATAATCTGTGTCTTTTGAAACCAGGCTGGTCTCTGGTCATTAATGGTTGCAGAGTATTCACAAATCAATTGCTTAAAGTTTGTCCTCAAATTTTCTTAAAAATTGCTATCGATATTCCCCATCTTTACACTTAGCGGATACCTTTTCCCCACGTTGAAAGGCTGCCATATTTGTCTCCGTGTCATCTTCTGACAATTCTGACATTTCACTGACTGCTTGATTGATTATAATAATATGCTGTATTTAGTACACACTTTCAATGTGCCACATATTTTGTGTAAGAGCTTTACATGCCTATTCCATTTAATCCTCACCCAAACCCCGTGCTTTCGATATCAAAAGTCCCTTCTTCATAAAGGAAATTGTCATTTAGAAAGGTGAAGAAGTTTGCGAAGGACCACGCATCCAAAAGGTAGCAAGCAGTGCCAGGATTCACACCAAGGATTCCTGCTTTTAGGTGTTCAACAGTTATTCAGCAGGGATTTCTTGACAACCTGCCAAGTACACGGAATTGGTCTTGGTACCTCAGGAAGATGTGGCAACACTGACAGTCGTCGACTTATAAATGTTCCATCCATACCCTAATAAAATACTAATTATCTACCACTCCTGCTACCTTTTCTCCCTCTCCCTTCTGTGGTGATGGCTTGAGGGCATTTCACTGCTTATTAGTAACCTTAGAGAATGGAGCTTTGAAGGAAGGGAATGTATATATCTATTTACATAACTGGAAAGACACTTGAGAGTTTTCCAATTACAGAGGGAGTCCATTGTGTTACTGTTAATTCTAATAAAAAGATTTTAAAGCAGAACATGTCCCTCGCCTTAAATACAGGCTGAGAATTATCTGGAACTTTCATTTATTAATGCTCCTTTGATGCCCTGTAACCATATATAACTTATAAATTTTAGACTCTGTGTGGGCAGATATTCTTGTTGCCTAGAAATATGGCAGCTAGTACCAACTGGCAAAAGGTGTGTAGAAATGATAGAGGGGTATGAGGAGGAGACAGATTTCTGGTTCAGCACATGTTGAAATACACCACTACCCACAGTCCTTCCACTGCTACTCTTGTTTTAGCATGTAAGTTTGAAAATATACTTAGAATTGTCAATAGCTTTGCTAAACTCATCTCAGAAGTGTTTCCATTTTAGGGAAATCCACTTTATTCTTCTATTTTATAAAATAATTGTCAGTATCCAAACATATGCTAGCCTTTGCTTCAAAAAGCACACTTCAAAGGCACTGTGAATTACATTGCATGGAATTCTCCTTTGTATCCCCCTGCCCAATGCCTGGAATCTTCGAAGCTTCTGTAGGTCTACCACAAAGGAGTAGCCTGATTTCTATCAAAGAGCCGGACCACATAAGATCAGTAGTTCCTGAACATGTCTGCTGCTCATAATCACCTGGGAAACTTTAAAATTTATTAATGTCTATGTCCACCTCCTCAGATTGTGATTTAATTGGTATGGAAGAGGGAGGGCGGTTACCTGGATGTTGGGATTTTTTAACAGCCCCCAAGTGATGCTAATATGCAGAGAAGTTTGGGAACTTCCGGCATCAGAAGTATCTTTCCCAGTGCCCGGTTCTCTGTTGGCTCCACTGCTCATCACTGGGCTATAATCTGCCACAGCATGAATCCATTTTGGCCCTGGTTGTCTGAAGTACCAGCAGGCCTAGCTTCTACCCATGAGTTTCCTTGTATGAGTGAGTTTCAGTGCGTGAAATTTGCAGTGGAAAAAAGGGCAGCAATGTAGTTTTATTTAACAAACTGAGATTTCAGAGTTTTAGTTTAAAAATTGCCTAAAAGATAGAAATCTTCCACAGGCACATGTGGTTTTGCTGATCTAGCTTCTCCAAGTTCTTTGGGTCTCCAGTGTTATTGCAGATAAGAAAGAACAGAGGATAAGCGAAAAACATTCGCACCTAGAATTAAGAACGAAACTCCTATAAAATCACCAAGTCTCTAGATCAAAGCTTGAGAGACTCTAGTTGAGCTTACTAAACATCTGTGTAGCAATGCCACAGAAATAGAAAAGAGAGCTTGTGTGGTTCAGACATTTGTTAAAACATTAATTATATTTCTTCCAGGTAGGCAGTTTCCTATATTCGAGGTCTACTAACTTCTTTGATGCGCATGCCAGATCATCTTCTTCATGGTATATAGTATTTTGAGTTGTAAACACTATGATTAATCTCCAAAGGCCACCTTTAAGACCTGGGACATTTGTTTTCCTTCATGTCTTGATTATAAGCATCCTTATCTGAAATAACCACATGGTTACTCCTTATCACATCGCCCTATTTTAATTCTCAACATTTCCTTGTATTTTTATTTGTTTATGTACCTGCTTATCCCCCACCAAAATGTGAGCTCCGTGATGTCACTGCCTTCATCTCACTTAATGTTATACCCTTATGACCATTCATTGGTTAAATGAGTGAACGAACATCCCAATATTCACTGCCTCACTGTGATGTGAGAGTCAAGTGATCCCCCTACTGTGTGACCTGGAGCCCCAAGTTTATGCATCTACAAAATGGGAGAAATAAGACATTGTTCTCACAGGGGTATCGTGAAAATTGCAGAAGATCACACACTTTAAGGACTTATCAAAATGTAGGGCATATATGAAGAACTCAGTAATGAAAAATCATATCATAGAAATGAATATCTATGACATTTATAGTGGAACAAAAGTAAGAGAAATACTCGGATTTTGTCTTGCCAATCTGTTTTAACATGTATTTCATTATACATGTTCTTTCAGTATTAAGGAAGAAAATTGGAATATGTATTTTTTAAGTTTATTTTTGAGGGGGGGGGGGGGAGAAGATACACACACAAGCAGGAGAGGGACCAAAAGAGAGGGAGAAAGAATCCCAAGCAGGCTCCATGCTGTTAACACAGAGCTGGACACGGGGGCTTGATCCCATGAACCATGAGATCATGACCTGAGCAGAAACCTGAGTTGGATGCTTAATGACTGAGCCACCCAGGTGCCCCTGGAATATGTTTTTATGTATGCAACTGCTTACTTGAAGGAAAAGACAGAACAGAAAACCAGGACTCAGAGGAAATAAATCCAGGCTGCTGATCTACATGGCCTCCAACAAGCCATTTAACAGGTACCTAACACTCACAGTAAAAACACAGCTCCTCACCTGTAAAAATTGGTGTGGGGAAAGTTTGGAAATTTGAGGGGAATCAACTGAACTCTGAGCTCTTTTTAAATCTGTTTATTTTTTAGTAATCTCTGCAGCCAATGTGGAGCTCAAAATCACAACCCTGAGATCAAGCGTCCTATGTTCTTCTGACTGAGCCAACTAGGCACCCTTGAACTCTGAACTCTTAAGAACAGCAATACATAAAACATCAACACTTAACTCATAAAAGCAATAACTGTTTAAAGATTTTCTCATAATTTTTGGCTACAGGAGATGAATAGGAAAGGCCTCAATAGCAGATTAAATCTGGTCTATACATTATTTGCATAGCCCTCGATATATAATTCCAACTTTACAGTTAAGAAAATTACCCATTTGAAGTTACTTTTATAGAATTTTCTGCTTATGTGCTATATGCTATCCTTATGAGCATCATTTTTTTTTTTTTTTTAATTTGGAAGACAGATTGGGAAGACGTTTCCTGGAAAAATAACTTTCTATTTAAAAGTTTTATACTAGTTATCTTTTTAAGTTACAATAAACAGCCTTGTGGGGCATCTATATGCACTTTTTCTTTACATATGGATCAAACATTTTCAAAAGCATGATGATGTATAATGAATTCATTCCTTTTGCCAGCAACTTTATTGTAAGAGGTCTGTATTACAAAAAACAAACACACAAACAAAAACGAATCAATAAGCCACCATTCACTTTCTTTGAAGTGGACTCTGCCTTCCCTTCCAAGAGTCCAGAAATATGCCATTGGTTGCTTGAAGCCTTGAACACTGTTGGTCAGTTCAGGTGCATTGTACCCTTGGTTCTTAGGTCTGCCCTGTATCCTCAGGCTGGCATTATGAAATCATCTGCTCTGCCAGGGAGAACCACACAGCTGAAGAGGATCATCTTGTGTGAAGCATTACGTTCGTGCATGTGTCCTTATTACTAATGCACAAAGCACGAAGCTTGGAGACATCCCCTCGTCATCTGGAAATTGGGGTGTGTGGGGGGGGCATAATCTGAAGACTTATAAATATCTCTTAACAAAGCCCCAGCTGAGCTGTGTCAGGATTGTACACTCTCTTCATCTTTCCCTTACAGCTTTTCAATTTGCTTTCCAAACATTTCTTTGTTGCCGTTGGCTGGGGCGCACTTAAAAGCAGCACATCGTTAACCACAAAGAATGCTCACTGTTTTCTGTGATTTCAAATCACAGCACAATTTCCAAGCACTTCCTCAGCGAGCAGCCCAGCAGCAATTACCCTGCTGCTGAAGACTTACTTGTCAGCACAGAAATGTTTCAGTTTTAGACAGCCAACACCACAAGGCTGTAACAAATGATGACATATGCTCCAGCTTCCATTCACTAGCGATTTCTACCCCCAAAGGAAGAGTGAATCAATTTTTGTGCAAATTCAACAGGCACATCCCACAATGCTGCCCTCTTCTCTTAACTCACACAAACTAGGCATTCATCAACCCGGATTACTTGCCTCCAATAGGGACTCAGTTGCTAAGTGGTTCGGGTGGGGGTGGGATTGCACTGTGTCAAAAGGGGCAAAGTACAGGGAAAGGACATGAATCCGTCAGGGAAGTGAGAGTTGAGTTCATTCATTGAGACAAAATAGTGAGGTTTTCAAAAGCCAATGCAAGAGGAAAGACTGCTTCCCACCCCCTCCCCAGGCAATCCTGTGAAAGACAGTGCAGAAACCCACAGCAGCATCCCAGGGGTCACGTCTCCCCAAGAGCAAGCAGCTCTCCAACAGTGTATCTGATGGAGACAGGCTCCACTTCCCAACCACATTTTTCTCTCTCATTTGATGGTACCTGGTTATATAACATGTGAGGAACTCTCTCCAGACTGGGCAGGTGGGTTACAAAATGGACAGGGCAAGTTTCCATAATGCCTCATCTCTGGGCCTATAGGTTTTAAGGGTGGCCAAACCTACTGGCCTGAGGTGAGGAAATCAAAATTTGATTTTTCACTGCACAGGACTACAAGCAAATGTCACACTGCCCTCTGGAGGTATTCTCATTGGGTCCAACCCTGAATTAGTGATTGGCAACCACTGAAAAATATGGGTTGTAGAGGCTCACAGGTCTTTTTTGGCAGGGGAGTATGGAGGAGGAGAATTAAGTGTTCCCTCACTCCTTGTGAGTGGTGTGAAAGACTACAAGGGAAGAAGGTGAATGTCAATATCACCTCCCAGTCTCAGCAGCATCAAGAGAGATTAGACGCATATAGAGAGACTCTCAAAAGTGGTGGTAAGAAAGAGACTGTGACTAGTCAGTGGGGATGGGTGTGGAAGGAGGTATTTTGCAAAGATGACCTCACCTGTATATTCCATTCCCCTGTGAGCTCCTTATGATGTGATACTGAGGTGGAGTCTATCTTCCCTCCTGAATCGGTGGGATAGGGCCACAACAGAAGATGACTCAAAGGCTAAGTTACAAAAGCCTATCCAGTTTCTACCTGGGCCTCTCGGGATATTCACCCTTAGGACCCAGCCACTCCGCTGTGAGGAATCTGAGTAGCTGCGTGGAGTGGCCACTCTCCCACCACCATGGCACCTGCTGAGATCCCCAGCTAAGAGCCAAAGGCAGCTGGCGTCAGACAAGTGACTGAGGGAGCCTCCTGATGACTCCAACCACTCACTTTGGAGTTGGCATCAAGTAAAATAGAGATCTGTCCCCACTTAGCTCCTCCTCAAATTGCAGATGTGTGAAAAACGAAGGGTCACTGTATTGAGCCACTATGTCTTGGGGTGGTTTGTTACACAATAGGCAACCAAAAAAAAAAAAAAAAAGGCAAGGTCCCCTCTGACACGGGACATTTCTTGGCACAGAATAAGCTGGGCCTGAAGAGAAATGGGACCTTGCCTCTCTGCCTTTCATGGCTTTTCATAATCTGGGTTGATTCTTCACCAATCTTAGCTTTTTCCCCTCTTGACCCCAGATTAAGTCGAGCTCTATCTCAGCTAGAATTGTGTGTACATGCGTGCTCTACGTGGTGCTTTGCACAACATGGAATTGTGGCCAGTATTTAGTGATCAGATTTACACACATCTACATTTCTGTCTTCCCCCCCAAAAAGCAAAAACAGAAGATCTGCCAATACTTGATTTGCATACCCACATAACAGTAACTTGGTCACAAAAACTCTTTTTGTCCTCAATCCTCTGTCCTGTCTGTTGCATTAGATCAAGCCCGTCACTTTGTTATACTTGCTGTCTGACCTCTATAGGCATTTGGGTTTGTGGCATCTATTTTAACCCAACAATTCTTTACTGGTTGGCTGGAATGAATTCTCACACAGTTATCCAGGAGTTCATATCCTATTGAAAAGAAAAGCTTAAGATAATCAGCAAAATAGAAGTCAGAATAATAAAAAATATATATACCTAAAGGTCAAGTTTTTGAAAGTTAAATATATGAAAATATATTTCATAAAATATATGAAAAAATATATTTCATAAACTATATGAAAAAAAGCCACAAGGGGAGGTGACTGGGATGTCACCTTGGGTTATTACCATACAGCTTCATGCCATCTGTAACCATCAGCAGCCGCTACATATACATTAGAGCCCAGAAGCCAATGAATGCTCTGTCTTGCAAAGTTTGTTCGCACTGGAAGCAAAATTACCTGAAATCCAAAGTCTACTAACTGAATCGAATACACTGTTTAAGAACCCTATTTACCTTTTGGTATAGGTGCTGAGGAGGGCCTTACTACACCACTGTATAAAGACTCTCAAGGTGATAGTTTCTAGAGAGAAGATTCGATTTCAAGTTTTGGAAAATCACCTAACCTGGATGACCCACCTGGAACTGATACATTTCATTTTATTTTCAGTGTTTGGTGTCTTTCATTTGATTAAAGAGGTTGTTAATAAATTTTTTCCCATATAACTGACTAGCATAATTTTTACTGTATTTTATATGTCCTGTAATGAGTGGGATTAAGGAAATGGACCAGTAAAGGATGTCAGTCCACTAAGAAAATAATTACCATTTGTATATGGAAATAAGAATTTTATCTCCTGAGGAATAAAACTGAAAAGGAATATCCTATTGCTTTCTCATTAACTATGTTGGAGAAGTGACCATTTTCTAAGGTTTATCTCATAGGGATCGGTATTCACTGATTATTTTAAGAAAAGTTCCACGGTTCAAAGTCAACCCAAAGAGCACTTAGTTAATTCTCATGCAGTCTTTATGAGAATCACCAGCAGTGTGAAAACTGTAGTTTAACGAAGTCTGTTTTTGTGGTGGGCCAGTTATGGCATGTTGAAACACTACTCTACGCTTGGTCTTTCATTTGATATCAAATTGGATGGGCTTTCTAGAAACAGTACTCTCTGGCGGGAAACAATATCAAGTTATCCTTTAAAGTATACCCTGTTTAGGGGTGCCTGGGTGCCTCAGTCAGTTAAGCGTCCGACTTCAGCTCAGGTCATGCTCTTTTGGGGTTCCTGGGTTCGAACCCCAGGTCAGGCTCTGCGCTGACAGCTCAGAGCCTGGAGCCTGCTTCAGATTCTGTCTCCCTCTCTCTCTGCCCCTCCCCCACTTACACTCTGTGTCTCTCTCTCTCTCCTCTCTCTCAAAAATAAACATTATAAAGTATACCCTGTTTTATGATATTACCATAGTAAGATTTTCCATGTCCCTTTCAACAAAACATGCAAGGATAGTTAAGAGGCATAGTACCCTCCCCACCCAAAACAACCAAACAAACACAAAGACTTGGCTCACACAGATATTTAAACAAGGTATTTTCTACTTCATATCAGAAGAGAGTTACGTTATTCAGCTAGTGAGGCCTGTGTTTGGGGTCAAATTCATGGTTTACAAATTCAATGTCTGAGATGCCGCTGCAGGAAGAAATTTATACATCAGTGACCTCAACAAAGTGCGATCCTCATAAAACTTAATTTTATTGGAGCTGTGGAACACTTATTTTGGGAGGAAAGGACTAATTTATGAAAAACCAGACAACAGGATGGTTTTGAACTTGTTATTACTATCATTTTCTTTATTTCTACCGAGTTAATAGCTCAGTGCCAGAATTAGGGTTAAAATTGGATGGCTTCTCAGCCAGAAAGTTGTGGAAATCAAACTTAGAAGTCAGGAATAAAATTACTGAGAAATGCACTTTGAAATCGATCGGGTGCTTTGATTTTAATATCATCAAAACCTTAACACAATGCCAGAACAGCAAGGAGTTTTCATTTGGAAGAAGAGACTTTTAGCAAAGGGCAGTATTTTTGGATGAACTTTTATAAGTAACAGAGTATACTCACCACGATGTTATGTAACTGTGGAAAAGTGTCCAAATGTTGTCAAGATCAGATAAACAAAGATGTCCAGAAGACCTAACCACCTAATCATTATGGTTACTTCACAATTCTTTTTTCCCCCCTCCTATGCATGAAGTTATCTATGAACAGGCAACATATCTACTCTGACTCTTTCAAAGCAAATCAGCAGCTGTCAAATCGACTTTGTTGGTTATTACAGTAAGCGAAAAGTTTCTCCACTTAATAGAGGATTTTGCCGGGGAAACTAAAGATTTTGCAGGTCTCTGAATGGGGCATCCTAACGGGCTCCCAGAAGAGCAAAGTTCCTAAAAGATTCTTAGTGGGGGGCCTTTCATTCATCTCTCAGATAAGGCAGCTGACCCCAGCTCCGTGCCTGGGACCCTAGAACAGCTATGATTTGGGAAGTTCTGGGATCCTGGTCCCAGGCAGCAAGACAGCAAAGTGCTATAAAGCTCACAGGTCCCTCCAACCCTGAGAGCCGTCCTGCTAGAGCCCCAAAGGGTCGTTCTCCTTTCCCATTAGAGGTGAATAGGGATGCGTGGCAGGTGTGTATGCAGGGGATCTATTAAATGGGGTGCTGGGGACAGAAGAGTGTTCAGAGACAAGCTGCCCGAGGTCACCCGTGCTCAGCTTCCCGGGGCGAAAACTCGGGGCCAGGCGGCGGAAGCAGGGAGCCCAGCCGCAGGCGCCTTCGGCTCCGGGGGTGCGGGAGCTGACCGTCCAGGGGAGCGCGTGCCGGGCGGGGGCTGCCGGGGGGGGGGGGGGGGGGGGGGCGCCCCGCCCCCGCCGCGGGGGACACCGGGTGGCCCCCGGGACGCCGGTACTCGCGCCTGCCCCGAGGGCGGGACGGGACGGGGCTCGGTGGGGACGCGCTTACCTGCAGGTAGGGCCGCCCGTGGGCCACTCCGCCCACGACGATGTCCGCCGAGGCCATGGCCCCGGTGGGCGAGAAGCCGAAGCCCACGTAGCCGGCGGTGCGCACCTCGAGGTGGAAGGCGAGCCCGCCGCCCCGCGGGCCCCAGCTCAGCCAGTACTTGCCCTCGGAGTCGAGGAGGGTGCGGTGCGGGAGGGCTCGGCCCGAGCCCCCCGCCGCCGCCGCCGCCGCCGCGCCGGGGAGCAGCCCCCACAACAGGAGCAGCGGCCAGCGGCACATCCTCGGGCGCCTCCTGCCCGCCGGCACCTGGGTCGCGCAGACTGGCGGAGCGAGGAGGCGGCTCGAGGGGCGGCGGCCGCGCGCGGGAGGCCTGGGCCCGCCCCCTCGGCCCGCCGCGCGCCCGCCCGCCGGGAGGGGCCCCACCCGCTCCCACTCCCCCTCCCCGCCGCGGGCGACCCCCGGCCCGTCGGGCTGGCGGCCCATCCACCTGCCGCCCCGCACCCGGGGCTTGGTCCCCGGGGTCTAGGTTCCATGGGGAGGGAAGAGGGGGGCGTCCTGGATAGAGGAGGCAGAGAAAAGGGGGCTGGGACCCAGGGGAAAGGAGAGGGCAGGCTCGTTCTGGGAGACCGTGGGCGCTGGCTGGGACCGTAGGGCGGGGGGGGGGGGGGGCGGTGGGGGGGTGGAGGAGGAGGGGCGGGGGTGAATCCCTGGGGAAAGGAGAAATTGGTGAGGGAGGGCAAGTTTAATCTGTCAGAGAAGGGGAGGAGTTGAGGGATCAAAAGGGATAATCCTGGGTTTGATGGAGGGAAAATGAGCGAAAGTCCCAGCCAGAGCAACTCTTTTAACATTCCTGTATCCATTGCAGTTGCTTTTCCGAAGCCATTGTACTCAGGGATCCCCCTACCCCACAGAGGAACACCGTTCATCTCTCCCAGGACATTTCTCTCACCCTTTCACCCTGTGGGAGTCCCAAGGTTGGGGAAGTCTTGCTCATGATGGCAGGAGTCGGCTCTCTGATGCTTGCCTTCCGCCTGGGTTTGGTGTAGTTTGGTTTTGATGGGACAACTACTGGCCAACTACTTTGCTATCAGTGGGGTAGGTCAGGGATAAAGTATCACTTAGAAGATACACTATAATTTGAAATCTTCTTTTCCTGCTATTTCAAGTTTTGATCGTAGTCCTGTTCAGCAAAACGTGTTTTCGCCTCTACCTATGACCACATCACTCCTGTCTTCAGAACGCTGATTACTCCATGTGGCAACTGTACATTACCTTCTTTATTTAGTCATTTATTTATATTCTGTCATGTTTCAAAAAAAGAAGTTTTAAGGTGGCTTACAACTACACAATGTAAAATAGAAAATCAAATACTAGAGGATATCAGATGAAAATAGGTATAAGAAGAATACTATAAATATGTCCTATTAACTCTGGATTTGGGGGCTCCTCACAAGCCACCCGTACATCCCGTTCCCCCTCTTCAAGTTTCGTAGTTCAGCCTGATTTTTCTTCCTCCTGTTTTCTCTTTCCATTCCTCTTCCCAGAACTTTTCCAAAGTTACCAGTCCCCATCAAAACTATGTTCTCCCAAGGATTCGGGCATATTTCACCATGTCTGGAAGGAAACCAAGTGGATCGGCTCACCAGAGAGTTCAAGGAGTGGCCTGAGAAGAGCCAATCCCAGGAAGAGAGGAAATACAGGTCTACAGGTTTAGCCAATGACAATAGGGCAGCAACAGAGAAGAGTGCCATTGAAACTGTCAGACAAGGCAAGAAATAAAAAAGCCTGAGATGCCTTAAAAGACCTGAGGCAACAAGAGCATGAACTATCAGGAGCAGTGGGGGTGCACTGCCCAGACATCAGGGACAGCAGGAGAAACCGCAGCAACCTAAGAACTGCAATCTTGGAGCTGAGTTTCTACAAGCATCAGGGACTTGGCTAGTGCTGCTGGCTCCAGCCATGAAGAGAAGAGGAATGTGGAGAGAGGGGAACAAAATGGTGGACAAGGGGCCGAGAGGAATGGGTCTTGGCACCCTGCGAGGCACACTCACCACACTGAGCAGGATTTCATGGAAGTTCAATTATTCCAGAGCCATCAAAGGCCAACTTCCAGCTCTGTGACCCTAGTGTTATTCCTAGCATGGAGGAACCTGGGACACACAGCTATATCTGCTTCCTGAGGTTTGTTTTATAAGTCCCAAATCCCCATCTAGAACCTGACCCCCGTTTCGTGTTCTAGCCTCACCTTCCCTCACTCTCATCTCACTCACTCACCCCAGACCCTCTAGATACATGAAAACTACCTCTAGAATTTTCAAAAGAGAGCCCTGCTGTTTCCCATAACTTTTTCAGATGTGCCTTTTCAGATTGCTCACTCTGCCACATTTGCCTTTTCTCCCCTTTGTTCCTTGAAGTATTTTCTGATCCTTCCTCCCGTGCTCCTGCCAGATGACATTGGCCCCTCCATGGTGGTGTTCATGCAATGTTCCATCCAGGCTTCATGATTGCAGCCCTAACACCTCGGTATCTTTATATGTTTGTTTTCCTCCATTAGCCTCCTTAGATCAGGAACTGCTTCTGGTTCCTGGTTATAAACGCATTGCTTTGAGTGTAGACCATCATGCAACAGGTGCTTAACAAGTATTTGCAGAAAAAGTGAATAGATGCATTTCCAGATCTTCCTGGATCCTCTTTACAAAGTTGGACAGTGGGGAAAAAGCTTGGCCCCTAGATGTGTTGAATGTTCTGCTCTGCATTAGTATTGAAGCAAAAGCAGGAAAAAAAGACCACACGTGGATGCGCAAAAGAGAAAGTCTTAAATGGTGTTTATTATTTCATTAAGTAAAATCATTGAGTGTGAAGTTTATTGTCTTCTGTTTGTCTGTAACTGACATCGTATCTGAAAACCCCGAGTGCTCAAGAAATATTAAAACTAATAAAATCATCTTGAGATTAGCTCAATAAACAGATCATTATTAGCATAGTTCATATGCAGGAGACCCACTCTGCTTTGACTTGAATTACCTCAGTAAATGAATTTTATCTAAGTGCTTCACACGCTGCCTGAGTTCCTTAGATCAGCACTAACTGCCCACTCAGTTGCACAGAGGACTCACTTTCCCAATTTGGAAGTTAATTACTATATAACTTCTTGTCTTCAATTTGTAAAGAAAGCAAGGTGAAAGCACAGGTCTATTACAAATTTGGACTATTTGGCAAAGAGGAGAATGAAATCAGTGGTGAGGGCTTTCAGTGTTATTATTTTTTAAAACTATTGTTTTGGTAAAAATGATACTTGCTCCTTACTTAGAGGGAAAAAAGTCAGGAAATGCAGGAAAGTATGAATAAGAAAATAAACTAAGAAGATCACCTGAAATTCCACCATCCAAAAATAATCCTTGTATGCATTCCGAGAACATCATTCCGGAACTTAGTCCCATTAAAATCTTGGAGGAACAGCCTCTTGGACAAGAATTTGCGAAGAAACAGGTGAATTAATTTTGGAAGACTCCACTTGAAATAAACAGACTCTAAACATGCCAGTTACAATCCCATTTTTTAGGTTTCTTCGCTCCACATGTATCCAAAAAGGAAACAGAACCAACAGCAGTAGAGATTCAGTAAGGTCTTACTCAAGTACAGAACATTCAACCAAATTACTCATTCTTAAAATGAATCATTTTCTCACACTTTTCAATCAGGAATTTTAAATGTAATGTTTATTTTGAATCCTCACCCATTCTGATACACAGCTTGAGATCAGCCAGTATGACTACACCCATGCTGAGCTCCTCACCTTCCTACCCTCTGCTGTGGAAGTTTATTTATATTTCCACATTCATCAACTGCAAGAGGGGGAAGAGGAGACAGGAAAAAAGCCCAAGGGACTCTAACAAACCAATGCAAAGTTGCTAGGGCTGAATGGGAATTGTCTGAAATAGGTTATTTCTTCCTTAAATATGGGAGTATCATAATTTTCCTGTCTACTTGTACCTAAGGTGCAACGATAATACTAAATATTTATAAAGTTCCTGTCTTCTAGGGAACTCAAAGAAAAATATTTATATAAGTGATCTCAGTAGTTCTCCAGCTTCAAATAGGGAAACTGAAGCATTTTCTCGCTCTTATGAGGATAGGCTCAGTTAACAGAGGATGAAAGCTGGTCATTGTGATGTGGGAAACAAAGGCAGAAGGAAATGATAGATAAAGTTAAATTTCTTTATAACCTGAAGCCCATTGACAAATACTTGAGGCAGGCAGAATATAGCATTCCTCCAGGAACTCCCCACTCTCTTAATGTTAATGCTTTGCTAGAGGGAAAAACAACCTCAGTTTCACAATAGCCAGGCCTCCAGGAGCCTATAAGTCTTCTTTAGCATATGGCAATCCTTTTGTAAACCTCCCCTTGCCTTAACCTCTCCCAGCTCCCAAGTGTATCATCAGTCCCTCCTAACAATCCCAGGGCCGCTCTTTCTGCCCACAGGTCCTGTCCCTGTGATTTAATAAACCACCCTGTTTGCACCCAACATTTCTCTTTCTTGGCTGTGGGATCTGAACCCCCACCACTACTCCAAAACCGCATACATTGGTTCAAGTTAATACTATGAGTCAGTACAGAAAAGCCAAAAATAGAAATAGAACTTTGGTTCCTTCCTTCCTTTCTTTCTTTCTTTCTTTCTTTCTTTCTTTCTTTCTTTCCTCCCTTCACTTTCTTTCTTTCTTTCTCGTTCTTTCTTTCCTTTCTTTCCCTCCCTTCCTCCCTCCCTTTCTTTCTTTCTCTCTTTCTTTCTTCCTTCCTTTCTTTTCTTTCTTTCTTTCCTCATTTCTTTCTTTCTTTCCCTCTCTTTCTTTCTTTCTTTTCTTTCTTTTTCTCTTTCTTTCTTTCTTTCTTTTCCTCCCTTCCTCCCTCCCTTTCTTTTTTTCTCTTTCTTTCTTTATTCTTTCCTCTTTCTTTCTTTCTTTCTTTCTTCCCCTCCCTTTCTTTCTCTTTCTTTCTTCCTTTTTTCCCCTTTTACCTCCATATTTTCTCTAGCTCTCACCTCACCTTCAATAAAAAACAGTAATTTTTAAAGCCACCAGGTCATCACCATGACATTTTCTTCCAGAAGAGCTGATATTTTTCACATGGGCAAGACACTATGATCCACTATTAGCCCAATGATACACTCCTCACCTCAATAAGGGGTGAAAGTAATGATGACTATGAAGTGTAGGACAAAGGTGAGGCTATAGGGCATGTACTTCCATTCTCAGGAAAACTAGATGGCCTTAACGGACTTCTTGAGGTTACTTTGAAGTGGAGGGCCAGTTGGCATTGGAAATCACCGTGAGGCTCTGACATAAGAAAACAAAAATCACAGCAAGCCAACCACGTTCTCTGCTGCAAAACCTATACTTTGATATTATCTACAAACTATGCTCTGTAATACGACTGTTTCAACTAAAAAAAAGTCTGTGAAAGAAAAAAAAAATATTCTATTTTATCGCTAATGACCATCTGTTAGTATTTCCCTTTATAGGGAACCATGATGTATTATCAGTAATGCGGTGAAGAAAATGATCTATACTAGTATTTAGCCTATATTATTATAAAGCCATGCTTAAAAAGTTGTTTGTGTACTGATGACAGCACTAGGCCGTGGAATTATGCCCTTCATCAGCGTGATCTGTAGCATAATGAAAATAACCGTGTCCTCACATTTTGGCAAACTGCCCTTCCGTGGGGAGGAAGCCATATTAGCTGGCAGTGATGGTGGGAGGAAAATGAGGAGTGGCAAAATGTGCCGAGTTAATCCTAGGAGTGTCAGTTTTGGAAGGAACCTAGTCAGTACGCTCAGCCTGCAGCTGGGGAAAGTAAGTCCTAGAGAGAAGTGAGTTGTTCAAGGTTACAACTTTTTTAATAGATGCCAGCAGGATGCTGGGTGCCTGGCACAATTAACAACATTTGACTCCTTCCGCATCCTTCTCTTAACAGTTAGTTCTTTTAGATGTCTCGTGTTCAATTCACATTGGTATTGGTTTTACCAAGTTCTAACTTCTGTAAACATGTCTGGAGAAAGAATAGAGAGGAAGAAGACATGTGAATGAGTGCTATTCTCCCCAGGCTTAGGGCTCCCTAGATATTATCCTTCTGGTTATGCAGTGCATTTGGCATGTAAGTAAGCATGCTTATACTTCTGTGGACATCAATTTAACGAAAAGCCTAAGTGCTTAGATGAAATGAGCAACCAGTATCAATTCAAAACTGAATATGAAGTTGGCTCCACACCAAGAATGAGATGATTCAGTACCACTTGATTCCAAAGTTCTGCACGTGGTTTGGGAAAAACTTAAAAAAGTATGTACTATAATGAAAAAAACATAAAGACCAGAAATATAAATATGAAAATGTAATTCTCCAAAAAGTTAATTGAAGTCATTACAATACGTAGGCATGATAAATAATAAAAAAATAGGCATAATAATGAAAATAATAGTAAATAATGAAATAGTAAATAATGAAAAAAATAGGCATAATAATGAAAAAAGGTTTCCTTAAATAAAAAACTGGAATAATTAGCAATTTTTTTTCCATGTAGAAACTGGCAAATATAAGACATAGTCTGGGAATGCATGTTAAATAAGTCTTTGATGCTCTCTAATCAATACTTGGATAATGGGAAAAATGTAGCAGCAGGGCGACAGGGCAGGTCAGAGACCCCAGCAGGGGAGCATCGTGGTGCCAGAGTCCTTGGGCATGATGAGGAGTGGTGGGACTGGACAGGATGCTTCCCGGCCCTTCTGGGCCCACAAGTCTGTCAGAGACAGTGAACAGGCCACAAGAAATGGACCAACACCATCCCAGAAAGCAATAGGAATTGAGAAAGGAAATTAAAAAGGGTAAAGGGCCAAAGCATGGGAACCAGAGAGATGGGCAGCACTGGCAGGTGCCTCTAAGGAGATGACTTTTGAGCTGAGACCTGGATGATGACTGAGAGATGGCTGGGGAAGATCCGCAGGGCAGATTTCCGGAAGGAACGGCAAATGCAAAGGCCCTGTCTCGAGGGGTTGACTGGAGCCAGAGGTTGCAAAAACTGAATTGAGCACAAAGCCCCACAGGGAAATGGAACCCTAATTCCAGCCCAGTTCTTTATGACCCACAGCCCCATGGTCTTCCTACTACATTGCCTCTCAACACGATACTTCTGGTACCTTAAAATTCATCTTTGCGATTCAGTAGAGGTAAAGAGCTCCTTGGAGGAGGCTGCCGTGTGGCCTTATTGACAATAGTGAAAGACTGGAAAGCACCAAAGCCCAACTACAGAAGAACATCTAAGCGAATTATGTCCCACTTCAAAAGGACTCTCTTGCAGTAGTCAAAAGTGTTAATTATAAAGATGGAAACCCAGGGAAAGGCCGATGGTAGTAATGAAGTAAGAAAAAGCCCCGTGCAAAGTAGTCTGCATGCCATGATTACAATTGTGTCAAAATACGGCCTTGTGTAGGGACTTGAGGAAATGTGAAGCTGAGAATACTTGTGCGTTTGGTTGGTGGAGCCTTTTTCGTCATGCTCAAAATTATACTTTACAGTTGGTGTTAATTTGTTACTCCAAGAAGTCTGTGTGTCTAAATCCACCCCACCCCCAGAAGCCTAGTTTAGGCCCCCCCACCTCCATAACTTCCAGTAGAGCATCACACACCTTCTTCATGGAGTTGTCGTAAGGATAACGTGTTACACCTGCTCATAGCAGCCTGTACTTTTTCTTCATGGCGCTGGAGGCAGGATAAGTTACTGACATGGCAGCTTGTGCTTTACGTGTTCTACTTCCAACCACTCATTTAAATATTGTAACTCCTCTTCTTTTTTTTTAAAGTTTATTTTATGTTGCGAGAGAGTGCAGGCGAGGGGCAGAGAGAGAGAGAGGGAGAGAGAGAATCTCAAGCAGGCTCTGGTTGTCAGCGCAGAGCCTGATGTAGGGCTCGAATTCAAGAACTGTGAGATCAGGACCCGGGCTGAACTCAAGAGTCAGGATGGAGCCACCCAGGCACCCCTGTAATCCCTTTTCACAGAGATTTTAGCCTGTTCCTCAAAGACCAAGAATCAAAAGCCCCAGGTCTTCTTCACTCTTCTCCGATTTTGAAAAACTAAACTCATTGAAATGACTGTAGTGGGGGTGAGGGGAGGAGGAAGAGGACTTGGGAGAAGCCAGGAGCAGTACTCCATATACCGTTCTTACAGCATCCCTACGACAGGCAGGGACCCTGTGCCTGCCCTCAGAAGGACTCCAACTCAAAGGATATGAAAATCCCTGGGGCTCCTGGGTGGCTCAGTGGGTGAAGCATCTGACTTCAGCTCAGGTCATGATCTCCCAGTCAGTGAGTTCAAGCCCCACATCAGGCTCTGCGCTGACGGCTCAGAGCCTGGAGCCTGTTTCAGATTCTGTGTCTCTCTCTCTCTCTGCCCCTCCCCCACTCATGCTCTGTCTCTGTCTCTCAAAAATGAATAAACATGAAAAAAAATCCCTTTGATTAAAAATCCCTTTGATTAGAGGTACCTGGGTGATTCAGTCAATTAAGTGTCTGTTGGTTTTGGCTCAGGTCATGATTTCACAGTTCATGAAATCGAGCCCAGTGTCAAGGTCTGTGCTGACAGAGCAGAGCCTGCTTGGGATTCTCTCTCTCCCCCTCTCTCTAACTCTCCCCTGCTCTCTCTCTCTCTCAAAATGAGTAAATAAATAAACTTTAAAAAAAATGATTAAAAATCATTACAGCAATATAACCAACACAAAGAATTTATTATGAGCCAGATAACTTTCATGGGAAAAATATATATATATACACATATGTATGTAAAAAAGAAGGAGGAGGAGGAGGAGGAGGAGAAACATGTGTGTTCACCTCCTATGCTGCAAGATTTTATTTCCGCTCATTTGTAAATGGAAGCTTAGTCTTAATCCTTTGGAAATGTCTTCATTTAAAGGTTCATATTAGGGGCACCTGGGTGGCTCAGTCAGGTAAATGCCAGACTCTTGATTTCATTTCAGGTCATGATCTCGCAGTTTGTGAGTTCAAGGCCCAGATTAGTCTATTAGGCTCTGCAGTGACAGTGCAGAGCCTCTTTGGGATTCTCTCTCTCCCTCTCTCTCTCTCTCTCAAAATAGATAAATTTTATTTAAGAAAAGATACATATGTTAAAGAAATGAAAGATTAAACAATTTTGCCTTACAGGGGCACCTGGGTGGCTCAGCTGGTTAAGCATCTGACTTCCAGCTCAGGTCATGAACTCATGGTTAGTGGGTTTGAGCCCTATGTCGAGCTCTATGCTGACAGCTCAAAGCCTGGAACCTGCTTTGGATTCTGTGTCTCCTTCTCTCTCCCTCTGCCCCTCCCCCACTCACTCTCTGTCACAAATGAATAAACATTAAATTTTTTTTTAAATATTCTAAAAATAATTTAGCCTTACATAAATGCAGCTTGGTCTTCGAAAATCATCTTTTCCCTTACTTAGATAACTTTTAAAAGGCTATGCATTTATTTATATATTTGGTTTTGCTGATATCTACTTTTTTTTCCAAATTTGTATTTTAAATTCTAGTTAGTTAACATATAGTGCAATATTGGTTTCAGGAGTAGAATTCAGTGATTCATCACTTACATACCACACCCAGTGCTCATCCCAGCAAGTGCCCTCCTTAATAGCCATCACCCATTTTAAACTAAACAATCAGATTGACTGTCACTGCTATAATTGGCCAGATAATTACTGTCACTTCACTTACAGCAGAGTTTACCAAAACAGAGTCTATTAAAACCCCAGGCCATTAAAAAATTAGCCATAGGAGTAAAACTACCAATAATAATGAGAATGCAAGAGTATGACCAGAAGGGTAATTTCTAGAGAGCCCTAGGCTTGGGGAGAACAGCACTGTATTCACAATGCCTTCTTCCTCTCTACTTTTTCTCCTTCCACCATGTGTGTGAAAATTAATAAAACAAATTTCAACAATGAGCTTGAGACATTTAAAGAATAAAGAATAATAATTAAGGGGAGGTTATGGACAAAGCCAGGTATTATAATCAGTGGGAGTAAAACCACAATAGTGGTAATAATCATAGCAATAATAACAATAAATTTATTGAGTGCTGCAAGTATGTTACATGAACCATCTCATTTCAGCTTCAGAGTAATTATATGAGGTCAGTGGTGTTGTCTATTTGGAGGAAATTGAGAAAGAAAATTGCTTTTTGATGTGTGTAAGAGCAAAGACAACAAACAAGATCTTCTCTCAATTGTGAAGGAAGAAACCCCTTATAATATTAAATGTTTATTAATACCATACACTGCTATGGATCTTAGAAAATTCTTTATATCTCTTATCAAACCACTCTATTGGTAGTATTTTTAATGAAAAAAAGTAAAATAAACAAACAAACAAAAACCCCAGAAAACCAATTTGCTACAGATGTTTGAAGCTTTTCTTGACACAAATCTCTAAAATTTTGTGTGGTTACTGTGTCCCCAGAGGAATGGTTATATACTGAAATTGGTCCTATGGCGATGGAACATATAAAAATTTAATGGTGAGGGACGTATGCGAAGAGGTGAAGTGAGTTGAAGTGAAATTGAAGGAAGTGAGTCATCTTTTTGTTTTTTATTTCTCTGTTATTTTCTTTCTACACTCCTCCCCGCCCCCCACCCCCCAACACACACACCTTAAGATAATTCAGTTATTTTTGCTAGGGGGAATGGTAATTATAAATTCATTTTTCTCCTGTCTTCAGATGTTAGGAAAAGGAGTAGATGTATTGAAAACTCAAACTTCATGCAACGTAAAATGAGAGAGAAGATAAAATGTTCTCGCAAGGAACAACATAGAAAAAAAATAAATAATCAAGCTCTCTCAAGTATGTAATCAGGGCTTGGAATTCACAGCAGCAAAAAGTTATGGAGAAAATTGCCCCGGTCACATTTTTTTTTTTTTTTTTTCAAATTGTAGGCTTATTTTGTGACTCCTAGTGACATTAGAGAGTGAAGGAATTTAGATAATTCTGACAGTGACTAAAAGCATTAACCAGTTAATGGGTATTAAATATTTTGAAAGCCTAATTTTAAAAAGAAAGCTTGTTTTTTGAAAAAACTGACAACATTTTATTATTGCTACTTTTATTGCAGGTCTGTAAAGTCAGAAAAAAAATATTCAGGAGACTAAAAAACTGCCACAATTTTGTACATAAACCAGAGAAATCAAAATATTGTTTCTGTATCTCTAAATTTTTTTTTAACGTTTATTTATTTTTGAGACAGAGACAGAGCATGAACGGGGGAGGGGCAGAGAGAGAGGGAGACACAGAATCGGAAGCAGGCTCCAGGCTCTGAGCCATCAGCCCAGAGCCCGACGAGGGGCTCCAACTCACGGACCGCGAGACCGTGACCTGAGCTAAAGTCGGACGCTTTACCGACTGAGCCACCCAGGCGCCCCTGTTTCTGTATCTCTAAAACTGCTGAAAAGCATTTTTCACAATCATAACCAATGTTTTGATTTGAAACTATTTCAAAAATATCTACCCTTGTAAGGTAGGCTCATTCATGTAAAAAATATTTAGAAAGTCTAAGTATTCCAGGAAAGGGAATTGACCTGACCTATCGGATCACTTTGACCTGCCTTCCGCAAATAGGAAGTCACATAATCAGTCAAAACAGACCATCCTCTGCTCCATTCTTCCACCCTCTTTAAAAGTGATACCTTGGGGGAGAGGTAGGGAAAAAAATAAAAATAAATAAAATAAAATAAAAGTGTTACCTTAATTCTGTCTTTCAGAAATTCCTGGATCAATACATCTCCCAAGGAAATAATAAGTAATACTGAGAAACGAATATTAATTTTAATTCTCTAATTCACTGTGAACAAGAACAAACACCATGCAATAAAATGTATGTTATTTGAGAGTACCGAAGTTAGGCAAACTGATAAGTCATATGGCAGTAATCTCCTAAAGCATGTTTATTGCCAATTCTGAATTACCTAAGGAAGCAAGTGACCCCTTTAATATGAAGAAGTTACCTGAAAAGTGTTTGTCTAAGGTGGTGTGAATTCTAAATGTTTTTTTTGGTAACCAAAAGTGGAAGAAGAAGAACACCTGGGTGGCTCAACTGGCTAAGTGTCGGACTCTTGGTTTGGGATAAGGTCATGATTTCACGGTTTCAATAGTGGAAGCCCCTGTTGGGGTCTTTGCTGATAGTGCGGAGCCTGCTTGGGATTCTCTGTCTCCCTCTCTGCACCTACCCCACTCACACTTTGTCTCTTTCAAAAAAAATAAAAAGTCTTAAAAAAAAAAAGAGTGGAATAAGAGAGAAGTAGAAAAAGCAGCAGATGGAATCCCACTGAATGAGTCAGAGGAGTGGGAGACGTAAGGGTCAGGGTGATAGGGAAATGCCAAAGTCCTGTCAACATCAAGCACATGGCCTCTGCCTGCATTGTCTCCACCTCCCTCAATAGCCCATTTCAAGATAACTCTCCATCGGTTATGGCCACTGCCCGGATTTGGCTAGTTTGTGATTTTTCACAATAAAAATAGAAAGCTTTCTTTCTAAACCCAGAGAGTAGAACCTTGGGATGTTCCAAAAGAAAGCAGAAACTTAACTAGATTATCCAAGGCTACTCTGCCCCAGCCAACTATGATATTGATGAGGAGGAAACCAAGTTGGTGCAAAGAAACGAGACTAGGAGTAGAGCTTATCTAAAGGAAAGTTAAAGATCAAAATAAAATGCGAAAGTATTTGTTAGATATGAAGTGAGATTTATGAGCAATCTCCTCTGTAGTTTGGTTAGTGGAATGATCTCTATGTATAGGACAAATTTTAGGCTGGGGAGCACCAGAACTTCAAAATCAGAAAGTCTAAGAAAGAACAGTTTAAAAATGAAGAAATACACCTCAAATATTTAATAGAAAGAAATGTTCACAGTATGCATTCTATAATGGAGAAGGTAGTTTATTTAACTTTTTGTGAATAGCTACCAGGATTTAGAAGCTTCTTACCAATGTTTAAAAATTATTAGAGCAGGGGCACCTGGGTGGCTCAGTCAGTTAAGCATCTGACTTTGGCCTAGGTCATGATCTCACGGGTTATGAGTTCAAGCCCCACCTTGGGCTCTGTGTTGACAGCTCAGAGCCTGGAGCCTGCTTCGGCTTCTGTGTCTCCTTCTCTCTCTGCCCCTCCCCTACTTGTGCTCTGTCTTTCTCTATCAAAAATGAATAAATTAAAAAAATTTTTTTTAATTATTAGATCAGCTGATTTTTCTGAGAACTTCTAAATAAGTGAACATAAAAAGAAAACTCACACGTACTAGAAAACAAAACTTTATTTTTTATTTCTTTATTTTATTTATTTATATTTTTTTTAGAGACAGAGACAAAGGGAGAGAGTGTGAGGGGAGGAGAGGGGCAGAGGAAGAGAGAGAGAATCCCAAGAAGGCTCCTCACTCAGCACAGAGCTTGATGTGGAGTATGATCCCCCAACCCTGGGATCATGACCTGAGCCAAATCAAGAGTTGGACACTCAACTGACTGAGCCACTCAGGTGCCCTAGAAGCAAAACCTTTCTAAGAAACCATCATGTTTACACAACCTTATCAGAGGACACTTCCTTAATTCGTTGGGATTAATCCCTTGAAATACTTTTTGTTTGAAATTTGTGATTTTTTTAGTTAGATTGCATCCAGGATGTTATTTTACTTACTTATTCACAAATACTTTTGAGACCCTGTGTGCCTACATATCTAGACCCTGGTGATATCTCGCTGAACAAAACTAATAAAAACAAAAAAACAAAAAACAAAAAAAAACCCTGTCCCCTCATGGAGCTTGCATTCTAGTGATTTAAGTAACTCAGGAAGCATCAGAAGAATCAAATTCTACGTAGTCAAAAATGGGACAGGCTCCCCCCCTTTTTTTGATAGCTATAGAACACATTTTTCTTTAATATAAAACCATTTTTCAAATACTATCACTTTCTTATTTTGAGCTCTATCAAAAGAAAGAACTAAATAAGGGCCTCTGTTTTCCTACGTAAATAAAGTGTTGAAATGTTTTGCTCCATGTGGTAAGAATTATCGGAACATGAAGAGTAACTAAAACAAAGCAAAAATTTGGGGGAAGAGTATTTATATAAGAGAGAACTGCATCAAGATACTTTTAGTGGTGCCAAGACACAAAGTTTAAACCACCATAAAGAAATAATGCGTCTAAGGTCTGAAGAAATGGAGATGTGTTGTCCTGAGCAGGAGTAGAGTATAATGTTCACAGAGGTCTAAAACCCTAATGAATTTTGTTATGTGACACCTCAAAGCATAGCTGTCTAAATTATCAAGTTCATTTATTAGGAAGCAAATTCAGTCAACCAAACAAATGTTTGGGTATGAAATTTTGAATTATTAGCTTTGTTCCATAAATATTGTCATCTCTTCCTGTCTTATATTTACTCAAATCTCTTCACACACAATTATTCTTTGGGTCCCGGGTCCCAGCGTTCCAGCTTCCCTTCCGGACTCTTATTTCCTCTGCATCCTGACATCCTGTTCCAGACCGCCTGCCTCCTACACACACACACACACACACACACACACACACACACACAGTTAAAGGGCATCTCTAATTTCATAATGCATTTGATAACCACATATTTAAGAATATGTATATGTTATGAATAGCTCTATGTGCCTAGAAAATACACACACACAGAGAACATCTTTCTAATGTCTATTTAACACACTTTTGCAAAAGTTAAAACTCTGTTATCTATACTACATTTGAAAACAGAATATAATTTTTAGGAACACAGTAGAAACTGAAACCTTTCTTCGAATATACATTTTTTTCCCTTAGCCAGTGGAGAAACTTCTGAACATCCTGAAAAATATTCCCCCACAATCTTAGTCTACTCAGCAAATTAATATGTTTGGTTTAAAGCAGATGCAGGAGACACCTGGGTGGCTTAGTCGGTTAAGCATTCAACTTCAGCTCAGGTTATGATCTCACGGTTCAGTTCACGAGTGAGTTTTTGCCCCTCATTGGACTTTGAGCTGACAGTGCAGAGCCTGCATCAGATTCTCTGTCTCCCTCTCTCTCTCTCTGCCTCTCCCAGCTCACACTCTTTCTCTCTCAAAAATACATAAATAAGCATTAAAAAAATAGATAAAGCAGATTCAGATTTTCATGTATTATTTCACTGCTTACAAGTACAGGTACCGTTTGCTTTGCAGCATATATAAGATTATATTGGAAGCATTTGTAAATGGTACAGACTTTAAATGTGTGGAATCAAACTGAATAAACCCAACTTGTGATGACAGTGACTGATCACTGTTATTTATGATTTTCTTTCTCACTCAGTCCTTCCTCTTTCTCTTGTCTCCTTCCTTCCTTCCTTCCTTCCTTCTCTCTCTCTCCTTGCCGTTCTTCCTTCTCTTTCTATAAGCAGATTGTACCTATGGGTAACAAGGTATGGGTTTAATTTTTTAGAAAATGAAGAGCATGGATTTGGGGGTAGACTACCTGGAATTAAAATTCAGCCCTGCCGCTTGCCAGCTGTGCAAGCTTGAGGAAGTTTGTTAACTTCTCTGTATCTCATTTCTAAAAAATATTCATTTTTGAGAGAGAGTACGTGTGAGCAGGGGAGAGGCAGAGAGAGAGAGCGGGACAGAGGATCTGAAGCAGGTGCTGCGCTGACAACAGAGAGCTCCATGCAGGGCTCAATATCGGGAACCATGAGATCATGACCTGACTCGAAGTCAGACACTTAACCGACTGAGCCACCCAGGCACCCCTCTGTGTCTCACCTTGTATCACTTATAACATGTGGGTAAAATTAATCATTATCTTATAGGATTGGGCTCATACTTACAAAGCCCTTAAAGATTGGCACTAGGAAGTATGATAAGTACATGTTAAATAAAACAAGTTCACAGGCCTAAAGACAAAACTATTCTTCCCTCCTAGAAATAATTTCTCAAGAACAAAACCATGGAATGTTAGTCAAGCCACCCAGTATTTTTGTTTCTGTCGTCCAATTCACCTGTTCTTGCATGGCAAATATACTTTCTCAAGAAATTGAAACTGATTCCTTTTTGCCTATTTAATTCACACTGGTAAACAAGAACTCCAGAAGTTATCTACTGTTTCCATTCCATTGGTTGTTAATGAAAGGGAGGATTCCTTCTGAATTAGATGTCAGTGGAGAAGTAGCAGGGAAAAGGAGAAAAGTACAGCAGGAGTGACTGAAAGTAAAATACAGGAGAGCTGAAAAAAAACGTTGAAAAACCCTGTAATTAAAAGCATGCAAAGGGTGCTGTTGACCTCGGCTGACTCCAATAACACGGTTACAAGAGAAGTGGTCTACTCCAGCATGTCGTTAACCGTAAATACAGAGGTGAAGAGTTCCAGAAAAAAAGAACATCAAAGGGAAAGACCAAGGAGACGAAGGGGCCCCACCCAACCTCCCTGGATGAGCTGGGTTTAACATAATTTTCCAGCAGACTAACCAAACCAGCAGCTTTGACCCTAAGTGTGAATTTTCACCAACTCTGGCAGACAAGCCTCCAAGCGGAGTTACGGCAGTTGCCTGGGATCAGGCGCACCCTGAAATTAGAGATAGACCTTACATTCCCTTGTCTCTTGAGTGACGACTGCTTGAGACCCTTGAGTAGGACTTGTATGAATAAAGCCCCTCTCAGACTTGCAGACCCCCCCAAGGCTTTTGACATCACTTGCAAAACACTCACTTTCCTATGAGCTGCATCGCATCGCCCTCTGACCTAATAGAAAGATCTAGTTCCTGAGAGAGTTCTGAAATAGATATTCATTTATAAGAAAGTTAAAATACAAGTCTATGGACCTAGGAAATCATTTTGAACTAATCATTAATTCTGCAAATGTAAAATGCAAATATTGGGGGTTATATTTTTATTGCTTCTTAATTCCTAACTTACTAAATCACTATTCATTCAATGCCTATTCTCAAAAAAAAAAAAAAAGGAGTAAAATGCGTAGCAAGAAAAAAGTCAAAAAGTATTTTTATTTATTATCTATATATTTGCCAAGAAAAGGAGATCAGGAGAAACGTAATTTCTCTGTGTGGCAGAGATTGGTGGCTCCATATGGTATGCTGACAATACAGTGTCACTCTTAGGATATATAAATGCCCTTACCTGTAACCCACCACCAGTCTTGCCCTGAACGTCTCCATTTCTAAGCATGAAATCTTTCCAATTAATTAATTTAAATTATGAAAGCTTTCTGGCACACAAAATGACAAAGAATAATAGAAAACACTTTCAGATGAATATGGGCAACTGAACACTTGATTTGCCTGGACTCCCTCCTTCCTGAAACTCACTAACACAAATTTTCAAAGCCCTAAACCCCCAAAGGAAAAGAGAATGCAAAGGGGGAAAAGAGCAGGAAACTCTTGGAAGCCATAAAGCATCTAAATCGTTGGAAACGACTTAGCAGATCTGAGAAAACTAAAACCCAACCTGGCAATAGAGAAAGTCCAGGAAAAAGGTGACTTGAACCCCAGAATCTCCAAATGGCCTAGCCCTACAGATTTCAGTTACTCCTGCAAGTGTAGCTGACTGGTGGGGAGAACAGTGAAACTATGAAGGGTGTTTGCAAATTCTGGAAGCTGGAGGCAACCACATCCCCTCTCTTCCACTCAGCCAGGCCTAAGGACCCTCTTTTGCTCCAGCCCCATACTGAAGGTTTACTCTGCAGAAAGGGTAGCAGAGCAACTCTAAATGGGGAAGGGGGTGAGGGGACCAGGCGGTGCTGAGGGCAGGAGTCCTGGAAGGAAAGAGGATGAATAAGTGAAGTGCGGAATGTCAGATGACAGTCCTCTTTCCACTAGCTTCTAGAATGCTGAGAACTGACTTAAACCCTCCAGACAGAAGGTTATTCACTGGAGAATGTACTCAACCTAAAGATATTCATGTTGAGGACTCCCCAGTAAAACTGCCCAGTCAGATCACCCCACCAGGAAGAACATGGTGTACAAATCCAGCTAGGTTCTAGAACTTTAACTTGAACTCCAGGGCTTTTGGTATGAGTGAGCTGCAAAGGATCACAGGGTATTTGAGGAAATTCTCTACTATTCTAAAATGAAAGAGACCAAAGGAGGGAAAAAAAAGAAAACAAAACAAATCATCAAAACAATGCAACTTGAGGAAACTGAAACTATTCCTAATAAAACAAAATACAACAAAAATCTATCATTAATGTCCTCAGAGAGCTAAGAAATAATATAGCATCTGTGAGATAATAGCAGGATGCCATTAAGAAGGAACAATCAGCTAATAAAAGGAGTCTGGGAGATTAAAAATAAAATACCATAAAAGAAAAGCTCAAAAGAAGACTTGGAAGATAATATTGAAAAAAAACAAAAAACAAAAAACCTAGAAAAAAAATAAAACAAAAAAAAGGAGAGAAAGATGAAAACAAGATGCTAAATAACTATTTTTAAGAACACCAAATCAGCAAAGAAGTTTCTATATGAATAATAGAAGTTCCAGAAATAGAAAGCAGAACAATTTGATTGGAGAGGAGAATTACCAAGAAAATTTTCCAGAGGGCACTTGGCTGGCTCAGTAGGTGGAACATGGAACTCTTGATCTTGAGGTTGTGAGTTCAAGCACCATGTTGGGTACAGAGATAACCTTAAAATAAAATCTTAAAAAAAAAAAAAAAGAAAGAAAGAAAGAAAAGAAAATATCTGAGAACTGTAGACTTGGGGCCACTGGGCTAAGAACTACACCAAACATCATCATTATGAAGTCACTAAACATGGGGTGAAAACAATCTAAAAATTGCCAGAGAGGGGAGCCTGGGTGGCTCAGTCAATTAAAGCATCAAACTCTAGCTCAGGTCATGATCTCATGGTTTCTGAGTTCAAGCCCTACATTGGGCTCTGTGCTGTGACAGCACAGAGCCTGCTTGGGATCCTCTGCCCCTCCATCTCTCCCTGCCCCTGCCCTGCTCATGTTCTCTTCTCTCAAAAATAAATAGGCATTAAAAAAAAAAAAAAAAAGGAAAAGGAAATTGCCAGAGAAAAGGGAAGCATTGCATAAAAGGGTGAGAGTCAGATTGGTTCAAACTGCCCAATGGCTGACTGGAAGCCTGAACTCATTAGAGCAAAGCCATCAAATGTCTTATGGAAGATTATTTCCCACCTAAATTAGACCCAACAAATGAATAGTTAAGGATGAGGGTACCAAGAAAGAACCTACCAACTTGAGGAATCTCAGAAATTCATCTCCTTTGCATCTAAAACGAGAAAGAGGATGGTTATGGAGCCATGAATCAGAATCCCAGACATGGGAGAGACAAAGGGCGACCTCCCACCCCCCACCAGAATTTGATGGAGAGAGATCCAGAGATGACAACTCTCATAGAAGGAAATCAGTCCACATTGGCACAGAACAGAAGCCTCCAGAAGAACTTCCAAAACTCTGAAATTGACAGGGTACCTGATGTGTTCAAGGTATTGAGGGAATTTATACTTCTGGGATAATTTAAGGATAGATATATGACAAATACATAGGACGCTAAGTGAACAACGTGCATAGGGCAAAAATTAAAAATTTTGGCTTTTACATTTAGGTCTGTGAGCCATTTGAATTCCATTTCCATTTGAATTAATTTTTGTGTGTGGTGTGAGATAAGGGTCTAGATTTTCCTTGTGCATGTAATCAATTGGCACAGCATTAATTTTTGAAAGGACTATCCTTTCTCCCCAAGGAATTACCTTTGCACTATTCTTGAATATCAGTTCATCATAAATGTAAATCTTTGTTATGGGACTTCATATTTTGCCTCATAAATCTATAGGCCTATTATTATGCCCATTCTACATTGTCTTGATTATTGTAGTTTTATATATTCTTTGAAATCAGGAGTTCTAAGTTCTCCAACTCCTTTTTTTCTTTTTCAAAACTGTTCTAGGCATTCTGGTCTTTTGCATTTGCAAATATATTTTAGGATCAGGTTGTCATTTTCTGCAATTCTTTTGCTAGGGAGGATTTGGGAAAAATTGCCATCTTAACACCGTGTCTTCTAATCCATAAGCGTGAAATGTCTCTCCATTTATTTAGATCTGATATATATTTTCTTTTTTTTTAATTTTTTTTTAACATTTATTTATTTTTGAGACAGAGAGAGACAGAGCATGAACGGGGGAGGGTCAGAGAGAGGGAGACGCAGAATCTGAAACAGGCTTCAGGCTCTGAGCTGTCAGCACAGAGCCCGATGCGGGGCTCGAACTCACGGACCCCGAGATCATGACCTGAGCCGAAGTCGGCCGCTTAACCGACTGAGCCACCCAGGCGCCCCTAGATCTGCTATATATTTTCTAAACCAAGTTTTGGTTTCTTTATCTACCTACCTGGTACTTTTTTTGTGAGAGATTGCATGTGTGTGTGCATGTGGCACATAAGTGTGGGAGGGGCAGAGGGAGAGGGAGAGGGAGAATCTTAAGCAGGCTCCATGACCTGAACTGAAATCAAGAGCCTGACACTTAACTGACTGAGCCACCCAGGCATCCCTGTCTTGCACTCTTTTGTTAAGCTTATTTTGAAGTTTTTAATTCTTTTTGATAAAATTGTGAATGGAATTGTTTTCTTAATTTTATTTTGAGATTGTTGGTGGAATATAGAAGTCAAAATGAATTTTGTGTGTTGATCTTATATCCAACCTTGCCGAACTTGTTTATTAATTCTAAGGGCATCCCTAGGGCTTTCTGGGTACAGGATCATGTCCTCTGAATAAATACAATTTCACTTCTCCATTCCAAGGTGGATGTCTTTTATTTCTTATAAGAACTTCCAACAGTATTGAGTACAAGTAATGAGAGTGGATATCCTTGCCTTGTTCCTGCTCTTAGGGAAGAGCATTCAGTCTTTCTCCACTAAATATGATGTTAGCTGTAGGTGTTTTATAAATGTCCTTTATCAAGCTGAGAAAATTTCTTTCTACCTATGATCTGTTGAGATATTTTTATAATAAGTGGTATTAATTTTGTCAATGCCTTTTCTGTGCTTATGGAAATGATCATATGGTGTTTTGTCCAGTGTTATGGTTGCTTTTTAGGGACAGGATTCGCTTATCTCCTCACTCTGACATGCATTAAGTAGGAGGCCAATGAGATTGTAATTCTGATTATTAGTATTTATTCCTAGTTTATTATTATTTATTCCTAGCACACAAAGAAACAAAGCTTTGTCAGTATTGTATTTCTTATTAAATCTGACTGATCATTTTTAAAATTTTACTTAGGGGAGAGAGAGAGAAAGAGAAAGAGAGAAAGAGAGGCCAAGGGAGAGAGAGGCCGAAAGAATACCAAGCAGGCTCCACTCTCAGTGTGGAGGGCAATATAGGGCTTGATCCCATGAGACTAGGATCTTGACATGAGCCAAAATCAAGAATTGGACGCTCAACCAACTGAGCCACCCAGGAACCCCTGACTGATCATTTTTTATATATTTGTTTCATTTTAAAATTCTTTTACTATAATAAAAATAGTTAATTAGATTTTTGTTGTCATAATTGTTGAATCTGAAATCCTGGGTGTTCAATTTTGTAGCTTTTGTTTCTCTTGAGTGTCACTCATAAAGCTTTGTTTCTTTGTGCGCTTTATAATTTTTTAATGTATGCTCATATCTATTAAGCATATACTACATGGGAATCATGGAGGTCATAGTTTGATCCTCAGTTCCTCTAGAGAGGATTTAAGAATTGATTCTGCCAGACACCTCAATGCTACTAACTCAAGACCACTTTTTGTAACTTTTCTTTAGTCTGGCGTTCTTGGTGCCTACATGAAGTGGAAATCCAAACCTCAAGCTATGTGAGGGTCTGACTGTGGCTATAAATTCATGGAACAATTTCTTTCCACCAGAACTCAGCCCAGTAAAAATGGCACTTACTGTTTTCCTTTCTCGGTGGGCAGATTTTTCTAGTTTCCGATTTGCTAAGGGTATAACACATTCAGGGTTCCAGCTATACTGTTAGATTCTTATTCCAAAATCTTTCTGAACCTAAGCCTTAGTTGTTAATAACTGTTGTAGTTAGGGTGGGGAGTGGATTAAACGGGTAACGGGCATTAAGGAAGGCATTTTTTGGGATGAGCACTGGGTGTTATATGTTAGAGATGAATCACTGGGTTCTACCCCTGAGGCCAAGACAACACTATCTGTTAACTCACTTGAAAATAAATTAAAAAAGAAAGAACTGCTATAATTAGAATACGCCTCAGACCCAGGAAGATGGAGACTGGTAGGCAAATCCCCTGGGGGTAACTATTAATTCAGTGCAGCTTAGCACTAAGGTTTTTATTTCTTGAGTGTCCACCTATATATAGGCAGTGGTGTTCTATCTAGATTCCAAAATGGCCTTCAATGATATCTCTCTCTGGTATTGACATTCTTGTATAGTTCCTTCCTACATTCAATCATGATTGTTGCCACAATGTGCCCATTAGGGTAATGTGGAAATGACAATGTGTGTCTTCCAAAGATAGGTCATAAAAACATTGCAGCTGCCATCTTGGCCTCTCTCAGGGATGGCTTGCCCGAAGGCAAACCTGAGTCATGTCATAGGGACACTCAAGCAGCCTGTGGAGAGGGCCACATGGGGGATGAACTGAGGCTTTCCACCCAGCATCGACTTTCCAGCTATGTGAGGGAGCCACCTTGGAAGCAGATGGCAGCTATGTTGCTCCTGAAGTCTTGGTTTACCAAAGCTATGAGAGATAATGAACATTTACTATTATTTTAAGCCATTAGGTAATTTGTTACATAGACATACACAGATCTAATACAGGTGGCATTTATTGTATCATATCCGGCATTTAAAGATGTTTCTAAAGGGAGTGCTCACAATTTTTCAGTCCATCATATTTCTGAGAACAGAAGTATTAGCTATGAAATAAACACAGGTAGCGTCCTGCCTCAAGGCTTTTTCACTTGCTAATCTCTTCCCTGGTCACCTTATCTAAAACTTAAGACCGTTGTTTAAACTTCATGTTCTCCTTTACTGCTTTCTTCCCCCTCCTTAACACATCATCATTGAACACACTAATAATTTCATTTATATCTTAAAAATTGCCTGTATTACAACTAGAACATACACTCTATTAAGAGCAAGGATTTTGTCCTGATTCATTTACTGCTGCGGCTCATGACCCAGGAATAGTGCCTGGCAAATAGCAAGTGTCTAATAAATATTTGTAGAATGAATAAAGAAGTAGATGAAATTTTAGACTGAACTTCTTTCACATTATCTTGATAAAACCTTCATCTATTGTAGTCTGCTATCTCCTCAAAGCTTTCATAATCGCCAGTAGTATCAGCCATGAAATCGCAGTTCTCCAGATCTGGAGGTGGAGCGTGCCATGTTCTCCCCCCCATTCATTTCTATTCCTCTTAATGTCTGTAGCACTCATCTGACTCTTAATTGCTGAAAATGTTTGGCTAGTCAAGTCCCTGAGTTTCACATTTTTCTAGATAGGGTTTGCTTTGATGCAAGTTTTCTATCTCTTACCTGCTTCTTGAGAAATCTTATTTATATAGAACAAACTTCCATATTGAAACCAACCCTTTTCAGACCTCTAAAATGAGAAAGGGGGTATACATTTCACAACCAGATCTTTTATCTGCCTCCAGCATTTTCTCTGTTACCTCCCTTAATTTTTTAACTTAGACACTGTGAGCCCTGTTCCTCTTAACATTGAACTTAAAAAATCAGACTCCTACACAAAGTAACATTAGAAAACTCCAGCAAGAAGCTCAATGCAAAGGCTTTTAAGAATTTTATTCTTCCTTGCATACTTAGCCAAAATGGTCTTTTTTATGTTAGTTTAAATTCCATAAAAAGATTATGTTTATTTGGTTATTCTTCACTAAAAAAGGAAAAGTTGTGTTTGTTATTGTAAGTATTAGAGTGGGGAAGAATGCTAGAGTTTCTAAGTAACAAGAATGTGACCTAATTAGACTTATTCCTTGTTTTCGCTCTTACAGATTTTTGTTGTGCCAGCACACTGATCAAAGCATACCTACTCATTGTATTAAAAAGAATACAGAGGAACAGTTGATTTTTAACTTAAGCAATATCGTCTTCATAAATATTACTAGGAAATATTTGCTTGGCTAGAGTATGAAGAAGAAGGTTATTTCTGTCCTTAGAACTTATGGATGTTTTAAATATGCCATGAGACTGTCATATGACTAAAGTCGTCTCTCCACATGGCAAATGAACCAAACCAATTACGCTAGAAAATGCCTGTTGGCTTTACATTAATTCAGCTGTCAGGATGGTAGAGTGATACAAAAGGGAATCAAAAATCACTTGGAGTCAACAGTCTGTCTACCAAAATAGAATAAATTTTTCGTTCTCAAGGTTGTTTACGATAACATAGAAACTTTAAAAAGAAAATATGGATCAGTTTCCCCTCACGTGTTCTAACGATGAGGATACTGTTACCGTTATTGTCAGTTCATTTTTATTATTTAAAAAATATTTTTAATGTTTATTTATTTTTAAGAGCAAGAGACAGAGCACAAGCAGTGGGAAGGGTCAGAGAGAGAGAGGCATGGAATCCGAGCTTCAGGCTCTGAGCTGTCAGTGCAGAACACGACGCGGGGCTCAAACCTACGAACTGTGAGATCATGACCGAGCCAAAGTGAGACAGCTAGCCAACTGAGCCACCCAGGCACCCCTGTGATTGTCAATTTAAATGGAACATGTTTGCAATTCATAACTTCCTATAAAACATCTCAAATTCCCCTTTCTTTGAGAGAGTCATATTTTGTTTTACTGAGACCAACTTGCCCCTTCCGAAATGAGTTTAGACTGTTTCCAATTCACTAGAGAGAAGTGTTTCAGAGTATACACAGGGGCAAATGGAAGCATGTGTGTGAACAGGCATGGACAGAGGGAGAGTAGATGAGCACAACTTTCATTTGTCATTCTACCTAAAGCCCTGAGATCAAGCTGTCAAGCTTGTACCTTTTCAAGACTTGGGGGGCGCCTGGGTGGCTCAGTCGGTTGAGTGGCCGACTTCGGCTCAGGTCATGATCTCGCAGTCCGTGAGTTCGAGCCCCGCGTCGGGCTCTGTGCTGACAGCTTGGAGCCTGGAGCCTGTTTCGGATTCTGTGTCTCCCTCTCTCTGACCCTCCCCCATTCATGCTCTGTCTCTCTCTATCTCAAAAATAAATAAACGTTAAAAAAAATTAAAAAAAAAAAAGACTTGGAACATCTTTCACTTAGTTTGTATAAAACCTAAATGTATGTAATTTTCCTGGAAAAAGTTCCCCTGTGCACCTGTGCTGGATATGACACAGTAGTACGTATTCAGTAAATGAAATAAATGAAATGAAATGAAGTGAAATATTTCAATAAAATGAAATATAAAATATATTATATATATATATATATATATATATATATATATATGTAAAGATAGCAAAGTTGTTAAAGGGATGGAGTATTGCAATTGAAGAGGGGAAAGGTTTTAAGACAACACCAGACCACAGGTACAGTGGGATGGCAAATGCTTAACATCAAGATATCATACCTTTTAGGTCTCTGGGCCACTGCTTCCATCAAGCTTAAGCCTGAGAAGAGCTCAAGATGTTTTTGCTTAGGGCATCTTCTGAAATACAAGAGAAAGAAGTTTATTTTCTCACCCATGGAGTAGCAGTCCTTTACTCCGGCTCATATTTGCACCCAGCAAGAGTCAATTACTCCTGGATCTGTCCCCACTTTTAAATTGAAAGTCCTGGGACATGAGTGTCTGAGACACATCACTGACCAACTCACTCAGCTGCTCCCTCCAAACCAAAAATGATAAATATGCACCAACTGACTACATATTAGTCACTCAATAAATGTTTTTGGTGGTTGGTTTTTTGGTTTTTTTTTTGAAGATGGAAGTGAAGAATAAAGGTTCACGAAAAGCATAAATATAAACATGAATCTCAATCTGTAACTGAACAGCTCATTCCGTTTTGAAGTTATAAAGTTCCAAGTTCAGATTGGTAAAACATCTGTATCCATAACGTATTCTGTTGTGCACAAGATTTAATACCATATTCTGTAATCAGAAAATCAATAGGTTAACTGAGTAAAATATTTTTATGTGTTTCTTTTCTTTGTATATCCTGGATATAAATTCACAGCCTTCTTTTTCTCTACTCCTAAATTGTTTCCTAATTATGAACCTATCAACTATTTCACCTTTTGTTGGCCTTTCAAGTCATTTGTAAATGGGGAAATGGTTTGAACTTAAGTATAATGTAAAAGAATTATGATCATTGCCTGCTCTAGAAATACGCCTTCATTTAGAGTGTTTATAGTTATTACACTTTAGGGAAACTATAATCGAAGGGAGGTAATGTGAACAGAGAAAAAAATTTACTTGTTTATAAATCACTTTAAGTTCACTAAAAACAACCTACAGTGAATTTTCTTAAATGTAAACAGTGTTGATTTTCAAATGTCAAAAGTTGCTCATTCAATCATGTTCTTTCTTCAAATGGAGCCAAATGGTGTAGTAGTCATCACTGTGCAATATTATTTTAAACAAAATCTGAGGCTACAAACAGAAAATGTATTATTCCTATTCTCTTTAAAGGTTCATCACTAAAAGCTTAGAAAGCAAATTTGATATTTTCTAATATTTTATCCTTTTGCTTTTATTCTAGATATTTGATATCTCTGTTATTTATTCATTTATATGCTTTTTAACATTTGGATAGGTCATTCCTGGACTAGTTCATCGAATTCACTTTTTTCTGTGAAATCCCTTCTTTGTTCTAAAGTAAAATATGTATTAATTCTGTGTCAGCTTATTCCATTCTTCTTCCACAAGCTTGATTCTTTAAACATAGATATACTGAAGGACCATAATACCACACAAATATCCTCAAAACCATAAACCAGTTCAAACAAGTTTTCTGATCTTTCAATGCTAAGATTATAAATGAATCTCTGCAAGCGTGGCCAAATGTATCCACAGTCATGTACCTCTACAGGAGCCAAAAAGCATACCTCAAAGGGATCCAAATGAAGGCGGGCCAACATGACACAAAAGCTATTGCAGTGACGTCATCAGGCAGGTCTTCGGATTGAAAGGAGAGTCACTCTGTTCACTGAAGCTTTCCTTTGAGCCAATAATCTGTTTAATTCTTGGGAGATCCTCTACTGAAGCTGAGAAGGGAAAGCTACCCTTTTTTCAGCTGAACTCATTGGGGAAATCCTGTTCCATAGAAGAAAGTCCTGTTTTGAGGTTTTGGAACCAAGTCTTCCATTTAAGTCAAAGCATTTGATTCTATGTTGGTTATTTTTTTTTTTTTCAGCTGTCAGTTATTACTGCTATTATTATTATTTGAGAGGTGATGGTTCATGAACCCCATGAAGATTCAAGCACGATCAAGCACCAACAAACAAGAAGGATGTCATAAACACCACACACCCACACTTAACATTCACAAAATGTGTAGCAGGGCGACAGGCCTGGCTGGCTTAGTTGGTAGGTCATGTGACTCTTGATCCTGGGGTCATGAGTTCAAGCCCTGCATTGGGCATAGAGTTTATTTAAAAAAAAAAAAAAATGTGCCGTGGGGGAATGCTCAAGACAGAATCCAGGGCGAATCACCTTTGTTCCAAGGGGGAAGAATTCAGAGCTGCGTCCTTAGTCACTGCGACCACAAAGAACCCCCAGGGATATGTGCAAGGGGAGAAAAATCTCATCATCCAGTCTTATAATCAATTTAAGTGCTTTTCTAAATATATGAATAGATACAGATAAGAGAATCTAATCTAATCTAATCTAGTCTCTAATTGGTCACTTCGTTCTTTGGGTCAGGGCTACCTTTCAGTGAAGTAGACCAAGGTCTATGCTAGGATTGGAATTGGTATGCATTAGAACATGCATGCGAACTAATATGTATTTCCTTGCCCAAATGTATAGTGTTATCTTGGGGTTTTTTTTTTTTGTGCTTTTATTTTTATTTCTGAAACTGTGGAAGATAAATGTAGAAAAATCAAAATGTAATTTCTCTCTTTAAAAAAATTTTTTTTAATATTTATTTATTTTTAAGAGAGAAAGAGACAGAGTGCGAGCGGAGAAGGGGCAGAGAGAGAGAGGGAGACACAGAATCTGAAGCAAGCTCCAGGCTCTGGGCTGTCAGCCCAGAGCCTGACATGGGGCTCGAACTCACCAGCCATGAGATCATGACCTGAGCCTAAGTCAGAAGCTTAACTGACTGAGCCACCCAGGTGCCCCATCTCTCTCTCTTTTTTTTTTTTTTAATAGAAAAGATCATTGATGATGGCTTTTTTTTAAGGGGGACCTTAAAAATAAGGCCAATTTGGAATTTGTGAAACATCATTGGCATTCTCTTTTAAATAAATGGGTGGATGGGTGATTCAATAGAGAGTCAGGAAAGGCTTTCTTTTCTGAAGGTTATATGATTCTTCCCAACATTTTTGGTAAATTAAAATTTAAAAAGATGACTTTAACATTAACTTATTTATTTGTCTGTTTGTTTTTGCTTTTCTAGACCTGAAAGGGGCTGGGGAGAAGTGATATAGAACCAGAGTCATATGTCATGAGAGGAATATGATGTAGACATTGGTGATTTGGGGAAAGGAAAGCATTGGTGAATGCTTCTGTTCCTCTCTAATTCTTTATGCCTCTTCCAGTGGTGGGTAGGCTGAGGATGAGAACAAGAGTGTTAGGGAGAGAATGGTGGATGGGGAAGAGTCACTGAACCACAGAGCTGTTGAGTGACAGCAAAAAGCTTCTGAACAAACCCCTCCTCTCTAAAAAAGTCAAGTGGTGATATGAAGCATGCAGAAAAAGGGAAGTATAAAAAACGGAAGTCTGAGGGCTCCTAAATGATCACAGGCTTCAGAGAGCAAAGCTGAGATGCGGAGCCAGGGAGCCCAGGGCCAGGGAGCAGAGGCAGCCCGAGTGCCAGTAACGTGGGGGTAAGAGACAAGGTGAAGGGACAGCAATCCGAGAAGGTGATGGTCTAACCCATGCAGTCCTGTGGAGTTTCCTGGGGAGTTTGTTAAAATGCAGATTCCCTGGCCACAAATACAGGGGTTTCGAGCACTGTAGGTTTTGTATAGGCTCAGAAACCTGTATTTTAACAAGTACCAGAGGTTATTCCAATCCAGGATTTATCACCTACACTTCAGGAAACCCTAGTGCAAGGGATCAGAGGTACAGGGCCTTTGTCTTTTGGCAACAAGGCATGGACTTGACCTTTTTTCAGAGTTTTCACAGTGTATGTAAGTTTCTGCCCTCATCCTACTGTGTGGTCAATTTCTGTATTCTTTGAGAAGTGTGTGGGTCCATATACTCCAGAAGTTGTGAAGCTGACCGAATGGGCATTGAATGGTGGCTTTAACCATTCTTCACTCTTTGAGTTAAAACCCCCTAACTCAGGACAGTAGGGCAAGGCAGGAAGAATATTGGAGTCAGAGAAAAACCTTTTCAAGGTCTATTCCTTCTTCCCGAACATATGACTACAGGATTTACATTGTTGTAGGCAAAAGAAACATACAGTTTTGTATCCTATTTTTTTACTTACATTACATCTTTTACCTCATTTCATACTTCTATAAAATCTTTCTGGGGGCACTTGGGTGGCTCAGTCGGTTAAGCATCTGACTTGGCTTCAGCTTAGGTCATGATCTCACGGTTTGTAAGATTGAGTCCCACATTAGGCTCTGCGCTGACAGAATGGAGCCTGCTTGGGTTTCTCTCTCTGCTTTTCTATTTCTCTTTCTCTGAAGATACATAAATAAACTTAAAAAAATCTTTCTGTTCTGCATAACGTAAAATATGACGCAGGCTTTCAATAATTTAAATAACTACTCCACTATGTCAGCATAGTATATCACTTCAAAGTTTTTGCTGTTACATTAACAATCTTTGGTGATACAGCATCTTCTCTTGTTTCCTCAGCTAAATTCTCACAAGTTCCAGAATACAGGCTGGGATCCTGACCAAATGGCACACGCCTTTTTGTTTCTTTTGATACATACTGCTAAATGCTGAGAGTTGTTTCAGAAAAAATGCAGCCTAACCCATGTTTTCAAGGAGATGCTTCCATCTGTAGTCCAAAAGAGTTGTCCTAAAAATCCTCTTTGGAAGACATTGGTTCATAAGTCTCGGGATCCAGTTTCAAAGCATCTGTGACATTATAGTAGATTTCTCAAAATATGCAAGTACCTGGGACTCTATGAAGGAAAGCTAATATCATTCCATCTGGACCCACACTTTGATTAATTCACTTGAAGTCAGAAATGACTTGCCCCATGAAAGAGAGGGGGCAAAAAAGCCAAACAAGATTTGTCAGACCAGCTGCTGGTGTCTATCACACTAGATAACTGCAACTTTGCTAACACTTTATGATAAGTGTGTATTTGTGAAAACAAATGCCCTGTGACAAAGCACTAAAGCATTCATGTCCAGAGTCTACACTAAGCCAGCTCACTGCACAGACACCATTCATTGTCAACAGCACTGCCAAAGATGTCTAGTACATCAAATATAAAGTCCTCCATTTGGTATTTCTGTGGCTTCTGGGGTTTTCTCATGCTTTGTACAGATACTGATTTCTAGGGTCCTCCAATGAGCTGCCCTTATAGAAATAGGAAGGTTTACAGTCTGGAAAACAAGGAAAAAAGAGATGATAGAGAAGTCCCAGAGCTGAGGAAGTTTAATACAGACATTGATTTGCCTTAATGCCAAGGTTGAGTCTTAAGGGAAAACTAAGGGACATTCAAGCTCATTCAAGATCATTAAGGCTAGAATGACAATTGAAGAAAAGGGGTATTGGTTTGGAGGGAGATTGTAAAAATAAAAAAAGAAAAGTTTTGCAAGATGAAGATATAGACCACAGGAAAGTCCATAGCTACCAAGTAGGATGCAATCTCAGTGAAACTGATATCTGTGAAAACCAGTAGTGATTACTAGGATGGATACTGTTTATGATAATTACGAAGGTATGGGGGCAGAACAGCACCGTGATTGTGAACCCACTGCCCAGGTTCAAAACTGATTCATATTTTAAGTTAGCTGTGTGACCATGGATAAGCTAACCTTCTTTGATCTCAGTTTCCTATCTGTAAATAATGATGGTGGTAATAGCTGCTTCTCAGGTCAATGTGAAGATTAAGTAAGGTAATGCATAATAGTTCTTAACACGATGCAAGGCCTCTCAAAGCACAATCTGAATTTAGCCATTGAGGATCCTGTGTATCGTAGTGATAATTATTAATAATTGCCCACTAAGAGTGCAGGACCATGAACCAGAACCAACCAAAAGTTAAATGTAAAGCACAACATACACAAGGGTTAATTTCTATACCTTCTCCCAAACCCCAAACCTTCACTAACATTAGATGCCACACAACAGTATCTGTCTAACCAGGGCCTTGGAAAACAAGGAGAAGAGAAAGGCTGGAGCAGTCAGCGGCATTAAAGAACAGCCGGTACAAATCAATAATCACTTGACTTCAGAACAGGATCCAGAGGTAGCCATCCCCCACTATATTAGCATCCTCCTCAGGAATGGCCAAAACAACTGGAGAAAATGCCGGATCCCCAAACTACTTAGGCTGATATTTTATTTGCTTATTGATATAAAAGGTGACCCCAATATCCTGGAAAACTTAGAAAGATTTGAGTTACATACATATAGATGTGAAATATCTATCTACATAAAAAAAATTCTGGAAGGCTATAAATCAAAGTGTTAAACAACGTTTCTTGAGAAGGGAGATACTTGGAAACCTTCAGTTTTCTGTTTTTTAGATTTTCACATTGTTTAAAAATAAGCATGGATTATCTCTATAAACATGACGATCAGTAAAGATATTTTCCTGTCCATTATTGTTCTGTACCTAGCGATAACTTATCTGATGGTGTGGTTTAGAAGGTATGAGCTTTACATGGCTTGTGAGTTTGAGCCCCGCATCAGGCTCTGCCAGCACAGAGCCTGGAAACTGCTTCAGATTCTGTGTCTCCCTCTCTCTCTGCCTCTCCCCCATTTGTGTTCTGTCTCTGTCTCTGTCTCTGTCTCTCTCTCAAAATTAAATAAACATTAAAAAAAAACACAACCTTTAGAAGGTGTGAGCTTTGTTACTCTCACTCCTTCTGCTGGCTAGCCAACGGGAGCACCAAGGCACCCTTCATCCCTGTCACATGTCTCAAAGACTCTTGTGGGCAACAGGACACTAGCATCTCCTCGTTACTCTTTAGAGGCTGTCAACTGCTGAATCAGGACCATTCCGCTGGTCACTTCTTGGTCTGGAAGGAACCAGTGACTCTCAGTGGAGGTGACTCTTCCTGGAGAATTCTTAGTATGAAAGCAATTCAAAATATGTCATCTGGCGGTCCTCTAAATCCCACCAACAGTAGTATCTCATGTATGGTTACTTCTAACCTTATATTTGATAGATGAATAGATAAATAGCTTCAATTTATCAAGTAACAAAATCTCAGTCTTTTTTCTTGTGTCTGTCTGGAATTCTCCAGGAAAGAGAGAGGTGCTGCTTGCAGTTGGAGACAGCTCATTGGCTGCTTTGCACCAACTGATGCTCTGCCTTCAGGAAAGCCAGCTGCACCTGGATCCCCAGCACCTTAAACACATGCCCACAGGCTTGTTAAGAGACTCACGGGGTAAATAATGACTTCAGTGTGATCTGTGGGCATTCACTTTCTCTCCCTACCCCTTACTGCCAGACTTCTTCCTACCTGCCTCTGGGTCCTCGAACTTTCTTTTTCTTTCTCTTCCTTTTTTCCTTCCTTCCTTCCTTCCTTCCTTCCTCCCTCCCTCCCTCCCTTCCTTCCTTCCTTCCTTCCTCTCTCCCTCCCTCCCTCCCTTCCTTTCTTCCTTCCTTCCTTCCTTCCTTCCTTCCATCCTTTCTCTTTCTCTCTCTCTTTCCCTCCCTCCCTCTCTCTCCCTCTTTCTTTCTCCCTCCCTCCCTTCCTCTCTCTCTTTCTTTCTGTCTGCCTTTCTCTCTCTCTCTCCTTCCTCTTTCTTCCTTCCTTCCTTCCTTCCTTCCTTCCTCTTTTCTTTTCTCTTTTCTCTTCTCTCTTCTCTTCTCTCCCCTCCCCTCCCCTCCCCTCCCCTCCCCTCCCCTCTCCTCTCCTCTCCTCTCCTCTCCTCTCCTCTCCTTTCCTTTCCTTTCCTTTTCTTTTCTTTCTCTGCAGATATAACCTGAGGCCTTCAGACTCTATTTCTGACTTCAAGAAGGGCCAAGGAGATGGTTCCCTGTCTGTGGGGCACTATGACTTTTCTGTCCACCATCTCAGGTACTGCCCAGTGGGAAGAGGGGGCAGCAAAGACCTAACCAAATTGGACCATCTTCTGCGGCAGGGGCCATCAGGTTCCATACTCAGTAGTAGAAAGAGGCTGGAGTTTTGCCATGATTTTCCTGATCACTGCCTGAGCAAGAAACTCAGATGTGGCATCACCACTAATGAACGATGAGGTTGCAAGAAAGCTTTCTACTCTCTCAGTTTCCATCTATCATGATAGAGGAAAGATTGAATTATATTTTTAGTTTCTAGAGAAAATATTACAAAATTTTTCATATTAAGAGATAATCAAAGTGGGTGCAGCCCAAAAATGTAGGAAAAAAATTGCTATAGAGGTGTTGGGCCAGTCATCATCAACATTACTAACATCACTATTTTTTTTTTAGATTTTGTGATGTTTTTACTATTTTTCAGCTTTGAAAAAATGAAATTTTTTGTGATTTACGTTCTTATTATAAATACTCCCTTTTATAATTAATTTTGTATTCATAATTTTGTGTTTTTTCTTTTTTTTTTATTAAATATAATTTATTATCAAATTGGTTTCCATACAACACCCAGTGCTCATCCCAACAGGTGCCCTCCTCCATTCCCATCACCTACTTTCCCCTCCCTCCCACCCCCCATCAACCCTCAGTTTGTTCTCAGTATCCAAGAGTCTCTTATGGTTTGCCTCCCTCCCTCTCTGTAACTTTTTTCCCCCTGTCCCTTCCCCCATGGTCTTCTGTTAAGTTTCTCAGGATCCACATATGAGTGAAAATGTATGGTATCTATCTTTCTCTGTCTGACTTACTTCACTTAGCGTAATACCGTCCAGTTCCATCCACGTTGCTGCAAATGGCCAGATTTCATTCTTTCTCATTGCCTAGTATTCCATTATCCATTTATCAGTTGATGGACATTTAGGCTCTTCCCATAATTTGGCTATTGTTGAAAATGCTGATATAAACATCAGGGTACATGTGCCCCTATGCATCAGTACTCTTTTTTTTTTTTTTTCTTAAAGAAGGTCCACCCACCTGGCTGTGGTCTGTCCAACACTAGCTGTTGTCTGGTTCCCATTCAAGCCGTGACTTAGCAAAAGCTGATCCTGTAAAGGACAGATGCAGAAAACACAAATGTTTTTAATTTTTATGAAGCTCAAATTAATTAAATCAATTTACCACAGTGTAAGGATTTATATCTGGTCTCTCAAGTCTCTTCCATTGATCTGTATACCTATTCTTATGCCAATACCACATTGTCTTAATTACTGTGCCTTTACAGTAAGCTTTGAAACCAAGTAGTATATATCTACCAATATTATTTTCCTTTTTCAAAATTGTTTGGCTATTCCACGTGTTTTGTATTTCCACATAAGTTTTAGGACCAGCTAGCCAATTTCTACAAAAACTCCTATTGGGATTTTGATAGAGATTACATTGAATTTATAAATCTATTTAGAGATAATTGCCATCTTGCAAGACTAAGATTTCTATCAATAAACACAAAGTACAACTCCTTTTATTAGATAGCTTTATTGTCTCTCAGCAATGTTTTCTAGTTTTCAGTGCGTAAGTCTTGCCCCCTTCTTTGTTAAATTGTTAAACTTATTCCTAAGTATTTGACTCTTTTTTCCAAAATGTTTACTTAGTTTTGAGAGAGAGGGAGAGAGCACAAGCAGGGGAGGGACAGAGAGAGAGAGAGAGAGAGAGAGAGAGAGAGAGAATCTGAAGCAGACTCCAGGCTCTGAGCTCCAGGCATCAACGCTCTTTTTGATGCCAATGTAAATAAAATTATTTTCTTAATTTTATTTATAGAATGTCCACTGTTCATATATAGAAATACCATTGATTTTTGTATATTGATCTTACATCCTCCAACTTTGCAAAACTCACTTATTAGTTCTAGGAGCTTTTACGTAGATTCCACCTGGCTTTTGACATAAACAGTCATGTCATCTGCAAGTAACGACAATTTTTCTTCTCCATTTCCCATGAAGATGCTTTTTTTCCATTATTGTAATGGCTAGAAACACCAGCATAATGTGAAATAGAAGTGGTGAGAATGGGCATCTTTGTCTTATCCTCATTCATAGGCAAAGCATCTAGTCTTTCATCGTTGTGGGTGGTGTTAACGTTGAGTTTTTTAAAGATGCCTTTATCAGGTTGAAGAAGTATTATCATGAATGGGTGTTGGATGTTTTCAAGTGTATTTTATGAATCTATTAGACTGATCATGGGTTTCTTGCTTCGTTCTATTAATATGGTGTGTTACATCATTTGCCTTGTACCTCAAGGTTACATTTTTAATGCCCATCTCATGAACACCTAGTCTTTCCTCATCTTTGCCTATTCGGATTACTCTTTCTGAGCAAGTATAGAACTAGAACAACTGGGGTTCCTCCAAAGTTGAGACTAAGAAGCTGGTGATATAGCTTGTAGGCATACCTCACGGTCCAGATAGGTAAATATTGTGTTGCTGTAGTGATACATGACAGTCATTCTTCCCAAGAAGACTTGACAATAGCAAATATTTTATAAGCAGCTCCTCCGGATGTATTTATCAAGGATCTTACAGCCCCCCCACCCCCTGAAAATTTAATAGCAACACAGACGAAGTGGGAATGGTCTAGTGATGCACGGTCTCTTGGAGGCAGGCTCCCTAGTTTCAAATTCTGGCCATAGCGCCTACTTGCTGTGTGACTATGGGTAAATTACTCAAAGAAATCTTAGATTCCTCACCTCTAAAAGTCTTCATCTGTAAAACAGGGCAGTGATACCACTTACTCCGAAGGGTTGTTGGGAAGATTAACAGTAAGTATAAGTAAAACATGTAGCCCCATACCTGGCACACAGAAGACAACAAATGGTAGCAATTATTGACTAAGGTGTTTTATAGTTTTCAGCCTTAGACAGGTATCTTCTTGACTGTGGGCCTCTGACCTTCCTTTTCATAGAGCATTTACTTTAGAAAAGTTGTAATTATGGAGCACCGAGTAATGTATGTGGAATCATTATATTGTCCACCTGAAACTGATATAACACTGTATATTAATACTTCAATTAAAAAATGATAAAAAACGAAGTTCATATTTGGAAAGCACAAAATAGGAAGAAGAGAAAGAAAGGAAAAGAAAGAAAGATTAAGAAAGAAAGCTTGCAATTCCGAATTCTTTCTCTGTCCCTTTGAGATGTACGTCTTTTACAGCCCAAGAATATCTTTCTCGAGGATCTGTGACTCACCTCTTTGAAATGTAATCATCAAGAAGGTTCTTTCAGTTGATGGAGGATTTAGTCTCTTTCCATAATTTAATCTCTGTGGGAAGAGAGGAGCCTAACTTCAATAAGTACAAGCAGCAAACACAGATGGCCTAACGATAGTGACCAACCTCTCCACTGATGCCCTCCAGTGCTTTTCCACTAGCTCACCTCAGTGCTTAAGAACTCTCCTGCCTTTTGTTTCAGCAGAGTTGAGTTCAATCTGTCTTACCTATTGCAATAGTCTTGAATAAAGTCCTCCTTGCCTGTTTAACCTGGCCAGTGCAATTTTTCTTACCTTATGATGGTTATTATAAGAAAGGAGCATGGGTTCTCCCTCTGATGGCTTCTGCTGTGGCACTGGAGTCAATACCACTGAAGGGAGTCATAGTCACAGGAAACAATGTCTTGACGGGTTAAGAGGAAGCAGTCTAGTGGACAGGTGATAGAACGTTGATAGAAACGAAGAAGAATTGTGGCTCCATTATAGTGCTCTCACTCCTTTTGAGATCTTCCAGCTGTATATTGTAATTTAAGTGGAGACAACTTAGCTTTACCCCCTTAAAATATTGCTGTTGAAAGGCTATTTGTCCTCTCCCTGTTAAATGTTTTCCCAACAGCCCTCGATAGATTTAAAGGAATTACAAGGGCAAAGAAGGTGAAAGTCTGAGACAATATAATTGATGACCCCAAATAAAGTACCACATGCTCAACAGTGATTTAAATGCTATTTAACAGATAAAATTGTGCCACTGTAGTATGTTTGCCTGTGTGTGTCTCTCTTTGTGTATTTGTTTCTCTTCAATAATTAGTTAGGCTCTTTTCTTTTCTTTTCTTTTCTTATCTTTTCTTTTCTCTTTTCTTTTATTATTTTGAGAGAGAGACAGCAGGCGAGGGGCAGAGAGAGGGAAAGAGAGAGAATCTTAAGCTGGCTCCAAACTCTCAGCATAGATCCCAACACGGGGCTGGAACCCACAAACCATGAGAAATCGAGCAGAAATCAAGAATCGAGGCTTAACCAACTGAGCCACTCAGGTGCCCCCAGTCAGGACTATTCCAATAAGAAATAATAGTGTCTTCTAAGTAGTATTGTCATTTTGGAAAAGACAATAACACCATCAAATTGATATAATTTGGAAACAATCAGAGAAATAAAAATTAAATAAAAGAATTGAAAGAAAAGGTGAGGCAGTAAATATTAGGTAAGTATTGAAAGAGTTCTTATTTCCTTCAGTAAGGGTAATATCTACTTTTGCCTTAAGATCTTGATATGACAAATATTTTCCAGTTAATGATTCGCCCAAAAAAAAAGGAGAGTCAATTTCTCTTTGCTCTGTTCCAGAGATTGAGGAGGTTCTTAGATTAAAAAAAAAAAACAAAAAACAAAAAAAAACAAATGTCATATTGGAACCATTAAATGGGAGCTGTTGGCTTTTTAATTTGCTCTTAATACAATGATTAAGACAAAGGGTTAAATCATCCTACTTTACAAATCATCAGTAGCTTTGGAAATTAGGAAAGAGTAGACCTTTAAGCATCCTTCATTATTCAGTCAAAAATGAATGGCTAGACTTTATAGGTGTCTGAGGCACATTACTACCCAGTCTTAGAAAAGCAAGTCAGAAAACGCCTGACCCATGAATCTCAGTGACCCATATACATGTAACTGTCTCTCCCAATCATGTTTAATATAAGCCAAACGTTGTGTGGTACCAAGCTAAGATCTGCTTTGTTTTTCTGAAACCCACGTTACCTTGTCATTATGTAATATATAGTTGGGATTAAATGTTCCTTATTAGAACTATTCACGAAGAAAGTATGTCTGAAGGATCCATATCAAAGAATACCCTTTGCTGTGAATGACCAAATCCCTCTCTGATATAACATTCCTCCCTTCCATCTATATTTTAGAAATGACAGAAAGATTAATAGAGTTGTAATGTAATCAATGCTGAATTATTACCCAACAGGTTAAGGTAAGTGCTTAGGATACGAGCAAAGCAGACAGGTCAGAAATGCGTAAGAAAAGCTTAACTGTGATGAATTTATACAGCCCTTCAAAGTAAGAAAATCTAGAAGAAAATAACTTTAATTTCAGTATTTCTGTGAGTTTTTATGACCTTATGAAAAAATTAATTTTCTTTCCGATTACCTATGGGGTTGTCATCACAAATTTTTCAGTGTTTGGACTTCTAAAATTCTCTATCCAGCTCTGGATACAAAAACTCTAAACACAGAGGGTTAAGGCATCAAAGATGAAAGCTAGCACACTTACAACTATTTATATTGCAAAAGCTTTGCCCTTCTTCAAGAACATGCAGTTTCCCAAACACTAACCTCTCTTTACAAGGTTATGCTTATTAGCTGGGATTTGTAGCTCAATGGCAACACTGTTCATCCTTGGTTCAATTCAGATTGTAATTTCTTTTTAAACTACCTGACCCTTATAATCATATGGTGAGTAGGTCTGATCATTCATCTTCCCGAGGCCAAGTTTTTGGTCTGAACACAGAGTCACTTGTGTTTCTGAAGCCTCTCAGCATTATGATGATTGGGGTAAAAACTGTCAATTGAGAAAAGTATGAAAGAAACCTTTCATACAATGTTTTCATTGTCTTGTTCTTTTTCTGGAACTAAAATTCCTGATCAAAAAAACAAAAGTCTTCCTAGATACAAGGATGAAGTTTTAAGAGACGATCTTTGTTTCTAATTAAGTGTGGAAGTTATCAACTATTTCATCATCCCCAGTGCCAGAATGTGCTGAATAAGATTTTGCTTTTTCTCAGGGCCCAGCATTTATTAAGCACTCAGCAAATTGTTATTGAACGAATGAATGTACTAAACGCATGTCTTTATCCCGACATCCCTCATAGTATTAAAGCTGAATCATCCCTCAAAGTATTAAAATATTGCATGAGTGTCTGGCTTCCCATCCAGAGTACCACATTCCTGGTGTTGCTTAAATTGGATTATAGGCTGAAGGAGATTTAGTCCTGAGCTAAGTGCTTAGACTGGGTTTTTGCCCATCCCTGAACCATTCACTGAAAACAAAAGGAATGGAATCAGGCTGACTGATTTATGTAAAGTAGAGCCCACCATCTCTGGAGTCAGGATGGAGTCAATTCCACCCAAAGCACATGGCTGTTACCCAACAGAGGAGGAGAGAATATTCCAGAGTATGGGGCCATTAAGAACTGACAAGGGAAGCATGGATGCTGGAATGGTGACCAAGAAATACTGAACATGTCATTTCTATTTTTAATGTGACTCAATGAAAAACTGATGAGAATAACTTGTTAGAAATAATTGCTTATCTTTCAAGATTTAAAGAAAATCTCCTTTAAATTGGTTTAAAAAATGAAAAGATTTTTAGTTACTCTGCACACCATGCTCTTGTAGGAAGAGACCGCTTAGATAGGATGCCACCTATTGTGCCGTGGAGTTTGAGTCTGACTAGACATTGATTAGCTGATTGGCTTTGAGTGTTTCTTAAGTAGTTAATAATGCTATTTCCAGAGAGGTTTTAAATTAAAAGTGCTTGACTTTATGTAGATTATGGCTAATATCTCTTGCATATTTTCCAAGAAATATTTCACTAGAGGTCATACAAACATTCTTTTAACGTTTTTCCTCTAAATCTTGTATGCATGCTTGAGGAAAGTGTGCATTCTCTAGTTTTGGGGTGCATGATTTTTTATGTATTAATGAAACAATTTTGTTTAATGTGTTGTTCTAAATATTTATTTTTTTGCTGCTCAAGCTAAAAAATTAAAAGAGGTATATTAAATATAATAGGTTTCTCTATTTTTTCTCTATAGTTCCATTAATTTTGGATTTTCCTACTTTGTTTAGAACTACCCCATTAATTAAAGCTTTTATTATTTTTAGAGACTTTTTTATCCCTATTAGGGCTTTTCACCTTAGTATTTATAAGGGCTGATATTGATACAGCTACTCTAATGTGGTATATTTGCTTGTTATATAATTTTTCTTAATCCTACTTTTTGTCTTTATCTTGTGTTTTCTGTCTTTTGTAAACTGCATATATTGGGCAATGTAGCCTATTTTTATCTGACGGAGTAGGCCATTAATATTTATTGCGAATATTGAACTACTATGCTTTCCGTTTCTTTGCTTTTTTGAATATTTATCCTTTCTTTAAAGTTTATTATTTATTTTGAGAGAGAGAGAAAGAGAGAAGGGGAGGCTCAGAGAGAGAGAGAGGGAGAGAGATAATCCCAAGCAGGGTCTGCACCATCCAAGCAGAGCCTGACACAGGCATCGAACCCACAAACCATGAGATTATGACCTAAGCTGAAATCAAGAGTCAGATGTTTAACGGACTGAGTCACCCAGGTGCCCTGTATATGTTATCCTATTCTCTCCTGGCCTGAAAAGTTTCTGTGGAGAAATCCACCAACAGTCTTATGGGAGTTCCCTTGTATGTGACTTCTTTCTTTTCTCTTGGTGCCCTTAAAATTATTTTTCTGTCTTTGAACTTTGACAATTTAATTATAAGGTGTAGCCGTACTCAGGCTCAAGCTGTTGGGGTTCTTTGGGCCTTATGGATCTAGATGTTCATTACTTTCCATAGGTTTGGGAAGTTTTCAGCCATATTGCTTTAAATATATTTTTTGTCCCTTTCTTTTTTTTTCCTTCTGGAATTCCCATAATGAGAATATTTCTTTTTCTTTTTTTTTTTTTTTAGTGTTTATTTTTGAGAAAGAGAGAGACAGAGAGAGAGAGAGAGAGAGAGAGAGAGAGAGAGACCATGAGCAGGGGAGGGGCAGAGAGAGAGGGAGACGCAGAGTCTGAAGCAGGCTCCAGGCTCTGGGCTGTCAGCACAGAGCCCAATGCGGGGCCCAAACTCAGGAACCGTGAGATCATGACCTGAGCCAAAGTCAGCTGCTTAACCTGAGCCACCCAAGAACCCCGAGAATATTATTTCTATTCCTTATATTCCCTAATTCCCATAGGCTTTCTTCATGCTTTTTCACTGTTATTCTTTTTGCTCCTCTGGGTAATTTCCAATATCCTATCCTCCAGGGTGTTGATTCCTTCTCCTGCATAGCCGAGTCCACTTTGGAAACTCTATTGAATTCCTCAGTTCAGTTATTGTATTCTCAACTCTGGGATTTGTTTGGGTTTTTTTGCTCTTTGAGACTCCAGTTAGACATATGTCAGATATCTCAGTCTTTCAGTTTTCATAATCTATCGTTTATATTTTGTCTCTCCTCATCTGTCTTTGGTACGATATGTGTTATTTCCTCAGTTAATTAGTGATTCCTTTAGCTATAACTAATATGTTACTAAACTATTCATTGAGTTATGTATTTCAATAATGATATTTCATTATCTGTTTGGCTCTTTTTATTGTCTGCCTTTTCTTTTTACATATTTCTTATTACATATCACTTTAATTCACAGTTATTTAAGTATTTCATGGCATCCCATTCCTGCTAATTCTCATATCTAAATTGCTTTAGTATATAAATCTGTTTCTCAATCAAAATGGCTTATTTCCCTGTGTGCTTGATTAATTAATCCAGAAGCATTAATTAGAAAGGCTTTTCTTCAGAGATGATTTTCATTCACTTCTTAGAGTAACCATCAGAATTTACTGACCTGGAACTACTTTCACACATTAAAAGATTTCTGGTTTTATGTAGGAGCCTTCAGCTTCTTTACTTTATTTACCTGTAATCCATAACTTAGTCTCAGAATCATAGTCTTTTCCTGTTTCCCAACTACTCTGGGTTTAACTCACTTTCATTTGTATTATGATTACCTTGCTTCCTAATGAGCCAAAAAATGAACTACCTAGTATGTGTTTTATTTTATCCAATAACTTATTTTAACAGAGGGATCATTGAGCGTATCTCACCAACCATACTGCCAGAAGCAGAAATCATCTACTTCTGTTAGAAGTAGTCAATTTTGGTAATTTGCATTTTTCATATAAATTATTCATTTTATCTTTTTTGTAGCATATTGGTATAAAGTTGTTTATGGTACCCTCTTATTTTTTAAATCTCTCCTGTGTTTATTTCTTGATCTCTATTTTCATTCCTAACACATATATATTTTAAAGTTTATTTATTTTGAGAGAGTGCATGAGCAGAAGGACAGAGAGAGCGAGGGAGAGAGAATCCCAAGCAGGCTCCACACTGTCAGTGCAGAGCCTGATGTGAGGCTCAAACTCAGGAACTGTGAGATCATAACTTGAGCTAGAGTCGGACGCTTAACCAAGTAAGCCACCCAAGTGGCCCTCATTCCTAATATTTTTATGTCTCTGTTTTTTCTTCATCAGTTTCACCAGTTAATATATGTGTGTGTGTGTGTGTGTGTGTGTGTGTATGCTGAAAACTACACAATACTGACTAAACAAATCAAAGAAGATCTAAATAAATGAAGAGACATCTTGTGATCATGGACTGGAAGCCTCAGCATAGTAAAATGTCAAATTTCCCCAAATTGATATACAAATTTAACATAATTCTTATCAAAATCCCAGTAAGATATTGTGTGTGTATGTATTTTTAAGAAACTAACTTTTAGCTAAGTTTCACTGGACCCTCTCTATTATATCAGTTTTATTTTCCAGAGGTCAGCATGCGTTTTTTCTGGCAAAGGCCAGAAATTCTAGAACCATGACCAAGTGGGGTTTACTTCAGGGATGCAAGGCTAGTTCAACATTCAAAACTCAAATGTATCTACCATATTTACAGGCTAAAGGGAAAAAATCACTTTATCATATCAACTGATGCAGAAAAAAAAATCTGACAAAATTTAACACTAATTCATGAAAAGAAAAACTCTCAGAAAAACAGGAATAAAAGGGCACTTCCTCAACTTGATTAAGAGCACCTACAAGAAACGTACAGCTAACGTTATATTTAATAGTGAAACACTAAATCCTTTCCCGAGATTGGGAATAGGGCAACGATATCTCTCTTATTCAAAAATAGTGCTGGAAGTTCTAGGCACTGCATTAGGCAAAGAAAGGAAATAAAAGGCATACAGTTCAGAAAGAAGGAAATGAAACTATCACTATTTGCAGATGACATGACTGTCTATGTAAAATATCCCAAAGAATCTACAAAATCCTCCTCAAACTAATAAGCGAATTCAGCACAGTCTCGGGATACAAGATAAACATACAAAAATCAATTGTATATATACTTGCAATAAACATGTTAATATGGGGATCAAAAACACAGTAACACTTACAATCTCTCAAACAAATAAAATGCTTAGGTGTAAACCTAATAAAAGCATATATAGAATTGAATATGCTGAAAACTACACAATACTGACTAAAGAAATCAAAGAAGATCTAAATAAATGGACAGACATCTTGTGATCATGGATTGGAAAACAGCATAGTGAAATGTCAAATTTCCTAAATTGAAACACAGGTTTAACTTAATTCTTATCAAAATCCCAGTAAGATATTGTGGAGACATAGATAAGGTTATCCTACATTTTTATGGAAAGACAATAAAGTATCTAGACCAATTTTGAAAAAGAAAACTAAAGTAGAAGCAAGCTGTCTATTTGGTTTCAAGCCTTTTTAAGTAGAATAATCAATCCTGTCTGGCATTGGAGGTATAGACACATAGATTAATAGAATATAATATACAACCCAGATATAGACCCACACAAAATATGCCCATCTGATTTCTGTCCAGTTTGGTTTTGATAGAGCAAAAGCCATTCAGTGGAGGAAACACAGCCTTTACAACAAATATGGTGTTGGAATAACTGAATATCCAAAGGCAAAAAAAAAAAAAAAAAAGTCCTAAATGTTTCACATTTCATGCAAAATTAATTCTACATGGATCATGGACTTAAAAGTAAAATGTAAGACTACAGAACTTTTAGAGAAGAACACAAAAGAGAAAATCTTTGGGATCTAGGGCTAGAGTTCGTGATAACAAAAACATGATCCATAAAGAAAAAACTGATAAACTAGACTTCATCAAAATTAAAAACCTTTGCTCTGTGAAAGACCCCATTAAGAGGAAGACAAGCTGTAGAGTGAGAGGAAATATTTGCAAACCAATTTAGGTATTGGACAAAGGACTAGTATCTAGAATATATCTAAAAAAAATTTTTTAATGTTTATTTATTTTTGAGACAGAGAGAGAGACAGAGCATGAACGGGGGAAGGTCAACGAGAGAGGGAGACACAGAATCTGAAACAGGCTCTCAGCTGTCAGCACAGAGCCCGACGCAGGGCTCGAACTCACAGACCACGAGATCATGACCTGAGCCGAAGTCGGACGTCCAACCGACTGAGCCACCCAGGCGCCCCTAGAATATATTTTTAAAGAAAAACAGGGGCCCAGGGTGGCTTAGCTGGTTGAGTGCCCAACTCTTGATTTCGGCTCAAGTCATGATCCCAGGGTTGTGGGATCCAGCCCTACGCTGGGCTCTGTGCTAAGCATGGAGCCTGCTTAAAATTCTCTCTCCCTCTCTCTCCGCCCCTCTCCGCTCACTCTCTCTCAAAATAAATAAATAAACTTTAAAAAAAAGTATTAAAAAAACACTCAAAACTCAACAGTAAAAACAAAAAAATAACCCAATTAGAAAAAGAGTGAAGAAACACATCGCTGAAGAAGAAATACAGGCACCAAGGAGCACATGAAAAGATGTTCAATATGATCAGCCTTTGGTGAAGTATAAAATAAAACCACCAGATCACCACACACCTATCAGAATAGCTAAAATAAAAATTAGTGACATCACCAAATGCCCATGAGGAAGTGAGGAAACTGGGTCATTCAAACATTGCTGGTGGGAATGTAAACTGGTTACAGCCACTCTGGCAAACAGTTTGATAATTTCTTAAATACTAAACATTCAATTACCATATATGACTCAGCGATTTCACTGCTGGGCATTTATCCTAGGAAAATGAAGACTATGTTTATACAAAAACCTGTATACAAATGAACATAGCAACTTTATTCGTAACAGCTCAAACTGACCAGAGATCCTTCAGCTGGTAAACGGCTAAACACACCGTGATACATCCATACCATGGAACACTACTCAATACCAAAATAGGAAGGAACTATCAGATGCACTTGACCCACAAAATAAGCAGTGTGAATCTCCAAGAGAATTATGCTGAGTGAAAAAAGCTAATCCCAAAGTGTTACATACTGTAATATTCCAATTATATAATATTATTGAAATAACAGAATTATAAAGGTAGAGAACAGATTATGGTTGGAAGGAGCGGGTGGGGGCGGGAGCAAAGTAGGTGTGGCTGTAAAAGGGCAACAGGAGGCGTCTTTGTGTTTGAATGTTGTAAATGGAAATTTTCTACACATTGACTTTATCGATGCCATTATCCTGGGTGTGATAGTATAGTTTTGCACAGTTACCACGGGGTAAACTGGGTGGAGGGTACATGAGAGGGATCTCTGTACTGTTTTTTTTTTTCTTTTTTTTACAACTAGTTATCTCAAAACGAAAGCATGCTAATAAAATAGTAGCATTAAACATGTTTTACATTGTATAGAATGGCCTCTTCATTTTCAACGTCCATGCCATTCCAAAGCAACGTATTGGTCAGTTGCCTCCATTCCAGGCTTGAGGAGTTTAATGGAACATAGAAAACTTCTCAATTACTAAGAGCTATATTTGATCATAGATCAGGAAAAGACACAACTGGGAAGTCCAAATTTAGAATAAATGCTATCTTACTGCATCCAAGATAGAACGAATTTAAATGATATATGATGGTTACCTTATTGAATTGTGGCATCCTTCCCACCACAAAGTAGTAATTAAATCTTAAAAGGTTATGGTAACCTTTGGGGAGCTTATAACATTAAGTCTGGCACTGAAAATAGGTCAGATGTGGTCTGGTACACTGAGAACGCCTTTAAATGAATTTAAAATGACCACAGCACCTGGGTTTGGAAGAATGAAATAAAATACAATATTCTCCACTACATTAGACTTTGGCTGTTTATTTCTGGAATCTGCTTTGATTCGAAAGCTTTTCATGATCAGTGGTCTTCGGCTATGCAAGTTACTAAAAGCTTGTATCTTTGTCTTGGGTTAAATCTCTCATTTCTAGAGATGTAAACTTGGTTCTCTTTACCTGCTCTGGCTTCGGTATGTCAGACCTGCCATTACACAGTGGTATGCAACTTTCAGAAGGTGTCAGAAACTGAAACTCGTACCAGTAAATCCTCACTGAGGATAACCAGCTGCATTTCTAAGTTTTCCACTGATGCTAACAGGTTTTGGAGTTAGCTACTGTTTAGCAGTACTTACCGTAAACACTTAAAAATCTGTACTTTGGGTTTGCCAGAGTGGGAATTAGTGCCCTTTCAAGTTTATTTAAAGACTCAGTTCAGTTCTAGCAGACTCCCTCTCAAACAAGTAGGGGTGTTATGCACGTAACGACTGCACAGGAAATCTGGTTTTGCCTTCCACCACTTACATTTGAAGGAGAAATGCCATCGCTACACAAAACCTACAGGAATCCCACTCTGAGTAATTAAGTGACCAACCTCTTAAAAATCTGCCAGAAGCAGCGGTGTCTATAAAAATCTATCTAGTGGGTCAGTTATTTAGTTCTATTTCTGCACTTAAAATGAGGATTATTTGGAGAAAAAGATATCATGTAATTTTCTGTTAACTAAGTAAGTGCCAAAACGTAGGATTAAAATGGCCATTTTGATGCATTTGAATTATGAGAAAATGGGTTAACAGGAGAAAATATCGTTGCATTCTGTCAAAGAAGTGGTAGTGTAGCTCTTTTCGGGCTCCTGCTGGTGAAAATTTTGCTAAGTGTTTCCTTGCTTGAGACATTCAGGCTGTTCAAACCTTATGGTGGACGGAAGAGGTCTGGGATCCACAGGGCAGGGTTTCATTTTCTTTAGTGAATCATGAAAATACACAAACGATTTTTTTTTTTTTTTTTTTTCTGGGAAAGGAGGCTGCCTGATAATGTTCTTTACTGGTAATGAGAATTTTTCATTATCTTTAAACGAACCAAAAATGTCATTTAACTCATAACTTGCCCAAACAACTAAATCCCATTTTAATTTATTTTTTATTTTTTTGCAGCAACCTGGTAATGTATAAACAGTAGTCGTTTCTGACTTAAAAAAAAAAAAAAAAAGTAAATCCTGAATACATTGCCCTTGTAAATTGTTCTTTACTATTAAGGTGGACAAGGACTTTTTTCTTTATACAGGTTTTATCTTTTATTGTGTTCTTTTTTCTACATGAAGAAACAAAACATTACAGCAACTAGAAATATTATTCCACACTTTTCTTGCTAAACCACAGACTGATTTTGTGGAACAAAAGGTCTTCAAAAATCACGTTTCATTATAAATTTGTCCAAAAAGGTTGATATTCAAAATGCTGCTTTTGTGTGTACAAAATTCTACATTAAAAAAAAAAAAAAAAAAAAGCAGCAAAGACCGGGAAGGATCCAGGGGCAGCCTTCTTCCTAGTGCAGCGTTCTGTCGACGACGCAGATGCCGTTGCTGGGCCCGCGGGGTGCTCCGGGGGCCTGACTCCAGACGCTGCCTTCGTGGTTTGCTGTCTTCAGCCAAGCCCCATCTGTGCCCACATGTATACTTTTCTAGAGTTGATCCCATGCCTACTAAAGAGAAGCTGCTTTACGCTGCGATGGCACCCGTTATTCCTTTGCCAGCAATCACTGTGTAAAACCCAAACACGTTCCTACTTAATGGCCGGTACAACAAACACTTTATGCCACACTGTCGCTCAATGTAAGCACAGAGGCTGGTTAATCTCAATCTGCGTTGCTCGACAATGTCTTTGGAGGACGTTAAAATGAACAGTATGTGTCACCTGATGAGGAAGCTTCTTCAGTTTCAGACTCAGTTGGACTCAGATTCAAATAAGTAGACAGTCCTACCAACCACTCCCATTTTATTGTCCACAGTGTAAGCTTCACCTTCCAAAGCGATTCTAAAACTAACCTAAAGGAAACTTCAAGAACCTGAAAACCTTTGCTATTATTGTACTATGTTTTTCGTTTTATATTTTCAAATCGAGACTATTCTTTGTGTTACAAGCATTCCGGGGTAAAATTTTCCCTCAAAGTCAGTATTTCTCAAAAGAATGCAAGCCACTACAGTTCCTGTTTTTAATCACTGATCTGTGTCCCAGTTAAAATAATTTATAAAATATTACTTTAAATGAAGGTGCTAAAACCAGTCAAAAAATATTAAGTACTTTTGCTATCACTGGGAACTCACCATAGAGTGAACAGAATAAGTGAATGTGCTTATATGAGAATAAACATTTTATCAAGTACAACCCTGGCAAAAAATTGAGCTGACTTGTGGGAGCCACTGGGAGTTTTATGTAGCTGTAAGATACTGGCTTCTCACACGAAACAGCACACTTCTTTCATGTTCAAGCAGGTCTGGTGGGCTTGCGCTGACCTCAGATCAGGTAGTATTTGTACGAATTCCCCTGCATAGCCCATCTTGTTCACTAAAGCAAGCTGATTTGGGAAACAGAGTCTCAAAGCTTCCAATCACTCACTCACAAGAACGTTTTCTACAGTCTCCTGTAGGAAAACAATGGGAGTTTTGCTGACATGCAAGGCAGCTCCTACTAGTAGCAAAACTTTTAAAGGTTGCCAAAATAAAACACTTTGAGTAAACTGGTACTCCAGAAAGACAGAAGGGCTGCTGTGTGGTTATGTCAAGTGCTGGTCCCACCAAAGCAGAGTCCTCACAAAGTAGAACTATCCAGACACTTTTAAAATCATCTTTATTCTGGTTGCAAAGACACGCTTTTTACTTAATTATTTTATTTGTTCCCATTTGGAGTCTCATAGCTTGCCATGTAAAACACTGACTTCACTATCAAACTGCTATATAAGAACATTGTTATAAAATACAAACTATAAACTAAGACAAACTTCTTTACAGTATTCAGATTAGTGCATCAAAACAACATTGATTTAAAAAGGCAAGTGGTTAATTGGCAAACATCCAAATTGTTTTCTAATGGAGGATGGTACAAAATGGTATGCAAGGTAAACATTAAATTTTAAGTGTTAGTGCTCAAAAACAACAATTCTGGGAAAGTTGCTCCCCCAAAGTAATTCTGACCCAAGGATATACATGTAGCCATAATTCTGAAGGATTTCAGGGAAGGTAATTAATTTTCCATCCTAATAGCTGTGGAAGTACACAGCAGAATAACAAGTTGTGTCTCCAGATTTCTAACATAGTATGAACTGATTTTTCATACTCTTCCTCCAAATTACATTTAACATTTATAGTGACTACACAGACCCCAGCAAACATCAGACTTAAACAGGTCCTATGCAAAAACAATTATCCTTAGTATTTTACTAGGCAATCTACAGCAAATGTTTAATATATACACATCAGGAGGATGAGATATTCTAGGAAATTACTCACTGATTTCATTTAGAGTAAACGAAGGTCTTAAGAGAAAACCAACAATAAAAGTTAAATAGATAATTTGTGCTGTTATGAACCAGAAAACGAAAGAAAACAAACCACCACAAACAGGTGGGTTAATTTTCCCTACGTTACTGGGAATATTTCCTCTGCTGGCCCATATCAAAATTAAATTTGACATTTTTAATTGAAGTCACACAAATCTGGGCGCATGTCACTCTGTGACAGAGACAGATGCACACAGAACACACACACACACACACACACACACACACACACACACACACCTTTAAATTTACTGATTCCAAAAGCTAAGTCAACAGGGCAAATAAATTATAAATGAAAAGCATATACATCGTGGACAAAACCTCAGAGTTACTAGATTGAAAAGCACAGAAGTTACGCCAGCAGTGATACCAAGAAAACTTTCAGTATTAGAAAATATCAGATTGAATCTAAAAGAAACTTCCCCCTGCCAAATAAAAATAACAAAGTATGGGAGCCATCCTTTATGCAGTAGCTTTAGAATAATAATAATAATAAAAAAAATGATTACAGGAATCTTCGTACATAATTTAGAGAATGTAGTGCAACAGTGTGCTCCTTTATAATTCAGCCTTTCACTCTCCATATGATGAGACCGAGAATTACAAGTCCGATGACAATGATAAAAATGATGATGCACAGGGTTTTTCTGGATTTGCGCTACAGATGCAAAAACAAAAAAACATGTTTATATGTGTAGGGGAGCATCTCTATAGCAACTGAAAAATCATTTGGTTCATTTCTAGAGTAAAACCAATAGTAATTAACTGCCCTCAGATTTTTGGCTATACTTTTTTGCTTCTCCAAAATCTCTTCAAATACAAATGGCACTATTCTTTCAAAAAATAGTCTTCTTAAATTAGTGGTTTAATTCAGGGGCTAATCATTCAACCTTTATCGGTCATTTTTCTAAAAGGGCTTAAAAAAGAGACGCAAATAGGTTACTGACTTAAAAAGACTGAGGTTACCTATGCGTAAAAACTAAGAACAGCTTAAAAGCTTACACATTTTAAAATTTTTATCAAAGAGTTGCTCTTCAAAATGAGTTCTCTGAAAATATCAACAAACATGAATGCTTGGCAATTTTTCCTGAAGTATTAGTTTCCAAAATTCCCATTCTTCAATATCAACAGAAACTGCATGAAAAATCTCAACATACAAATAAAAACCAAACAGCTAAAAAGTTATAATACAGTCATTTAAAATACAAAGGTTAAAAGTTTTGTTCCGTTCTTCATTTCTGGCCCAGCTGTAGATTTCCAGATTTCTTTAATGGCTTGCGTATCTCACAGCAACATGCAGGAATCCTTTTTCTTACAAAGTAAAAAAATCTGTAAATTTTCTTTGTGTCGACTAGGAGTACCATAAAATTTCCAGAAAGATAGGTTTCTGTGAAATTCTCCTGAAAACTATAATGACTTTCCGTATACCACATAGTCAGCAACTTTTTCAACTGAATATTCCTCATAAATGAAGCACGATTTCTCTGAAGTTTCAGCAGCATCCTGCCTACGTATTTTCCCCAGACTCCATGTGAGTACCACAGACACAAGTATAATACACCTTTAAGAACAATCACAGGCTCCCCACTACAGGACATCTGCGCCCAGGGCACCCTCGCTAGCATGGGGTGGGGGGTAGGGTACTGCAGCGATAAGAGCCTCTATCAGCTGCCCTTCCACTCAGGGTTCACCCACACTATTGAGAAGTGCCGTATTTTGCAGAGACATGACTTTAATACCAAGGCCTCCAAGGAGAACTGGAGGAAGCTGCTTTTCTCCCCAGTGCTTGTGCTGCATGGCTCTTTCGTTCTCCCTCCAGGGCCTGTGGGGTTAAGTATGGGGCAGCTCCAGATACGGAGGTGAGAAGACTGGGAAGATGTGCTCCTTTTCCCCAGGGTGGAGGTAGGCTGGCCCTTCCCCAAGGGGAAAGTAAAACTTGGAGACATATCTACACCCCTCCAAAATCCAAAAGCAAAACAACATGGCAGGTAAGCCTAGTTACTGATACATCCTGCTAACCGCTATGTTTTGAGCAGTTGTAACCTAGCATCTGTGGCTATGCGGGTGTGTTCAACTATTTATGAATGATACCTCCAGTCTGTGACATTAATTCTGCTGAGCCACACACCTGAATCACTGGCCCACAGAAGGTAAAGGTGAGTGACAGTTACTGCATCACTGAATACAACGGGCTGTAACTCAGCAATTTCTATAGAGCTTCATTGTTCTCAATGTATCACCAAGGATGCAGTGGTTTGTCTAGTGAAAAACGGCACTGCAATGAAAGGAAACTTCTGGGGTTAGTAACAAAGGTGAAAAGCAACTGAAAATACCTAAGATGGTGACAATATCTTAGATATTTTATAAGAAGGCAATAAGGTCTGAGAAAATAATTATAAACAACGACAAAAAGGGGAGTTTTAAAAGGGCCTTATCCTTACTGTCTTCATATCATAAGCTATATGAATAGCTCATGGTCCTAATGTTGGTGGAGTACTTTCACATACTTTCTGTTTGTCACATATAGAGGGACTCCCTGTATTAACCTGATTCACATAAGAGATCAATTCATTCCTGAAGGGTCTGCTGAATGTGGACAGAATACCTAGTGATCAGGGGCACTCCAAGTGAATATATTGCCATAGGAATTAAGAGAACTCTCTAGAACAAAGATCTTTGCCTCCTTGGTGCAGAAAGTCACGGACCAAAAAAAAACAAAAAAAAACAAAAAAACAAGGCTGAAAGGAAAGAGTGAGAGAAACAAAGGGTAGGGCTGGCATCAGAGATCACCAGCTGTGAGAAATGCCTAGAGGTATCTCCTGCTCCCCTCAGGACTCTAAACACTGAATTTCCTATCCCTGTGGGCCACAATTCTGGTTCAACCCTGGGAACAGACAGGCTATTTTTTTTTTTTAATGTTTATTTATTTTTGAGACAGAGAGAGACAGAGCATGAACAGGGGAGGGGCAGAGAGAGGGAGACACAGAATCTGAAACAGGCTCCAGGCTCTGAGCTGTCAGCACAGAGCCCGACGCGGGGTTTCGAACTCATGGACCGTGAGATCATGACCTGAGCCGAAGTCGGCCGCTTAACCGACTGAGCCACCCAGGCGCCCCAAGACAGGCTATTTTTTATACTGACCAGGTATCTGACCTGTCTTCCATGGGATTTTAAACTTGAACATCTCCAGCTACTTTACACCCGACTGATCTCTCGATCTCTCTCTCTCTCACACACACAGAGCTGAAACTCAAAGTTATGAGTTAATTTACTGCAGTAAATATTACCTGATATTCTGCTGCTCTTGACAGCTGCTGGTTTGCTTGCTGAACGTGCACCTCCGCGTTTTCCACGTTGGCTTCTATGCTATCTTTAAAAGAAAAGAGACATACAGACATGCAAAACTGCTAGACGGGTGCTGATGCCCCAGTAAGAGAGCTGCACACGTCACAAGATTTCATTCAACGTAAGATCAACCATGTTCACTATTCAAATGTTAACATTAATAGTATGTGGGTGAAGTCAAAATTTTTGTTAAATTGGCTGTGACTCTTCCCTGCACTATTTCTCAAATGATCCAAATGACACACAAATATTTGAAAAGAAACTGGATCATCTTCACTACAACACAGCCCCAGGTCTACCTGGTTACCCCTGAAGTGTACTATTTAGTCTGCGGGCTCCAATGGCCAATGCGGTACTAAACATCTAACAACTGTTCCTGAGGGTAAACAGAGTATCGAAAACCAGCACTTGCTCTGTGGTCATCATCAAGCTACTTCTGTGCTGAAACCCAGCCCCCCTGGGGAACCCATGAGCCTTCGTAAGTTCTGCTTCCCTAGCTGCTCTGGCCTACAGGTGGAAATGGGGTCACCCTGCAGCACGAGATCACTGCCTCTCCCTCCTCCCTACCAACTCTCAAAAGGAGAGCTCATGCTTGCAAATGCATCCAACCCCCTTGTAGCAAACATGGTCTTTCCTTCATTCTTGGAATATTTTAGCTCTAGATTCACTTTGACGCTTCTCCTGTTATACAACTGGAGATTTCACCAGCCAATTGTTGACCTGCTAATACTCAGCCTTCTCAGTGCCCTGACCACACATTTTCAATGACTTTGCCTATTCTCCTTTTCCGGGCACCGACCTCCATGATTGTATCCCAAACCTTATCACGATCAATAACTGCAGTTTCTCTATAAACTCAGTTCCACACCTCAGTCTCTGAGCATCACGTGACCTTTACAGCACACTCTTTTGAAAACCATGACTTCACTGACCCTAGCACTATGTCACTGTCCCTCAACACACTGCCTGTCCTCACTTTCCTCCTTACCCAGCTGGGATCCCCAGGGCTACCACTTGCCCACACTTTCTTACATTCACCCTTGGCTCCCTTGCCACCTACTTTAGTCAGATTTATGTGACAAAACCCCAACCTGAACCCTTACAGCTGACCATGGGAGCAAAAAACCGAACTAACATTAATTTATTTCACCTCAAATTCCTGCCTGCCAAGCAAACCTACCTCATTTCAACATATCCAAAAATTGTTGATTCCTAGCCCTCTATACTAGCTGGAGTTACAGATTCCTACATCTTAGAAAATGGCAACATCATTGTTTTCCTGGGCTTGGCTAAAACCTTAAAGAAAGAGTTGTCCTTGAATTAATTCTGTCTCATATCCACATCTAGCCAGTCAGTAAATCCTTTTGGTTTTACATTTTAAAACTATCCAGAATTCCACTACCTCTCACCACTTTGCTACTTCCATCTTTTTTATTTTATTTTATTTTATTTTATTTTATTTTATTTTATTTTATTTTATGAGGAGAACATTAGCAGGGGAGAGGGACAGAAGGAGAGAGAAAGAGGGAGAACGACAGGGAGGGAGGGAGGGAGGGGGAAGGGGGGTGGAGAACCTTCAGACTCCATGCTCAGTGCGTGTATCATGCTCAATTTGTATCAAGTTGCTTGATTTGCGAATATTGAACCACCCTTGCAAACCGGGAATAAATCCCACTTAATCATGGTGAATGGCTTTTTTTTTTTTTTAAATCTACATCCAAATCAGTTAGCATATAGTGCAACGATTTCAGCAGTAGATTCCTTAGTGCCCCTTACCCATTTAGCCCATCCCCCTCCCACAACCCCTCCAGTAACCCTCAGTTTGTTCTCCATATTTATGAGTCTCTTCTGTTCCGTCCCTTCCTGTTTTTATAGTTTTTGTTTCCCTTCCCTTGTGTTCATCTGTTTCATCTCTTAAAGTCCTCATATGAGTGAAGTCATTTGATTTTTGTCTTTCTCTGACTAATTTCACTTAGCATAATACCCTCCAGTTCCATCTACGTAGTTGCAAATGGCAAGATTTCATTCTTTTTGATTGCTGAGTAATACTCCAATGTATATATAAACCACATCTTCTTTATCCATCCATCCATCGATGGACATTTGGGCTCTTTACATACTTTGGCTATTGTCGATGGTGCTGCTATAAACACAGGGGTGCATGTGTCCCTTCGAAACAGCACACCTGTATCCCTTGGATAAATGCCTAGTAGTGCAACTGCTGGGTTGTAGGGTAGTTCTATTTTTAGTTTTTGAGGAACCTCCATACTGTTTTCCAGACTGGCCGCACCAGCTTGCATTCCCATGCTGCTTCCATCTTGATCCAAGGCAACACACTGCCCACCCAGATTGCAGCGATCACCTTTTAAGTGGTCTCTTTGCTTTTAGTCTTGCCCTTTGATAGTCTGCTCTCAAACTAGTAGCCAGTGTGAGTGTTTTAAAACCTAAGTCAGGGCAGGTGCCTGGGTGGCTTGGTTGGTTGAGCATCCAATTCTTGATTTCAGCTCAGGTCACGATCCTAGGATTGTGGGATCAAGCCCCACATCGGGCTCCACACTGAGTATTGATCTGCTTAAGATTCTGCTTCTCCTTCTCTCTCCTTCTGCCCCTCTCCTCCATGTGCACTCACTCTTTCTCAAAATACAATACAATAAAAAAAAAAAAAAAAACAAGTCAGATGATAACACTCTGCTCAAATCCTCCTGTGGCTTTCCATCCATTAGTAATAATAAAAGTCCTCATAATGGCTCAGGATCTTATATGATGCTGAACTTTATGATTCCTGACATCATCTCCCACTCCCTCTTACTCATTTCACTCACCAAAAGCATCAGACATGCTTCTACCTGAAGGCCTTTGCAACTGTCCTTTGCTCTGCCTAGAAGATTTTCTTTCACTTACTCCCTTATTTTCATGAAGTCTTCACTAAAATGTCACTTACCAGTAAGGTCTTACCTGACTACCCTAGAAGAGCCGTAACATTCTCTACTGCAAGCAGCCCCATCCTCCTACTTTTGCTATTTTCCCCGATAGCACTAATCAGCATTTACTTACTTTTCTTTCCTTTTATAAAAATTCTCTCTCTCCTCCAATTAGATTATAAGATTCATGAAAGCAGGGTCTTTTACCATTTGTCTAATTTCAGCTAAATCCCCAATGCCTAGATTTGTGCTTGCATATACTAGGCACTCAATAAATATTGACTGGATGAATGAAAGAACTGGTTTTTGAAATTTTATCCTGTGATCTACTGTAACTACAGAGAAGGGTAAGAATGGACACAAAACACTTATTTGTAGCAAAGTATAGGTCCAAGTATTTAAACTGAACCAAATTCAGAAAATATACTGAATGTATCTTTAGATACATCCACTGGTATCTTCATATTTCCAAATGATAAAAATGATCAGGATTTTGATCAGTCCAGTTATACCTTAACTGAAAAGCTATCACATTTAAAACTTATAGGGAGTCTTAGTCACTGATTATTTTTTAAAAGAATCTATAAAAGAATGCTTACCATCTAATACAACTAAATTAATCTACCAAAAAGATAGCAGAATAAATGATTAGGCAAATAGCTACCTATTCCTTCCAATCTAAAAGATAAGATAGCATGCACAATTATAAATAGCACAAGTTTTGCAGAAAGTGCTTGGTGGGATGAGAATTAACGGGGGTTGAGATGGAAACCAGGGGTCCTGCAAATAAGTGGCAATGAGGCTATGTGGTGCCTTCCATGGTCTCTGCAGCAGCAGGTTCTTATTAGATTTAGAGACTCAAATAAATGAAGCTGGTTGATTTGATCAGTAGGAGCCAAAAAGAAGATCTGTTTTAGATAATGCCAAGGGTAATGCTTTGTCTGTTGCAGAGGCTGTGCTTTTAATACTAGGGGGTCTGAAAGAGAGAGGGGTTACTCTCGGTTGAGAAGTAACCACAGGTAGAGGCACCTGGGTGGCTCAGTCTGTTAAGCATCTGACTTTGGCTCAGCTCATGATTTTGGGGTTCACTGAGTTCGAGCCTGGTCGGACTCTGTGCTGACAGCTCAGAGCCTGGAGCCTGCTTCAGATTCCGTGCCTCCCTTTCCCTCTCGCCCTCCAGCTCATGCCCTGTCTCTTTCTTTCATAAATAAATTTTTTTTTAAAAAAGGTGGGGGGGCACTTGGGTGGCTCTGTCGGTTAAGCATCCGACTTCAGCTCAGGTCATGATCTTGTGGTTTGTGAGTTCGAGCCCTGCATTGGGCTCTGTGCTGACAGCTCAGAACCTGGAGCCTGCTTTGGATTCTTTGTCTCCCTCTCTCTCGGGCCCTCCCCTGCTCACACACTTTCTCTCTCTCTCTCAAAAATAAAAACAAAACAAAAAAGAAGTTATCACAGGTAAATTGCTATAGACTGTTCCTACTTCAGCAGGGCTTACCTATTACATCTCCTTGCTCGTGAATCATCATTCCCAAATCTTTAAATATTTCATTAATATCCATAATATCAGCCTGAGAGAAAAAAGCACATATTATTACAATCAGAAATTCAGCCCCCAACCCACAAAAGGCAAAAATTAAGTGAGAATGCATGTAGACTTAAACCATAAATTTTGGAAATATCAGGAAACTACTTTACTATAATTAATCCTAAGTAACATGACCTTGAACAACTGTAACCAGTTCTTTAAAAGTAAGTTTGTGACGTTAAAAATACCAAACGAGGCAGCATAGAAACCAGGAATCTATGAGAGAAGGGCCCTGGGTTACTGAGTTTATGTTCATGTAATCTGATAGTTTTGTTATCACTAGCAGTATTTCCTCACAAGAGTAAAACAAATTATTGTTAGGCTATATTTCTAGTAAAAACTTACACATCAATTTGACACTGTAAAAGTACAAAACATTAGGTATAATTTTAAAGTCTCACATTAATAAATTTGATTATGCAATGGAACAGTGATGAAGAAGTTATAAATTTACTTTTCTTTAATATCCAATAACTTTTATTTTGCCCTATTAAAGAATAAAGTTAAAATATTTTATGGGGGGGGGGCAATTTACATATTCATCCTGTGCCTTATTTCCCTGCCTATAAAATGGTGATGATGACAACATAGTTAACTACTTCAAGTTTTTAGGGGAACTAAATGAGATCATGCAAAAAATTGATCACATGGGGCTTGAAAACCCTTAATAAACTGTAGCTACTGTTAGCTATTATCAGCCCACCTTCTAGAGAATAGGTGGGTTCCACAAGAACTGAGGCTTACTAATCCCTTTAGAGCTCTTTGAGGTCAAGAACATGTTACAGAGAAATAAGATACGTGTCAAGCCCCTGTCCAGTCTCACTCAGGCGGGTCTGAGGTGTACCATGTGCTACAGAAGCCATCCAGGCTCCCTGAACACACATCTCTGAACTGAGATTTCCTCCATGTGAAGGACCTGCGGTGGTGACCTGACAGGATAAAAAACAAATCTGGAGACGAGGGAGGTCGGGTCTCTCATTTTAGCACAAATTCTAAAGGGATTTATTTTTTAAAAGGGAATTATTCTCATTGGTAAGAAATACCCCCACACTGATACATTTAGTTTTCTTCCCCAGCCCCTCCCCCAGAATTGTCACAAACACACTGAGAACACAGCTGCCACCCAATGGCCACACAAAGCTTACCTCAAGTTGCCTAATAGAAGATTCTCTCTCATGAATAAGGCGGAGGTCATCTTCTGTAATTTCTTCATCCTGCACCTGCACCTGAGGTTGAGCTTGGCTAACAGGCAGAATATGGAAAAAAGCAAAAAAAAAGACTGGTATTAAAATAGTAGGAATTCTTTTCCTATTTCAGAAATACGAAATAGAGTATCTTTTCTTCAAAGTCAGAGAACTGCTTAAATTTCTTAAATTTTAAGACTATAACAGAAGTATTAATCACATTTTCTCATGTTTCATTTCATTTACATTACTTTTCAGAGTTAATATTTAATTACTGGAAGCTATATTTAGCAACTGGGTATTTCTTCTTGGTTGACTTCAACCTCACATGAGGAAATAATCTACATCAAATAATAAGTCAATAACATTTATTTGGATATATCATTATTTACAAATTATTACTGCTATATTGAAATATTATATACATTATACATATATATATTTAATCTTTATTTTATTTATTTTGAGAGAGACAGAGAAAGTGAGCAGGGGAGGGGCAGAGAGAGAGGAGGAGAGAGAGGATGTAAAGCAGGCTCTTGCACTGTCAGTGCAGAGCCTGAGGTGGGGCTCGAACTCACGAACCATGAGATCATGACCTGAGTTGAAATCAAGAGTCGGACACTTAACCGACTGAGCCAGCAGGCACCCCAAGCATATTTTATATATTTATATATTTTATAAATAACTATTTTGAAAAAAAGTTCAAATTTATTGCTATTTATAAATAACTGAGGATATTTAAGATATAAGAAACTGAAAGCTTTCATTCTGTTCTAGAGACCATAATATATAGAGTGAATTTGGAAAATTATCTTTTGATCAGTATGTTTTGTATTTCTTACCTTTCCCAGGATACAAGATTCCTTTCCTTTGAGGTGTCCTCAGGAAAACCACCCTGAATAATTTAGTAATAGGACAGATTGAGAAAGGGCAAAGAAAAAACACACAACACTCACATTTTCTCTTATAATAATCTAAGCTGATTTATGTACGCATGTGCACACATGGGTAGAGAAAAGAGAAATGTTCTTGTTCTAATTTTTTAGGTCAAGTGCTTCAAGTAATATTAAAATTGTATCCTAAGCTGACAAGAAAGGAATTTATTAAATATTCCAAACGGCCAAATAATAAATATTATTTGATTAAAATATAATATAGTCCTGGAACCTCTACGTTAAGGAACAAGGAAACATCTTGCAATAGTTTCTAAGGGAATATAAAATTAGATTAACTAAAAATTCCACTTTAACTTATCCTTACATTTATTTTCTCTTATATTTATTTTCAATATTCACACAATAATTCACTCTGTTCATTTTCATCATTTTCATATAACCCGGGAGTAAAGTGTTCCCTGCATTAGTCCAGACAGAAAGTGACAACTTCTAGTACGAATCACTGTGGGACTGTCACTCAGGATCTGACCTCTCATCTTTTCTGACAAAATGTTCCCATATTCTTATACAGTCATCTGTAATTTTGGTTCTATATCATGGACAAAATAACTACAACATTACAGAACTACCATCCTTCTTAAAATTGAAAAACCTGAAAATAAATATTCAAATATTAATGTCCAGAATAGTCACAGATTGTTCTGACTTAAAAAAATGCCAGTGTAGTCTTTCAAGGGAATGACATGTTCACTTTATAACGCCCCATTAAATACTTACAGATACTCTGGAACTGGCTCTTACTCGAGCAACAAACTCTTTCTCTTTCTCAGCAGCTTCCCTCTGGACCTTTTGAAAGTTTGTCAGTGATGTCGTGAATTGAGCCACTAAGCGATCCTTCTGTATTTTCCTCTGACGCTAGATGAAAGGGGAGAAACGTACTAGAATCAAACTGTGAAGTTCTAGAGAATTCGTAGAAGTTGTTTCACCACTACTTGGCTCTTTATTTTATTCTGAAATTTTCACTCACTCCCCAATTATGGGGCCTCACTGATTAACCTTCAATTACATTTCGACAGTGTGTCCAAATACTATGTATATTTACCACCTTGAGACAAAAGGTCCAAAATGCTGGATTTCTCACCTCATATTTCCATCCTAAAGACTGGGCCATGATTTTGAGATTATTTTGAAGTAGCTCCTTTTGTTTTCTTTTTAGGAAAATAAAACCTTGTACTCTTACCTAAGTAGTCACTTCCACTAAGTAATAAGCAAGGAAACAAATATGTGCCCCTAGGAAACCTCACATCTTGAATGAGTGTGCACGTCGCAAGGAGTCAGCCCTGGAAAGCCAGGAAACAATTACTCAGGAAGCATTTTCTGAGCACTTGCTTAATTATGGGTCAGGGCAACTTCATGGAAATAATTCTTGCTTTATTGAACCACAGGATACTACCTGGGCAATTAAATATAGTTTTGTGTTCTGTGAACTAATCTCAAATACAATTTTTCCCCCTTGATTTCCTTTCTAGCATAACAGTTCAAAGACCCTACAATGCATGTGATTTCTTTCACATTCAATACATCAACAACGTGTCTTAAGGCTTGATACCTGTTCGCTGGGGGTGGTGGGCAGGGATCCAAACTCTTTAATGTACTTATCTGTCTCTTTGGCAAGTTGGTTAGTATACTGCTGCTTCTGTTGCCTACAGTGAGAAAACACACATTATTGCCAAAGAGCGAAGAGATTTAAGTTACAATGCTGCCAGTTGAATCAATCCTGATGAATACTTTGATAAAAATCCCCCCCCCCTTTTTTTATAGGCTGGCTCTAAATCTTCTCTATGAAAACAAAAATGTCCAGGTTCTATTTTTTGATAGATATTGAGCAAATATTACATGGAAAGTTCTTTACTCACACATGGCAACCAAGCTTTGAGAAATCAGTAGTCATTTAGAAAGGAAGATGACTGGAGCCAAAGGCAGACTGTGGGATGTGTGATGTTGCAGATAATTTGGGGGGTGGGGGGGAGCCTTTTGTCTGCATCCTGCAACTGGGAGGTTAGCTGAATAAATGACGAAGGTCTGTCGCCTGAGACTCTGTCCAGTTCTCAGAGCTGGAGGTACCTGTATCCTCTCCTCTTTCTCTATCTGGACATTTGTATCCTTCTACAGACTTTTAAAAAAAGAGGGGAGGAGGTAATAAATAATAATATACATTTACTATTTTTTAAGTTTGCTGTGGAAAAAATAATAGCATTTCTCTGTAAAGAGAAAGCCCGTAAGAAATAAGTTATATCAGTATCTGTATCTATCTTGCTAGCTAGCTTATCAAGTAAAAAAGTCAGATTTTTAAACTAAAGAACCTGACTAAAAACAAAATAAGCTTATACTAATGTGATGCTTTACAAATTACAACACTAGTACTTCTCATTTATATTATCTCTCATTTTAAACACCTATATGAGTCATACTTAGGATCCTGTAAAATAATGAGATACTATATAAGAGTATTTTAGAGCACAGATAACTGTATTTGATTGATAAGGAAGAATTACAAACTACTGTTATCTATTTACCAAGTCCACTGCCTTTAACAAGCCTTTAAAAATCTTTAGGAAATGAAATACAGCTACATTTCTGAAAAGAAGACCTTACTGATATCTACTTATTCACAGTCTCCACTACCAACCTTAGCAAATATTATAACTATTAAGAATTATGTGTTCCTATTCCCTTTTAGTTTAACAAATGATGGGTTATTATTTAAACTTGGGGCATTTTTACCACCCCAACATCTCTCCACTGCAGAAAACATCAGTATAAATTACACCTAACTATAAATTCTTCAAATTGTACTTCATAAAAAACATGATTTCCTACCATCTATCTTTGAATTTCTTGCTCTTTGCAATTTTTTCTTTTTTTTTTTTTTAAGTTTATTTATTTTGAGAGAGAGAAGAAGCACAAGAGGAGGAGGGCAGAGAGAGAGTGGTGACAGCGAGAATCCCAAGCAGGCTCCACACCACCAGTGCCGAGTCCGATGTGGGGCCCGAACTCCCATGAGCCACCCAGGTGTCCCTGCAATTTTTTCCTTCTATAGCTAATGTTGTTTGGGTCTCATTTACTGCATATTTATCACTTGCAATTGGGCTGTAACAACACTGAATTAAGATTTAAGATTCAGGTTCAGAATAATGTTAGGCAAATCATCAAACCCGCCGAGACATATTTTCCTTACAAGCGAAACGAAAATAATTATATTGATCTATGTATTTCACTCTAATTTTGTAAGATTCAGGTGAGAAACTGTGTAAAAATACTGTAAAATATGTAACACGACAAAATATCATTGCTGTTCTTCTAGCAGCATATTAATTTACTGAAACATGTACTGCATAACTTCATCAGAACTTTTAATTTTTTTTAAACAGAGGCTAATGCTTTCTGAAATTCAAAGATGTAGGTATAAGTGTTTAGAGGGCTAACAATTCATATTGAGTAAGTACTGGATCTAAACCAAATAAAAATCTAATCACTGAAGGAACTGTCAGCTATGGGAAGAAAATCACATAGAGAAGCTTAGAGTATCATTTTCCAAAAGCCATCAGAACAACCTATTCAGGAAGTATAAGAAAGGCAACTAAGGAAGTTCTGCTTTGCTGGAGTAAGCTAGCTCTTCAAAGAAAAACATCTGCTTACCCGGAACAAGGAAAAACCCACACAAAAGCTTGGTTCAAATAAGGTAGCTGAAAAATTTTATTAATTTTCCATTATTTCTCTGGTGAACATAACATGACATACCATCAAAGCAACCTAACAGTGTTTTTTTTTTTTTCCTTTCTTTCTTTTTTGTATTAAATACTTACAGTTGTTGCCTAAGTTCAGGTGAATCTTGAGGCGTTCCAAGTTGATTCAGGGTCCTCTGTATTTCCACAGCTATTATGATGGAAAATAAATGTATAATTGTTACAAATGTTAGAGCAATAGAAATTACCTTAGAAATTAATACAGGCAACTGGGCACTTAGAAAAAGAAAAATAAAGAGATGAATATAGAAAACGTTGAGAAAAAATTAAAAATGAGTGGTTTATTTAAATCTAATTAGAATAATGCATTAATTTTCAAGAGGAAATTGTGTGGGGGCATTAACATGTAAAACTGCACTTATGATCCAGAAGTATTTTCTTCCCTGCCCCTCAGAACATTTAGAACAATGGCACACTTAGCTCTAACAGGCATAAAAACTGTAAGGAAAATAACTGTAACAGTTACACAAGTTAGTAGAATATAAAATGAATGAATTATTGTTAATAAACAAGGGAGGAATAATAGAATTGAAATAATTAATTTGGAATTTTCTATGTAATAATGGAGGCAGGCAAGCATCATAAAGAATGCTGAAACCACAAAATAGTCACAGAATCTCAAATTATCCCCACACAGATGACATTAGTTATAAAAGCATTAACTTCATCTTAGATAGATTTGTTGCTTAAAACAAAATGATCAAATTTAGCAGCACCAATGAGACAACCCGGCAGGATAAGCTTCCTGATGGGATGCAATGAGAAGGTCATAATATGATCCACACAATGTTTAACCTGAAACTAATCATGAGGAGAAAAAAATCGGACCAATCTAGATTGCAAGATAATCTACAAAAAAACTGGTCTAGGCTTTTAAAAATGTCATTGTCACGAAAGGGAAAAAAAAAAGACAAGGCAGATGGGCTTTCCAAATTAAAGAACTAAAGCACCCATAAGGCAATGTTGGATTTTGGAGTGGAATCTAAATCGGAATAAAAAATATGCTATAAAAAAAAAAAATGTGGGGCAACTGAAGAATCTTGGGTTTCGATTTTGAAATTTGAATTTGGAGAGAGAGATACTAAACAAAAGTGTAAAAACGTCAACAACTGGTGAACCCAGGTAAAAGGTATAGTTCGCTGCCCTATACTTTTCTGTAGGTTTCAAACATTCAAAATTAGAAGTCAAGAGTTAAAATTCATGCTAAGCTCACAAAGTCTATAAACGCGCCAACTTTTTTTTTTAAAGGTTATTTCTCACAAAAGGGGAGGTCCTATAGCTTTATGCATGTGTGCTGGCAAATAAAATGTCAAGTAGAAGCTGAAAATCCATCTGAAAGTAAAGAATTCACACATTTCCAAAAACAGAAAAGAAAAGAAAAGAAAAGAAAAGTATGTTCACCATAGCAAACAAAAGAGACGAGCTATAATGCATATTTATTTTTGGTCACCTAATACCTAGAATTCTTAATTATATCCAGATCTTCTTGGTTATAATATCATGATCACTGAGAAGTATATCATCACAGATCCAGTCTTAGGGAGAAAAAAACCCTGATTGTTAAAGCAATAAAACTGTTTTCAGAGTCTCTGCATTTTGCTTACCTCCACCAAGAGTAATATGGGTAATTAATAATAAGAGACCTCGTAGCAGTCATAAAAAGAAAGGCAGACTCTTAAATGAGGTATTTGTAAACAAAAGCCAGATTTAGTCAGTGCTATTTAGATTTTATAGATACTGAAATTCCTTACAAGTCAAATGTTCTAGCTGATGACCTTCCTCTCGCTCTGAAACAATTCTTTTAATAACACAGTATCTTATAAAATGAAGTTAATTAGGAATGCTACCATGATGTTACTGCCTAACAGAATGCATTGAATTGAGTGCTAGATGCTTTTCATGAATGCTTTTTCATGAAGATATAAGTAAAATAAGGCCTCCTACTCTCTCGTCCAAAAAAGGGAAAGAAAGCACATCACGTAAACCCTGAGGGGAAGCAGGAGAGTAAATGCTTCAAATAAAGAGCTACAAAATTGGTCTGCTATGGGAGGGTAATCAAAAAGCCTAAATGGAGGTGGTACTGGTAACAGTTTCAAAGTGTAAGAAATGGGACACTTCAGTCCTGGAGACTGAAACCTCGGATGCCATACCTGCATATAAATTGAAATAATTTCATTACTTACTGTCTCCCTGACTTGAAAGTAAACTAGTCTTATTAGTTTTTGTATATCTAACACCCACCACATTGTTCACACTCAAGGAATATTTTATTTATTCATTCATTTTTTAAAAAGTTTACTTATTTATTTTTGAAAGAGAAAAAGATCATGAGCAGGGGAGGGGCAGAGAGAGAGGGAGACAGAGAATCCCAAGCAGACTCCATGCTGTCAGTGCAGAGCCTGAAGTGGGGCTTGAACTCACAAACCATGAGATGGTGGCCTGAGCCAAAATCAAGAGATGGACACTTAACCAACTGAGCCACAGAGGCACCCCAACACTCAATGAATATTTTAAAAGCTGACCACAAAAGGGCATTAGAAAGAACAAATCTTATGTAAGAAAGGATATGTATTTCTAACATAAAGCATCTGTAAGAAGGGAGTTAAGAAAAGGAAGGGTGCTCAACTAGTCATTTATTCAACATTTACTGAGTATTCACTATGTATCAGGCACAGTGGGAGGGGTTTAGTATGTCAACACTGATTCAAGGTGATCCTTTAATTTGTAGAGCTCTACACTTAAGGCTCAAAGGTATCATGTGATCTGACAAAAGGCCGATGGAAACATAGCTGAAATTACTGAATCAAGCTTAGGAGAAGTATTATGTGGCATTAGTTTAATCCTATTTTATAAACAAAAATGCTGAGAATCAGACGGAATAACTGACTTGTCCAAGAAATCAGTTATTTAGAAGAGCTAAGATTAAAAATGTAGATTTGGGGGTTTTCAAAACAATATTTTCAGTGTGCTACAAGGGCTAGAAGTAAAAGACTTTTTAAAAAAGATTACTGCATAATCTAGGTGTATGTATGCCAAAGCCAACAAGCAAGCAAACACAAAAATAAGTGTATGCTAACTTGGAATAAAGGATTGAGCTGTAAGTTTCATAGCCCTTTGGTGGATCACAAAGGCTGGTCAGCCTGGCTACAACTGATCAGGAAATAAATGCCTGTCCTTTCTTCAGATCTTATGAACTGGCAAGATTCCAGAGACCTCATTTTCAATGACTGGTGTTACCCTTTTACATCAGTGTCAGCAAATTATGGCCTGTTTTGTACTGCCTTCCAGCTCGGACTAGTTGTTACATTTTTAAAGAATTAAAAAAAAAATAGCAAAAACAAACAACAACAAAAAAGAAGAATATGCAGGAGACCAGATGTGGCCACAAAGCTGAAAATATTTACTCTTTGGCCCTTTAGAGAAAAGTTGGCCAATCCCTGTCCTAAATCAGTAAAAATTGCTGAAACTTTGTATTCACAAACTCTGAGTCAGTGTGTTACTTGAATGTACTAAGTACTCACTATGTTACTAAGCCTATGTGGTATAATATTTAACAATGTTGCAAATTTTTCACCAAGCAGGCATGTAAAGGCAGAGTTGAATTTCTGCAATTTTCAGAAAGAATAAGTAATCAGTACATCACAGGTGCTGGTTTGACAGATTATTTCAAGGGCTGCTCTTTTCTCATTAATTTAGAAAGAATTACAGTTACTTTGTTGCATACTGGAGGAAAATTTTTGCAGAGTACCCGCCAGAGTTTCATGAAACATGAAAATTAAGGAACAAATTCTTTACATAACCATAAACAGGGTCTCAAAGAAAAATTCACCTAATACACAGAGGTACGATTAAATCAAGATGCACCTCTATAAGAATGCAATGAACACATTATTTTTGCATTACCTGCACCATTACACTTCTAGAGAGGTGACTTTAAAGAATACATCCCACTTTTCTATAACATAAAGAGAATACTACTACCTACACATCCAGAAATGGTACATTATTATTTCCTCAAAAACAAAGCAGTCCCCTTTCTGGCTCTTACTTCAGTACAGAAGACCTATTCTATTCCACACGGGTCTGCTGCCATCTAGTGGAGTGCTTAAGAAAAATGCTCCATTGCAAAGAATAAAAATCTCTGCCATCGTAGGCAGCAGTTGGTATGAGGGGCTATGTAATGTCCCAACCTGTCAGAGGTCACTGGGGTGCGGGAGGATGCTGTCTGACCAGTGAGAGTGGCCGGCGTGAGGGAGCACCTAGGCCAGCCCTAACAGGCACATAGTGCATTCAAAGAACTATCTCCAAAAAACAGAATACGGCTATCTTCTCTTCTAAGAGTAAATATTCCCATTGCTCAACCCAAAAAACAACTCAGAATTGTAACAGCCAATCACAGAAAAAACAAAAACAAAAACAAAAAACCGTGGCTAGGAAAACCCTTGAGCAGGTGATGTTGAGACTGACTCAGTGTCAGCCACACCACACTCAGAAGTATAATGCTGACCAGCCAGCAGCCTCGGAGCCAGACAGCCTGATTTGGAAACCTGACCTCACTTCTTCCTAGCTGCTGACCTTCAGCCGTTTACCTAATCTCTCCAAGCTATCATTGCCTCAACAGTCAAACGGAGAGAAAATTACCTCTTTCTCAATTGCCATGAACTTCAACAGAAAACAATGCATGTAAGCACTTTGTACTGGATATTTTAAGAATGAACTCAATACATGGAGAACTAATGGTATGAAGGGATAGTTTATGTCTTTCTCCTGAAAGTCAGAAGTGAACAATAAGAAAATTCTCTTTTTTTAATGTTTATTTATTTATTCTGAGAGAGAGAGAGAGAGAGAGAATACAAGTGGGAGGGGGTGCGGGGCGGGGGGGGGGGGGGGAGAGAAAATCCCAAGCAGGCACCATGCTGATCAACTGACTCCATGATCAACGCAGGGCTTGATCTCACAACTGTGTGACCTTAGCCAAAATCAAGAGTCAGACACTCAGCCGCCCAAGCCACGCAGGCGCCCCAACAATAAGAATATTAACATATGTTAGCTAACTCATGTGAACCATGCCTTAGGAGGGTACTGAGACTTCATCATTTCTGATATAGTTATGAGAACTGCAGAGACGATGTATCAATGGACACAGAATAGTTATATCCTATAATTACAAGGGAAGAGTTGCCTGACAGTGAGAAGTACCTAGCAGTTATGTACAAATGATGTAGTTGAAACTGAACTAGAAAACAACTAAATGTTGAAAGAAATAAACTGTTTTCCTCCTCCACTCTTTTCTCATCTATCAATCAATCCCTCTACCTGTTTCAAAGGGTACTTTCGAGTACTACAGAAGATGATACATATGAAAACATTTTGGAACGGCACAGACCTCTGTAAGAACAAAAGATGCTATCACTGGTAAATTTACTACAATTCGAGTTAGAACCATTAGGTTAGGTTCATTACAGAGTACAAGGTGCACAGGGTAATATATCATAAAAAATCTTATCGGCTAGTTGGAAGAAGTATCAACACAAAAAGGCTTTAAGAAATAAAAATGGAGTGAAATGGGACTATTTCATATATCAAGAAAAACTAAGAAACGTGTACAGTATTATACTTCTAAAAAGTGTATCACAAGTGGGAAATCCCCCCCAGAGAATCTGAAAGACAGCTACTAAAATAATTATGGGCTTTTTTCCAATATCCTCTCTATCTCATGCTCTGTCTTGTGACCTGGATAGGCAGCTTATCTTCTTTGTCGGTGAAAGAATTGAAGCAAACTGTGGAGACAAAAAGGGGTAAGAGGAAGATAAGGATGAGTCTTGAGCTGAGAAGCCCGCTATGGAGTCTGCGCCTCCAGAGGCCAAGCCCACTGGTTTGCTGTGCTCTCCTTCCTGAAACTAACTAGCACACCTGCAAGCTATCTCAAATTCAGAACACTCCAAATACATTTAATTTTAAATCTCTCATTGGTTTTCTTCCCAGATATTTCAAACGTAGAAAGGCATGTAGATTGACAAAATGGAAATGTAGGGTATTTTAAAGCTACTATAGATTAATAAAGAGTTAAATCTGAGGGCACAGTGCCTGTTTTTTTTTTTTTTTTAATGTTTATTTTTTGAGAGAGAGAGAGTGCATGAGCGGGGGACGGAAGAGAGAGAGAGAGAGGGAGAGAAGAGAATCCTACGCATGTGGGGCTCTCTAACTCACCAACTGTGAGATCATGACCCGAGCGGAAATCAAGAGTCGAAAGCTCAACCAACTGAGCCACTCAGGTGCCCCTGAGGCATGGTTCTTAAAAATAAATTACAAAATCAAGCCACTTGAAAACTGTATGTAAACAAGACTCTGGATTTCTAAGATGGCTGGAACATTACAAACTCTTCTTAGCAAAGATATTCAGTGCTAACATTTTATCACATGGATCTGCTCAGCTTACCTACTCTGAGGGAGCCTAGAATCAGAAGGAAGGAAAGCCCGGAGGCGCGTGTGGTCCCTTGAGAAGGTGATTTGTGTAAGCAGCAAACCCAGGCAAGGACTCGCCAGTGGCCAAGCCCTACTCCTCCAGCTCTCCAGCCTTCCTGACCCTCCTTTTTGACAAGCTGCCTTTCGGTCATCCACCAAATGGCCCATTAATTCTCCTTCTGCTCCAAAAGCAGCCCAGTGTTGTTAGCCATGTCATGAATTCACCTCCAGTTTGTATGGCAGTGATTTCTGAACTGTTACCTCACTCCTAATTTCTGATCCATTTGCCAAGACATTGCTACTCAGATGTTGCTAAGATGGATTGAAAACGGGACATGGTATAAGTCTGTTCCTGAATCTTCCCTCTTCTTCCCTTCCGAAGCTACAGAGAACAAAAGGGGGGGGGGGCGGGGGAGGAAACCCACAAAAGTTTTGTTTTCAGAGAAATGAGGACAACAAAAACTTCTCAAAAATATATCCATGTGGCCCAAAGCAACAGAAAAGAGCAGATCCTGAGTGGGAAGCCACATGAGTGGGATCCCTAAGGAATAAAGGAGGCAGAGCTCCAAGATGTCACCAACAAGTATCCACTTCCAGAAAAGTACGCTCACATTCTGAGTGGGACCAGGAACAGGGCTGAGAAGGAACCAGACACCCTCCTGGCGGAGGAAGAAGGAGGAGCCTGGGCCCTGCTAGAGGCCGCAGGCTGCTGACCTCTGAAAGTTCTTTCCCGAAGAGCAGGCAGATGCTTTACAAAAAGGTAGCTGTGTGTTGTGGGGCCACCATGGTGATGGGGGGGGGGGGGCATCAGAACTGGAGGGGGAGGACCTGTCACACAAGAGGAGGTTTCAAGAGGCAGAGGGGGAAAGAAACGGTGCCTCAGGGCATGGCAGACAGTAATGAGCCCTTGAGCAGAGGGTCTCGGCTCCCTCTCCCTTCACAGGACCCCCCCTTGGAAAACCAAATTCATTCTGTTGAGTAAGAGGAAAAGAACAGATACAGCAATCACACAAAAAGACCATAACAATTGCGGAAAAGAACAGCAAAACTCCCTTTAAAGAAAACACAGCAGGAAAAAAGGCTGCCACAACCTAGCTGGGGTGAAAATTATAGCCCAAAATAACTCAATGAGGCCACTGCAATTTTAAAGTTAGATCCCAACTAGATGAAGTAGATGAAATGGCTAGGTACCAGGCACTGGTAAAACAGAAACTTGAGGAACTCAAAGAGAAAGGCAAGTTCAGAAGGCAAGACTAAATGAGAAGGAGCCTGAGACAGAATGGACACACAGACCCTGTCCCCACTCCCCATTACAGCTGTAATAACTGTTCTTCGGCCGTGCCACCTCACTGGCCCATGGTTTTAGCTCCTGGCTCATGGTCACTCTAGACTCCTGCCTCAGTTCTCCATGATTTCAGCATACACGTTGATGATCCTTCCGCCACCCTGGCTCAGTGCTTTGCATGCCCCACCCCAAGACCTTGTCCCCCATTCTACCTTAGGCACACACTCCAAGATCACATGGAATGCTGGCTCACTACCAGTAACTGTAACGCTTCTGTAATCCTACTGTCATGCACACTATTTACAAACCACCACCTCCTGTACGTCCTGCTCACTCCCACTGGTACCCTGGCTCTAACAACAAGCCTCTGCCCCACCAGGACCTTCCATCCTTTGGTCCTACCACTTTGCCAGTGTCCTCCCCATCCTCCCATGTCTTCACTTGCCTCCTGGCCCAACTTCAACCCCATGGTCAGTCATCTTATTCACTCTCTTGCATATATCCTCCTCCAGCCCCTCTCTCCATTTATCTTAACCGCTTGACAAATCCAGAACACTAGTAGAGCCCGAAACCGTGTCTCCCCTATTATACAAATGTGTCGTGCAGCATTAAAGCAAACCTCTGTTAACAGACATTTTATCCTAAGACTGTGTGTTTAAATGTTGGGGAACTTGGGGTGCCTGGGTGGCTCAGCTGGTTAAGCACCAGACTTTGGCTCAGGTCGTGACCTTATGGTTCGTGGGTTTGAGCCCCACATCAATCTCTGAGCTGGTGCTGTGGAGCCTGCTAGGGATTCTCTCTCCCTCTCTCTGCTAATTCCCCACTTGAGTTCTCTCTCAAAATAAATAAACTTAAAAAAAAAAAAAAAAAGGTGGGGAACTTAAAATTTAGGCTGCATGAATCCTTTTGAGTTTTATCTAGATCAAATAAAGTGTGATGCTGACTATATGATAAAATTCTCCTATCTATGTTTCCGCATTCCATTCATTCAAATGCTAAAAATGTTGTTCTACCTGAAATAAAAGCCTGAGTCTTTACAATGGCCTGCAAGGCCTCACCCAACCCCACCCCAGCTCCTATTCTTCCCTCTGAGCTCTGTGCACACTGGCCTCCTTTCCACTCCCCTAACACCCCAGTTCTGCTCCCACCTCAGGGCCCTTGTACTTGTTATCCCCTACTACAACATCCTTTCTCCAGATCCAGATCTACCTAAGATAGTTAATGAAGGTGGCTAAACTAAACAACAGATTTTTCATGTAAGATGAAACAGTCTTATATTGGAAGAAGATGCCATCTAGGACTTTCAGAGCTAGAGAGAAGTCCCTGCCTGGCTTCAAAGCTCCAAAGGACAGGCTGCCTCTCTTGTTAGAGGCTAAGGTAGCTGGTGACTTTCAGTTGAAGCCAGTGCTCATTCACCATTCCAAGAATCCTAGTGCCCTTAAGAATTATGCTAAATCTACTCTTCCTGTGTTCTATAGATGAACAACAAAACCTAGATGACAGCACATTTGTTTACAACAAGGTTTACTGAATATTTTAAGCCCACTGTTGAGACCTACTGCTCAGAAAAAAGATTCCTTCCAAAATATTACTGCTCATTGACAAATGTGCCTGGTCACCCAAGAGCTCTGATGGAGATTACAATGAGATTACTGTTGTTTTCGTTGCTGCTAACACAACATCCATTCTGTAGCCCATGGATCAAGGAGTCATGTCAACTTTCAAGTCTTATTATTTAAGAAACGCATTTCATAAGGCTATGGCTGCCACAGATAGCGATTTCTCTGATGGATATGGGCAAAGTAAATTGAAAACCTCTGGAAAGGATTCACCATTCTAGATGCCATGAAGAATATCTGTGATTCATGGGAAGAGGTCAAAACATCAGTATTCACAGGGGTTTGGAAGAAGTCAATTCCAACCCTTGTGAGTGACTGTGAAAGATTCAAGACCAGTGGAGGAAGTAACTGAAGGTGTGGTGGAAACAGCAAGAGAACTAGAATTAGAAGTGGAGCCTGAAGATGGGACCAAGTTGCTGCAATCTTATGGTCAAACTTGAATATAAAAGGAGTTGCTTCTTATGGATGAGCAAAGAAGGTGGTTTCTTGAGATGGAATCTACTCCTGGTGAAGATGCTGTGAAGACGGTTGAAATGACAGCAGAGGATCTAGAATATTACATACACTTAGTTGATAAAGTAGCAGCAGGGTTGGAGAGTGCTGACTCCCAATTTTAAAGAAGGTCTACTATAGGTAAATGCCACGAAACAGCATTGCACGCTACAGACAAACCGTTCGTGAAGGGGAGGGTCGAGTGACGCACTAAACTTCACTGTCATCTTATTTTAAAAAATTGCCACTGGCACCCTAACCTCCAGCAACCACCACTGCTCAGTCAGCAGGCATCAACTTTGAGGCAAGTCCCTCTTCCAGCAAAAAGATTCTGACTCCCTGAAAGCTCAGGTGATGGTCAGTATGGTTAACAATAAAGCATTTTTTTAGTCAAAGCATGTACATCGTTTCTTTAGATATTGTACATTTAATAGGCTATAGGATAGTATAAATATAACTTGATATGCACTGGGATATGGAAATTTAACTTACTTTATTGGTCTGCAACCAAATCCCCAGTATCTCCACAGGTATGCCTGTGGTTAAAAGATATTAACCTACATACCTTCTAGAGATTTTTGAACAAAGCAGGGTGTACAGGCAATAGTATACAACTAAAATCACTTGGGCCATCCTGCCCAGCTCTCCTCCCAAGCTTCAACAGCACAACAGCTCTGTGTATTCACAAATAAGCAGGGCTCAGTTGGATTTTTTAGCTAAAAGCTTTCACAGTCCTCAATGAGAAAATAATAGTCCACAGGCTAGGAGGGAATCTTATTGTCTGTGGGCATTCTCTTGGACTTTAAGTGGGATAAAGACCAAACTACCCCAGAGAAGTAGATGGCCATACTCCGTATCAGTAACACGCTCCTGCAACAATGGTTTCTTCAAATAATGACTAAGATAATGAATGACACTCCAACAAGAAGAAAGACTGGGAAAAATAAATGTACCAAGACTTACAGAACACTGTTTCGTAAGACTTTTAGGTTCTTCCAAATAAATGAATAGGCAAATCGATTAATAACAGCTTTGGAAAAAAGTCTAGAAGAGTATAAAAGGCAATTACTCTTTAATGGAAAATACTGCTCAGTAATTGGTAGAGAAATGACAAAAAAGAGTCCAAGAGATGAGGACAAGAAGTGTCAAAGCTATTGCAGGAAACCAAAACTAAACCACCTGGCCTACATCTGCTATCCAGCTCCCACACCAACACTGAGCTAACTAAATGCACAGACGGCTGTACCACAAGGCAGGTGAGAGGTTGCTACACAACCCATCACAAACTTGAATTTTAATAAAACAGAGGCTACTCTGTAATAAACAATTACTAGGCATATTGACTATATTTAGAGTTTAAAAAAAAGAATATTATAATGTTTTTAATAAGATGGGTGCGGAAAGATACATGAGAATTTAATCAGCATCACACTTTATCTATATAGACCTCAGAAGGATTCACGTGTGGAAGAAGCATATATGGTAAGTTCTCCAACATTTAAATATGTAATCTTAGGATAAAATGTCCATTAACACAGGTTTGGTTAAATGATGCATGGCACACTCATATAATGGAAAATTATTTGGCCATAATAGACAAAAACGTAAGCAGCAAATAAAATAAGCATACAGTGACCTCATTTTCATTAAAAAAAAAAAAAAAGAAAAGAAAGAATCTATGTGTAAATACTTCTGTAGCCATTAGATTCACATTCAGTCATAAACAGCACTCATGTTCAGTCATGTAGGAAAAGCCACCAGAGAAAAGAAAAGTTGTCACTCTCTGAAAATTCTCTTGGATAAGACATTAATTTCCACACCTAGTTCTCTATCCTGTGTCAACACCTTAGGCATGAAGAAAATTACAACAATGAAATCAAAGCTACTAAAGTTTTTCTCCTCAAGGGGAAAAAAAAAAATCCAACCAAACATTTTCAGATGTATGATGTTAAAAGTAGATATGTCAAGTAGCAAGTTAGGAGAGGGTCGGAGGGAGGGAAAAGGGAGGAGAGAGAGGGAGAGAGAATGAGGTTTCAACTCCTCCTCTATAAACTACCTTCCCATCCACCAATAGCCACCAACAGACCACCCCAGAAAAAAAAAAGAAAAAAAAAAGGAACATCCCCAATTCCTGGGTAAATCCACAGTTCCAGTAAATTTGTTAACTCCTCAGGACTGAGGTCTTTTGTAAAGACAAGTGTGCCCAGGCACCAAAAAAGAGAAGTTGATGATACTAGTTTCCCTTCTGTGCAGTCATGTGTTAGATGCAAAAACAAGTGCCTCTTTCACTAGACTCGAATCAAAATAGCTGTGTTCGCTCTCAAAAGTAACCAAAGGACTCACGCATTTATACAGACTTTATATGTCATCTCAAATCCTAAGAACCTTATGAGGACAAGAGCCAAGCACTGATTCTTTTTAATAAATAAGCAAAGTACCCACAGAGAATGAGAGCTAAGTACAACACAAAGAAAACCAATAATATTTTTGCAACTCTACACAGTCTGTGTAGAACTAATCAATAGGAGATAAATGATAAAAAATGAAACAATGAAGATTCAACATAAACATTTCCAGTCATCTTCCCTTAACCTTCACGACATGGGTTTAAGGTCACACATTTTACACCTCCCTAGAAGTTTCTGCTTTCCCAAATCTTCTGGAATGAACACACATGTACATATGACATATTATGCATATTTTAGCAGAAAACTCCTGTACTCATAAAATTCGACTCGGTATATTTTATGTTACCAATAGATCCAATTTGTTCATTTTCCACAGGCTTAACTTTTAGACTCTCTTTCAGATTATTCTTTTTTAAAAATACTCAAATGTCAGAATTCTCATTACCGCTGGTGAAAATTTTATTTCAATGGCTATGTTTCATGGTCAGCTGCCGATATATTCTATTTATCAATTTCTTTGAATTCATACCTTAATTAATATAGACACGATTCATACCAGAATCCCTTGTGACTACAACTCTCCCATCTTCTAATTCTTACAAGTAATATGTAAGTCTTAGTGGAACTCTAGCTAGTCTTGGCAAGGCTATTTCAATTATGGAATTTTATTTATTTTTTTTTAAATTTTTTTAATGTTTATTAATTTTTGACATAGAGAGAGAGAGAGAGAGATAGAGAGAGACAGAGCATGAGTGGGGGAGGGTCAGAGAGAGAGGGAGACACAGAATCCGAAGCAGGCTCCAGGCTCTGAGCTGTCAGCACAGAGCCCGACGCGGGACTTGAACTCACAGACCACGAGATCATGACCTGAGCCGAAGACGGACGCTCAACCGACTGAGCCACCCAGATGCCCCTATGGAATTTTAAAAGTATGTGTTATGGATCCAGATATGGCAATGTGTCTCTTAATAACAAAGAGAATAATCCTGCATATGTTAGAAGAGCTTTCAAGATTCTTTAAAGCGTTGGTTAGAGTTGTAGCCTATTAAATGTCAAGAGAGGCCATAAGCCAGCCCACAGAAAATATATATAAGAAAATCATGTCCTGGAAAGTGAAAGAGCTTACTCAAGGTCACACTGGCATTGGGATCCAATTTCAGGAAATGTGCATGCACTCACATAGAGCTTACTCAATTAGAAACCTTTCCCACTGTCTCATTCATTTTCCTAACTCAGTGACATTCTGAAAAGTCTGATTCTAATCAGGGAATTGCAATATAAATCACAATGAGACAGAACTATGGCTAGAATGGGTAAAAGTTAAGACTGTAAATGTCAAATGTTGGCAAGGATTTGGAGCAAAATGAATTCTGATACACTAGCTGGTGGGAGTATTACCTGGTACAACTACTTTATGTAACTACTATAGGTAAACACATACATACCCTATAACTCAGCAACCCAACTCTTAGGTACACACATGAGACAAAAGAACACGTAAGAATGTTCAGCATTGTTCATAATAGCAAAAAATAAAGACAAATAAAAAATCCAGACACTCCAAATGTCCATGAACAGTAGAAAGAATAGACTATGGTCTGTTTGGATATGGAATACTATATAACAATGAAAACAAATGACCTATAGCTACATGTAATACCATGGATGAACTGCTTAAACAGAATGGGAGAAAGAAGTCCAACATAAAACATAACACTTGACTCTATTAAAGTGAAGAAACTGGCAATATTAATCAGTGATGTTAGAAGTTATCTTCTTAGAGTATGGAGTGGGTGACACGTGAGAAGGGCTTCAGGGGGCTGGTAATGTTGTACTTGCATGTGTGGTATTGTAACAGATGATTCATGGAGCTATACCCTAATAGTTGGTGCACTACTCTATGCATTATAGTTCTATTTTTTAAAGATAAAAAAAAGTCTTTAATTATGTGATGGTTTTCAATATATTTATTCTGCTTCTTTCAAAAACATGAGTTATTTCTGTGTGTTCTGAATACACTTGTCTATATTGTTTGTTTGTGCAAGGATTAATGGCCCCAGGGAAACTATCCTACTCTGGTTTACCTTATATAAGAGACTCAGCCATTGCAACCCACAAAGGCTTGCTTATCCTTGTACTATGCATCGCTGGTAGGAGTTTGCTTCAAAAAAAAAAAAAAAAAAAAATACACAGGTGATAAAGGGTACATGGGTGTATACCTCATTTCCAGATACTACTAATAAAAATGTTACTTGTCAACGTCTCAATCCAAAGCTGAGAGTTTAATCTAAGCATTTCTTTGATGCACGATGATCTTCTAGACCTGGGATAACAAACTGTTTATTTACATGCCAACTCCAGTCTACTGGGAATGGTTGCCTGGAGCGCTGGGTTGAGAAAGACTGGATGTCATGGTAGGGCCATCGAAGGAGCATTGTCTATGCCACAGGCAAAGGATGGAGCAGCTGGGGCACAAATACCTAGCTGACTCTGTGACAGAGTCAACAGAACACCTTCTCTCATAGGATAAAAATATTTTCTTAATCAAGATCACATTGGGATCCAAATAACTTTCCTCACTGCTTCTACCTTCCCCCCAAACCCGTTGTCTTACATATGATCTATCAATAAAATTCCATATTCAGGAAGATTTTCAAATAGTTTCATTAAGACAAAAAGAATTTTTTTTTCTTATTTTAAATACTCCACAAATCCCCAATAAAATTCTAGTTTGTTATACCTATTACTCATTCTCAAAAAATTGTTATTTTAATGTAATCTATTTCTAATACATTTTATATTTAAGTATTTACCATATTTATATATGTTGTTTAATATAAATTAAATTATGGTAATATGGTTTAAATACTTTACTAGCCAAGCAAATTGATAAGACTACAGATTATTTTGAACAAAAACTACCTTAAGGCAAAAAAAAAAAAAAAAAAAAAAAGCTTAAAAACATCGTATTTCATCTATTCTACTCTTTGCAAAAGAGACCTGTCAGAATACACTAGTTAAAAAAAATTCTAATCTTAATATATGTTATTCTTAGATCCCTCCAAGAATCAAAAATTTTTGACTGCTATTTTTTTTGTTATAAACTCAACTATACAAGTTCATATTTTATAATTTTTCACTGATCTTAATCAAAATTAATATGAAAATAAACTTGCCCCACTGAAGTGTTTATGAAGACTTTAGCTCTGGTTGAACAGATGCACATATTCCAACGACAAGGGTATTACCCTTCTTACAGTATATTCTCCAGAGATTTCTTTTTTACAAGTAGAGAATTTGTACTGACACAAATTTACAAGACACAGATGTAAAGAGAAACACCTAAATGTGGTGCGAAGTACCATCTTATTTGATCACGGTATTATTAGCATTGCCAGATGGGAAAAAATGAACTGAAATTTCACACTTCTGCCTTTCACTTCCACGTGATTTCTTCATAGTCCTTATCGGTGATGTGCACTGGCTGGTAGGTTAGATCTTTACCAATAACTAACTCTACCTAATCTAAATTTCCCTTCATTCAGACAGTGAATCTCAGAATTAGAAACAATACATAGTGATGATTGTTTTCGCTAAATTCAAGACCCCAAGTCTCAAATGAGTACTCAACCTGCCCAACAACCCTTCGTTACCTCTGTGGTATGTCAATCCTCTCAACTGTCAAAACTACAACTCATCACTTTCTCTTCTTTCCATAAAGGTCCAACAGCCTTCCATCCCACCCCCTGTCTGATACCTCTGCCTCCTATTTCATTTAAGAACAGCTCACTCGGACAGGAACTCTCCCTTCTTTGCCCACCACACTTACCGTCCACCCCACACTCTGCCTGGACTTGTACAGTGGACGACAGGCAAACTGAACACTGGCGATCTGTTTCCCTCTCCCTCTCGCCTTCAGAGACCTTTCTTTTGCAATTATACTCTCACTGGATTCTCTCTTTCGTGGTGGAAAAATGCAACCACTTCTTTGGCCCTCTTTCTACTTCCATGGTGGAATCTGCCAGTTGCCCACTAAATACTGGTTTTTCCCTTCTTAAATGGAACAAGACCTAATTTTAGTGAGCACACTGTAATCCAGCTTCCTAGCAGCTAGGTGTAGCTATGTGACTGTATCTAAACTCTGATCAATAACACAAGCTGAGGTGAGTAGGATTCTAGGAAGTCTCTTTAATTGAAAAAGGGTCAGTCCTTCTCCCTCTTTTTTTTTTTTTCATTTACATTCAGAACACGAACAGAGGACCATTCTCTTCAAAGTCACCGGTTTGCCTCATCAAATTCAGTGCTAAAATTTTTAGTCTCTTGGCAGCATTAGACACAGATGATGCCTCTCTCAGTCTTGAAACATTTTTTTTTTTTTTTTTTTTTTGATTTCTGGAAATCCACCATATCCTGATTTTCTTCTTACCTCACTGGTCACTCTGATTCTTCACCCTTTCTCCCTCCCTTCCAGGCTTCTACATTTTTTAATGCTCCAGCTCTCTTCTCTTACTCCTTTGTGATTATTTTAGACCTACAGTTTCAAATACCATTTGTACTCCGATATCATTCTGATCTCCAAATTCATGTATCTAAACTAGATGTCTGGCATCTCCCCTTAGATGTTTATTTATTTTTTTTTTTAATTTTTTTTCAACGTTTTTTATTTATTTTTGGGACAGAGAGAGACAGAGCATGAACGGGGGAGGGGCAGAGAGAGAGGGAGACGCAGAATCGGAAACAGGCTCCAGGCTCCGAGCCATCAGCCCAGACAGAGCCTGACACGGGGCTCGAACTCACGGACCGCGAGATCATGACCTGGCTGAAGTCAGATGCTTAACCGACTGCGCCACCCAGGCGCCCCTCCCCTTAGATGTTTAAAAGACATCTCGAACTTCACGTAGCCAAAACAAAATTCTCCCCATTTCCGAACTGTAGTCCTTCTCACCTCAGTATATACTCACCACTATCCACTTGGTTGCTTAACACAAAAGCCATGCAGTCACCCTGGACTACCCTCTTTCACTCTTATCCACCCACACTCAGCAGCAAATCTTGCTGGCTCTGCCTCCAAAGAATATCCATCAGTTCTCTGTCCCCACTGCCACCACCCTGGTACAAGCCAACACCTCCCTCATCAGACCCAGAGATGGCCATCGTGTCCCCACCCCCAATTCTCCAAAGTCTATTTTCTAAGAGGCAGCAGCCAAAGCAATATGACTGTGTGTCTTCCTTCTTAGAATGAAAGCTAAACTCCCCAGACGGCCTCTGAGGCTCTGGGTGGCCTGCTCAGTCTCCTCTCTGATCTCCTCTCTAGCCACTCCTGCCTCAGGTGCTGTGTTCCAGCCACACTGGACTTCTCTTTCCTATTTTCTGAACAGCCCAAGCTGTGGACTGCTTCAGGAGTTTACTGCCAGCTCCCTGGCTCCATCTAAATGCTCTTGTCCTGTATCTTCTCACTACCAGCGCCTTCTCATTCTCACTCCCTCAGAGGACAAGCTCAGCTATGGCAGCTTCCCCACAGTCACCTGCTCTCACAGCATGCTCATTTTCATCACAGGAAACCATATTGTTCATTAATGTTTTTTTTAACCCTCTGCTTTTTCTTACACTATGACCCACATGAGAAAAGGGCCTTGTGGACTTTGCTTACTGCTGGATTCCCAAGGGTCTGGTACAATGACTGGCCAGTAGTAGGTGCTCAATAAATTATTTGCTGAATGAAGGCAGAATATCATAATTACAAGTCACTCAGTTGGAACCAATACTCCAGTGTTTAAACCTCTCAACACCAGACCTGAGAAATAGTATCTGACCACTATGTGCTGGTCGCTCCTCCTGAGGGTAGCCATTCCATCCCTGAATAACCAGGATTATTCAAAAGCCCTATTCCTCCTAGAGCTGACGTCTGGCTACTGTTGCTTTGTTCCTTTGCAAAGGCCTTCATGATCACGCAGCATGCATTTCTTGTATTTTACACAAGACCGTGCCTCAGTAGCTGAAGGTGGGGACTGTGGCTTCTCACGGCCAAACGGTCCCAGGCTTCTTGGCCCCTCTCCACAAGGCAGAGTTGTGGGTCTCACCACCACCCTCCCCCACACTCCAAAGCTGCCCTGAATCACAGTGCAGTCACATACTTAGCTATCAATTATGCCAGGAGTATGCAACTCTTGTTCAATTTATCACTTCCCATCTAGCAGATCAATCGATCTCTTTCTCGGGAACATGACTTAAGTGAACTCTTACCTCCTACCAGTTCAAGCTCACAAATAATATCCAATCCGTGTATCTTTCATACCACTAGGTGCTTACTGCCTCTATAATCTCAGAGCCTACAGTCACTCTTCCTCCTCTTCCTAGAATTCCTAATGCATTTATCTTTCCCAGCACAGAAGACCTGCACTGTCCTCTGGAGTAAGGGCTCCTGGCCTCCTTTCTTGCATAAAGGTCCTGACTTTTCCACACATGTAAATTAAAATGACAATCTCTCTTAATTTTCACACATTAGCCTGAGGCAAACCAGCAATATATATTTTTTTCTAACATCATTTATTTATTTTGAGCGAGAGAGAAAGAAAGGAGGGGAGGGGCACAGAGAGAGAGAGACAGAGACAGAGAGAGAATCCCAAGCAGGCTCCATGCTTAGCTTAGAGCCCGACATGGGGCTTGATCTCACAGCCACGAGATCATGACCTGAGCCAAAATCAAAAGTCGGACGCTTAACTGAATGAGCCACCCAGGTGCTGCAGACCAGCACTATTTCTAACAAAGAGAAAAATTCTTATTTTCTTTGGCTTTTATATCATATCGCTGTGCACAACAGCACTTTTCTAGTGCCATAATCTAATCCTTTTAATCCTTTGGCCTCCAAAACATGCTGACATTTCACTGAAATCACTTGGGTAGAGTAGGAACTTCTGGGAAGTTAATGATTAGATAAGAACACATGGTTTGGTCATCTGAAAACATTCTGTATTTTCACAGTGTGTTAACACATTCTGGTAAAGAAAGCAGTAAACTTTAAGCTAAAGAATAACACTGTATTAACACACTCCAAAAGAGAGTTCGGTTAATGCCCAAAGGGCCAGAATACTGACCACTACAAGGTGACTAGAATAGTCCTCATGTGATTAGCTATGATTCAGAAACAAATGTGAAACAAAAAAAACACAAAAACTATAGGCTCAAATCTGCTACAGTGATCTTTCAAGGAGTAATAATTTCCAATAAAATGCTACATGGGCTTAGTCTAGTAGCATTGTGTTTGATAGGTGTAGCACAGTTGTTTGTGGGAACCCTGAGTTATCTTCTAGATCTGCCTCAATGGATTAAAACGTCCCCTCATCAGTTAATCCCTGCTCCTTAAGGGCACGGTCCTTTAGACTATGTATATTCCCTTTCCCTTTCCCTGTTTTAAGTAAACGTAAACTCTTTGTAGGGCTCCCCAGTTCCAAACCTAGGGAATTTAGTCAACAAGTCTCTTTAGTCTCATCTAGAACCAGATGGTTTTAAAGCAAATGTAAGTCTCTATCCTTTTTTTTTTTTTTTAAGTTTATTTTTATTTATTTTGAGAGGGAGAGAGAGACAGAGAATTCCAAGCAGGCTCCGCACTGTCAGCACAGAGCCCAACAAGGGGCTTGATCCCACAAACCATGAGATTATGATCTAAGCTGCAATCAAGAGTAGGACGGGGGTACCTGGATGGCTCGATCAGTTGGGCACCCAACTTCAGCTCAGGTCACAATCTCATGGCTTGTGGGTTCGAGCCCTGTGTCAGGCTCTGTGCTGACAGCTCAGAGCCTGGAGCCTGCTTTGGATTCTGTCTTTGTTTCTCTCTGCCCCTCCCCCATTCATTCTCTCTCTCTCTCTCTCTCTCTCTCTCTCTCTCTCTTTTCAAAAATAAACATAAAAAAAAAAGGAGACTTAACCAACTGAGCCATCCAGGTCCCCCAAATATCTATCCTTTTAAAGTTTTATTTCATTAATGAAATAGTGTATTATGTGCCTGGCACTCTACAGAAAAATGCAATTAAGTGTTATCTCTTCTAATATAATTGTCTTTTGTATTCACTCTAAAGAGTTCTGGCCTTTTTCTTTTTTCTTTTTTTTTTTTTTCATTTTAAGAGTTCTAACCTTCTAAAATCTGTTCCTGCTCTCAGTCACTGGAGTTGTCCTGTTATGAACCCAATTTTAAGAATTAAAAACAGTGACGTCAACTTAAACTTCTACTTACAACATTGTGTGATCTTCTGGATATTGGAAGAGATACGCTGGGCCAGTAGGGCAGGGTCACCACCAACACCCGGAGTGTAAGACATAGCTGATTTACTTATTCACTAATTTCATCAGATGTCACCTAAGCAGTCACCTAAAAAACAGAAAGCACATAATTGTATTTTTAAAGCATTGGCCTAAATTTCAAAATTATCAATCTGGGAGGTTGATTAACCTAACAGGGTTGAAATATAGCAAAGGGACACATCAAATAGAAAAATTCTCATGGCTTTCAAAAATACTGGCTTTCAAAGGACACAGTCATGTTAAACAATTAAAATAAGGTTCAAACTGTACATTCCCTTTGAAAACTTTTAAGTAAAAGTAACCAAATCCCTTTTACGTGTATATTCTTAATTGTTTATATATTTTCTCCTTAACTGAACTGCAAGCAACTATAAAGCGGGGCCCACATGCTATTTATCTTTCTTTCTCCAACATTTAAAACAACTCCCGACACAGAACAGCTATTTACATATCTATTAAATGGTACACAAACTGCAGGGTGTCCCCAGAAATGTCACCATATCTAATTTAACACACACAGGAAGAGCTTAGGAATATATGACTAGCGGGTGTCCAATTTTAATAGGAAAGGTCCACTTTGAGAGAGGCACAGCTGACAAGTGAGGAAAAAAAAAAAAAAAAAAGGAATGTTCCATAAAATGCTCATCACACCTTCCAACAGAGCAAAGAGAACAGCTCTCCTCTTCCCGAGGCTGGCATCAGGACAGGAAGCAAAGCTGGGGCACCGCGACAGGAAGGAGGCAAGAAGGAATTTTCTTGTTCAGTCCACACACCACACACCTCTTGGGGTTTGGAAAAAAGGATGGAAAGGGTGTCCCTGCATACAGGACTGTGTCCAGCACAGACTCAACGCCACGCCCATCTTTCCACCGAGCACGCTGCAGGCTGCAAAGTTGCAGGCAGGCAATTTGTCCGGCAGCTCTCTGCTGAGAGTCAGCTACATGCCTGGCATCAAACGGGCACTAGGGAGTCGCAAGCGAACAAAACAACAAACATAAAGAATCTGCCTAATTCAAGTGTGTCATTTAGAAGACTGGATAAAGTAAAACAGCAAAAGCAACGTAAATCAGCAAAAGGTCATGTGCAGGCAAAAGTGAGAGGCTGGGAAAAGGAAATTTCACTATGGCTCCTATCTAGAAAGAATTAACAAAACACAAGCAGAAGATCTGGATACTGGGCATCCAGAGAGTGACTAAGGCAAAGACATGAAGCCTGGGATGGGTAGACAGAACATACGCAAAGGGCAAACTCAGTGTGTCATTTCTCAAAGAAAGGGGTGGGTGCCAGTCAACCCTGGATCAGATGATTCATGGTGGGGACAAGTGGGAGACAGCATAGAAAGAGAGGAATGACCCAACGTGTATTGCATATCTGTGAAATGAAAAGCATTTCACGTAGATTGTCTAATTTAATTTTCAAAATCTCCTCTTTAAAGTAGATAGTAGCAAATAAACCTTGTTTTAACAATGAGCAAACTGAGGTTAACAAAGATTAAGTAACGATAAAGGTAATTGAACCCACCTACCAGCTGGACGTGGGGTTCAGCCCCAGGGTTTTGGTTCCAAAGCTACCCATGACAGCTACCACACAAAACTAAAGTCACGAAAGAGGGCGCTGGAAACTAGGGTTAGATTGAATATATCGCAATAAGAAAGCACTGGAGATTTCTGGCAGGGGAGAAGAGGGCACAAGGAAATGTGTGTCTTGTTCTTAGGGTCGGTGCCGGCAGGAAGTGCATGGGTAGAACTTTTGGGATAAGTAGATCAGTACTGGCTCCATGTCGGAAAGTGGTGCATCGTGGAACGTGCCTGGCCACCCTGGAATTCCTGGAGCTTTTAGGTACTCTTCATTCTCCTTCATTGATCCACAGGTCCTATTTATCTATTCCGGCCCTTCGGATCTCACCAAGTCATCCAGAGAGACCCAAATCTCAACTCAGGTGGTAGAACTGCTTCGGCAGGTGGCAGATAGCTTGGCACTTAGGCCTGCAGCCACCTAAAGAGCTGGGGCCCAGAGAGGAGAAGACCGGACCTGGGGATTCAATGAAACCAACACTATCACAAGCATCCCACAAACCACCAATTAGATCTCTAAATTCTGCATGGTTTTTTTTTTTTTTTTTTTTTTTTTTTTATTTACAGTAAGAGCCTGAGATAGAATTCAAAACCACAGGATTCACCCATTTAAAGTGTACAATCCCATACACCTGAATCTAATATAACACTGTATGTTAACTACACTGGAATTAAAATTTAAAAAAAAAAAGCAATTCTATTGGTGTTTTATTTTATGAAAAAAAAATTTTAATGCTTATTTTTGAGAGAGAGAGAGAGAGAGAGCACAAGCAGGGGAGGGCAGAGAGACAGGGAGACACAGAATCTGAAGTAGAATCCAGACTCTGTGCTGTCAGCACAGAGCCCAACGCTGGGCTCAAACTCACAAACTGTGAGATCATGACCTGAGCCAAAGTTGGATGCTCAACTGACTGAGCCACCCAGGCGTCCCAAGCCTACTGGTGTTTTTAGAACATGCATAAACTTGTGTAGCCATCACATCACTTTTAGAACATTTCATTACCCTCAAACAAAGCCCACACCTACTAGCAGTCACTTTTCATTTCTCTGCAACCTCTCCAGCTGTAGGCAACCACTAATCTATGTTTTCATAGGTTTGTCTATTCTGTACATTTCCTATGAATAGAATCATATAATGAGCTCTCTCGTGACTGGCTTCATTCTCTTAGCATGTTGCCAAGGTCCATCCATATTTTGGCATGGATCAATACATCATTCCTTTTCACTGCCAAATAATACTTCACTGCACAGATAGGAGCAATTCTCTCCTGGCTCAATGACATCTTTCTTTTTCCTTTTCCTCTATCAACTAGATCTCTAGAAAAACTGTCTCACAGCCAACACAGACATAATGAATGAGGAAATGTTTCTCATTGACTCTCTTCGGGAGGCTCCTTCCTAAACATACATAGATTTATAGCATTCCCCTTAAGCCTCAAAACTCATGCAAGCCTAACCTAAGCCTTCTCTGTGTTTTTTTCAAGGCCCCTCTTTTTCCTCTTCAGAGAATTAACCAATTATTTACAAACACTACCAGTTTTCCTCATCTCTTTACTCAAGCAACTAAATTAGTGAAAGTTCCTACAGGTGAGATAACTGGGCTCCATTCATCCAAAGAGCTGTTGCTGCTGCTGGATTGGCTGGAATTTCTTTAAAGAAAGGGCACAGTGACTGTTAACTCAGCTCTGTGTTGAGTGAAGAATGAAAAGAAATTTGCAAATGATGGAAGAGAAAGATACACAAAAATTCAACAAGATTAACCATGGCTAACTGGTATTTCCAAAGCATTGTTTTACATTTATTTTCTCAGTTGATTCTTACAACAAATCTCTGAGGTAGGTTCACTTGTAATTCTGATATTTCACATGAAAAAATTGAGGCATAACAAGAATAAGTAACCTGCTTAATCTAAGAGCTAAAATTTGAAACTACATCTTACAGCCCATATTTTTAAAACACTAAACCATATTGCTTCATTGTGTAACAAAAACTCAGGGCAGGTGAGCCCAATCCATTAACTTTTTTGCAGACTCTACTCTTAGGATGAAGAAACAGACCTGGGATGACTATATGAGTAGATCAAGGTAACAACAGATGAATAGCTCAGTCCTTTTCTCTCTTATTCTGCCAATAGTGATATCTAAGAGACAACAATGGTTGGTCTTTCTGATGACAAAACATGAGAAATAAAGGAGCCAAATGACTTTACTGCAAAAACATATATACAGATAGATGGACTATAATTATAGCTAACTATAAATTGACATCAAAAGCTTATGATCATTGCATTTTGGCCTGGAATCAACCACGTTATTCTGATAGCTGGTGTCTACTTCAGTCTCCAGCACCTGGCTGGAGTTAACAAGCACTAAAGCACTGTTGATGAATATTTTTGAAAGAACAATCAGAATTCCCAGTTTTATTGCTCAGAATAACAATAACTCATTATCTATACCGGCTCTATCAAGTCCTCAAGTATAACATGTGAGGCTAGTAGTTTATAACAGCCACTATAGAAATATAGAACATTCTACCACAGCATAAAGTTCTATTGAATAGTGATCATGTAGACATCTCAGCAATTACTTTTCTATGAAAACATATAAACACTATAAAGGGAAAGAAGGAAAGAGAGTATCAAAGTGCAATACTCATAATGAGGATATTCTCAAGACTTTCTGGAGAGCACAAATTAAAGAACAAAGGGAATTGTGAAATTGTAATTGTCAAACACTTCCCCCAGGTAATACCGGACACGTTGCAGAATCCTAGATTCCCATTAAGCATACATCTCATGCTCTGTAAATCGAACACAAACGGAGCTATAGAAATAGTTTCACTTTTTGAAGTGGGAGTACGAGCATAAAACACTGGACTTCCCTCCACCCCTTGCGCCCAAAATATACGTTCCCAGAGGGGCAAGGCTGTGTATTTTTTGTGAGCTACTCTAGTCTCACTACCTGGTTATGTAAGAGGTGCTTAATAAATATCTGTAGACTGAATGAATAAATGTACCTATTTCCTAAAAGAACACATACCTAGTCTGAGGATAAATAATACCAATTCTAAGATGTTAAATTCCAGTGTCTTCTTTTAGATCCTAAATGTACAGGCTTACTACTGCCTTAGGGCCTTTGAGGAGTGCCGTTTTCTATCCCTAGAAGGCTCTTCCCGTGATCTCCACATGACTGGCTCCTTTACTCCAGCAAAGTCTCATCGCATGCTAGAGAAGTCTTTGCTGACTATTCGGATCTGAAGTGAGAAGTCACCACTCTTGCCACTTTCTGTTGATCTAATTTCCTTTATCATGGTGCTAATCGTCATTTAAAACGATCTAGTTAGGGGCGCCTGGGTGGCTCAGTCGGTTAAGCATCCGACTTCGGCTCAGGTCATGATCTCACCGTCTGTGGGTTTGAGCCCCGCGTCGGGCTCTGTGCGGACAGCTCAGAGCCTGGAGCCTGCTTCAGATTCTGTGTCTCCCTCTCTCTCTGACCCTCCCCCATTCATGCTCTGTCTCTCTCTGTCTCAAAAATAAATAAACACTTAAAAAAATTAAAAAAAAAAACCTTTAAAAAAAAATAAAATGATCTAGTTAGTGTGTTGTTTATTATCTGTCCCTACCTTGGGGATATAAGCACAAGACAACCTTGTCACCTTGTGGAATTTGCAGTATCAGGTGCATAGACGTTCCATGAACATGAAGGTGATCACTCTATGGCCGTGAGCATTCTCTATCTAAACCAAATTAACCCAATACTTTAGCTCAGCATCTCTGTCCGTTGCACTATTATACTATTCGGTTTCATTCACAATACCAAGGATTACTTTTCACCCTTCTCATACACTAAACTTTCAAATGAAATGGAATCATGGCAAACTTTACTCAGACTCCCTGCAGATGTTTCATATAATTTATTTTTCCACCCCCAGCACTGAACTAAAGTTTGGTATCCTAACCAAAACTATATATAACTGTTTTATCGGGAGCAGCACAAACCAAAAGTTGATACAACTGCGTTATCGGGAGTAGCACAAGTAAAAAGCTTAAGAAAAACGATGCAATCATTAATGGGTTACAATGGTATTATATTAACTTCTACAGAAAGTTTGAAACTAGAGCATAATTCTTAATTAGTCACAGTCTGAGACGAACTTCTCAAGGCGGCCTGAAAAGCAGAGGGCGTCCACATCACAAGACACTGCTGAACACCTGCTAGAAGTCTCTGCCCGCGTGAGGCTGAGGCTGCCCCCAGAAGAAACGTCCACCTGCAACATTACTCAACAGCACACCACTTCATAATCATTTTCTTCCAGATTCTGTTCGAGTTTTAAATTATATACAGTTACAGCTAAAATACAATTATCTGAATTAAACAAAATATGTATAGAAGAGCCAAACAAATACAAGAAACTTGAGAGGAAAAACAAACAAATAAAGCATTTGACCAGAAAGGTAATGTTATTTTTTCCTCTGTGTCTGAATTTTTACAAAGTAACGACCTAAAAAACAAGAAGCCGGGGTTCCGGGGAGGACCTTGAAATATTTTACGTGTTTTTAAAGGTCTTCACGTAAACCAATTAATGACGCGTACGGGGAAGATCAAAGAAAGTTAGCTCGTCTTCAGGCCAAACAAAACCAACTACAAGCTGCCCCCGAATAAATGCATATGGTTCCTTTACTGCAGCATCTATTTTCAGTTCCTCTGTATTCGGGAAGAGAACTTTAAACTGTGTCTTCTAACTCTGTAAGTTGCAAAGAGGAAGAGGTCACTCGAAGTCCTGCTCGCTCCAGGCAGAAGCAGGATTCCGGAGCTCCGCCCCAGCGGGCCCCGGCGCCGGCCCCGCCCGAGGGTGCGCGGGAGCCAGCGCGGCCGGGGAGGCGGCGGGGATGCGGCGCTGCGGGCGCAGGGCTCGCGGAGCCGGCAAGGCCGGCGGGACCCGCTTGACCGGGGGCGTGAGCAGCGGTGGCGCTCCGGGGCTGGGGCAGCGCCCGCCTTCCGCCTCCCGACCACAGCCGCAAAGCGCAGGGCGGCGGCCACCTGACCATGCTCACAAACAAGGAGGCGCGGCAGCCGCCGGGAGTTCGCGCCTCTGGGGCTCCGGGCCAGGGACCACCCCCCTCCCCAGGTTCCTCTTACCCCAACCTCCTCGGCTTTCTCCTCCTCCTCTGCCGGCCCCAGGCACCCACCGGCCCCAGAGCCCCCAGCTAGATTCTCAGCTGATGGGCGGTGGCGCTGGGACGCCCAGTGCGCATGCCCGCAGTACTGCGCTAGGAAGGAGGAGGGCCTCGCTCCCTTCCCGTTGGCCAGCGGGATTGAGTGACAGCCGTTCTGCTACGCCCCCTGGGTCTCTAAGCTGGGAATGGGGGTACTAAGAAAATTGAAAGGGAGGTTGTTTTTTGTGTTTTTTTGTGGGTTTTTTTTTTTTTTGAGGCCTTGAATTATGGAAGGCTAACGCCTTAGCCAACCTGCATTAAACAAGGTGAGGGAATGAAGCAGCCGTCTTTATCGGGTGATGGCGGCCTCCCTACACTCGGGTCTTGAGCCCGCCCCATCAGGTCCTGCCCATCTTGTCCTTAGTCTGCAAGTAGAACGTTTTCACAGATCCATTAAAAAATGCTAACGCAAATATGCAATCCTGGCAGGAACAATGACAGAATAAGTGAAGAGTCACCTCCGTGTGCCCACTTAGTAGACAAGTTTTCATAGCATGTACAGGCCATTCTAAGAATTTCTGAAGGATAGAGAGTAGTTTTAACGAGGTTTGAAAAGAGCAGAGAATGTTCTGATGATAAATATTCAAACGTAATGTAATTGTTAGGTAAAAGCATCGATTGCTTTTGGTGAAAGACATATTCGGCAAATTAATTAGAAGATGAAAAGACTTGGCCTTTGCCTGTATTAAGGCCTCACTATTTTCTGAAAAGATCTTAAGGACATGAAAGGTCTAGATGCACTAACGCGATAAAAACCACAACCAGGATATTTTGAATTGGTACCCCCTGAGAAAATTCTAGGTTGTTTAGCATTATACATACATATATACGTAAGGGAGTGAGGTCAGACAGCAATAAGAAACACAAGGGTCTCTCGGGTTATTTTTAATTGTTCTACGTTTAACAGAAAAATGGGAACAAGAGATATTTCCTATTTCACATCTTTCCTGAAGAAAACTACAGTGCAAGTGTTCTAATAAACGACAACTAATATTCTGCCTCTGAAAAAGGGACAATAGAGTGAGAATACTGCCCAAACAGAAGGCACTCATCCCACCTAAAGACAGCACAATTCAGCTAGCACCAAGTGTGGACTTCTAGGAAATTCAGATTTTTATGTGAAGTGCCCTTTTTCAATATTTTAAAAATTTTATAAAACATTCTGAAATCAGATGAAGTAGGTATTTCAACTTCTATAACAGGCAATAGTTTCAACCATAGAGTATTAAAAAAAAAAAAAAAAAGCCGAGGGGGCCTTATAGAAAATCTAGCTTTACTTCCTCATTTAGGAAGAAGATTATAGAAACTGAAAGCCAAAGAAACTTCATCAAAACACACAAATAATTATGAGCGGCACAGGTCCAGATGACTTCATTCAGAATCCCCAATTCTTCCCACCATTATCTTCCACTCAACAAATATTCATTGAGAACCTGTCGTGTGCCAGGGACTGTTGCCAGAGCAGCACATATCCAGGTGAGTAAGGTGTATAGTATTTTCCCTCAAGGAACTTAAGGAGTGAGATTCTTCCCAGGATAGTGGAAGAGGTGCTGTGATAAAGATTTAGTAGGCAAGTGCAAACTTTTAGGGATCTCTGTATAATTTTATTTAGATGAAGCATAGGAGATGGGCTGGAGGGACATAAGATTGGAAAGGCAGGTGGAGTTTATACAATGAAAAGCCTCTACATCGTGTTAGATGAGTATTTATGAGGAGTTAAACTATTAAAGGATTTTAAGCCAAAAGTGTGATGTGCTCATAATTCTATTTTATGAAGAAAACTCTGGAGGGATGGGGGAAATTTAAAGGAAATAACATTGAGAATGGAGAGGAAGGGAGAGAGAGAGAGAGAGAGAGTCAGAGAGACTGCAGCCTTTTAGAAGGCTACTGGAATAGTAGCACATCCCCAATTTAGAATGTCTCCAATAGCAGAGATGTTGAAGGACTTCCTAAGGCAAATGCATTGGGAAAGAAACAGTAAGGCCTGCTTTGCAAAATATTTAGGGAGACTTGGAAATTAGATACGAAAAATGGAAGAGAGGGCTACTATTTTCAGGACTTGCAAAACTGAGTTGAATATGATGTAGTTATCTGAGATCTAACATTGCTAATAAAGTAATTGCAGTTTGAGGACGAAGGTGGTGGAATGGGGGAGCGAAGCTACCTACGTTTAGCTTTGGACGGGTTGTAGTTAAGATCCTGGGGAAGTGATATCCACTTTTGAGATGTGCCTCCCTTCAAGCACCCCCCGGGTACTTGAAAAACGTGAACTGGAGTTCAAAGTAGAGTTCTGGCTGGAGCTGTGGGAGGAGATGAGGTCACTAACTTTAAGTATGGACTGTTACGGACTCCTGGGTTTAAGGGGAGCTGAGAAAGAAAAACTCTGAAAAGGAGTGATCAGAGAGTTAGGAAGTAAACCAGGAAAAGGTGAAGTAGAGAATGAAGGAAAACATTTCAAAAAGAGGAAATGCTCTATGATATCACATGTTACAGAAAGTTCAAGTAAATTAAGAGCCAAAAGTTGTGCATTGGACTTGAGAATTAGGAAATGGTTGGTGAACAGGAAAAGGAATTTCAATCATTCAAGGAACTATCATGAAAAGAACTCATAAGGCCTGATGCATATTTCAAACTTCCTGTTTCCTTTGAGAGAACCCAGGGCTTTGGGAAGGAAGAAATGCAACAGAAAACCTGAGGCTAGGTGGCCTCCTTAGGTTATGCTTCTGCTTACTGATTGAACCAGGACAGAGGGTCAGCTGTCTGAATCCTCCTCCTGGGCTCTTTCCAATTCCTCATGTTTTAAAATATGTTATGAATGGACTCCTTTCGGGTCTTTTGAAAACCTATGAGACGTCACCCCTTTGTATTCAAATGAAAAAAGTACATAGGGTGTGGGTAACCCTGTGAAATTTAGAGGCACAGAGGGAAAATGAATTCCCAAAGCATTCCTGACATTTGGAGTGTCCCATCTGAATATCTACCTGCTACTGAGACAAATTCAGCCAGCGTCCTTGAACCCAGTAGGGCTCAAAAATTCTGCCTATTTAATTGGCAGTCATTTCACTTCTCAAGCGAATCTTTTACGCTTGCAGGAGTTACTTACATGTGAAGCCTTGTAATTGGATTTTTGAGAGCTAGTAATTTTGGGAATTTGGGTCTTATTGGAAAGATTTTAAAGGGCATTAGAAGTCCTTGAGTGGGAATTGTATCAGTGTATTTGTTGTGTCCTTATTAATATAAATACCCCCTCTGCTAGGTAGGATAGGGAACTCTCCCCTGTTCTATCTCTAGCCTTTGGAAGAAAAATTGTAGTGAATGGAAGGGAATAATTACCTGTTCATTCAATAGACCATGAACTAAAAATAATTTTTAAAAAACCACCATGTGATCTTGGGGGAGAGCCAGAGAAGTAAAAGATACAAAAAGAAAAATCTAGCAAGACAAGGAATTTATTGGCAAATGAGAGGTACAAGTTGAGTTGTAAAAGTGTGTTTTTGATTGATAATAAAATGGAAAAACCACAGCTGTTCTAAGAAATCTATGCTAGATTAAAAGGCAGTTTAGGGCGCCTGAGTGGCTCAGTCAGTTAGAGTCTGACTCTTGATTTCAGCTCAGGTCATGATCTCACATTTCATGAGATTGAGCCCCACATTGGGCTCTGAGCTGATAGCAAGGAGCCTGTTTGGGATTTTCTCTCTCTCCCTCTTTCTCTCCCCCCACCCCCAAAAAAATAAATAAACGTAAAAAAAAAAGCAGCTTAAATTAATATCTAATAAATAAGAGTTTGTTTCATTATTCCTTATTTTTAAGCACCTCCATCCATATTCCTCTGCTGTTTGCTAAAACCATCCATGTTCCTCTGCTGTTTTCTAAAACCACACAAGTGCCTAGTGATATGCCAAGTACAGAACAGATTTTTCTGACTTTTAAACACAGGTGTAATAGACATCCCATAGAAATCTTACATGAACAATTATAATATGATGATCTGTATGTTCAATCCTAATTTTGCCTCTAAATTTTGTTGATATGTCCCTCTGTCTGTGTCTCAGTCTACTGCAGCAGCCTCCTCATTGGTGTCTCTATATACGGTTTTACTCAACCTTATTATCCTCAAGGCCACCACTGACCATTGGAAGGAGGGATCTCCATCACTCAGGCTTCATGCTTTCCCCATGCCCCCAAATGTACCCTTAAAAATAAAAGTGGTTGAACTGAGCAGAGGTGGGATGTTGTATAGGTTGGAGGAAGGAATCAGAGAGGGGCATCTATGGAGAACCATCTGGGAAGCCATATTGTGATACATTCTTTATTTCAAAAAAAAATTTTTAATGTTTACTTATTTTTGAGAGAGAGAGAGACAGAGCCTGAGCAAGAGAGGGGCAGAGAGAGAAGGAGACACAGAATCTGAAGCAGGCTCCAGGCTCTGAGCTGTCAGCACAGAGCCCAATGCGGGGCTGGAACTCAAGAACTGGGAGATCATGACCTGAGCTGAATGAAGTCAGATACTTAACAGACTGAGCCGAGCCACCCAGGCGCCCCATATTGTGATACATTCTTGAAGATTCACACAACACATTTGTAAATTAAAGGCTCTGAGATGTGGTTCAGCAAAGTAACAAGGATAACTTTCTTTCTTTGTTTTTTAAGCTTATTTATTTATTTTTAGAGAAAGAGAGCATGGGCAGAGATAGAGGGAGGGAGAGAGTCCCAGGCAGGCCCCATACCATCAGCGCAGAGTTGGATGTGGGGCTTCAATTCACAAACTGTGAGACCATGACTTGAGGTGAAATCAAGAGTCGGACGCTTAACTAACTGAGCTACCCATGCGCCCCAAGGATAACTTTCTTTAACTTAGTTTTTTCTGAATTTTTATTTAATGGCTGTAAGGACCTTCAAAATACGCGTTACAGAAAACATTGCTCTCGGGGCGCTTGGGTGGCTCAGTCGGTTAAGCGTCCGGCTTCGGCTCAGGTGACGATCTCGCGGTTCGTGAGTTCAAGCCCCGCGTCGGGCTCTGTGCTGACAGCTCAGAGCCCGGAGCCTGTTTCAGATTCTGTGTCTCCCTCTCTCTCTGACCCTCCCCCATTCATGCTCTGTCTCTCTCTGTCTCAAAAATAAATAAACATTAAGAAAACATTGCTCTCAAAATCAGGTCCAAACCCCTTCTCATGGTGCATTAATAGGGTGACTGGTCATATGTCCTAGTTTGCCTAGGACAGTCCTAGTTTATGCTTGTTGTCCCAGTCTCTTGTCTGCTGAGCACCCCATTTCATTCTCAAAAGTGTCCCCGTTAGATAATAAATTACATGGGTCACTTTATATATAAGGACCTACCTGATTTGGACCCTGCCCTTCCCTGCATTGAAATTTATGTTTTGGAATATGCCAGCTTAAAGAACTCCATATTTTTCTGCTCCCACCGCCCTCCTACCAGCGCTAACCACATACCAGGGTTTTTCTTATTTTTGTGCTTTGTTCAGGCAGTTCCCTTGTAAAAGAATTTTTTAAGTTTATTTTGTTTACTTTGAGAGAGAAAGAGAGAACATAAGTGAGGGAGGCCAGAGAGAGAGGGAGAGAGAATCTTGGGGCTCTATCTCATGAACCTTGAGATCAGGACCTGAGCCAAAATGAACAGTTGGATGCTTAACCGACTGAACCATCTAGGTGCTCTTTAGGCAGCTCCCTTTAACCAGAATATGTTCTCTCCTCCTCCTCATTTTTTAAGTAAATTCTTTAGAATAATTGCAGACTTGCAGAAGACTGGCAAAGACAGTAGAGTTCCTTCATATACCCCACCCAGATTCTCCTAATGTGAACTTAATGATGGTGCGTTTGTCAAAACTAAGAAATTAACACTGGTATAATAGTAGCAACTAAACTATTGATTTATCTCATTAATGTCCATTTTCTGTTCCCAATCCAGGATACTACGTTTTACTTACACAGTATGTTTCCTTTGTCTTCTCCGATCTGTGACAGTTTTCTGTCTTTCCTTTTTTGTTGTGACGTTGTCAAATTTTTTTAGAATGCGCCTCAGTTTAGGTTTGTCTGATGATTAGACTGGACTGTAGATTTTTGGAAGGAATACCATGGAGGTGGAGTGTTCTTTTCATATCTTGTCATGGGATACGTGGTATCAGCAGGATCTATTACTGGTGATGTTAATCTCGATCACTTGGTTAAGGTGATGTTTGTGAGGTTTCTCCAAAGTGAAGTTGGTATTTTTTCCATTTCCATATTATATACTCAGTAGAAGAGAATCACCAAGTCCAGTTCACAAGTAAGAGGAGGAGGATTGAATTTCACCTCCAGAGGGGAGAAATGTTAAAAATTTATGCACATATGTTGAAACTATGACAGTACTTAATAAATATTTGAAGAAAGTTTCTTTGAGGCTGTGCATATATCTAGCTTTCCCTTAAAGTTTTGCCTACTGGTTTTCGCATTCATCAGTATATTTTGCCTACAACAGCTTTTACTGTTGTGTTCTAAAAGTGATTCTCTATTTCTTCTGTAAGGAATATTTGTCACTTCTCCCAAATTTATTTTTTTTCAAGAATTTATTTATATTGGGGAACGTGGGTGGCTCAGTTGGTTGAGCTTTGGACTTTGGCTCGGCTCATGATCTTACAGTTCATGGGCTCGAGCCCTGCGTCAGGCTCTAAGCTGACAGCTTAGAGCCTGGAGCCTGCTTCAGATTCTGTGTCTCCCTCTCTCTGCCCCTCCCTTGCTCGTGCTCTCTGTCTCTGCCTCTCTCTCTCAAAAATAAACATGAAAAATAATTTTTGTATCAATATAGATTTATATATATTTATTTTACTTTTTATGTTATAATTAAGTTACTTTCACCATTGGGGATATTTTTAGGTTAGTTCCTATGTCATTTTTTTTTTCCTAGCACTTCTTTACTTGTTACAACAAGTTGCTCCAAGCTCAGTCATTTTACTATGGAGCTATTGTCCCTTTCATCAGAAAATTATATTTAGAGACCAAGGTCTGGATGCTCGCCTTCTCATTGTACTGGGGTGTCATTACTTTTATGCCCTCTCAATGGACAGAGCTAGGAAATCTATGCATATTAACTCATGCATACACATGTATCCATAATTTTATCTGGTTCTATCTATCTATCTATCTATCTATCTATCTATCATCTATCTATCTATCAACATAAGTTCACATAGGTATTTCCAACTCTAATCTGACATCACAGCGTTATTTTTACCTTTCCCTGCTTCCCTAATTGTTAGCATATTTCTCTAACAGTGAGGAACCTGGCTCTCCTCATCTATAACTCAAGTACTTACTTGTGCAATGTAGCTTCAGAATTCTTGTTGTTTTAATTTATTTTAATGTTTAATTTTGAAGCAGAGAGAGAGAGACAGAGCGTGAGCGGGGGGACTAGCAGAGAGAGAGGGAGACACAGAATCTGAAGCAGGCTCCAGGCTCTGAGCTGTCAGCACAGGGCCCGATGCGGGGCTCAAACTCACAAACTGTGAGATCATGACCTGAGCCGAAGTCAGATGTTTAACCAACAGAGCTACCCAGGTGCCCCATTTCAGAATTCCTAATTCACAGTTCTGTGAATTAAAAACTGGAGGACAGTGTTTATGGGCAATTCTTTTTGTCGTTAGCCTTACAGTATGGAGTCAAAACAGTGTTTTCCCAAAATTACCAAGATCAGTTATTTTTCCTCACTCCCTTCATTGAAGTTGTTATATTTGTGTTGCAGTTAGATTCATTTGTCACACATCTGCATTCCACCTGAGAGTCACCAAGTTTTATTTATTTATTTATTTATTTATTTATTTATTTATTTATATTTTTTAGAGAGAGAGAGCATGAGCGGGGAAGAAGAGCAGAAGGAAGAGAAGAAGGGAGGGAGGGAGGGAGAGAGAGAGAGAGAGAGAGAATACTGATCCCATGAGCTTGATCCCATGACCCTGGGGTCATTACCTGAGCTGAAATCTAGTTGGACATTCAACCAACTGAGCCAACAAGGCACCCCAATTTTTTTAATTTTAAATTTGAGTGAAGCGTACACTTTGTGGTACATAGTTCTATGGATTTTTGAAAAAAAAATTTTAATGTTTATTTTTGAGAGACAGAGACAGAATGCGAGTGGGTTAGGGGCAGAGAGAGAGGGAGACACAGAATCCGAAGCAGGCTCCAGGCTCTGGACTCTCAGCACAGAGCCTGGTGCGGGGCTCAAACTCACAAGCCATGAGATCGTGACCTGAGCCGAAGTCGGGAGCTCAACCGACTGAGCCACCCAGGTGCCCCAGTTCTATGGATTTTTGACAAATGCATGGAGTGACCCCAGGACCATGCAGAACAGTTTTATCTCCCTAAAAATTCCCTTTTGCTGTAACTTTTAGTCAGTTTCTCCCCAGCCTTTGTCAACCACTTATGTTTTCTGTCCCTATAGTTTTGCCTTTTCCAAAACAGAAATTGATACAATATGAGGTCTTTTGGACCTGACTTATTTCATTTAGCAGCTTTTTTTTTTTTTTTTTTTTTTTTTTTTTTTTCCCCAGAAAGGCAGACTGCCGCAGGCAGCACTTCATTTGCATGTGTCTGGAGTCTTGGAACCTTGACTACCCTGCTTTCTCCCTACAAAAGGACCCTGAGAGCTTATTTAGAGACTCTAGCAGGGGAGCTCAGCTACCTGTACCTTGACCAAGACCGGCTCTCTCTATTCAGGAGGATCTGACTCTTCAACTGAGTCCGCTGCTTCCAAAGGGACCCACATGCAACGGTGAGGGAGGAAGGGAACATGCACCAATCCAGCCAGATCAGCCGAACCAATGCTGGTGATCAACGGGGTGACAGATGTCGCACAACCTACCAGCATTCTTTCAAATACATCCATGTTGTTATAAAAATCAATAGTTTGTTCTTTTCTAAGGCTGAGCGGTATTCCATTGTTTGCATGTAACGCTGTTTATTCATTCACTTCCTGGTCGTTTCTAAGTTAGCAATTATTATTTATTTTTTTAAAATTTTTTTTAAAATGTTTATTTATATTTGAGACAGACAGAGACAGAGCATGAACAGGGGAGGGGCAGAGAGAGGGGGAGACACAGAATCTGAAACAGGCTCCGGGCTCTGAGCCATCAGCACAGAGCCCGACGCGGGGCTCGAACTCACAGACCGTGAGATCATGACCTGAGCCGAAGTCGGACGCTCAACCGACTGAGCCACCCAGGCGCCCCTAAGTTAGCAATTATTAATAAAGCTTCTATAAATATCAGCAGACAGGTAAATTCAATTTACCCAAGTGAATTTACCCAATTCACTTGGGTAAATATCTGGAAGTAGGATTGTTGGGTTGTATATGTTTAATTTTGTAAGAAACTGCCAAATTGTTTTCCAAAGTTGTTTTGCCATTTCCAAATTGTTTTCTATTCCCACCAGCAACGAATGAGGATTTTTGTAGCTCTAAATCCTTGTCATCATTTGATATTGTTACATTTTCCTTTTATTTCTTTTTAAGTTTCAAATTTAATTTTAACTTGCATTCTATTAGGTATGTAGTGGCAACTTGTGGTTTTATTTTTGTTACTTTTTTTTTAATGTTTAATTATTTTTCGAGAGAGAATGAGAGACAGAATGCAAGTGGGGGAGGGGCAGAGAGAGAGGGAGACACAGTATCCGAAACAGGTTCCAGGCTCTGAGCTGTCATAACAGAGTCCGATGCGGGGATCAAACCCACGAACCACAAGATCACGACCTGAGCAGAAGTCAGATGCTTAACTGACTGAGCCACCCAGGCACCCCTTGTTTTAATTTCGTGTCCATAATGATATTGAATGTTCTTTTTAGAAGCATATTTGAAATCCGTATTTATTTTTTAGTGAGGTGTCTGTTCAGATCTTTTGCCTATTATTTTTATTGTTGAGTTGTCTTCCTATCATTGAGTTTGAAAAGTTCTTCATATATTTTGGTGCTTTATCAAATATGGCATTTGCAAATATTTCCTCCCATTTTACAGATTGTCTTTTTGTTTTCCTTACAGTGTCGTTCACAGAGCAAAACTTTTTAATTTTGATAAAGTCCGATTTGCCTCATTTTTCTTTTATGGATCAGGCTTTTAGTGTTGAATCTTTCATCACCAAACCCAGAATTACGTAGATTTTTCTCTTATATTTTTTTCTCTTTTTAAAAAAAAATATTTATTTATTTTTGGGAGATTGCAAGCAGGGGAGGGGCAGAGAGAGGAGTACAGAGGATCCCAAGTGGGCTTTGCACTGACAGGCTCACAGCAGCGAGCTGGACATAAGGTTGGAACTCACCAACTGGGAGATCATGACCCGCATCGGACACTTAACTGAGCCACCCAGGTGCCTCTCTTATATTTTCTTCTTAAAGTTGTATGGTTTTACATTTTACTATAACCCATATTGAATTAACTTTTGTATAATATATGAGGGACATATCAAGGTTCTTTTTTGTTTACTTTTTTTTTTTTTTTTTGCCTATGGATATGTAATTATTCTAGAACCATTTGTACAGAAGACTATCCTTTCTCCATTGAATTGCCTTTGCACTTTTGTCAAAAATCAGTTGCCTGCATTTATATGGATCTATTTCTGTTCCGTTCTGTTTCGTTGATCGATGTGTCTACTGTCTCACCAACATCATGCTGTTTTAGTCACTGAAGCTCTGGAATAAGTTTTGAAATTGGGTAACATGGAGCTCTGGTTTATTATTTTTTTTACCCAGTGTTATTTGGCCATTTCAGTTCCTTGGACTTTCTGCACAAATTTTAGAAGCACCTCATCAATATTTACAAAATCTTGCTGGAATTTTGGTGGGGATTGCTTTGAATTGACAGAATGCATTTAGAAGAATTGACAATATTGAGACTTTCAACTCATGAACATAGTATATCTCTTCATTTATTTGTATTTTATTTAATTTTGTATCAGTGTTTTATAATTTTCAGTATAAAGATCCTACACACGTTTTGCGAGTCAAACATTCATTTATTTTGGTGCTATAATGAACATATTTTTTTAAATTTCAAATTCCACCTGATCTTAACTGATATGTAGAGGTTATTCACATTTAAAGTTATTATTTGAGCTAAAACCTACCAGCTTTCCAAGCATTGTCTGTTCCATTTGTTGTTTCTTCTCCTTTTTCTCTCTTCCCTCGGTTTAATTAAGAATTTTTAAATAATTCTATTTTATCTCCTCTATTGACATTTTTCTAAAAGAAGTATACATACTTCTTTTAGAATTGATTTATACCTCTTTTAAAAATTAATCTGAATTTACCTTCAAGTAATGTATTTCTGAAGACATTGTAGCAGTGCATTACCAGGTCTTTTTTCTTTTTTCTTTTTTTTTCCATTTCTTTTGCTGTTGTTGCCATGCATTTCGCTTTTACGTAGTCTATAAAAACATAATATATTTTTCTACTTTTGATATAGTCATCCATCTTTTAGAGCAATTTAACACGAGAGAAAAAAATGACTTCATTTTGGTAAATTATATTTCTGCATCTCTTTATTTCTTTGCATAGATCCCAGTTTATAGCCTATATTATATTCTTTTTACCTGAATGATTTTTGTTTTCATCTTGGAGTGAAAAAGACAAGGAAAGCAGAAAACTTAAACAATGATTTATATTTATGACACATGTAGAGGAGGGGGAAAAAGCTTTTCCTCTACTCTCTTAATTCAATAACTGGGGCTTGTGGATTAAGCCAATAAAAGACAGATTCACAGGGCAAAAAGGTTGATTTTGCATGCATATAGGAGCCCACAAAGGAAGTGGCTAGCTTGTCAAATGGATAGAGCTGAAGGCTTATATACCTGACTCGGCAGGGGAAAGGTAGGGAAGAGAAAAGACTTATGAGGAAAAAAAAATAGGTTTAGTTAGGAAAAACAAATAGATTTTTAGGACAATAGACTGGAGATGAGAAAGCTTGTGGTGATGGTTATCTATACAGTTCTGAGCAGTTGTAAAACTCCCTTAGAGAAAGGATTTGGAGTAGCTTATATTCATGTTCTCCTGTCTGAGAGTATAACTGCTCTAAGGGAAATTTTATAGCAGCCTAATTTCTTAGAATGTGTTGCTTTTAGCCAGATAAGAGAAGCTTTGGAAAGGCCACCTCCCTCCCTTTTTTTTTTTCATTTGTTGAATCTCAAATACCTTCAGCTGAAAATCCCCTTCATGTCAAAGTGGTATATTTTGGAGTGGCATATTCTGATCCCCTTGACACAAAAATTCATAATTTCTTCATTAGAATCATCAACAAAGTGAAAGAATGACAAATGAAGAGAAAGTATTTACAGGTTCTAATACAAATGGTTTACATCCTGTTATCATTTGTAAGAAAGACAAATCTCATGTGGTAGAGGCTACTGATACCCCAACTAGATTCCTCTTCAAGGCCACTATAGGCTACTGATACCCCAACTAGATTCCTCTTCAAGGCCACTGTCACCAAACCACAGCTGCCATATGGGCTAAGAACAAATCATACCGGCCTTCTCTGCAGAATTGCCTGTGGCTCAAGGGTGTTGCAGGATTTTTGTTTACCACAATACCTGGGATTTGTTGTCTCGCCTCTTTGAAGAATGGAGAGGTGGCCACAAAATGAGCATAGGCAAAAGTTTATTAGAGTATAAGATCAGAAAGGAAAAATAGTAGGAAAGCTCTCTTTACAGAGAAGGGACGTTTGAAAGTGAATGGCCGAAGGCTATACGCAAGGGTCTTTGTTTTATAAGGTTCTGGCGAGCCCTCCCCCATCCCTTCCCCCAGTTTCTTCTCAGGTTCTGCCCTTATTGGCTTGATAGCTCTGGGTGCTGGGTTGTCCATTCCTGATGGGCTCTTTTCCATTGCACGAGGAGGGTCTATGGCTGTACTTAGGTCTTTTGTCAAATTCCTGAAGAGAAACCTGAGGGGGCAAAGGTGGGGTCTGTTACATTCTTAAGAGGAACCTCATGCCTGAGGGGCATTGCTGTGGTCAGACACTCCCAGCATTGTTCCCAAATAGGTGTTTTTCCCCACCCAGGGACCTCAGGCCCTAATCTTTCTCTGTCTGCTGAATCGTATTTTTTCCTATCATAAGGGAGCTGTCCCACTCAGGAGCAACATTCCCTGACTCAAGGACTCTGTTGGTGACTGATTGACATCAACTCCTGGGCTTGTGGTGGAACCAATTCTGTGGTTCTGTGGTGTGGTGTGGCTTGTGTTCCCGATCTTCCATTTGGGATGGACTGAAGCTCTCTGCAGAAGAGACCACATTCCCAGCTTGCCCTTTGCTCATCCAACTTTCCTAAGTCCCTCTCTCCTGTGAGTATTCTCCCTAACTTGTCTTGTTCCTCACTTCAGTTTCTGCACTGAGAGAAACAGCCTAAGACATCGCACTAGAAAAATTAACAAAAGTTCAGAATGGACAATTCACAGAAGTGTCTTAATCTGTTTCCTAAAAAATAGAGCCAAATTTTACATACTAAAGCTTTTTTTTTAATTGAAATATATTTGACATGTAACAGAGTAAGTTTAAGATGTACAACCTGTTGTTTTGATACATTTATATATTGCCATATATTGCCATTGTATTGTTAGCCAACACCTAGATTATGTCACATAATTGCCATTTCATTTTGTGGTGCCAATAATTAAGATCTTGTGTCTTAGCAATATTGAAATAAATTTCTAAGCCCAACATTAAGCCATTCCTACCCGGGATGCATGTGAGCAAACCAAAGCTTAGATTAACTTTTGTGTCCTTGTATATGCTCTGCTTGACCAGAGAAGCAGCATTTCCAGTCAGCCAATCCCCAAATGCCCATCCAACTGTGGGCCTCTTCACTCCAAACAAGGTTGGCTATGTGGCCCCAGTCAATCGGATATTTTTTTTCTCTTCATTGTTCTTTACTCTTCATCCTATAAAAGTTTTCTGCCTTCCACCCCATTTTGCAGCTCTCTGAAAGGAGACTGTCCACTACATGAAGTGTTTCTTTTTAATTTTTATTTTTTATTTGAGAGAGAGTGTGTGAGAAGGGAAGGGGCAGAGAAAGAGGGGGGGGGGAGAGGGAGAATCTTAAGCAGGCTCTATGCTTAACACGGAGCCCGATGCGGGGCTCAATCCCATGACCCTGGGATCATGACCTGAGCCGGGATCAAGAGTCAGACGTTCACCTGACTTGAGCCACCCAGGTGCCCCATGAAGTATTAAATAGCTTTTGTTTCTATCACTTAAACTGTCTTCTTTAATCATTTCTTAATAGCAAGTTTGATGTTTATAATGCAATATTGTTGTCTCTAATCACTACACTGTGCTCCAGGTTATTTGTCTACTGGTTGCAAGTTTGTATCTTTATGCAACATCTCCTTTCCTCCCCCATCCCCATAGTAAAGCTTTACAGTAATCCTAGGGGAGCAGGAGCAAGGGGAAAGGGGAAGCCAGGCAGGAGAGAGGGAGAGAAATATAAAGTGGCACATCACCAAGAAAGCATGGCTTAGGCAGTTGGGACCAGTGGCGTGGGACATCTTCCAGATCGGCCTTTCAGATACCCACAGTGATTTGGAACCAAATCTGGAGAAGCTTGAGGGAAAGGGGAGGAGGGAGGAGTATTTAAGTTTGCTTCCCTTTCGTCTTTTGATTTTCATGGACCAAAGGTCACCCCATGGGGCGTTTAAGTCCCTCTGCACTTTCGGGTTGTGTTACCTAAGTTCTAGAAAGTCAGATCCCAAACAGAACTGTACATTGTTTCAAGGAAAAAGTGAAACAGAGGCTGTGGCCTCTGTGGCTTGGCTTGGCTTGTGGCTGTGTCCTGTTGTTGCTGTGGCTCACTCAGGGCCCACAATGAAGGCTTTGCAGAAACCCATGTTCATGGTAAGCATGTTGAGAGACCCAGCACTGTTGAACCAGTGTTGACCCGGTGGCTGGATCTTCTGGGAACAAATGGCTGGAATCCACTGGGAGTGAGCGAATCTGGGAAGGTTTGTAAACTGAATGAGAGACACCAAAATAGCCAATAACCACACCTGGAAAGCAAACAAAATTACGCAAAGGAAAGTGAACCAAAACAAGCTGTTTTGCCGTCAACGTTTTGACGTGTCAAGTAAAAAACAAATCTGGACTTAGTAAGGAGAGACTTAACTTAAACGTTATTGCAATGGGGGGAAGAGGCTGTTGTGATGGGGAGAACCCTCTGACCATAAGATCTGCAAATGTCTCAGGAGTCAGGCCATACGACTTTTCTTTTATAGATGGGAGTAAACAGAACTAGAAAGAACTGGGTGTGAGCATTTGGAGTGGGTAGGAAAACAAGATTGGAAAATGTTTTACCCTGAGACGGGTCTATTCAGCTGGAGAGGCCAGCTGTGTGCTGGCTCAGGCTGAGGGTGGTGGACCAAAGTTCAGGTACCTGGGGAAGGAGCAAGTGTTAAGCAAAGTTTGGTTAACAAGCATTTTGTTCCAGCTGATCTGTAGAGACCAGAAGTTCAGCTAATCATTTATGAAGCAAAGAATGGGAACCTTTTCTTTCCGGCCTTGTCATAGGTAAATGTGGGGGGGGGGGGGGGGGGGGGGGGGGAGACATCTGTGAGTCTTATCTGTGTCATATAAGGAAGGGTGGTTATTTCAATAAGTCATTTCCCAGAACACCAAAGGTGCGAGGACCTTAACCATAGCTGTTTTCCAAGATCACGGAGCTCAGGTAAAATCCACCGTTGTTAGACCTAACAGACTGACAATACGAGAAAGAATAATAATAACACAGTACTGACAGGTGTAGGTGTATGGGGAGAATGGACACGCTTACAAAGTTGTAGCTCTACAGATTGACACAGACCCTGCAAACTTTTAAATGTGATGTACTAGCTCTTCAACCCATCCTTCTCACCTTTAGAAATCTATACTGAGGAAATGGTTGGGCAACTATAATGAAATGACCTATATTACAGTATTATTATATATGCAATAATATTATACACATATGCACAATATACATACATATATAAACAATAATATGTATAATAATATTATAAAATATTCCATTATATATATCCTTTGGTCTTTATAGTTGAAGAGAGAATGTTTTCCATAAATTCTATTTGTGGTGAGATTATTCTGGAACGCAGTCTTTGAAAGTTTAAATATCAAAGTATATTAGAAACCATAGTAATCAAAACAGTATGGCATTGTCATAAAAAGAGGTACATAGATCAATGGAACAGAATACAGAGCCCAGGGATAAACCTATGCATATCTGATTGGTTAATTTATGACAAAGGAGCCAAGAACATACAATAGGAAAAAATAATTTCTTTAACAAATTGTGTTAAGTAAACTGAAGAACCACATGCAAAATATTGAACATAAGACCTGAAACCATAGAACTTCTAGAAGAAAACATTGGGAGTAAGCTCTTAGGCATCAGTCTTGGATTTGACACCAAAGGCAACAAAAGCAAAAATAAACAAGTGGGACCACATCAAACTAAAAAGCTCCTGGACAGCAGGGGACATCATTGATAAAACAAAAAGGCAAACTATGGAATGGAAGAAGATATTTGCAAATCATGTATTTGACAAATGGTTTAATATCCAAAAATTACAAAGAACTCATATGACGATAGCAAAAAGATAATCCAACTTAAAAATTGGCAGAAGACCTGAATACACAGTTTTCCAAAGAAGACACATATATAAGTATATGAAGTGCAGATATTTTTAATCATCAGGGAAATGCAAATCAAAACCACAATGACCTATCTTCCTACTCCTGTTGGAATGGCTATTATCAAAAATCAAGAAATAGCAAATGTTAGTGAGGATATAGAGAAAGACAACCTTCATGCACTGTTGGTGGGAATGTAAATTGACGCAGCTACTATGGAAAATAGCATGGAGGGCCCTCAAAAAATTAAACAAAATTACCATATGATCCACTGATGCTACTTCTTGGTATTTATCTGAAAGAAACAAAGTCACTGGTTTGAAAAGATATCTACATCCTCATGTTCACTGCAGCATTATTTACAATAGTGAAGACAGGGAAATGACCTAATTGTTCACTGATAGATGAATGCATAAAAAAACTGGAATACACACACACACACACACACACACACACACACACATATGCACGTAGGCACACACACACGCACAGTGAAATATTATTTAACCATAAAAAGGAAGGAAATTCTGCCATTTGCAACATGGATGGAACTTGAGGGCACTATGACTATGCTAAATGAAATAGATCATATAGAGAAAGACAAAACCTGTATGTCACATACATAGAATTGAAAACAAACAAACAAACAAACAAACAAACTTGAAGGTACAAACAATAGGTTGGTAGTTGCCAGAGAACAGATTGGTGGTGGCCAGAGGGAGGGGAGGGGGTAGGGGGTGGGCAAAATGAGTAAAGGTGGTCGAAAGTTATAAACTTCTAGTTATAAAATGAATAAATCCAGGGAAGAGTGGTTACTATGATTAATAATACTGTATTGTATATTTGAAAGTTGCTAAGAGAGTACGTTAAAAGTCCTCATCACCATTATGTTGTATACCTAGAATTAACACCATCTTAATGTCAATTATATCTCAATTTAAAAAGCAATATGGTGTTAAAGATTGGAATAAAGATTATTGGAGATTGTAAAAAAAAGTGTAAATATTAAAAATAGTGAAGGACTTCCTACAATAGTCAGCTCATCTATAGTTTAGGAGATAATCAGCTGAGTCTTGGCTTTGAATTCTCCCGGTTATGAGTTCCAATGTCTCTTCTCAAAACTTGCTAAACCACTCTTTCTCCCAACTTCCTTTTTCCTTCCTGAAGTCATCAACATGATTTTCAGTGCCTCCCTTTTCACAAGCCACTGAAATGAGGAAGACGGAGATAAAAGGCCACTACCAAGTCCTTGTCCTCAGATAGCTTACGGAAAGAGTGGAAATCTAGGACAGGTTCATACAAATCCTACTTCTGCACCTTACTCTCTGAATCCTGGGAAGTGAGTCAAAGCCCCTACCTCCATTTTCATGCGTCAGGTAGAAATGAACATTGCCTCATAGAATTGTGATGATTAAACGAGTTAACAATGAAAAGATGCTTTTGTGAGAGTGCCTAGCACAGGGTAAATGTTAATTTTCACTATTGCAGGAATTGTGGGCCAGAAAAAACACTGTGCACGGCTGGTGACCTTGCTTTAGGAGGGACCTCATGAAGAGGTGTTTGTGGTGCTGGGCTGCGAAGGAGGGAGAATTACCATCCTTTCCTCTGTCTTCTTCTCCTTACCCCTTCCCTCCATCTCTGGTCCTTCCCATTTCCTCTCATCTTACATGGTCTCAGCCTGTTTTCCATTTAAACATTTCTTGGGTTTCACTGAAGTTCCACGATCAATGACAAGGCTACATATAAATGCATTACAGCTTTCCGTTTGGTAGATTATCGTGAAATTATTAAGGAGATTCAGTGAGCAGTTAGGATCTTACCTGTTTTAGTTGGAAGAGTAGCAGCTGTCCTTCATAAGGCATCTGCACCCTATGTGTAAATGGGACCATAAAACATTAGGGGGGTGAATCTATCTGGAGTCAGTGAACGACATCTTGGGGTGCTTTATTTCACCTGTCACAAACACTGCAATGACAGTAAACCCTAAGACACACTGTCAAGTAAAAGCGAAAAGCACCAGAAACAGCCACACAATTACAAATCCACAGGCATATAACCTGTCCTTTAGTTATGCAAGTGACCAGGTGAAGCTCAGAGAGTTTGGCGATGTGTGCAGGGTCACAGAAACGGGAAGCTTAAGTGCCACTCATCCATCCTTCCTAACTCAATTCAGAGTCTCTACCTGGAGAACTTTCTAAGGTAAATGCCATCAAACTGGCTCTCCCCAAGGCCCTCCCCTCCCCCCCTCTACATCTCTGGGAGTGCTCGTCTGAGTCTCTCTTTCCAGAGTTCTTATCTCAGAGCACTGTAATTGTTTACTTGGCCTCTCCCAAACTCAACTATGAACTTATTCAAGTTAGGGATTGTGGCTTTTATCTGCGTTCTTAGCACCTCGCACTTAGATGCCTGGCACTAGAAGGTGCTCAGCAAGTCTGAGTGGAATGAATGGACGTGATTTTTTCTGACCTAAATTTAGAGTTCTGTCCTTGACCACTGTGCTGATTCCCCTGGAGCAGTGTTTCTCAAAAAAGGGGTCTGTAGAAGAATGACAGAATTGTGTGGGATGCTTGGTTGAAGAAGCATATTTCGGGTTTTACTTCAGTGCTAGAGAGAGGTTGGAACTTTGGGGTGTAGCAACTGGAGAGCTTAAGAACCTCACATGATTCTAATGAGGACCAAAGTTTGAAAAATTGTCCGTTTCTATGGAGGGCTGGCTTGGAAGAGAGAGTGGAGATAGCCACCTACCTGACAAGCTTTCAAAGTGTTTGGTGTGGGGCTTATTTTGCAGGGATGGGGGGAAGGGGCTAATTTTGTTGGCAAAGGGGCTCATTTTTAAAGAGATACTTCCTTCTGGGCATTTACCGACTCAGCTTTTGTTTGGGCTGCCCAGTACTGTTCAGAGTGACCGCTAAGGGGCAGCAGAGTATGGGGGAAAAAAATGAGAGCGTCGTAAAAGAGAATGGAAACCTTACTTTTGAAATAGTTCCGTAAGAAAGACAGGGCATTCAGCCATCAGAAAGAATGAAATCTTGCCATTTGCAACAACATGTATGGAGCTAGGGTGTATGATGCTAAGCAAAATAAGTCAGAGAAAGACAAATACCGTATGATTTCACTCATATGTTGAATTTAAGAAACAAAACAGATGAACACATGGGAAGAAAAAAAGAGAGACAGAGAGGGGAACAAACCACAAGAGACTCTTAATGATAGAGATTGGATTGAGAGTTGATAGAAGAGGTAGGTGGGGGGTGGGCTAAATAGGTGATAGGTGCTAAGAAGGGCACTTGTTATGATGAGCCTGGATATTATATGTAAGCGATGAATTGCTAAATTCTAGTCCTGATACCAATATTACACTATATGTTAAATAACTAGAATTTAAGTAAAAATTTGAAAAAAAAAAAAAAAACATGCCAAGAGGTAATGAGTTAATATGCCCCATTCCCCTTCACATTTTTACCTATCATTTTGGGGATCCAATTTTCAAGCGTAATAATTTATATTACTATTAAGTATATGATTTCTAGATTATAAATTAAATCCTCTCAAAACCAAGAATATAGTGTTTAGAAACACAGTTTTGCCTTAAAATCAAAGAAACTGTCTCAACTGACGATATGTTTGACACCGATAAGTCAAGAAACGGAAATTTTTTTAATGGCTGAAAAAAACCCTATAATATCATTTGAACTATGTGACGGAAAATACTGCATCAATAAGATTTTGGTCCAGAGAGAATCTAATAATGGAAATTTCGTCATTATACCTAATTTGTTCCATGCTCTACAAAATAAATCTAGCATCTTGGAAAATTTTATTCAGGCCATAATGTAGAATTGTAAAGTCATTCACTGACTTGTAATTTTATGGTGTTATAGTGACTCTCAGTAGATGTCTGACACATAGTATATTCATAATAAGTAATCATTCCCTTAGCACCGTCAGTTTCCTCAGTGATTGATGATGACATATGATGGTCCCCAATAACACTTGCTAGCCTTTTGCTTCTACAAAAATCTATCCATTTGTCCAGTGGACAAGTCCCAGGTTGTTTGTCCATAGGCATCTCAGCTTCAACAAACCCCACCTGAAAATCCCCTCCCCTCCCCAGCTCCTACCCCAACTTTCTCCTCTGTGGGTAATCTAAGCCCCAAAGCAAGCAATCACCCTGGAATTCTCATTTTTTCTCATTCTTATTTCTCATTTTAAGTGGTTTTATGGAGAAATTCAACTAATTAGAAAGGTTTAGGGTAGGCAGGAGATCTCTAGGAAGATTCTTGAGCTCCAAAAACTACCAGGCATAAAAGGAGATGGGGGCGGGGGGCGGCGCCTGGGTGGCTCAGCTGGTTATGCATCTGACTCTTGATTTCAGCTGAGGTCATGATCTCAGGGTCATGAGATCAAGCCCCCAAATCTCTAGGAAGGCTGGAGAACCAGATTCAGAGAGGAACCAGAGGAAGATTCCTCTGCAGGAATTTTCTTTCTCAGCTGGCCTCTGCCACCCTATTAATGGAACAACATTATTGCCTGCTCTTTGGACTCTACTGCAGCTGCTGTGAAGAACCTCTTATCCGAGTTCTGAATGGTTATGTGCATTCACCCTTTGGGCATTGGTGTAGGGAGAGGGTCATAACACAGGTGTTGATTTCCCCTAGCTTGGTATCGTCACAATAGGAAGAATATTTGAATACTGGGCATTCAAATTAATACATGTCGCCTACAGTCAACATTCTCTTTTCCCCATACTTACATTTTCAAGTGCTTCTTTTTCTCTTCACATAGTATTCCTTATATAACCCCACACACATTCACTTCTTACCCAAGTGGCAACTCGGTCCTCTTAATTACTGCTTCCAGCTCCAAGTTTATGATTTCTGGATGGCATACAATACTCTCTCAATGTCCAATAGCTTACAGAGTAAATTATAAAGTTAAACACCACTAATACACCCTATGTAAAGTAGTGAGATAGAGGGAGATAAAAGAAATGAAAAAGGGAATTATACTATACATGTTTTAAAATTAAGATACTGGGAAAATTACGTTAAGTGAAACAATCCCCTTTTCTACAATTGATCATGGGGTTGTAGTTGACATATGTTTTTTTTTTTTTTTTTTTTCCCACCACTGATTTCGTCCTCCTTTGCCTTTGGCCAGTACCTTCGCTGTTAGGTTTATTTACTCAGTGGGGGTGCTTCATTTCTGAGAAAATCGAGCCTTTAGAAATCCTACCTTTATTTGACTAAGTTATTTCTTTAACCTTTGCCACTGGTCAAGAGTTCCAGCCATATCATTTACTGTGCTCACTGCATGGGACAGCCCAGGGTTACTGCTGCAGGAGCAAATATCCTAACCTCCTTTTTTTTTTTTTTTTTTTTTTAGGTTTATTTATTTATTTTTGAGAGAGAGAGAGAGAGCACAAGCAGGGGAGGGGCAGAGAGAGAGGTAGAGAGAGAATCCCAAGCAGGCTCCATCCACACTGTCAGCATGGAGTCTGACGTGGGGCTCGATCTCATGACCATGAGATCATGACCTGAGCCAAAATCAAGAGTCAAATGCTTAACCAGCTGAGCCACCCAGGCTCCCCCCTAATCTCCTTTTATGCCTGGTAGCTTTCAGAGCCCAAAATGACCAGATAACAATCTCAGCTTTGAATTAAATGATTACTCACATTTGTTGAAATTAATATGGAAGGATTCTTCTATTGAATGATACATCTCCAAGCTCTCAAGGGCCACAGTGATTATTATGGGAAGAAGCAATTTTCAAGTGGATGGTCATGGAAGTACCTCTCACATCAGGTGCTTGATAACAAGATGGACACTTAGGCTCAAGTTTACCTAGTTTCTTAGGTAAAAACTAAGAAACCGTGGTGATTTCTTTTCTCTGCTTCACAGTTACATAACTAACTTTGCTTTTGTAATTTTGTATTCTTTTTCTAAAGGAAGATCCTGTCCATGAATGTTCCATCTACCTCTTAACATCTTTGCACCTCATTTCTGCCTTATTCATGCATTCTTTCCTAATACTGTCTCAATTTTTAGATATTAAAATGACATTTGGTTGAATTATGACAATTGCTAATGGCTTTCACTATATGGTCACTGAATATACCTACAATGTCTAGGTTCCTTACATGAAATTCTGGTTCTGTTGGTGTAGGATTATATTCTGGGCACCCGAAAAACCACTTCGAAGTCAATTTTGGGTAGAAGCACAATTACCCTTTCCCTTTCTCTGGTTTCCTAAGTTCCTCCATGATTCACAGCCCTGCCTCTCGGATGGGGCAAACTATTCCTCCCTATTCTACAACCGTAGCCACTCAGATAGACTCATTTTACGTTCTCTGTCGTTCACAGAGAAATCATGAAGTTGCAGAAATACGAGTGAAGATGTGAAGCGTTGTGCTTCGGGGGTGTAAAAGGTAGCATTATGTTAAAATGAGATGCATCTCAAGGCTTTCTGCACTTACAGCGGCGGTGTGAACAGGAGAGGTTGGTTCACTCAGGCAGGACACCAGAACCACTGCTGGCATAGAGGTTTTCTAGGGGCAAGGTGGTGGGGGGTTGAGAGTGGCTTGCGCATGATGATGAATAAAAAGGAAGCTACTAAAGGTCCAAGTTTTCAAAATTGTGTTTTGCAAAAGAAAGTTTTTATTTGGAAATAATTTTAAACCCGCAGAGAAGCTGTACAAAGTTGTACAAAGCACACTTACGTACTCTTTATCTGGGTTCACCTAGGAAAATTTTGCCCTGTTTGCTTTGACATTTGCCCTCTCTCTCTCCATCTTTATCGGTATGAGAATATAATTTTCTTCCTGAACCATCTCAGAGTAAGTTGTATACATCATGGCCCATTAGCCCTAAACATCTCAGTAATTTAATACTGACACAATACTTTTACCATCTACCACTCATATTTCCATTTTGTCGATTGGCCCAGTAATACATTCCATTCTAAAACCACACATTTCCTTTAGTTGTCTTGCCCTTCAGTCTTCTTTATTCTGGAAAGGTTCTTCAGTCTTCTATCACACAAACATTTTTGAAGACTATAACCTTCCCTCCTCCTGCCTTTCAAAAATAGAATGTTTCTCAACTTGGTATTATCTGAAATTTCTTCATGATTAGATTCTGGTTATGCATTCCTGACTAGAATACCATATACGTCTTATCGTGTGCCTCTCAGAATATCTCTCCAGAGGTATATGTGGCCATGTCCTCCTCAATCAACATCATTAGTGATGTTGATTTGATTACCCAGTCAAGGTTTTATTTAGTTTCTTCACTGGATAGCTACTATTTTTATTTCTCTTGCAACTAATAAGGACTCAGTAGGAGATGACATTTTATACCATATAAATACCAGATTCTCATCAAAATTCTTCTCCCCTATTCTAAGATTTAGCATCAATAGATGATTCTTGCTTTAGTCAATATTAATGTGATGCTTCCAAAATTATGATGTTCCAGCTCTAGCACTTTCTCTCTCTATGTCAGTTGTGCTTGGTATTCTACTATAAGGAAGAGCCCTTCTTTATCTATCTATCTATCTATGTATCTATCTATCTATCTAATCTATCTATCATTAGCATGGCTTTATAGATTCCCTTTCCCCACACAACACACCCATTTACAACCTTTTATTCTCCCTCATTATTTTGGCACACAAATTATCCAAATTTGACTAGTGGGAGTCTATTCAAGTTAGCAACAGTGTCTTTGTAAAATGCCAACATTAAAAAAAAATCTGTCTTAGTTTCTGATATAAAAATATATTCCAGTTTATTCCTATACCTTCCCTGTCCCATCACTTGGATGAACCATGTTTTTTTGAAGCTCTATTTCATTTTACTGGCGAAAAGTATTAAGCACAAAGATGTGGGTCTTAGGAGTACTCGTTACTTCTCAAGGGTCTTTGCTTCTATGGAAGGACACATTTTAAGACCTTCTATAGGACTGAAATCTGTTATTCTAAGGTCCGAGTATGAAGGCCTGAAGAAGGGCTCAGGGTTTTTGTTTTTTTTTCACAGTAGAAGCATTACTTGGACACCAATGAAATGGCGGGGGGGGGGTGGTTAAAGGTTGGGGAAGGTTGGGGATATTATCTTTTACATAGACACTCAGACTTTCAGGTAGGGCATCATCTATGGTGGCAATGGTAAAATTCCTTTAGTCAGATTGAGAATAAAATAAGAGATCTGGTAGACTTTATCAGGATAGCTGAGGAAGAAGAAGAAAATACAGAGCATGTCAAATGGAGATTTTATTGGGTAGACTAACTTGTGAGTACATGGATGCACTCAAGTGGGGAATCCCAGGAGTAAAGATGGGACATAGATTTATGCCATCAAACCAGTGAGGGCCTAAATAAAGCATTAAACTGAGAAATAAAAGGAAAAATGAATTGACTTAAAACACCCAGAATGGCAAAGCCTGAAAACACCATGGGTGTATACCCCCACCTCCCACACCCCCCACACCAACATACCCCTGTACACAAACACTTAAAATTTACAGACTAGTGGTTTCTACTACCTGGAGAGTATAGATAAATAGATAAAAGGTAAACACACCTATATGTATGCATATAGCTTTTTCTTTTCTTTTTTTTTAAATTTTTTTAACCTTTATTGATTTTTGAGACAGAGAGAGAGAGCATGAATGGGGGAGGTTCAGAGAGAGATGGAGACACAGAATCTGAAACAGGCTCCAGGCTCTGAGCTGTCAGCACAGAGCCCGATGTGGGGCTCAAACTCACGGACTGTGAGATCATGACCTGAGCTGAAGTCGGACGCTCAACCGACTGGGCCACCCAGGCGCCCCATGCATATAGCTTTTCCTAGGATCCTTCACTTTCAACAGAGGTCAGACCTATGATATGGGATACATGGCAATACAAATACTCCACTCTCTAGTTCAAACATTAAGATTTAGATGCAAGATTATACCTTTTCATGATTAAATAAAGTAAAAATTAATTATTCACTGTTACTTGGTGAGATCTGCAAACTGTTTTAAGACTGTGTGTCTCAGGATTAAAAGAAAAACTCTCAGATACCTAAAGAAAGAAACTTATTCTCTATTTGAACTTTGGGTAACTTTGCTTGAATCCATTCCTGCCAGAGACGTGACTAATCTACAAATTAGATCCAGTGTACTGCAGGGAGTGCCTACTTCTCTGTGCTAGTTTTACAACTATACTATTTTTTTTTAAGAATGGGGAGGTGAAGGTCTAGAGGAATTATTGTTTACTTTAATCAATCTTATCATCTAGGGGAATTATTGTTTATTTCAAACAATCTTATCGAATTTAGACATCTGAAACTAGCTATTAGCCTGGAAAATACTTACACACAAATTATATTAGTATCACTTTCTAAGAATAGTTCTGCAAATCATCTCAAGCTGTCCAAACCATGAGTAAATAAAAAAGAAAAAAAAAACAAAACACCCAAACTCTGAAAATATAAGCAATAGAAGAAGTGTGTTACCTAAGTAAGTTTAGCAAGCTATTATGAACAAATGTTTCCTCAGTCTTCACATGCTATACTATAGGGATTTGGAGGTCATAATTTGAAGACGTAATTTATTTTTCCCTTCTTGAAAAAATGGAGTATAGCTTGTCATTACTGCTGAAGTAGCTACTCAGGGGAGATAACTTAGTGAATATAACTCAACCTTTGGTAGCCTAATTATTTCTCAACTCAGGTGGTTACAGGTGAAATTTCCGAAGGTAAAGTCACACAAAAAAGGGGATTTTTCTAATGATGAGCCAATTACATTTTAATATATATTAATCTATTATTATCTGATATCAATCTAATACCTAAGATGTACATATATATCGTTGGACTAAATGTATTGCCAATTATTTATTTTGTACTATACTTGACTATACTTTAATGGCTTTCTGAAACAAGTTCCCACTCTAAATATATTAAAAACATGGGGATACTTTTTAGAAAGATCAAGGGGTGGTAGTTAACATGCCAAAAAAAAAAAAAGGTAGAAAATTACTAGCCTCCATTTTAACCGGATATTTTCCCCCTCCTAGACACTCTTGAAATTAACCTCTTCTTGTTTTAAATCGCTTAAATAGGGAATTTGACAACTTTAAAGTAATTCAAACCACAGGGCAATGGTGAACAATTCCGCCCAAGCTGCAGCTGTGGAACTTTGCTATGAGAATGTGAATGGATCCTGCATTAAAACCTCGTACTCACCGGGTCCTCGAGCAATTCTGTACACAGTCCTTGGTTTTGGGGCTGTGCTGGCCATGTTTGGAAACTTACTGGTTATTATTGCTATCCTTCACTTCAAACAGCTGCACACACCTACAAACTTTCTGATCGTGTCCCTGGCCTGTGCTGACTTCTTGGTGGGGGTGACTGTCATGCCCTTCAGCACAGTGAGGTCTGTGGAGAGCTGCTGGTACTTCGGGGAGAGTTACTGTAAATTTCATACATGTTTTGATACTTCCTTCTGTTTTGCTTCTTTATTTCATTTATGCTGTATCTCCGTTGATAGATATATTGCTGTAACCGATCCTCTGACTTATCCAACCAAGTTTACTGTCTTGGTATCAGGCATATGCATTGTTCTCTCTTGGTTCTTTTCCATCACCTATAGCTTTTCCATCTTCTACTCTGGGGCCAATGAGGAAGGAATCGAGGACTTGGTTGTTGCTCTCACCTGTGTAGGAGGGTGTCAGGCGCCACTGAATCAAAACTGGGTTCTACTTTGTTTCCTTCTATTCTTTATACCCACTGTCGCCATGGTGTTTATATATGGTAAGATCTTTTTGGTGGCCAAACATCAGGCTAGGAAAATAGAAAGTTCAGCCAGCCATGCTCAGTCTTCCTCAGAGAGTTACAAAGAACGGGTAGCAAAGAGAGAGAGAAAAGCTGCTAAAACATTGGGTATTGCTATGACAGCATTTCTTGTCTCTTGGCTGCCATACATTATTGATGCCGTGATTGATGCTTACATGAATTTTATAACTCCTCCTTATGTTTATGAGATTTTAGTGTGGTGTGTTTATTACAACTCAGCTATGAATCCCTTGATATATGCTTTCTTTTACCCGTGGTTTCGGAAGGCAATAAAACTTATCATAAGTGGTAAAGTCTTAAGGAGAGATTCGTCAACAATCAATTTGTTGTCTGAAGAAGCAGATATAGAGTGACAAGATGGCTGCAGGGATTTGGAAACTAACGTGGAATTAAGGTCAAGTGTGAAATTAAGCACTTCAATCAAGAGAGGCAAGTGTTATCATCTGCCAAGTGGGAGGATGTTATATTCAACATTTAGTTGTTCTAAAGCATTTGTTGTCCTTATGTACTTCAGCATTTTTTTTTTTTTGAATTTAGTTATAGACCAAAAAAAAAAAAAAAATCCTGATTACTTCCTATTTAGTATTCTTAGTTTTCCTCTATGGGTTTCTAATTTCTATGGTGATTTCTAACATCTTCTCTGAATTTCCTACTTGTTTCTTCAAACAATTTGAAGCTTTGTAGTTTCTCCCACATTCATTACCAATGTTCAGTTGTTCAAAAAACAGAGAAACAAAAGAAGAGTTTCTGCCTAACTTGTAAGTTAGATGTTTTAGGGACAAAAATCTTTTTTTTTTTCTTTTAAAGTTTATTTATTATTTACTTAGAGAGAGAGAGAGAGAGAGAGAGAGAGAGAGAGAGCTGGGAAGGGGCAGAGATAAAAAGGAGAGAGAATCTCAATCAGGCTCCACGCTGTGAGAGGGGAGCCCCATGCAAGACTGATGACCTGAGCTGAAACCAAGAGTCGGATGCTTAACCCACTGAGCCACCCAGGCACCCTGGGGCCAAAATCCTCTTTAAAGTATACTTTGTTTGAAAAGTAAATACAAGATTAAAATTCTTGGAACTTTTTTTAGCCTAAAAGGACTTTGTAGAGAGTTGAAATATGGAATTTCCTAGTTACTGAACATTGTGCAAAAAACCCTGGAACTCCTGTGTTTTCTGAACCCTGACAGTGCTTTGTCTCCATTTCACAGAGGCTGCCTTCACAAAAAGCGTGTGTGATGATTATGTGATTACACACTACATCTTACTTTTGGGTAACATAATTTATTACAATCAAAAAGCAGGTGAACAAGAAAATGGTTTCTGGACTTCTTGTTTAGAAATTTGGAGTAAAATATGTATAATTTTCACATTCACAAATGTGTGACTTTTGAGTCCTTTCTTTGCACCAGACACTGTATTTGACATTGGAAATATAAAGCTGAGTGACCCAAATATAACCAAGTATTATTTTGGAATAGCTAACACCCAAACTGGCATTATACATTTTAGGAATAGCTCCAGTTTTCTCATACGATAGCTTGTCTTAGCCACATGAATTTTTAAAAATATATGTTTATTTATTTTTGAGAAAGAGAGAGACAGAGAGAGACAGAGACAGAGTGCGAGTGGGGGAGGGGCAGAGAGAGAGGGAGACACAGAATCCGAAGCAGGCTCCAGGCTCCGAGCTGTCAGCCCAGAGGCTGACGCGGGGCTCGGACCCACGAACGGTGAGATCACGACCTGAGCTGAAGTCGGACGCTTAACTGACTGAGTCACCCGGTTGCCCCTTAGCCACATGAATTTTAATTCATTTTAACTAAAAGAATATATGTTGACTATTTTAAGGTAGAGTTAAAATTTGAAAGAAACTAATAATAGGGTGATTCGCCTTCTCAAATCTTTGATTCACAGCCTTAAATCTTTGCTTATTTTCACAGACTGTTCTCTACAAATCTGTTTTATGAAATGAAAAGAAGAGATAGCTAAGTAAATAGAGGTACATAAACTTTACATGTTACAGATTTTGTAAATAAATTTGTTTGGAAATATTTTATATGAAATTAAGCTGTTTCATATTGGCATGTTAATATCTTTCAGACAGAGCTCAGAGAATTTGGGGGGAAGTTAAAGATAACTTAAAGAGGATGAAAGGAATACGAATGAATGCCTTTGTAGCATAGTACCTGTTTGTGATTGAGATGGTAAAGTCAAGGAACAGGTGTATTGACCACCTTTCAAAGGCTCACAGCTCAGGTGCCCCGCCCACATTCCTTCCCTTTGATGGTGAGTCAGGAATGTTGTCTTCATAGAAACGTGTCCTTCTCTCAAGTGCAAGTGTAAACTTACACTGACACTCATAAACAATAAGAAAAATCAATCAGGGAGGCTTAAAAATATATACTAGACTTCTGGTCACTCGCACTATGTAGAGTGTAATCTTTAGATAAAATTACAGAAATTCTGTCCAGTGATGTTTTGAAGCTGTTGTACATATCGGTAAATGGAGAATAATACTTCAAATGTGCTCTCTCTTGTTTATTTTTCTATTCTTCTTGTAGGAAGCTTTTTATAAAAAAATAATACTGACTTATTTTCCCCCAAACGAACTAGACCATTGCTATAGCATTACTCCCCTCCTCTACACCTCAATTATTTATACAAGTAAGCTATTAATTTCTTGGCTAGCTGCATACCAAACGGCATCAGGGCCATCGATCCATTCGAAACAAGACACATTGGCGATGGGAAACAGGCTTCATTCTGCAAGACTGTCCTCAGAGTAAAACCTGACCTTGACACTTGTTCCTGAGCTGCGTCTCTTAATCCTAATGAGCTCTGGTTCCCAAGTTGTCTGCTTCAGCCAACAGGAGGCAGCAGAACTCTTGCAAAGAACTAATCAGACCACTTATGCCCCATGTTGTAGGGCACATAAATACAATGTATGTACTACTATTTAAAATACGTTTTTATTTTTAATTCATAAACTAAAAATTCACATAAAAGCCTTACTGAATCCATAATAGCTTTTGTCCACATGTATTTTTCTCAATTTAGTAAATCCTGAAAGTACGGCTGCTACATTGTATAAGGTTTTGTATAATTAAAAAAAGAAAAAAGTTGAAATGGAGAGCTCAGACATTGAAAGTCACAGAACAATAGCTGTGGTTCAGGTGATCATCAATTAGGACATCAGGAATAAATGAGGAAATGCCGTGACAGCAGTGCCCAGTTGCACTGCTGGCTCTCTGAAAGCACCTAGTCCTGGTCTACGCTGTCTTTGTAATGTGTTATTGACGGATTATTCACAGCCCTGCCACTTACTGATAAAGTTGCCCTAAACCCACCCAACATAATATTTTCTGATTAGAAATCAGAGCTCATGCAGGAATAACTGCAGGGTTCTGTGGAATGAACCACTTAGCTGGTTCAGAAAATGACGTAAGGTCAAAATAAACCCTTCATGGAGAATAACTTCTCTAAGTGTGTTCATAAGAGTCAAGGAAGGCAGAAATTTAAAAATCTGAATCAAAAACTACATATAGCTACATAAATAAAAGGACATGTGTATAAACTGCTTACCTTGCTTTCCTATTATGTGGATTATGAGGAGTATTTTGTTTTTCTTGCTACTATTAGTCATAGGAATAATTAATGAGGAAACCAGCTCTGCAGAAATTATATGCACTAAGTGCTGGAGCTACGTATTTAGACCTCTGTCTGTCAGCCTTCAAAGTCAATGCTTTCCTACCATTGTGACCCAGCCAGAAAAACCAACAATATTTCTCAGAAATGAAAACGCATGAACTATCTTCCCAAGCATTGCTTGGGTGCTGACATATTTATTGTGTATAAACACACACACACACACACACACACACACACACACGCAGCCCAAGTGTAAAGATAAGCCCTCAACTATGTCTCATGCCAAAGGACAAATTTCATTAGCTTCTGAGGTTTGTACTAAGCTAAGGAGTATAGACCATTTCAAAGGTAAGAACGGATAAGATCCTTGTTATGACTCATCCTGGTTGCATTTACGGGACAGACAAATTCCACTTGAGTCCCCAGCCTGCCCTGCCTCTACTTTCTACCATCTCCTAGGAGCTCCCTTTCACTGCTGGCTGGGAACAACTATTTGTGCTGTGTCCTTTCCCACCAGTAATTTGAGCTCCTAAGCAATAACCATCGGCTAAGTTAATTTAATTGTTCATATTCGAGCATTCACAATAAAACATACTATTCTCAGAGTTTCCCTTTGGAGTGGATGAAGGCCCAAGAGACACTTTAGGGGACATTCAGAGAGAAGTACTTTAGAAAAAGAATAAAAAGCTAATGAAGAGTGAAGTTCAGGTAGAATAACTTTTTGGTGTCCTTCAATTAATATAATTAGTCAAAACAAATGTCTTCCTATTGAGAAGATTTTCATCCCTGGGCCAACGCAAGTCTGTAAGGCCACTGCTGTCTATTTTTGGTTTGCACCCACAGACTGAGACAGCTTATCCATAAACCAGGCTAGGTCTTTTCATCCTCTTCAGTTTGCTGAGATGTGAGACGGAAGGGACACTGGTGCAACTGTGGTGGGTGACATGGGCTCCAGGCTCATGCTGTCCGGCTTTGCTCAGTCTTGGTTCCGGGTGTATAGTTTCCATTTCACCAAGAATTTGCCAGACCCACCCAACTTTATGACTTTGAAGATTCAAGAAGACCTACATAACCATGGCTAGTAAGACACAGATGATCACTTGGTATCACAATGTCAAGTGTCCCATCACTATTTGGCCTCTATAGCACCCAAAGAGCCATCTTTCAAAAGGTGTTTTATCCTTCGCTTTAAATAGCATAGCCTTGCTCAGAACCCCAGAGGAATGCATTATAGTTCTCCCACTGAAAACTTCCATAAAATCTAAACTGCATTTTTTTTTTTTTTTTACCATTATGAATACCTCTAGCACCACTAGGCCACTAAATTGCATGGCAATTAACTGTAGCCCAGACCCAGACTCCAATCCCTATACAAATCTGGCAGACTTTTTTGTTACTCAGTATATGGACCCGAACAGTATTCCTAAGGGTGGAATAAGTTGTTTTGGATCCCGAAGAGGTCCACCAGGTAATGTGCTTCCTTCTTTGCCATAGAAAACACAAGATTGTGCGCCGTCCAATCCGAACCTAACCCATCATCTTTCCTCACCAAATGTCGTCTTTCTTCTACACACTGTATGTTTCCTGTTGGCAAGTTAAAAATCTGGGAGTCATACGTGTTTCCTGCCTCCATCGTACATCCCTGGAGCCCTACATTCTTTCAGCCTTTCAATTGTGTGTTTCACATTTTCAGAAAGCAGGGAGGCAAAGTTACTGAATTAGAGTGGGATGGAATCAAGTCAGGTTTGAGAATATAAAGAGAAGATAAGATAGTATCACCGAGAGGAATTTGGTGGATGATCAGTTGAATAATTGTTTTCATGTCACACCTTTAATATCTGTTCTGTTCTTATTCCAATATATTTTATTTATTTATTTATTTATCTATTTATTTATTTACTTTTGAGACAGAGAGAGCAAGTGGGGGAGGGACAGAGAGAGAAGGAGAGAGAGAATCCCACAGAGGCTCTGTGCTGTCGGTGTGGAACCTGGGCTCCATCCCAACCAAGTGTGAGATCGTGACCTAGACCAAAACCATGAGTCAAACTCTCAACAAACTGAGCCACGCAGGAGTCCCAATATACTATATCCTAAGTGACAGATCATATTTGTGTTTTCCAAGTCTTAAATATATTGTTGTGGAGGACAGAAGTGTTTAGCACTTCTTACTTGCCTTATAAGATCAAAGGTAGCTTATTTCCTCAGACCCGAAATCTTTTTATGTAGCTTTCAGTATCTTCAATTTCCTACTTGAGCTCCCTAAATTCCTATTAATATTGCAAGGGCAACGTCTGTGTCAGGAAAGGCTGCTACTATTGGAACTCCCTGGCTCTCAGCTCCTGTGCCTTCCCATCTGGCAGTTTCACTGTCACCCCCGTTGGATTTTCTTTGCTTCATCATTTAATTGCTATTGCAGAGCTCATTTAATCTCTGAAATGAAATAGGCAGGGCCCTTCTTTGGGCTCATGAACAGCCCAGTGGCACAGAACTCTGCTATTGGGGTTTGATGTCTGTTTTTTGTCATCTTGAAATGTTCAAAAATTTTATCTTTGACTTGGAGTTTGTATGTAAAGTCCTAAGACACAACACAGCATGCATGGGGGGCTTGGAACCCTTAAAACACATTACATGCGATTATCCTGCATTATACAACTTCCCCTGCTCCCTTGGACTAGTTCTTGGCCGCCTGTCCCCCAGCCCCTCCACCACCGGCACCTTCAACTTGGTCCAGCCTCCCCTTCCTCACCCTGACCTACTAAGACTGCCCTCTTGGAGGACCGGATACAGGGCAGGGAGGGTTGAAGCAAGATGGCGCTCCATGGTCTTAGGGTAAGTCACGGCAGTTGTTATCCCATCCAGGCTGGTAGGTCCACAGCACATTAGAAGGGTGCCACAGCAAGTGCAATCCTTTTACCCACCCTCAGCCCACGTTTTGAGTGGGGCCCAATGTGGAGGTTACAATCCCGAGGGTGTCAGCAATCTGCCTTTGGTTGAGGTGGCAGGCCCGGGGGAAGGGCAGATGCCTTCCTCGGCTTCCTAGACCCCCAGTCTGGGCACGCACATTGTTTCAGCAGTTGGTGGGAGGGGAAAACTGGCAATGGGTGGGCCAGGTGTACTGAGTCCTAGGGCAGGGTCTCCAGGCATCTGTGGGGGTCTGCACTTGCCCTGCAAACACCTCCATATCTGAGGAAGTGGGACATGATAAATAAAAATCAAACATCATAGCAGCTCAAGAAAGACTGCAGAAAAAAGGAAAAAGCTTTATACTCAAGGGCACTTTTGTCCATATTGTTGAGAAAAGATCTCCATGTTTTTATTTTATCCTGGTCTCTACAAATTATGCAGCCAGTCTTGTAAACAGGTAATATACTGCCAAGTACTGGATGAGGCTATTTTGGGACAGTTGAACTTAAGGAAATCTCTTGGTTATGAAAATCATGTCTTTCTGCGACATAATAGAACACCAAGTAATACATTCTGCAGAAAGACTTAACTAATTATAATTAGCAAAAGTTTCCTTTCTGGATTCACACCTTACACTGTAGGGATTCCTAGTGAGGATTTATAATGGGTGAAGTTTATTGGCTGGCTTCCTAAAACATTCTAGGTGTTAACTTCTCAGACAATGTGAAGGTGGAAGTCTATTAAAAGGTGACTTTTCAAATATGTAATTATATTATATGTGATTATTCGTTGCAAGGAAGGACCTCACAGGTATAAAGAATCAGGTATTTAAATTGCATTTCTTTAATTTTTCAGATACTATGGATTCGGGCTTGATGAAAATTCATAATAGATTAGCTTGGAATTCAGTATCTATGAGCTTTAGATGTAATTACAGAAATAATTGCATGCATTAAAGTCAGAAAGGATGCATTTCTGAGTTTTGAAATTCTTTTAACTTCTCTTTATACTTAAAATGGGGAAAGGATAGAATAGGAGGCAATACTTAAAAGCAATTGCTCAAATATGCGATTTGATTTTTTTGTTTTTAATTCTCAGAACTGAAAAACTTTATTTCCTACTGCAAGGAAGGGCAGAAAGACAGCAGGCATCAAACTGCAGAATCCATGCCCGGCCATCTTTCCCCACCTCCTGTTGGGCAGCTTTGCTATGAGAATGTGAACGGGTCGTGTGTGAAAACTCCCTACTCACTTGGATCCAGGGTGATTCTGTACGCAGTGTTTGGTTTCGCGTCTTTTCTGGCTGTGTTTGGAAACCTGCTGGTGATGACTTCCGTTCTGCATTTCAAGCAGCTGCACTCCCCTGCCAATTTCTTGATTGCGTCTCTGGCTTTTGCTGACTTTCTGGTGGGGGTGACCGTCATGCCCTTCAGCATGGTCAGATCTGTGGAGAGCTGCTGGTACTTTGGGGCCAGATTTTGTAGCCTGCACAGTTGCTTCGATGTGGCGTTTTGTTACTCTTCTCTCTTCCATCTGTGCTTCATCTCCATCGACAGGTACATCGCTGTTACTGAGCCTCTGGTCTATCCTACCAAGTTCACGGTGTCCGTGTCGGGGACATGCATCGGCATCTCCTGGATCCTGCCCCTTGTATACAGTGGTGCCGTGTTCTATACAGGTGTCAATGACGATGGCATGAAGGACTTAGTAAGTGCCCTCAACTGTATAGGTGGTTGTCAAATTGTTGTAAATCAAGACTGGATCTTGATAAATTTTCTGTTATTCTTCATACCCACCCTTGTTATGATAATTCTTTACAGTAAGATTTTTCTAGTAGCTAAACAACAAGCTATAAAAATTGAAAATACTGGTAGCAAAGCAGAATCATCCTCAGACAGTTACAGATCCCGAGTGGCCAAGAGAGAGAGAAAAGCGGCTAAAACCCTGGGTATCACAGTGGTAGCATTTATGATCTCTTGGCTACCATATACAATTGACACAGTAATTGATGCCTATATGGGCTTCATAACCCCTGCCTATATTTATGAGATTTGCTGTTGGGGTGCTTATTATAACTCAGCCATTAACCCTTTGATTTATGCTTTATTTTATCCTTGGTTTAGGAAAGCCATCAAAGTTATTTTAAGTGGAGAATTTTTAAAGGAGAGCTCATCAACCATCAGTTTATTTGTTGAATAAGTATGAACACTAAGTCGAGAAATTTAAAAATATTTTAAAAATGATACATTTATGATGAAATTAGATATAAGAAATGAATAAAGCCTTTCAAAATTGGGGAAATAGCTATATATTTCTCAAATTAGCTAGGAACAAAGTCACAAGAAGATAACTCCATTAAATCATTGCAGAAATATTACTGAACTAAACAGTAAATAATGAAGTGGTTTACGTGTGTAATCTGCCTGGGTGCTCTGTACACATCCTTGTTATATGTACTTGTCTCTTCCAATTTCATTGAATTCTGAATCTCATTTCGGTTGTGATCTCTCTAATCATTTTCTCTTTTATGGTCACCTCTCACCTCTCATGTATCTTCAAATGGTCTTTTACAACACTGTATTAATTTCTAGGGCTGTCATAACAAAGTACCACAGACTAGGTGGCTTAAACCAGAACAATTTATTCTGTTCCTAATGATTTCAAAGCTAAACTTCCAAAGTCAAGGTGTCAACAGGTCTGGTTTCATCTGAGGGCCCCCTTCTTTGGCTTATAGGTGGCTAGCTTCTCTCTGCGTCCTCATATGGTTTATGCCATATTTATGTCCTTGTCCTAATCTCCTTTATTAATACACATTTTAAATGTTTATTTATTTTGAGAGAGAGAGAGAGAGAGAGAGAGAGAGAGCATTGCACCCACACATACAAGCACGAGCAAGAGAAGGGGAAAGAGAGAGAGAGAGAGGGAGAGAATCCTAAGCAGGCTCATGCTGTCGGTGCAGAGCCCGACACAGGGCTCAATGACACAAAGCGTGAGATCATGAGCTGAGCTGAAATCAAGAGTCGGAGGCTTAACCGACTGAGCCACCCAGGATCCCTTTATCTCCTCTTCTTGTAAGAAGCCCAGGAATATTGGGCTGGGGATCACCCTTTAAAACTCTCTTTGATTACCTTTTAAAAGGTCTTATCTCAGCACATGGTTCCATTCTAAAGTACTAGAGGTTAGGACTTTGATATATGAATTTTGGAAGGATACCATGCAGCCCATAACAGGCACAAGCCCAGAGTTGGTGACACTACCCAAGGGTCTGTTCAGCAAATGATTTGTGATACTGTCTGTACCTTCCAGGAGCTTTTGGGGCAGGAGGTAAGCCTTTCTTGCTTAATGGCTGGGCAGTATCTTGGAATATTCACCTGTAATATCCTGGGGTCAGTAATTTGGCCTTGGAATCAGGTATTAACTACGGACATTGCACAGAAGTGAAAAACCGCTAATGGAAAAATGTGCCACAAGAAAGGTGGCCCAGCGATCATTAGCAATTGGAAATTCTGCAAGGGAAAGAATGATCAATTATTGCTATCAGTGACACTAACTTTTCTCACCTGAATATACTGCATGCTTCCCTTTCCCAGAATGTTGTGGGGGTGAAAAAGTCTTTGCTGGTGCTGCAAAAACTTCTAATAAAAAGGATATAAAAAACGATGCTCTAATTTTACATTTTGCTCTCTGGAATATTTTACATTGTTGATGTAACAAAAGTATTCTGGAATGCATATGTACAGTATTTTGTATAGTGAATCTAAATTGTAATAGAGTACTGGTTTCAAAACCATTTTTTTTTCTCTTTTTGGTTTATCTTTGGGTCACTCAATTAAGATGATTGAAATCTTTTTTTTCCCATTGGCGTTCACTGAGATTTTTCATTTTTTTCAAGCAAATATTGAGCATAAATTACAGGCAAGTACCTGAGTTAGGAACAGCTAACAATAAAAAGTATGTTTTATATAGTGTTTTCCTCAAGGAACATGATTTTGTAGGTAATAGGGGCTACACATTTTAAATTACGTTATTGAGAATGAAAAAAGTGTCAGAGATGCTCAGTCTTGTGAACAGAGGACTCATTGTCACTATTTGTCATAAGGGTGGTGTTAGGTGTTGGGCATTTCTAGGACATTGTCTTCTCACTCACATGTGGTCTCATGAACTGAGGGCTTAAAAATTGTCAAAGACTCTACTTCCTTAGTAGGAGGGCCTTTCGATGAGTCTTCAAGCATTGGACTTTCATAGGCAGACAGGAGTGTGGACATTTTTTGACAGGAGGGTTAATTTCCACAAATAGAGGATTGGCTTGGCCAACCGTATGACAATGAATACATTATAGCACAATGACCAATTCATGCTGCCACTTACTATATACTCAATAGATCAGATTGGCTGTCACAGCTTTTAAAAAGGACTTCATGTTCCTTATTTTTAGAGTATAGAGGACAAACATAGAAAAAAGTAACTGAGAGAGTAGAAGGGTCCCATTTTATAAATGTCTCATAGCATTACATTGTTGCTAAATTACAACGAATATGACAGAAGTTCGAAGGCAAATTAAGGATTTTTGAAATTTATCTTATGGGCAAGCAAAATATATTGTGGCAAATGCTACCAAGACTTCCAATACAATTCTAAATATGAAATCTGCTGGGTATGTGAAACGTCACAAAGGAGAGAAAAGAAAGAAATTAGATTCTTCCATATATTTCATGATAGTCTTTCCTAGGAATGACTACCCGAGATATGGATTCAAAAATTCAGGATTAAATTCTTTGTTGTATTTTATCCTTAGTTTAGGAGAGAATTAAAACTTAATATAACTGGTCAAGAAGTAAAGAAATGTAAAGTAAAGAAATGAACATAAATATGTTTTCAGGATAAAACTAAGTTAAGATCAAGGAAATTGTGGGATGTTGGGAATTTCCGATGTATTATGATGTAGAATACAGTGTTGATTATGATATCAAATTTGAAAAAAGGTGTTCTTCAAGTTCAATTAAATATTGTTTAGAGTGAGCTTCTCCAAGCATCTACAAACAGATTGACTGACGTGGTGAACGAGGTCCTATTTCCTACCGCTGATTCTGCCCATTTCTCTGCTCTGTCACTTTTCTGCTTCCCTGTCTTTGGTGGTGGTGATGGCGGGGGGTTCGGGAGGGTGGTGAATTTCTTGGTATTTTCACTTTTTATGCTTACCTTCCTGTTAGCTTCAATGCTCATTTTCTTCTTCCTCTTCTCTATTAATGTCATGTGCTCTTGGCCTTCCCCTAGACTCTTGTTTTTTTCAGCCAACTTTCATTCCAACATTTTCTTTTGCTGGAGTTCTTTTCTTAAATGTCCTCAGCTCCCTCTGCTTCATGCTCTAGCGAGGAGTTGAGTTCCTCTTACTTCTCCTCTTCCAACAGTAAGGGAATCGGATGTCACATTCAGATCTGGCTCAAGCCTGACATTTAATGTTTAGAGGACATTGGACAATTAACCATGACAAAATGATACATTCACCACAATAAATAGTTCTTCAATATAATTACTTTCATGTGGTATGTCACTTCATTTCTTCCTCATGACATGGGAATAATTGCCCTATACTGGCATATTATAAACATCATCTACCGCTGTCATAATTGATCATAATGCAAACTTATGATGTCACATAGTCATGAGGAAAGATGAGCCAGTCAAGAAGTTGTGTTTGAATATTTTGATATCTATTTGGGAAAAAAAAAAAAGTTCTGATTCTCACTCTTCCCTTACTCACACATGTGCCCTTACATACATATTGTTCAGGACAGATCTTAGTGTAAAATATAAAGCCAGGAAAATTTAGAAGATAATGCTGGAGATTATTTTCATAGTTTCTCATGGAAAAGATTGCCAGGTTAACTATAGATTTAATATTTCCACATGGTAAGTCAAAATGTCAAAAAGATAAACTTGAAAAAACTCTTTAGAATATTTATTTTATTCTAATGGTTTTTGTTGAAAATGGAGGAAAAAAAAGATGTTTGGGGCACCTGGGTGGCTCAGTCAGTTGAGCATCCGACTTCAGCTCAGGTAGTGATCTCACAGCTCGTGAGTTCGAGCTCCATGTCGGGCTCTGTGCTGACAGCTCGGGGCCTGGAGCCTGCTTCGGATTCTGTGTCTCCCTCTCTCTCTGCCCTTAACCCACTTGCATTCTGTCTCTGTCTCTCTTAAAAATAAATAAAAATCAAAAAAAAATTTAAAAAGAAAAAAGAAAAAGATGTTTGTTTTCTTGGCCTTGAGTCTCAAAAGTCTAGGCCCTGGGAGAAAGGAAAAAGAGCCTACCTTGAACAGATTTGGGGAAGTAAGGGCTATAGAAAAGCTTGCCTACATCCCCGAGCAAGAGTAGAAAGATAATTGGAGTACAAAAATAAGTGAGAAAATAGTGAAGGTCTCTGAGGGAGGAGCACCCGATTTCTCCTGGATACGGTCTGGTTTGAGAAAAGGGGTGATATGCAACTGATATGCAATTGTGGTGGGTTGAATAAGAACCCCACAAAGAGATCCATATCTAGACCCTGGAACCTATACATATTAAAGATTATTTGGAGAAAAAAAATAAAGGTCGCTGAAGGTGTGATTGAGTTAAGCATCTTGAGATGGGGAAGTTAGCCTCGATTGTCCAGGTGGGTCCAAAAGGCCATCACGAGAGTCTTTACAGGAAAGAGGCTGAGAGAGATGACACACACGGAAGAGAAGGCAGTGTGATCACACAGGTAGAGACTGGAGCGACGAGACCACAGCATGTCAGCAGCCAGCAGAAGCAGGGAGAAGGATGGATTGTCCCCAAGCCCCCGCAGAGGGCGCACCGCCTTGCTTTGATGTTGGATTTCATGCTTTCAGCCTCCAAGACTCTACAGGAATAAAATTTCTGTCGTTATAAGCCCCCAAGTGTGTGATGAGTTGTTACAGCAGTGACAGGAAACTAATATATCAAGTCTGTTTGCAGGGACAAGCTCCAAATGCAAGGGGAAACTCGTTCTCCTTTCCCTGGACAGAACTCAGTGTGTATAAAGACCACCGGGCAGAAATGGCTGCATAGGCTGAGCTCGTAGCCTGAGACAGCACCACAGAGCACCTCATTGCTCTGCGTGGTACAGGGACAGTAAAAGATTCTTGAGCCCCTGATCATGCCTTGGAGTCATGACAGGTCCTAGAAACCCCTCCAAATGTTCCACCGCCCGTGATGCCACAAGTATAGCTGAATTTTTCTGAAAAGGGAAAGGAATTGGCCGATAAATGTAAGAGCTAAAGAAGCCTTACTACCAGGTAGGAACGATGACTGCTCTGTGACAGGACTGGGCCCACGTCCAGAAACCAGGCAGGACATCTCATTGAATATCAGGGAGAGTGGATGGTCACCCAGACCAGATCTCTAATCTACAGAGTCATTGGTGATGTGTGGTTGACTCAGAGAAGAAGGTAGGGAAAGCCCAGATAGACGGAGAGGAAGTTTTTATCACTTGGAAGTTAGGGGCATGGCACAGACCTTAGGTTCATTTATAGTTGTACAACATAGGGGAGCAGAACACAAAACCTGGGGCTAAACTGCTTGGATACAAATCCCCAGTTACCATTTACTAGAAGTTCACGCTGGATAAGTGATCAACTTGCAGGGTTTCAGTCCTTCATCTGCAGAATAGGGTTAGCAGCTATGCTGACCTCATTGGGTTTTGTGTGTGTGTCAGTTTAATAACTGAATACATGTAAACTCCCAAGATATAGCAGGTGTTCAAAAGTTGTCTGCTACTGTGAAAATGATAGTTGCCTAAACAATAAAGTAACACGTTTTGCACACCTGTGCCCTGTGTTCACAGAAAATACTTGTGGGTCTTTCTAGATTTACTACCATGTTTTAGGAAGCATTTCTGTAAAACAGACAATTAAAAGCCGTAAGATAAGAGCTATTACCCAAATTATAAGAAAAAAACTTTAAGTTTATTTATTTATTTTGAGAGAGAGAGGGAGAGAGAGAGAGCTTGAGCAGGGGAGGGGCAGAGAGAGGGGCAGGGGTAGAGGGAGTCTTAAATAGGCTCTTCACCATCAGTGCAGAGTCTGACCCGGGCCTTGAAACCACGATCTGTGAGTTCACGACCTGAGCCGAAATCTAGAGTCAGACACTCAACCGACTGAGCCACCCAGATGCCCCTCTGAGAAAACTTGTATAAAGATGTTAGGTAGGTGCTCCGCAGTTACATGTTGAGAAATACCTGGTTACTATGATGAGACAGAGTTGAAAGAGAATGTTCAGAATGTTTTCGATTTCGTGGACGGACATGAGGTATTAGCAGAGGCTGAGCGGAGGCAAGGGAGGGAAGGAGGGAAGGAAAGCTAGAGAGAAAATGGCAGACTACTCTGATGTAACTCAAATCTCTGAGTCAAGGACACCGAAAAGGAAGGGGCTTGAGACTCAGGTTTAAGACCCTCAATTAATCACATACTCTCAAACAAAAGAGTGGAACTCTTTCCTGGAGATAGAGGAAAGACTGATGAGGCTGTGAATTCTGAAAAAGCCAAAACAGCATGCCATTCACTGAGCCACACCTGGATGGACTGGAGCAGTGTAAGAGGTTGCCAGATTCATAGTCTAGAGGGGGGCTATTGATAAGCACATTATTCAGAGTTTAGGGTCCTGTGAACATCCGTGTTTTCATTATGAGATAGACGGCCATTTCATCCTAGAGGACACCTACAAAGACAATCCCAGTCTATGCATGCAGCATCGAGGCAGACTGCATAGGACCCTGGAATTTAGAGGAAAGCTTGGAAGAAGACAGTGGGATCCCATGACATAGGGGCTTACAAGAGAGTTAAAGACATGTTACCAAAAAATCAAGAAGACTGCCTTCTGTGGTAGGTGAGATCTTCACCTGCTAATATGTATGTTTTCTCTACCTCCACGCACTAGTCATCAGATAAAATCTGAAATGATCATTGCGATGTACAAAGCTGTGCACGACATCTGAATCTTTCCCTGTTCTTTACATTAGTACCTTCCTTTCCTCCTCATCCTTCTATCCAGGCCCTAAATTTATACCCTCAGTGAATTCTATTTATTCACCCCAGTTCTATTAGTTGTTGACGTCATTTCTCACTTTACACTTTTTAAATGTGTTTATTTTATTTTATTTTTTATTGAAATCCAAGTTAGTTAACATATAGTGTAATAATGATTTCAGGATAGAATTCAGTGATTCATCACTTACATGTAACACCCAGGGCTCATCCCAGCAAGTGCCCTCCTTAATGCCCATCTCCTATTTAGCCCTCCAGCAACCCTCAGTTTGTTCTCTGTATTTAAGAGTCTCTTATGGTTTGTCTCCCTCCCTGTTTTTATATTGTTTTTGCTTCCCTTCCCCTTTTGTTTCTTGAATGCCACATATGAGTGAAATCATACGACATTATCTTTCTCTGACTGACTTATTTCGCTTAGCATAATACACTCTCGTTCCATCCACGTTGATGCAAATGTCAAGATTTCATTCTTTATGATTGCTGAGTAATATTCCATTGTATATATATACCACATCTTTATCCGTTCATCAGTTGATGGACATTTGGGCTCCTTCCATAATGTAATTTGGCTATTGTCGATAGGGCTGCTATAAACATTGGGGTGCATGTGCCCCTTCGAATCAGCATTTTTGTATCCTTTGGATAGATACCTAGTAGTACAATTGCTGGGTCGTAGGGTAGTTCTGTTTTTAATTTTTTGAGGAGCCTCCATACTGTTTTTCCAGAGTTACTGCACCAGTTGGCATTCCCACCAGCAATGCAAAAGAGATCCTCTTTCTCTGCTTCCTCCCCAACATCTGTTGTTGCCTCCTGAGTTGTTAATGTTAGCCATTCTGGTAGGTGTGAAGGGGTATCTCATTGTGATTTTACATGTGTTAATTTTAGCTGGAAGCACAGTGAATTGTTATGTTATGTCTGTCTCTCACTTTAACATGGAAACTCCCGCTAAGGGAAGAAGAGATTTTGTGTTTATTCCTGTATGTTGAAGACCTTGCACAAATAGATGCTTCATAAATAACCAAATATAAATATTGCACTACACAAATGATTGAACTGCAGGCAGATTTATGGGCGTCTTGGGAGAACTTCTGTTCCCTGAATCTTTTACTAAAGCATCTAAACCTTTTTACTCATCTTGAAGAGAATATTGTCACATTTCAGTATTGAGTGTATCATATGCGATAGGTCCTTTTTGTACAGACCTCTATAGGTACAAAAGACCTCTAGTTTTTTACAGTAAGCTAAGAATTTTTCTTGTTAGTGATGAATACAGTTTGAAATTTATCAAATACATTTTCTCACTTCATCAGATGATTGTTAGATTTTAATCTGTTACAATGCTGATTTGTATTAATAGATCGTCTAATTTCAAAGCAAACTTTCGTTCTTGGCATCAACTCGAATCATGATGTATGATCTTTTTTATATATTTCTGGATTGAGTTTGTAACAGTTTGTGTAGGATTTTTTGCATCGTTGCTTATGAGTGAGAGTTTTCTCTCATTTTCCTTTTTCAAGTTGTCTCTGGGAGTTTTAGCATTGAGGCTACAGCCAAACAAACTTTAGTGGAGATAATTAAATATAAGTTTCTTGTCCCTGTTCACACCTTACGCTACAGGGATTCCACCTTAGCTTTTGGGTGTGGATTTGGGGTGTGGGATTCAGCAGTGCTTCTGGGGATTTTGTCATTACTCTTCAGACAGTCTTGGGGTGGGTGTAATAAAAGGTAACCGATAGATAACAAATCACACATATCTCACTAACGTTGACAAAGAGAAATATCCCTGTATCACGACCAGGTAAATAAAAGATTATTGACAAGTTGTAAGGCAAGAAGAAATCTTTGGGATTAGCAAATTGGTAAAAGATATACTTGAAATTAAACAATTGCACTTAGAAAATGGATTCCAAGTATATTCTAAGGTAAGCAAAATAATGGTAACAATGAATTAAGCTAAGATTTGTTGAACATTTGAATTGAATATATTACTTCAAGTGTTCAGACATTAAAATTAATAGGAGTACCTGACAGGCCATGGAGATGTTGTCTGATAACTGTAACAAAGGTAGGCAGTTGCAAAGGACCTTTTCTCCGCCTTAGGAAATAAGAAACCGCTCTGCTTGGTGCTACTGGCCAAGGGCAGACTGGCCAAGGGCAGAACTTCTCCACGTTTACAAGCTGTTTGCAGCAGCACCATGAGCACCAACCCGTCCCCCGCTGCATCCGAGCAGCTCTGCTACCAGAACGTGACCGGATCCTGCGCGAAAGCCCCCTACTCGCCCGGACCCCGGCTCATTCTCTACACACTGTTCAGCTTGGGGGCTGTGCTGGCCGCTTTTGGAAACCTCCTGGTGGTGATTTCAATCCTGCATTTCAAGCAGCTGCACTCGCCAACCAATTTTCTCATCGCCTCTCTGGCCTGTGCTGACTTTCTGGTGGGGGTGACCGTCATGCCCTTCAGCATGGTCAGGTCTGTGGAGGGCTGCTGGTACTTTGGGCCGAGTTTCTGTACCTTCCACACGTGCTGTGATGTGGCATTTTGTTACTCTTCCCTCTTCCACCTGTGCTTCATCTCCATCGACAGGTACGTCGCTGTTACCGAGCCTCTGGTCTATCCTACCAAGTTCACGGTGTCCGTGTCGGGGACATGCATCGGCATCTCCTGGATCCTGCCCCTTGTATACAGTGGTGCCGTGTTCTACACAGGTGCTTATGATGATGGGCTGGAGGAATTATCTCGTGCCGTCAACTGCGTAGGAGGTTGTCAGACCGTTGTAAATCAAAACTGGGTGTTGATAGATTTTCTATCCTTCTTTATACCTACCCTCGTTATGATAATTCTCTATAGCAATATTTTTCTTGTGGCTAGACAACAGGCTAAAAAGATTGAAGACACTGGGGGCAAAATAGTATTGTCATCAGCTAGTTATAAATCCAGAGTGGCCAAGAGAGAGCGAAAAGCAGCAAAAACCCTGGGTATCACTGTGGTAGCATTTATGATTTCATGGTTACCGTACAGTATTGACTCATTAATTGATGCTTATATGGGCTTCATAACCCCTGCCTACATTTATGAGATTTGCTGCTGGTGTGCTTATTATAATTCAGCCATGAACCCTTTGATTTATGCTTTATTTTACCCGTGGTTCAGGAAGGCCTTAAAAATTATCATGAGTGGTTGGGTTTTCGAGGACAGTTCAGCCACCATGAATTTGTTCTCTGAACAAATGTAAGCATTTGGACTGACGAAGTTCAATCTTTACAATTTCCATATGACACGAGTTGGTAAAAATCAAGTAAGACTATTAATGAAGAGAAAACCATTTACTCTTCAAATTTAACAGGATAAATCAATGCTTTCCAGTATTAACGGTGCACTTCCTTGTCATTTCTCAAAAAACAATTTGCATGACTGGTAAATGTCAAATCCCTATTTGTTAACGGCTACAGAGCTCACCATACCTCCTTTTCTGCACATACTTCCCTCCCTCCCTCCCTTTTGCTCTTTTATTTCATTGATTCTTCCCTTCGTAGCCTGAAAACACCTTTAAAAAAAAAAAAAATTCTTTCCTCTTTTCCTTAGAAAGTTTTCTGCTCACTCCCAACTTGTCAAAAATTTTTCTGTGGTTAGTTTTCACATGGTTGTTGTCTTGTTTGTTTTTGTTTTTGCTTTTGTTTTGTTTGTTTTTGGCTTTGTTTTGCTGCTTTTCCCAAAGGAAAACTTGGGGCAGCAGTGAAATCTATTATGCTGGATGTCTGCATGGTGTCTGCGTCAGGAATTTGCTTCAGCAGCTCCTGGATCCTGCCTCTTGTATACAGTGTATACAGTGGGTGCCTATGAGGATGGGATGAAGGAATTAGTAAGTACCCTCTGTTCCATACGTGGTTGCCAGCTTGTTATAAATCAGTTCTGGATAGTGATAGAATTTCTGTTATTTTTCACATTTAGCTTTCTTAATATTACATCTAGTAATATTTTTCTTGTGGCTAGAAAACATACTAAAGAGATTGAAAATATTAGTACAAAACAAAATCATTATCAGGAACTTGCGAGGCTAGGATGGCTAAAAGAGAGAAAAACAGCTGATACCCTGGCACAGTGTAGCATTTTTGGTCTCATGATTACCACATGCAATTGATTCATTCACTGATTCTTTTTAGGGGTTTATAACACCTTCATGTGTTATGAGATATTTTATTGGGTTGGTTATTGTAACTCTGCTCTAAATTCTTTGATATATGCTTTACCCTTGGTTTGGGAGAGCAGGAAAAACTTATTATAAGTAAAAGAGCATTCATCGACCACAAATTTAATTTCTAAGTTAACCTAAATTGTTAATTTGAGAAAAAAAGACATCAATCTGGTGACGTGTTGCAAATTTCCTAATAATTATAAATGTGAATTATAGCACATTAAAATGATATTTTAAATGATGGTGGAGAAATGGTACCTCAATTTTAGTAGCATACCCTATAGGCTTTTACTTCCTTGGTGAAATGAACATTTTTAAGCATTTGATAGAAATGTATTTACTCAATAATGGTTGGCACAAGGGTCCTTAAATCTGTGCAGTTCCCTGCTTTGTCAGTTGCTGTTTTTGTCTTTCAGGACTCACGTTCCTTTCTTACCTTTCTTTCACTGTGAAAGATTTCCTGATCCCATGTTCCCTGTTAGTGTCTTGTATTTCCTGCCTTTTATTGAACTGGGTTAACTTGTTTTCATTTGAACAGCTTGTTTCTTGGATAGGGGCGGGGAGGGGCAGTTTTCTGAAGCTTCTAAGATGTCTCTCAACCATAAAGGTGAGCTATTTCAAACTCAGGACAAGACTCATATTTTATATGTTGGGGGCATATAATGTAAATGTGGGAATAATCATGAGCAGATGGCACAATTTCTTCAACAGTGATTATCTATTGATATGATAGTTTTCTTATCACGAGGTTTATTTTTTTATCTTCAATCACCATGGAGGAAAATTTATGTCATTTTTTTTTTCTATTAAACAGTGTCCACAGTTTATATGTTTTCCATGATAAAAAGAAGTAACACTGTGTTTATGGGAAAAGGATTCAAGAAATGTTGATGTGCCTGGGTGACTCAGTCGGTTAAACGACCGACTTCAGCTCAGGTCATGATCTCATGGTTCGTGGGTTCGAGCCCTGCATTGGGGTCTGTGCTGACAGCTCAGAGCATGGAGCCTGCTTCGTATTCTGTCTCCCTCTCTCTCTGCCCTTCCTCTGCTTGCACTCTGTCTCTCTCTCTCTCTCAAAAATAAATAAACACTAAAATTATATTAAAAGAAAGAAATGTTGATGTGGTATTTAACTTTCTGATAAAAATATTGTTCAGCATCCTGCTTCGTGTATTTCACAAAATCAAAATGGATTTCTATCAGATTTATAAAAATTAAAGAAAATAAAGCTTTTATAATTTTTCATTGGTGAAATAATAACAGAAAACCCACAGGGATTCATGCACTACTTTAAGATTTTTTAAATTTTAAAAGAAAACAAAGTCACGCTAAGGAAAAAAAGACAACGCTGAAAAAACTATTGGCAGTTTACATGATGAAGAAGGGTTAATAGCTTTCAAAACATAAAAACCTTTTACAAAACAGTAAGACATAGACAAATACTACACTAAACATGTCAATAGACAGTTTTATAGAGGGAAAATACAAATGACTAACGAACACATTAAAATACCAAATATACAAATAATTAAAATACTAATAAAAATGTATTAGAGTTTCATATATCAAATTGGCAAATATTAGAAGGATCCATAAAACCCAATGTTAATTAGAGTGTGGGAAATTATGCACCCTCATAAGAGTTGAACATGCTCCTATACATCTGGGAAAAAATATAATTTAATTCCTCCTTTCTGAAGTGAACTAAAATATTTATATTAAATTTAAATCATACATGTCACTTAACTCTGTAGTTCCATTTCTAGAAAGTAATCCTAAGAAAAGAGCCAGGCAAGGAAATAAGCATGACCAGGGCATTCTTTGTATAACTCTTGACAGGGAAAGACAAGCACAATATATTTTTTTATTAAAATCAAAACAAAAGCAAAACACTCTGACTCAGATTATAAAACAGTAGATGTGACACGGCTCCCATATATGTATATTTCTATATATACATATATATAAAGCACATATTTCTATATGCTTTTACAAAGTCCAGCTTTATATATAATGGGCAGTTTGTGAGGGGGGTTTCTTTGCATTCATCTTTATCATTTTAGTGTTTGTGATGAAATAAACATACTAAAATTGATATTCTAACATATATCTCTATTCTTACCTGAACATTGAAATTAGATTTGTCTGTTTGCTTCCTTGCTTTATTTTAGGAGAATATCTTTTGAACATATATATTTGCTATATTTTTTCTTAACCTAATGAAACTAAATTGCAGCTGCCTTGGTATCTTTTAGGGACTACTTTTTTTTTTTATTGCTGCAGGTTCTTTAAACATCTATTTCATATACAACAATGTATTCGCAGTTACTTTTGGCCCACATTACCAAAAAAATTTTTTTTAACTTCTATAAACATGCCAGTAGACATTTAAATTTTCTTCTTGGATGATTTCCATGCTGAGCAAGTGTGGCTATTATAGTTGATTCCTGATGAATTTTATAACAGTGAAGATACTAGATCATTGGATCCCTCATTATCTATTAACCATAACATTGCCATGCTGTTGAAGTTTTTTAGGGTTTTAACCAGGGGGAAAGAATGTTTGTAAATCAGATTAGCCTATTTTTTGCAGAGGGGAAGATAAAGGTTTGGGAGAACTCGGGAGTTGAGGGGATCCATGGATAGACGCCGGAAATGCCAGCTGTTCTGGCTTGAGCACACACCTCAATCTTTGCACCTAAAAGTGGGAAGGAAGAAAGTTCTGGGAACTCAAATGGCATGGCATCCCTTGGACGTCAAAAAGATTTTTCCTTTTCCCTTCAAAGTCCCAGCTGGTGACACTGATCCAAAAAGATGTTGTTTAAATAAGTAACTCCTAAACCTTCATGGTTAAGCAACGTGTTTCCCTTCAAACTGTAACTAATGAGGTGGAAGAGGCCCTAGGAGGCATCAGTAGCAGTCCCCAGGCAAGCGGCTGCTGCGGGGTCTCTCCTGGGTAATTCTACTTCCTCCCAACATGGAAGTCCTGCCCTCAGTAGAGGGGGCCTTCCCACCCATACTGCCTGGTTTTATTTTTGTTTTTAGTAAATTTATTTTGGAGTAATTTTAGGTTTACAGAAAAGTTACAAAACTAGTACAGAATTTCTGAATGCCGTGCACTCAAGTCTCCCCCATTGTTAACATATTGCCATAGGACCTTTGTCACGGTTTTGAAACTGCCATTGGTAGAATACAGTTAACCGAACCCCAGCTTTTATCTGGATGCCACCAGCGTCTCCATTAATGACTTCCTGTTCCAGGATCCCATCCAGGATCGCACTTCGTTGTCGCATCTCCCCAGCCACCTCTGGTCTGGGCCTCGTTTCTCACGGCTTCGACAGTCTTGAGGAGCACGGGCCACCCAACCGATGGGTTAGGTCTCCTTTTCCTTGTTGGGCTACGGAGTAGAGAGAATTACTCCGCAAGGATCTGCTGGGCTGGGAGAGCACAGAGGGGCCTCGGGGGCTGAATGTGTGGCATTTCTGCTTGAAGACACGCAGGGAGATCCCAAAGGCTGGGCCATTTCCGCACACATATGTGCATACGCATGTGCGTGCACTTCTGTGCATACGTGTCCATTCATGCACGCACCCTTAGGGGCTGCATCAGAAGGAGAAGCTACTGCCACGGCCACGGTACTTTCCGCCCACGAAGTTAGGGAACATATGAGCACGTACTTCTCCTGGTCTCTGAACAGTGGGTGATGTGGGCAGATCAGACTCTACACAGAAAAGAACTGCTTGGGGCGCCTGGGTGGCGCAGTCGGTTAAGCATCCGACTTCAGCCAGGTCACGATCTCGCGGTCCGTGAGTTCGAGCCCCGCGTCAGGCTCTGGGCTGATGGCTCGGAGCCTGGAGCCTGTTTCCGATTCTGTGTCTCCCTCTCTCTCTGCCCCTCCCCCGTTCATGCTCTGTCTCTCTCTGTCCCAAAAATAAATAAAAAATGTTGAAAAAAAAATTAAAAAAAAAAAAAAAAAAAAGAAAAAAAAGAAAAGAACTGCTTGTTTTAAGATGGCCTGAACCTGTGCCTCTGTAACCGAGAATGTCATTTGGATTTTGTTTTGTTTTTTTATACGTTTTAAAATGTTTCTTTATTCTGAGAGAGAGAGAGAGACAGAGCATGAGAGCGTGAGCAGAGGAGGGGCAGAGGGAGACAGGGAGAGAGAGAATCCCAAGCAGGCTCTGTGCTCTCAGTGCAGAGCCCCACATGGAGCTCGATCCCGCAAACCATGAGATCATGACCTGAGCCTAAATCAAGAGTCAGACACTTAAGCCACCCAGGCGCCCCTGTCATTAAGTTTGGTACTCAGGCAAAGCGGAGTGAGTCTACACTGGTCGCTTATTAGTGTGTACCCTGCCTCACTGGCAAGAAAGGCTTTGGAATGGAAGGGGACTCTTACGGCATGCTTTGGCTCCCTTCAGGCCCTGTGGGGAAATTTGAATGGCAAAGTTAGTGTTTCTGTGAATGCATTTTCTAGCCTGAGAGCCAGACAATATCCTCTGGCTTAAAGAGAGAAAAAAAAAACAAAAAACAAAAAAAACCACCCCTTTTCATGATGCCCTAATTTGGAAACGTCTATGAGGGTGTGAGTGAGAGACTGAGGTGGGATGGAGAGGATTTCCAGGACCCCGAAGACAGCTTAGCACATGGACCGGAACATGGACCCTGGGTCCAGTCGGTCTAGGCTAGAATCCAGTTCTCCCCAACTTCTCAGTTGGGCCTCAGTATTCTCTGCTGTGAAGGGGGGATACCAATACTACCTTCTTCGTGGAGTTATTTTGATGATTATAGGAATTAATATTTCTTTTTTTTTTTTCTTTGAGATCCTGCTTTTAATTCTTTTGGGTATATATCCAGGGGAATTGCTAAATCATACGACAGTTCTATTTTTTTTGTTTTTATGTTATTTACGAATTACTATTTCTCAAGCACTAATACAGCAAGGTATTTATGTTTTACATGTTGTATGTATTGAGAGCAGTGCTGGAGAGACTGAGAGAGTGCAGGGTATTAAACATTCACGTGAAATAAGGAAAGAGCACCCTGGGGTCCATGCTGGACAATACTGAGGAGAGCATAGGAGATGGGTATTCAGGGAGGGTGAAGAAAGAATGCTCTAGGACCACGAGGACAGACAAAGGAGGATACCCACCTCATCACCTGCCTGCTGGGAAGCACAGTCATCAGGTGAGGGCTAGGTTTCTGGAAGGTGCAGGGACTCCACACAGAAGGAAACATGTCTCTAATGTTATTTCTCAACAGTTATGCATTTTGGTGTTGTCTTACCCGGAGATGCCAGTCTGGGAACAGCACTGGACTTTGGCAAACCTCTCACTGGGGGGAGGAAGATGAGAAAAATAACAATGGGACACGTGTCGCATGATGGAAATTTTATTCAATTTACAGGACTGTCCTTTATTCTTAGGTTATATTCTTCTTCAACTTTTGATATTAAAACATTATTCACATGAAATTATGGCAAAGTACCTGGAAGTTGTCCCTGGTGCTATTGCTGCTTTTTTATCATGACCTTAGTTGGCAAAGTTAAAATTTGGTAATTAATCTGTTTAGTTCTCCAAATTTTTTAACCAGTTTTATTATTTCTGATCCAAATTTCTAGAAACCACTATCTTGACCCATTACTATTTAAAAAAAATTTAAGTTTATTTATTTTTGAGAGAGAGTGAGGGGGTAGGGGTAGACCAAGTGGGAGAAGAAAGAATCCCAAGCAGCTTTCACACTGTCGGCACAGAGCCTGATGCAGGACTTGAACTCACGAACCACAAGATCATGACCTGAACCAAAATCGAGAGTCGCTTGACCGACTTAGCCACTCAGGGGCTCCCCACTGATATTTTTAATAGCAAACATAGTGTTTTCAGCAGGTAAGCCTTTTATTACTCCCTCAAATAAACCTGGGCAGCATTTGGTCAACTCTAAGCTAAATAAAGACAATGAAGTAATAAGGACTGTTAATAAATCTGACATGATCCAATGGAAGCAGATGTCCAAGAAATCAACCTTCTAGAGAAAGAAATATGAGGTTTCTACTAAGAAAAAGAATTCTTATGCAAATTTCCTTTTTCTTTTTCTCCCTTCCTTCCTTCTTCCCTCCCTCCCTCCCTCCCTCCCTCTTTCCTTCCCTCCCTCCCTCCCTCCCTTCTTCCTTTTCTTTCTTTCTTTCTTTCTTTCTTTCTTTCTTTCTTCTATATCATTGAAAGTTATTAGCAGAATCTAGGTTATTTTATATACTCATATCTGGGGTTAGTCTATAAACAGCAACTAGCCCAGAGCTGAGATGCCATGTAAATTAGAGGCATTTCCTAAATCTACAATTCTTGCACATGTATGAGTCTTCCTATCTTGCTCATTAGACCATCTTGAGGGAATGCATCAGATAACGATCAAGGGTAAGTGGCAATCATGCTTTTCAGGGATTATATTTTCTAACATCAAGGGCAGGACTTGGAGGCAAACTTTTGATTATCTTGCATCATACAAAGTTTTCAGTCTCTTTCTGCACTCGACAATCGCTTTGGAAGTTTTGAACTTCTCAGACATTCCTAACATAAAAAGTCATTAAATAAACATCTCCCCAGTGACTGAAAGTGTGAGACAATTCTCATTATCAGGAAGAAAGATGCATTAATGAGCTCTGTGTTCTTTCCAGTGCTCACACTCATACATTTGTTAATGAGAGGAAGGGGAGAGAAATGTTTTGTACTCTTGTCTCTTTGGACTAGAGGCAAGAGGTAACCAAACACTAATCAGAGTCAGAGGATTAAACTGTAAATGAACATTGGTTGGCATTGGTTACAAAATCCATATGTTCAATTGCCAGTCTAAGCAATCCTTCAAGTTAATGAAAAACTGAATCAGTTCTCATTTTGATTCATCACATAATTAATTTGTGTTTAACAAGTATTTCTTAGAGATGTGTCTTAATTGCTTATGGAAATCTTTGGGATGAGAAGCAGCATGAAATTAATTTTTCCCCAAATCACAGTCTCTAAAATGGGCTCTAGCAAATCTTCCCTGTTTATTCTTTCATTAAATCTCAGGCATATCTCTACAGTCACTCGTGAGTGTTAAAAATTCAATTTTATTGAATTCAATTTCTAAAAATTAAATGACTCCAATTTTAAACTCAAGTTTAAAACTATCCTCTGTATCTAATTGAATATCCCTGTCCTCGCTATTTCCAATGCTAGCCAAGTCTGAACTTAAAAAGCCTGGTTTTAGGGATGGGATGCATCTGATTTTTCATTCCTTACTGCATCCTCCTTTTCTGCTCCTCTCCATAGGGAACAGGTAGAGTAGAAGAAGAGGAGAACAATAATTTTACACCGAATTTGGTTTCCTCATCACATTTGCTTCATGCTCATGACCCTGGTGTTGTGAACCTTCCAGTAACATCCCTCTTGTGCAGTGCGTATGCGGGTTCTTCAGGCAGCCCTGCAGGACGCAGTCCATCCTTCTGCTCCCTGGCATGCATCAGTGCCACCTGAGTAGGTGACAAGACAGGCCTCTTTTCCTGCTGGCCTGTCTGCCTCACAGCCATCTTCCTCCAACTCTACTTTCCCCTACTTGACATGAAGACAGGGCAGGTCAGCAGGGCTACTGAATAAGCAGATCTAAACAGGGAATCAGTTTGAATCATCTTGCCAGTACCTTCTTCAATGGAGTGGTTCCCTGGATGGAGAGACCCTAGAAAGAAAGGTCTATAAGGTTTCCCTTCATGGACAGACTCTAAGGAGGAGTTGGAAGTTCAACGGGAGTGGCTCACTGATATCAGGGGACCAGATGGCGGGCAGGCTCCCTGGCCCCCCAAAAGAAGTCATGTATACACCTCATCACAGAGCCTCCACTTAGGTACCTGGCACATTCAGGGCATTGTCCACCAAGACAGTGACCCTACCAGGCATGAGGACAGCTTTTGTCCCATTAGTAATATTCTCTTTATTCCATTGCTGCCCCACTCTGGAGGGCGGGTGGAAGCAGAAGCAGAAAAGGAGAGAGGAAGAAAGAGTGAAAAGTAGATATACACTCCTCTGTACGCTAGGGCCCAAGGGCCTGGGCCTAGACACCACTGAAAAAATATGGAACTGGGTGTGCTTTTAAAGTTTTAATCTGAATTAGCTAGAATTTATTATGGGCTTATAAGTAGTGGAAGTTGAGTGGAAAGCAATAAGATTTGCTTAGAGAATCAAAAATGAGTAAGGGAGAGTCAAAGGGTGTTTGCCTGCTCTAGTAGATAGAATGGTGAAGCCATTTGATGTTTGTGATGTAACCAAGCTCAGACTGTCTCAAATCTAGTAACATATTCAATGAGTCAGACTTCCAATTAAACTAGCAAGCAGGAAGGATGAATCTGATGACCAAGGACTCATTCCTTCATGCTTTTCCTGACTAATTTGAAGAATACGTCCCACCACCCTACCACACATTTTGAGAGATCGCATTCATTTCTTAGAAACAAATGATAATTAATTAAACGACCATTCGGTAATTCTGAATTCATTCTTAAATTTCCCCTATTTAAGCATTCATGACCTAAAATAAATTTATCATTGATGAAGTGCTCTTCAGCGTGTGACCACTTGATTTCCAGCTCAATAGTCAGGGTTGATATTTCAACACAGTAAAAAAAAACTGTAAAGCAGACGGAGGAGGCAATGACGGTCAGAATGCAAGCTGTGCTGACAGGCAGAGCCAGCCCTGGAGACGTCCTCCTTAGCCTTGCATTGATCTTTCTTTCTTTCTTTCTTTCTTTCTTTTTTTTTTTTTTTTTAACGTTTATTTATTTTTGAGACAGAGAGAGACAGAGCATGAACGGGGGAGGGTCAGAGAGAGGGAGACACAGAATCTGAAACAGGCTCCAGGCTCTGAGCTGTCCACACAGAGCCCGACGCGGGGCTCGAACTCACGGACCGTGAGATCATGACCTGAGCCGAAGTCGGACGCTTAACCGACCAAGCCACCCAGGTGCCCCAGCCTTGCATTGATCTTTCAAGAGCTGGATCAGGAGGAGCCTTTGCAGTCTGGGGAGGACTTTCTAGGGAAAATAAACAGGTGGTTCATGGCGGCTCAGGGAAATAGATATTTACCAACCAGTAGTGAGCATTTCAGTGTTTTCACAACTGGAATAGTTGAATTGGTGCCTACCGTCAGAAAATCAGCCCTACGAAGATAATTAAGCACTGTACCTTACTCCTGAAATCCCAATGAAATGTCCCCAAAAGTATTTCTGAAATATAAAAACCAGATGAGATCAAATTGATTGAAAAACCAGAGTAAAGCACAACCCAAGATACACATAGTATAAGGTTACCAGAGAGGTAAGAGCTGTTCTTTCCAACAGAGCCTGGGAAAAATCCTAAGCTCCAGAAAGAGCAATCACAAAGAGTAAACGGAAGAAAATGTTGAAAGCAATTGTAGGGGAAGCTTTTTCTGGGTAAAAGAAAGGTCCGAGGCTTCAGACTGAAAATGCGAAGAGGACAGACAAAAAAGATCACACAGGCAACAATGCAACAAATACAAAAAGAAAATCTTAAAAGCTCCTAAACAGGGACCACCAAGAAACAGCTTAAAATTAAGGGATGGCCATGATGCCGGCATCACGCTTCTCCTCAGAGTACTTGTCCTCGAAGGCCATGGAGAAATTCTTTTCCAGTTCTCAGGGACTTTCTTTTCTGAACCAGGATTCTAATTCTGGTTCAAGTTGTCATTGTAACTGAAGTCCTGTAAAATTCTTCAAAGCTAACTGAGAACCAACCCCATGTGTCTGTGTATATATTTGAGCAGACCATGGATCTATAGAACCAGGTGAGCCAGATCGAATGGAGGAGAGTTGAGGCAACCTTCAGGAAGGGGCGGTTGTACTGTGAGCCCGTGTTGGAGGACAAGAGGGCGCATCGACTCGGGCCCTGTGCACACCCGGATGCTGCTGGAGTGTGGCCGACACTCTACACGAATTCACGAGATGCCCGCAATCAGACCTTGTGGGGGTTACATAAGCCGCAGCCTGCATCCAACAGAGGATGGTTTAATTTAGATTATTTTAAAGATAACTTTCAGTTTCAAGCCATGAGGAGTCTACCTTCACAGTCTAATGTCTAGGTGGTAACGGGAGTGTAGAAAAATACATGTTTGGATTTGGAATTGTTGTGTCCCTTGAATTCAACTACCAATGCCCCATAGTTAGGGAATGAGACTCTTGTCAGAGGGTAATTCAAATAAAATTCATAACCATGAATGGTCACACTCGTATACTACAAATAAATGTGTATGTTCCTGCAGCATTGATAATGATAAGCACTGTGAGGCATAAAGAATGATCCATACAGAATCTGAAAGGTCAGATAGGATCAAACAATTGAAAAATCAGAGCCGAGAGAAAGACAACCCAAAATATGCTTAGTATAAGGTTTTTAAAGAGGTAAGAGCCATTCCTATCAATAGAGCTTGAAGGAAATTCTATTATTTTCTCAATGTGACCAGGCACACTCTATATAAACTTATTAAAAATGTTCTATATTTAAATGAATACACATCTATTTATTCAGTAAACATTTATTGATTATCCATTATTTCCAAGTACAGTGTAAGGTCCAGCTGGGGGTATAAAGAAGAACAAGAGGGACATTCTCCTAAGTCATGAAGTTTTTTGGGATAAACAACTATGAACAACAGATCACTAGAAAGCAGAGAGTAATGTCATGGACACAATGGGCATGGCGGTTCCTGAGAAAGGAGGACATACAGAAATGTTTCTACAAGCTCTATTGTTTTCATCTTTGTACATGGAAAAACAAAGAGAGACTTTGCAAGGGACTGTTAAATACATGAGCAAACATAATCATACTGTTACTCATAATAATGTACTAACAACTGATCCGTGGAAAAAAGAAAATGAAACTTCTAATCTCAACAATGATTAGATGAGATGGGGGATTTGTGTGGAGAAAAGGTGCAAAGGAGCCAAAGAATGAATAGTATAAAACAACAAGATCATGGTTGTGCATGATGTGTGGGCCAACCCTGACTTAGCAGTTAAGATACAGTTTATCTGAATGGCCCTCCCTTCAGTCTCAGGGGGAAAAGCGTTGTACAGGAAATACTATTTCCAAGGGGCCCCTGGGTGGCTCAGTTGGTTGAGCATCCGACTTTGGCTCAGGTCATGACCTCACGGTTCGTGAGTTTGGGCCCCACATCTGGCTCTGGGCTGACAGCTCAGAGCCTGGAGCCTGCTTCAGATTCTGTGTGCCCACCCACCCCTGCCGCACCCCTGCTTGTGCTCTGTCTCTCTCTGTCTTTGAAAAATGAATAAACATAAAAAAATATACTATTTCCAGAATGAAGGAGTATAGATGAGTGGGAAACTATGGATTAAAATGTTACAACATAGGGGTGCCTGGCTCAGTCGGTAAAGCGTCCGACTTCAGCTCAGGTCATGATGTCGCGGTTTGTGAGTTCAAGCCCCGCGTCGGGCTCTGTGCTGACAGCTCACAGCCTGGAGCCTGCTTCAGATTCTGTGTGTCCCCATCTCTCTGCCCATCCCATGCTCATGCTCCATCTGTTTCTGTCTCTCAGTAATAAATAAATGTTAAAAAAAATTGTGTTACACCATAGCAAATCAATTACTCCTTCCGATGTCCCCATCTCCCCAAAGAACTTTGCACTTTTCTTTATGATGCTCATACTTGCCCTTGGTAGAAGGAAAGTCCCGTGTTCCAAATGGCTCCCAATGACCTGAATACAGAGGTGGGGCCACAGTCTCCTCTGTAAGGAAGAATAGTTGGTGTTTGCTGCACTTACTCTCTGTCTGCCTGGCTATGAATAAGATTCTGTTGTTGAACAAATATGCTACCTTGGCCTTCTACTCACTTCTTTAAGCCTCAGTCTCCTCACTTAGGAAATAGAATAACATTGGCCCTCTTGCAGGGTTGTTGAGAAGACTGAGAGTGCAGGTAAGGGATCCCATGCACCCAGTGAGAGGGCTCCGTGACATGGATAAATCATTATTAGGTTGAAATTGGCTTTATTGTTATATCTTTCCAGTTCCAGAGCCCACGTGTTGCCACCAGACAGAAGCACTTAATAAATGTTCACTGATGCAAAGGCCAACAGCAAAGGCAGCACACAACTAGAATAAGTTCACAGAAGAGAACGATGAGGGAAGTAGCTGGTGTCTTCCAAGCGAAAGTTTCAAACACTTATAAAAGTACCATAGTATGTTGGTCTAGGAAGAAAGTGGTAAAAATGGAATGGTTTGTCGAATCTATTTGAGAGGCTACCCCCCAAAAAGAGAGAGAGAGAGAGAGAGAGAGAGAGAGAAAAGACAAGTGTAAACGTATTAAACTAGATGTTGAAAGTGCTTGCTTGAATCCAGAAGCTTTACGATATTCACCAGAGTTCTTAAACACTTTTGTTTTAGCTTCTTCATCTTTAAAATGAGTCCGGAGGAGGATTCTCTAGCTGTGGAACAGAATGAGAAAACGTCGTTACACTAAAACCACTGGAATCGTAAGACATTGATGATATTCAGTGTTGGAACTGAAGAGTTGTGGGTAAAATGATACTAAACATTCTAGGGTGCCTTTAATCATATACAAAATCCAATAAAGACAAGACAGAGATAAGACAGTTTCTCATAAGCACAGTAGAATTGGAAATGATACACTATTTCAGGAAAGGTTTACCACTTCACAGCATTTGTGTAAGAACAGAAATGTTGTGTAGTAGATACTGTTGATGTAAATTATTCTAGAAATTTGAAAAATACAGCAAGAATATTCTGATATATATTCACTCCTGCTCCCAAGATCTGATACTCAGTCTGTGAGTTCGAGCCCCACGTCTTCCTCTGTGCGGACAGCTCAGAGCCTGGAGCCTGCTTCAGGTTCAGTGTCTCCCTCTCTCTCTGCTCCTCCCCCGCTCATGCTCTGTCTCTCTCTGTCTCTCAAAAATAGATAAATAAACGTTAAAAACATATAAAAAAAAACCCCTCCGTGTCTGATGGCAATAAAAGTAGAGCTGAACAACATCAAGTGACGTATCACGTTGTTCATGGGGCATAAAGCACCCTTCAGTCTTAGTACCACGAAAAGTCTCTGAAATAACTGGCTTGGTTTATCCATGGTGAATTGCATGACTAGTTCAGCTTTGCTTTTTAACCAAGGAACCAAGTTTGTGGGTCATATGAAATGTATTTTGCAGATTCTTTCTTGGCTTCTTTTTATGCCCTATATTTCAGTTTTCTTTCTCCTTTTGAACATACTTTTAATTTACATTTTCACATATGTCCTTGAAGGCTTCTGTAAGTAGTTTTTGGAACAAAGTTCAATTACATGAATAAAACATAAATTAATTTGAATATTAATCTTAACATGATGAATGACAAGCTTAAAACCCTTTCTTTAAACATATGTTAACTGGCAAAATTTCTGAAGCCTACCGTAATTCTATGCGGAGACTTACCAGGGGGAAGCTTACTGAATAAATGTTTTTTATGATGCCATTTATCTTTCCCATTGTAAATGCCTGCATTGATATTACAGTTAAGAGATATGTCTCTTGACTGATTTTTTTCTGGCTCTGAAATCACACATTTGGACCCATCAATCTGAACACCAGGCAGTGCAGACCCATTCCTTTACCCTGTCAGAGCAAAGAGTCACTGCCTCCTTAAGTGTCTCTTAGTTGTATTTACAGTTTATTAAAAAAATATTACAAGGAAACAAAGAGAAGATATAGCTTGAGCAGAACTAATATAAAGTAACCAAAGGCAGGGTTAGAATAACAAAAATATACTAGGTCCTTTATATTATTGTCTTAATCTTTCTGAAAAATCCTACCAGGGAGTGATTAGTAAGCAGAGAAGTACAGTTAAGCTCAGAGGAAATGAAGCAGCCCAAGGTCATGGTGCTAAATGGCAAAGTTGGCATTGCAGTCCAGGCATTTCTGGCTCCAAGGCCGTGCCATTTCCTTCCACAAATGGGTTTCGATGTTGCATTTACCAAAGAACTATGAACTTGAACTGTGAGCCTGAATTTAAGTGTTTGGGTCAAAACTGAAGCATACTGCGATTATGTCACGTGAGAAGATCTTGCACAGTTATGATTCATTTTTCTTCTTCCCAATGCCATGTTCATTGTGAATCTATTCTCAATCTATCACTTACACTTACTCAGAAAATAAACTTATTGTTGAGGAATTCTCTCTCAAGATCTTCTCTGCCAAGTGACCATCAGTTTGATGGCTTTTTGAAACCAAGGATAAAAGAAAGCATAAATTAAGGGGTCCATTGCTGAATTATAGTAAGCAATCCAAACCAATATTTCATAAATATATGTGGGTATGATGAAACCCAAGAAGGCATCGATTATTGGATCAATGAAGCATGGCACCCATGAAATCAGGAAAGCTATCACTGGTAGCCTATCAGTGATAGTGAAAGCTATCACAGGAAGGTGATTCCCAGGGTAGACCAGAGGGTCAGTGACAGCCATGTATCTATCGAGAGAAATAAAACCCAAATGGTAGATAGAAGCGTATCAGAAAGACCCTTCGAAACAAGGGTGAAATTTACAGTAACTCTCCCCAAAGTACCAGCAGCTCTCCACGGACCTCACTGTGCTTAAAGGCATGACAGTCACCCCCACCAAGAAGTCGGTGCGCGCAGGCCAGGGGCACGATCAGAAAGTTTGTAGGTGTGTGCAACTGCTTGAAATGAAGAATCGAAATCATCACCAAGAGGTTTCCAAATATGGAAAGCGTGACCCCAAAGTCAAATACTGCATAGAGAATCATGGGGGAGCCTGGTGAGTAGGCAGTTTTGACACAGGATCTATGCAGGCTCTCAAAGCACTTTTGCCCAGCTGCAGGGGGGAGCAAATCACTGCTCATGATTCTTCGTTTCGATACCCGGGAAACTGTCTTCTACGGCTAAGAGTGGCATTCCAGTTTTCAAAAATCGTTAGGGAAAAAAAAAGATATATACAACATACCAGTAATTGCCAGTACATTCTTTCCCTATTTTTTTGTGAGTAAAATTCCCTGTTTTCATGTTTAAAAAGTGATTGATTCATATCCTCACCTTATAAAATATTTCACTTTGTAATGAATAAGCAGTTAGTTTTCATCTTTACATAAGATGCTGTTTATTTTAATTAAAAAATATTTTCCCCGTATCGCCCACTAGTTCATATCTGAGAAGCATTGGTCATCAAAGAGCTGTTATGTGATGCATGCATAATGCCACTTTTTATTAGCATTTTCCCCCTAATTTATCAGAGCTTTATCAATGCCCAAATCACTCTGTCCCCTCAGGAAAGTAGCCAAATAATTCCAAATACCCAGAGCCCTGAAGATTGAATCCCCATAGTGCAAGGTGTGGAAAGAAAAAAAAATCTAAATAATGATTATCTTTAGGCTAAAAATAAGTTTATACTCTTCTAATTTCCAGATGACATCTGACTTTTTCATGAAATAGAAATAGAAATAGTGCCTCTCCTTGAAAACCTTTGTATAGAACTTGAAAGCCATATTGTTCATTCTTACCAATTACTGGAGACCGCATAATCATTTTTGTAAGAACCATTTATTTATGATTCCTGTTTGTCACTAAAACCTTCAAATAAACTCTTTCTCCTTTTCATTGTTGGTTTGTGTTAAAGAAATTAAATGCATAATCATTTATTAAAATCTGGAATGTCTAAGGTTGAGTTTTAATAATTCTGATTTGAAAAAATGGGGGTATAGAAATATAGCGTTTCCTTCATGGAAATACATAAAGGAAGTATATGTCCACCTAAAAAGCAGGTTTCTGCTAAGGCTTTTTGTTTTTGTTTATTTGGTAGTTTGTTTCTAAATGGGAACTGTTGGGAAGATATTAAAGAAGAAAAATCTTTGGAATGTGGATATTCCTACATTATACTTTAGATTTTACCATTGACAAAGTTCTTTTTCCTCTTAGCTTTCTAGAACAGAGCTCAGCTTTAGGCTTTGAAAAAGATTTTTGTTTTTAAATAAATGAGTTCTGGTCACTTTTAAAAACCAGCTTTTTCATTATGAGGGATAATTTGTGCGTGGAAAATTTACACTTTTACGGTGTTCAGGCTGATGACTTACAATAAATAGATCCATCTTTGCCATCAAAATATAGAACATTTTCAATGCCGCAGCAAACTTCCTGAGCCTTTTGTAGTAGATCTTACCCATTTCTCTTCTCCCGCCCTAGGCAACCAGTGATCTTCATTCTACTACTACAGATTAGTTTGTGAGGTCTAAAAATCACTCGGGGAATGAATCACACGATATGTACTCTTCCGTGACCTTCTTTCTCTCAGCTTAATGTCTGGGAGATTCATCCATTTATTGGCGATATTTAGTGGTTTGTTGTTATTGCTAAATAGCAATCAATTATATGAATAAATCACAATTACTTTATCCATGTACCTGTTGATACACATTTATTGTGTTTACTTTGGGGTTATTAGTAACAGACTCGCTATAAACATTCATGTGCAATTCTTTGCGTAGACATACGTTTTCATGTGTTTCTGGGAAATACCTAGGAGTAGAATTGCTAGATCATATCGGAACCTTATGTTTAACTGTACAAGAAACTACAAACTGTTTTGGAAAGTAATTGCACCATTTGACGGGCCCCAAAACAATCTGTGAGCATTCCACCTGCTCCAAGTTGTCTTCAATATCAGTATTCCCATTTCTTTTTGTTTTAAACAGTCCAGGCGATGTTAGCAGTATCTCGCGATGCTTTTAGTGAAATGAATGGTGATATTAAGAATCTGTTCATGTTATTATTGGCCATTGATGTATCCACTTTGGTGAACTATTCATTAACATTTTTTCCCACTTGTAATTGGGTTTTAAGAGTTCTTATTACTACTGAGTGGACTGGGTACAAGTCCTTTCTAAATATATGTTATGAATGTTGGACTTTGCGATTTCTTGAGAGTGTTTTTCTGATGAGTAAAGGTTTTAATTTTAATGAAGTTCAACTTTTTTTTTGGTTAGCGACTTTGTTTCTTACCTGAGAAGGCTTTGCCTAACTCATTGTCACAACTATATGCTTCTATGGTCTTTCTGAAATTCTTGTAATTCTACTCCTAATGTTTACTTTTGTAATTCATGTCATATTAATTTTAAATATATTGTGAGGAATTTTATTATTACTATTATTATTATTATTATTTGAAGCTTAGTAGCATTAGCAGTAGTAAGATATGGGTATTTAGCACTTCCAGCAGCATTTCTTGAAATGACTATTCTTTTTCCAGTGAATGATGTTTGTTCTTTTGTCAAAAACCGATCAACCGTGTACATGTGAACCTGCTCCTGGACTCTCTATTCTAGTCTGTTGATCTTGTTTCTGTGTTTAGGTTCATACCTGAGTGTCTTAACCGAAACATGATAGTAAGTATTAAAGTCAAGTTATGTAAGCTTTCCACTCTGCTGTTCTTTCTAAAATTGTTTTGGCTATTCTGTTGTCTTTATGTTTCACACAACTTTTAGAATCACCTTGTCAATTTTTAGGAAAAAACCAAAACCTGTGGTTTTGTTATTGGTGTAAAATTTCATCTGTAAAAGTTACAGAAGGACATACTGAAATATTTGATCAGGACAGTGAATTTGCTCATTTCTCCTTCTAGTTTTGTCATTTATGGTTTATGAGTGTAGATATTCTGCCACTAACTGTATACATATTTAAGATTGTTATATTTTCCTGGTAACATTTAAGGATTGGACATCCTAATAATATTGAATCTACTAAGTCTACATATTATATTTCTCCATGTATAAGAAGCCCAAAGAAGAAAATAACGGTAACTAAAAGTGTTTTTTTTTAACAAAAACTAAGGCAAGAAAGGAGCAACAGGGAAACAAAATACAAAAGTAACAAATGAGAAACAAATATCAGATAATAGAATTAACTTAAATATGTAAAATTTATATCAGATGTAAGTGGATTAAACTCTCCAATTAATAGACAAAAATTGTCAGGCTGCATAAAAACAGTAAATCTCCACTATTGCTGTCTAGAAGAGACACACTGTTTAAAGGAAAAAAGAATTAAAAAAAATATATGCTATTCACATAATGAGCATAAGAATGTTGTTATGGCTATATAAATACTGGACAATATAAAAATCCTGACAGATCATACCTTCAGAAATAAAGACCGATTCCATAAAATGATAAAAGAACTATATTCCAGAGGAATTGAATCTTAAGATGAGTTCTCTGAATAGGTTCGGGGTTTCCTGGAATTGGTTCTTTGATGCATTCATGACCCCATTTCCAGAGGTAGAAAGAGAATTTTTAGCCCGTAGCCTACAGTGGCAAAACATTTACTCAAATTATTATTGTAGATACCTGTAATCAAGTGCCTACAGAAGACGAGACTCTGGTGACCAAGGATTTGCTGCCATACCACATTTTAGTTAAAATAGAAGTGTAATACATTGGCTAGTTTCTTTTAACTGCTCTGGAGAACCTGGGGAAAGAAAATGATGAGCTTGAGAGTCTTTTGAATTCTTTGCTCAAGGCCCATATGAAGGATTGGAACGTTCCCTGAACACTTTGAAAGAATCCCCTCTCTGCCATAGCCATAGGACTGAGTTTCTGAGAACCAAGCCCCAGGCCCAATTCTATAGCTGGCTGAATTACCATGCAAGCTGAATTCTCAAACTCCCAGAGCATCTTTTGCTAAAATTCTGGCATTGGTTAGGAAATAAAGATTCTAGATATTAGAATGTTGACCTATGGCAGGTCCTGATAAAACTGATTACCCCTGCCCTCTAATTCTCACAAGCCTTTCTCTGCTGGAAGAGGCAGCTGGTCCACTTCTGCCTGAGGAGGTCACTCTCCTTTGTTTCAAAAAGCTATAATGGCCTTCCCTGGGGAAATTGCCTTACGGTGCACCACTGACCCTCCTCAGGACTTCCCCTAACACCTTTTCTTGCCTCCAAGAAATATTAAAAATATTTTGATAACATTAAGATGTAACTCTTAAGATACTTTAACCACTTTTAAGAGGTACTTCCTAAAATATACCAATGCAGCTACAATTCAGTTTCCTTACGTAAGACAAAATATGCTAGGGATATATACTCGAAGAAAATCCTCATTTGATTAAAACAAGCAAACAGACAAACCTGACTCAGTACTCAAGTAAAACAGATGTTGTGAAATAGTAATGTCAATTTTGATACATTAATTTTTCATCACAAACACCGCAATGATAAAGATAAATGACACAGTAATCCCTCCATATATACACACATTGTCCATTATACATAAAGTTAGACTTTAAAAGAGCATGTGGAAATATACATATGTAGGGGCCATATTACTTATGCTGTTATGTAATCTGGGATTTTACAATCAGGGTGTTTGGGTTTTGTTTTATTTTTATTTTATTTTATTTTATTTTATTTTATTTTTTTTTTAATGTTTTTTTTTTTTTTTTTTTTTTTTTTTGAGACAGAGAGAGACAGAGCATGAACAGGGGAGGGTCAGAGAGAGGGAGACACAGAATCTGAAACAGGCTCCAGGCTCTGAGCTGTCAGCACAGAGCCCGACACGGGGCTCGAACTCACGGACCGCGAGATCATGACCTGAGCCGAAGTCGGCCTCTTAACCGACTGAGCCACGTAGGCGCCCCTGTTTTATTTTGATTTTAGTCAAAAAATATATTGTGGTTGTTTTTCCATGTCAATTTATACAGAACTCATTAGCACTTTTTAACAGTTTCATAATGTTCCATTACATAGGTGGAGCATAATTTATGTAATTTATCCCATATTGACCTTGGCTTTTCCCAGTTAATAATTAAAAGTTATACAATGAACGTTATTGTCACGTTTGCTTTCTTGGCTGGCTCTTTTCTTAAGATTACTTTCTAGAAATGGAGCTATAGAGTCAAGTGACATGTATGTTTTAATTTTTTTTAAATTTTTTTAATGTTTCTTTTGAGACAGAGAGAGAGAGAAAGAGAGAGAGAGAGAAGGAGCACAAGCAGGGGAGGGGCAGAGAGAGAGGGAGACACAGAATCTGAAGCACGCTCCAGGCTCTGAAGGGTCAGCACAGAGCCCAGCCGTGGGGCTGGAACTCATGAGCCGTGAGATCATGACCTGAGCTGAAGTTGGATGCTCAACCGACTGAGCCACCCAGGCGCCCCTTAAATGTTTAATTCCTCTCAGAAAGGAGATACTAAGTTATAGTCTCCCAAGATGTATGTAATTATAATCTACTTGCATGAAAGTATCCAATTTCCCATACTCTAATATCGGGTATTATAGAAACTTCAAATATTTGCCAATTTGGTATATTATACCATATCACACATTCATTAGCATTTAAAAGTTATTTTTAGATTTGCATTTTAATGTGTTTATTAAACATTCGTATATTTTTTCTCTGTGGAATCACCAGTCATATGCCCAAGGTGTTAACCTTGTCTTACTGTTTTGTTAAAGCCTTTACATGTTTAAATCTATTAACTTTCACCATGTGTGCTGCCCAGACTTTTCCAAGTGTAACTTTTTAATTTTTCCCGAACTAGGCTTCGTTTCCTTTGAATTAAAAAAAAATTAAATTGAGTGCTTGAATCTATACAGATGTTCAGTCATGATTTCTACCATGAAAAATTCTAAAACACTAGTTTTTTTTAACATCTGGAAATACTAGTTTTGATTTTGTTCATGATATGAGGCAAGATGCTTAACATTCTTTTCCAAAAAGCTGTATGCCACACCATCACTTCTTAAATAATCCATTCTTTCTCCATAACTTGCAATGCATTGTTATTTTTGTCATCAACAATGTACTACTTTGGATATTTTTTATAGAAAAAAAAAAATGCCAGAAAAATGCCCTCCACAACAGCAGAAAGGTGAACTAGCTCACCGCGTAGGGTGAGAAAACGGTCCCATGAAAGAACAATCACCAGTGTGGAAATTGCATCATCTGTTCAGAATTATTCCGTAAAATATGCCCCAAAATATAAAACACGAGTCCATTTCGGAGTCTGAAATAAGCCTCAGAGAACTATAGGAGCTACAGAAAAAGACCAGACCCAAGAAACAAGCTGCTTAAAATGGAAGTCAAGTGCTCAGAGTCCAGAGATGACAGGGACAGCAAGACTTTCACAGGGAACATGGAACCAGGCAACCTTTGAAGGTGACACAAGGGTAAGCCTAACGAGAGGCCTTGAAAAGGAAAATAATTAACAACTGACAAAGCAGGGAATGCACAGATTTGAAGACACTAGAAAATATGAACTTATGTCAGCCATTTTTTAGTAAACATATTTCTTTCAAATGCTTAAAGGTGTTCACTGAGAAAGTAAAAACATAAAATTATGCTCCTGAAACTGTGGCATTATTTCTCCTCTGCAGTTTGATGGGTCATCTTCATACAGCGTGATTCATGCCACAGTTCTGGGGAATTTCGCACTAGAGCAACAGATTCCTCGATTTGAAATTTAGGATCATTAAGAAAACAGGCTTATGGTTGAGGAACTGTCTTTTAATACTTGACCACTTATAATGAGTTTTACTGCTCTCCTAAACCAAGGGTAAAACAAAGCATAGATCAAAGGATTTACCGCAGAGTTATAATAAGCGAACCAGCAAAGTATCTCATAGACATAAGAAGGTGTTATAAACCCCCCAAAAGAATCAATGAATGAATCAATCATGTACGGTAACCAGGAGATCAAAAATGCTACCACCGTGATACCCAGGGTTTTAGCTGCTTTTCTCTCTCTCTTACCCTGGTTTTGTATGTCCCTGATGCTTCTGTTTTGCTACTAATGTTTTCAATCTTTATAGCCTGTTTTCCAGCCACAAGAAAAATGTTACTGTACAGCATCATCATTACAAAAGTAGGTGTGAAAAATAATAGCAAATCTATCAAAATCCAAAACTGATTTATAAGTGGCCGACAACCGCCTACGCAGCTGAGGGCACTTACTAATTCCTCCAGCCCGTCATCATGAACACCTGTGAAGAACACGGCACCACTGTATACAAGGGGCAGGATCCAGGAGATGCCGATGCATGTCCCCGACACGGACACCGTGAACTTGGTAGGATAGACCAGAGGCTCGGTAACAGCGACGTACCTGTCGATGGAGATGAAGCACAAGTGGAAGAGGGAAGAGTAACAAAATGCCACATCACAGCACGTGTGGAAGGTACAGAAACTCGGCCCAAAGTACCAGCAGCCCTCCACAGACCTGACCATGCTGAAGGGCATGACGGTCACCCCCACCAGAAAGTCAGCACAGGCCAGAGAGGCGATGAGAAAATTGGTTGGCGAGTGCAGCTGCTTGAAATGCAGGATTGAAATCACCACCAGGAGGTTTCCAAAAGCGGCCAGCACAGCCCCCAAGCTGAACAGTGTGTAGAGAATGAGCCGGGGTCCGGGCGAGTAGGGGGCTTTCGCGCAGGATCCGGTCACGTTCTGGTAGCAGAGCTGCTCGGATGCAGCGGGGGACGGGTTGGTGCTCATGGTGCTGCTGCAAACAGCTTGTAAACGTGGAGAAGTTCTGCCCTTGGCCAGTCTGCCCTTGGCCAGTAGCACCAAGCAGAGCGGTTTCTTATTTCCTAAGGCGGAGAAAAGATCTTTTTAACTGATACCCCTGTTGTAGTTATCAGATATTATCACTGTGCCCTGTCATATGCATTTTATTTTAAGCTCACAACATATAAAATAGTACTATGTTCAATTTAAATGCTCAGTAAATCTTAGCTATTAGTATCGTTTTTATTTTTACTCTTTGGCATGTAGTAATTGGCATGTAGAGCCAATTTTTTTAATCCAATACGAATTTTACTTCACGTAAGACTGTGGCAAATTTGCTTTTGCCACAAGAGATTTTGTTTATCTTGCAACTTATCGAACGTCTTTTATTACCTGCTCTTGATATAGGGGATATTCCTTTTTGCCAGTTAGCGATAATTGTGTGACTTGTGTTTTATTAGTTACCTTTTACTGCCACCCCCCACAAAACTGTCTGTGACGTTAATGACAAAAAAAGATCCCAAGAAGCACCACCAAATCCCATGTCTCAAGTCATCGCAAATCAACTGGAGTCCCTGTAGTGCAAGGTGTGAATAGAGAGCAGAAACTTAATATTCTCCACTTAAAATTCATATTTTGACATAGAATAGCCTCCATACTAAAACCCAACAGAGACTATGTGAAAAACATAAACGAAAGGACACCTCACTCATATAAATAAATGCAAAAATCCTGAACAGAAGTTTAACAAACCAAACTAGAAATATATGAAATGATAACGCATCATGATTGGAGTCGATACAAAGAAGGGAAGTTTGCCTTAACATTAGAAAGTAAAATAATACAATTCTCCATTTTAACATATCTGAAGGAGGAAAGAAAATTATATAAAGTTCAACATTCATTACTGAAAAAATTCTTAGCGGGGAGCCAGGGTGGCTCAATTGGTTAAGCATCTGACTTCGGCTCAGGTCGTGATTTCATGGTTCAATGGGTTCAAGCCCCACGTCGGGCTCTGCGCTGACAGCTTGGAGCCTGGAGCCTGCTTCAGATTCTGTGTCTCCCTCTCTCTCTTTCTGCCCCTCCCCTATTTGTGCTTCTCTCTCTCTCAAAACTAAATAAATAAACATTTAAAAAATTTTAGCAAAATAAAAATACAAAAAATCTTTGTAGGTATAAAGGTCTCTACTGAATGCCTATTACATATAATTTACTCCAACGTGCTATTTGAGAGCATTCTCTTTGAGTGACAAGGCAAAGATGCTTCAGTAATCACAAGATTCAGAGGGTAAGTCCTCCCACAATACCCATAAATTCATGTGCAGTCCAATCATTCATGCATGCACTGTTTATGCTTATTTATGTAGCATCTATTTGTATCAGAGTCTTGAAGATACAAAAATAAGCAAGGAATATGTCCTGCACTTCAGGGGGTATCCATGTTAATATGAGAGACAGACGTATAACAATAGCAGTTCACTGTGCTCTGAGTTAAAGTTGACACATGTAAAAAGGGTAAAGTGAAAAATGACATCAGCAACTAACAGAATTGGGTGAATACATAGAATTCACTGGGGGTATAGATTGAGAGCCAGATCTAGAAGGCTCTTAATACCTTCCAGGAAGGTATTAATGTAAAGAACAGGGAAAGTTTCAAAACTCTGCACAGCTTTGAACACCCCAATGATCATTTTAGATTTTATCCTATGACTAGCGCATGCAGGTAAAGAAAACATATTTATTAGCAGGTGAAGATCTCAACTACCACAGAAGGTAATTTTCTTGATTTTTCTGTAACTTATCTTTACCTCTCTTAAAAACCCCCATGTCATGGAATGCAGTAGACTTAAGTTCAGTCAATTTGGGTTTCCCACTCTCTTCTCCCAGAGTAGGTATGTAGTCTGCCTCATTTCCACACGAATCGATTAGGATTGTGTCTGTAAGTGTCTTCTAGGATGAAATGGCCATCTATCTCCAAATGGAAAAATGGATGTACACACAACCCGAAACTCTGCATAATGTGCTTAACAATAGCCGCCTCTAGACTACGAATCCGATGTCTCTTATGCGTGTTCCAGACCACCCACGTGTGGCACAGTGAGGGGCATGCTGCTTTAGCTTTTTCAGATTTCACAGCCAATGTACCCTCATCAGTCTTTCCTCTATCTCCAAGAAAAATGCCACTTTTGTTGAAATTGAGATATTAATTGGGGGTCTTAGTTCTCTGCCTTCAAGGCCTTCCTTTTCGGCGTCCTCAGCTAAGACTTGGAGATTTGAGTTATGTGAGAGTAGTCTGTCATTTTCTCTCTAGTTTTCCTTCCCTCCTTCCATCATCTCTCCCCTCCCCTCAGCCTCTGCTAATTACTTTCAGGATATTGAAAACATGCTGAAGTTCTCTTTCAACTCTGTCTCATCATAGCAATCAGGTATTTCTCAGCCTACTATAACTGCAGAGCACCTACCTAATGTCTTTGTATGAATATTCTTACAATTCGGATAATAGCTCATTATCAGATTGTTATGGCTTTTAACAATCTGTTTTACAGAAATCCTTCCTAAAACATTACAGAAATGCCGGAAAAAACCACAAGTATCTTCGTGAATCACAGGGCACAGATTCAGGTATGCAAAACATGCTACCCTATTGTTAAGGCAACTATCACTATAACAGTAGCAAACAGCTTTTGAACACTTGCTATATCTAAGTGTTTTATACGTATTAAATCATTAAATTGTCACAGTAAGAACACATGAAGTCATCATGGCTATTTTACTGAAACACTACAAGTTAATCATGTGCCCAGGGTAAACGTCTAGTAAATGGCGAGCTGGGGATTTGCATCCAAGCAATTTAGCTCCAGATTTTGTGTTCTCTGTGCTCTACAATTATAAATTTACCTCATTTCTGAGCCAAGCTCCCTAACCTCCAGGTGATAGAAACTTCCTGTCAATCTGGGTTTTCTCTACCTTCCCTACTCTGTCAGTCACCCATCAACAGTGATTCTGTGGATTAGAGATCTGATCTGGGTGACCATCTACCTACAATGATGTCCAATAAGATGCCCTTCCTGGTCTCTGGACTTTGGTGCTCTTCTGTCACAGAGTAGTCATTCCTCATATCTGACAGCAAGGCTCCTTTAATTCTTACTTTTATCGGCCAATTCCAGTGCCTTTCTCAGAAGAACTCAGCTACGCTTGTGGCATCACAGGCAGTCAAACATTTGGTGGGGTTTCGAGGACCTGTCATGACTCCATGGCACCCTCAGGGGCTCAGGAATTTTACTGTCCTTGTACCATGCAGAGCAGTGGGGTGCTCTGTGGTGCTGTCTCAAGTTGTATGCTCACACAGCCTATGTAGCCATTTCTGCCCCGTGAGTTCTGCACAAGGAAGGAGAATGAGTTTCCCTTGCACTTGGATCTTTTCCCCTTAAACCTACCTGACTATATTAGTTTCCTGTGGTTACTGTAACAAATTACCACCGCCCCTGATGGTTTAACACAACACAAATTTATTCTCTTAGAATTCTGGAGGGCAGAAACATGGAATCAGTTGTACTGAACCAAAATCAATGTGCCTACATAGTCTCACGCCCTCTGGAGGGTCTGGGGGAGAATCCATCCTGGCTTCCGCTGGCTGCTGGCACTCCTTTGCTTCTGGCCCCAACACTCCAATCTCTACCTGTGTGGTCACACTGCCTTCTTGGTGTGTGTCAGCTCCCTGTGCTTCTTTCTTATAAGGACACTTGAGATAGCATTTAGGGCCCTCCCAGTTAATCCAGGATGATTCTTCCATGTCAAGATTTTTAATTTAGTCACATCTACAAAAATATTTTTTTCCAAACAGGATTAACAGTGGCAGGTTCCAAGTATTAGGATATGGATCTCTTTCAAGGGGCCATTATTCAACCAACTGCACTGGCATGTCAATTTTTGCCCTTTCTCAACCCTCTCCCAGAGAGGGAGAGATGGGCACTCCTGTCTCAGAGATCCCCACTACTTTCTCTCTTATTTTGGCCATCCAATTATCTTTCCTACTCTTATTCTGGAATACAGGGAAATTTTGATAGTGTGCATAACTTCCTCAAATCTAGTGACTATCAGCTCTTTCTTTTCTGAACAGGGCTTTGGCTTTTAAGGTTAAAGTGCTTGGGAAAAAAAAATCTGTCTTGCTCATTTCAACTAAATCAATTAGAGCACAATAGATGTTCCAAAGAGTTTTTTCCAAGTTTATCTTTTCTAAACTTTATTATATGGAAATTTTAAGTTTATGTTAAATCTTCCAAAATTTTCCATTTGAAACTATGAAAGTATTCAGTATTTTTTCTAAATTTTTATGGTTTTGAATTAAAAAAATTTTTTTTAATGTTTATTTTTGAGACAGAGAGAGAGAGAGAGACAGAATACGAGTGGGGGAGGGGCAGAGAGAGAAAGAGACACAGAATCTGAAGCAGGCTCCAGGCTCTGAGCTGTCAGCACAGAGCCCAATGCGGGGCTCAAACCCACAAGCTGTGAGATCATGACCTGAGCTAAAGTTGAATGCTTAACCAACTGAGCCACCCAGGCACCCCTATGGTTTTGTATTTTATACTCAGATCTGTCCCAGGGGAACATCTATCTATTTAGATACAGATATAAATATAGATATAGATATATAGATATAGATATAGATATAGATATAGATACTCAAGTGTTTGTAGAAGAAGGATATAACTTTTTTCCTCCAAGGTAAATATCCAAACATAATTTGTTGAGTATATCATCTTCTATAAATATATGACATTGTAAGTTTGCATTATAACCAACAGTGACAATATTTATAATATGTTATGACAGGCAACTATTCCCACGTGATGTTGAAGAAGTGAAGTGAAATAAACATGTTGGAAAGATAGTTATTGTTATAAATACATCATTTTGTCAATTTCACAATGGAGAGATGTCCTAAGGAGAATGTCCCTTAAACATCAAATCTCAGGCTTGAGTCAGATCTGAATTGGATGTCTGATTCCCTTGCTGTTGGAAGAGCATTGGCGAACAAGAGGAACTCAACTCCTCGCTAGAGCATGAAACAGAGGGAGCTGAGGAGATTTAAGACAAGAACTCCAGCAAAAGAAAATGTTGGAATGAAAGTTGGCCGGAAAACACAAGAGTCTAGGGGAAGGACAAGAGCACATGACATTAATAGAGAAGAGGAAGAAGAAAATGAGCATTGAAAGTAACAGGGAGGTAACCGTGAAAGGTGAAAATACCAAGAAATCACACCCCCAGAAGGCTGGGAAGTGGAAAAGTGACAGGACAAGAAGTGGGCAGAATCAGCAGTAGGAAGTAGGTCTGTTCACCACGTCAGTAAATCTGTCTGTGGCAGATGCTTGGAAAAGCTCACTTTAAGCAATGTTTGATTAAATCTGAGGAAGACTTTTTTCAAATTTGATGTCATATTCATACACCGTATCCCATGTCATAAAACACGGAAAATTCCCAACATCTCACAAATACCTCAATTTTAAGTTTAGGCTGATCTTGAAAACACATTTGTGGTGGACAAGCTACCCTGTAGTTCCTGAGCAGTTAGGTTGTTTGACTTCTCTCCAAATCTCAGGGTAAATAAAACCAAAGATTTGGTCCTGAAGTTTGAAATCCAGGTCTAAAAGTTTGTTACCAATTTGAACGAGTCTTCTCCTATTTTATTATAATCATTGATGCATTTGAGTTTAAGTCAACTATCTTAGTATTTTTCTTCATTCTTCACATTTTGTCTTTGTTCTTTTATCATTCTGGACTCATTTTAAATTATTATTTTTATTATTCACTCTTTCTCCTATGAAATTATAAATTGGACTAACATATTATTCTGTTGGAATCCTGGAGTTTTAATATGTATCCCTGATTAATTAAATTCTCCAATAAGTTAATAATTTTGCCAAGTCAGGGCAATGCAAAAGCTTGCCAGGAATTTCAATATATACTTTAACTCCGTTTGTCTTGGCCATTTTATTGATACTGCGGTCATTTATTTTAATTCTGCGTATAATTTAAGTCAAAAAGACATTTATTTTTACTTTTAGCATTCATTTTATTTTCTGATATTGACACTCTGTGGCACACTTCGTTACTTCCCACACTACAGTGTTTCCTCTGGGATTGTTTTTTTTCTGCCTTGAAAACTCCTTTAGCTTCTTCCTTTTGTGTGGGTATGCTGGCAATGGAGATTCTTGGGTTTTGTTTATCTAAAAATATTTTTATTTTGCATTCAATTTTGAAAGGTATTTATGCTAATTTCAGAATTCAATGTTGTCAGTTATTTGTTATAAAGGCTTTAATGATCAGGGCACCTGAGTGTGTAAGTCAGTTAAGGGTCCAACTCTTGATTTAGGCTCAGGTCATGATCTCAGGGTTCGGTTCCTGAGACGGAGCCCAGCGCTGGGCTCTGTGCTGACAGCGTAGAGCCTGCTTGGGATTCTCTCCCTCTCCCTCTCTCTCTCTGCCCCTCTCCCTCTCATGCACACACACACACACACACACACACTCAAATTAATAAAGAAAACATGAAAAAAGAAAAGAAAAACATTCTTAAAAATCACTGTCAAAAATAACCTACCAAGTTCACACACCTTATGCTATAGGGATTCCATGCAGGGATTTTCCCGTTGATGGCATTTATTTATCTGGAAGGACTACATGTCCTAGTAAAGCAATGCTGAGATAAGGATAAGAAGAGGTGATCCTTCAGTCCCAGAGTTACATACCGTATCAATGACTGTTGCAAAGAGAAATGCTAAAGGTAGAAAATAAAGATATTTATGACTAAAAGGAAATTTTATCAAATTAAGGCAACCAAATGTTTTTTAATTGACATCAACCCCTCAGTAATCTTTTATTATATAATTTTAATTTTATTATAGAAATCAAAAGATTTACCATAAAAATGGGAGATTGAAAAATATAATAAACATCCTATCTGATCATTCCTTTAGACATCCTTGTGGATTTTTTCCCAGATGTGTTGAAAAGTAAAATCCCACTTCCTCTGTGAAAATGAAGAAACACAGAATTCTCCACATGTAAACAGCAGCATCAGGAGCGGCACCTGTCCTCACCTGCAGCCCAGAGCTCTGCTACCAGAACATGACTCTGACCAGATCCTGCGTGAAAGCCACCTACTCGCCCGGACCCCGGCTCATTCTCTACACACTGTTCAGCTTGGGGGCTATGCTGGCTGTTTTTGTAAACCCTCTGGTGGTGATTTCAATCCTGCATTTCAAGCAGCTGCACTCGCCAACCAATTTTCTCATCGCCTCTCTGGCCTGTGCTGACTTTCTGGTGGGGGTGACCGTCATGCCCTTCAGCATGGTCAGGTCTGTGGAGGGCTGCTGGACTTTGGGCCAAGTTTCTGTACCTTCCACATGGGCTGTGATGTGGCATTTTGTTATTGTTCTATCTTCCACTTGTGCTTCATCTCCATCGACAGGTACATCGCTGTTACTGAGCCTCTGGTCTATCCTACCAAGTTCACGGTGTCTGTGTCAGGGGCATGCATCGGCATCTCCTGGATCCTGCCTCTTGTATACAGTGGTGCCGTGTTCTACACAGGTGCTTATGATGATGGGCTGGAGGAATTATCTAGTGCCCTCAACTGTGTAGGAGGTTGTCAGACTGTTGTAAATCAAAACTGGGTGTTGATAGGTTTTCTATCTTGCTTCATACCTATTCATAATAACTCTTTATAGCAATATTTTTCTTATGGGTAGACAACTGGATAAAAAGGTTGAAGATACTGGGGGCAAAATAGAATTTTCATCAGCTAGTTGATTTATATCCAGAGTGGCCAAGAGAGAGTGAAAAGCAATGAAAACCCTGGGTATCACTGTGGTAGCATTTATGACTTCATGGTCACCGTATAGTGTTGACTCATTGATTGATTCTTTTATAGGCCTCATAACCCCTCCCAAAACTTATGAGATTTGCTATTGGTGCGCTTGTTATAACTCAGACATGAACCCTTTGATTTATGTTTTATTTTACCCATGGTTTCGGAAAGCCATAAAAGTTGTGAATGGTTGACTTTTCAAGGACAGTTCAGCTACCGTGAATTTGCTCTCTGAACAAACGTAAACAATTGGACTGGGAAGTTAAATAAATCTTTACAATTTCTAAATGAAACGAGTTTTAAAAATCAACTAAGGCTATTGAGGAGAAAACAAATTACTCTTCAAATGTAATAGGGTAAATGTATTTATGAGTAAAAGGAAATTTTTTTTCCACTTGTTAAAATGTGAACTTCCTTGTCACTTCTCCAAAAGCATGTACTTTATTAATAAGTGTTAAATTTTTATTTGCTAACTACCTCAGAGCTCAGCATACCCCACTTTCTAAAAAGATTTTTCTCCCTCATTTCTTTCAGTTCACTGACTCTTCCCTTTGTTCTGATACGTCATCTATAAACATCTTCATTCTTTGATTCACTTTCCTCTTTTCTAAAAAGCTTTTTTAACTCTAGCAACCAGTCAAAACTTTCACCTATGAATTGCATCCCAAGGTTCTTGCTGTCTTTTGGTTTGTTTCATTTCCTGAGGGAGCCTTTTGGGGAGCAGTTACATGTCTTGTGCTTAATGTCTGAGGAGAGAGATCTGAAATATTTATCTATAAATTGTGTGTAGACTAACACAGCCACTGTGTCTGATTTAGAATTAGTGGAGATCTCTTGGGGGTTGGGGGGCATTTGCAAGCATAGATATCGTTTTGACCAAGCTGTTGTGATGGCCAAACAGATTACTGTCATCTTGTGTAATTATTTCCTCCCCCAATGTAGGAAGCAGAAGCCACTGTACTTCCTGAAACGATGATAGGATGATTATTTCTCTGCTCTTCTCGCTACTGCTGTTACAACTCAGAACTGTGTAAATGGTTGGTATGGATAGGACTGTATGCTATGCTCTTGTGTTTAAACACATTGAACATTACTTTCCCATTCAGGGTAATTCGTTTTTGAAAGCAGTCTTTAGTTCTTTCTTTTCTATAACAAAACTTAATTTCAACAGAAAATTTGCTAGTTTTAGGAGATAAGTGAAATATACATCAATAAAGACATTGACATATTCACCTTGTTTTTCATTTTTGACATATGAACCACATGCCCACATTGTACCAAGTCAGTGCTAGATTATGTAGAAATGGTTATGTTTCAGAATCTGTAACTCTGGCAAGAAGCAATGTTGTTAACTGTGAAAATTTTAAAAGGATAAACACTAGTTCAACTAGATCAAGATTAACATCGATAGTGACAAGTCATGTTGATAGCAGTGTGCCCTTGTCATGATGTGATGAGAATGGCATGTTATTTCAATGTTTTTTCCCCCAAAAAACCTATAACCTCAGTGGAATCATGAGAAAAATCATTACACAAACCCTCATAGAGGACCATCCTACAAAATGCCTGACTAGTGCTCCTGAAAACTGTCAAGGTCATAACAAATAAGGGATAAAAGAAACTGTCAAGGTCTAGAGGAGCCTAAGGAGACATAACAACTAAATGTAACGTAGTGTCCTAAAGGGGAACTAGAACAGAGGAAGGACATAAGGAAAACCTAAGGCAATCTGAACCATGTATGGACTTCTTACTGATACATTAATAATACTATATCAATGTTGGTTCATTAATTGTAAGAAATTTATGATACTAATCTAAATTGTTAATAATAGGAGAAATGGGGTGTAAGGTATAGAAACTCTGTACTATCTTTGCAGCTTTCCTGTAAATTTAAAATATTCTAAAATAAAATGTTTATTTTTAAAATATAGGGCACACAATTATGTGAGGACAGTGAGCATTGATCCTTATACTACTGATTCATTGATCCATTTCACAAATACCTTTGAAAACTTAGCATTCTGGGTTCTGGTTCAGAGCTTTAGGAATACAAAACAAAAACCTTAGACTATCTTGTAGAAAAAAATGGTATATCAACAATTTTTATGGTTTGGAATGCATGGAAGTTTAAATGATAAAAGATGTGTTTGAGAAGCACGAAAGAAAGGAGAACTTGGCTTCTGGAAGGAAGATCAGGGAGACTTATTAAAGAAGTGGCACTTAAGCTGGGCCTTATGAGATTCAGAGTTTTTGCAGGAGGGAAAGGATGGAAATGGATTTTCAGGCTGAAGGAATGGCATGACCAAAGAAACTGAGAAAGTGCACAGAGTATTCAGGAAATATGGAGATAAAGCAGCTAAACAACTACCAAGGGAGTCGTCACCCTTTTGACCTCCCTGAGGTTGGCATTCAAGCCCCTCCACCTCTTCCTCTCCCTCCATCTTCCCAGGCATCCCCCACTTTAATTTGGAGGCATTCTTACCTCCACTGCTTTGCTCAGGTTTTGACTCCTCTGATTCTCATTGTCTTCTGAGCCAACATTTCCCAAATGAGGTTTTATCAGACAGTCATCCTCCGAAATGCTCCAGGGGAAAGAAAGTCCTGCATCCCCAACGTTTTGGAATTGCTGCATACAATAGCCTGCTCTTGGAGAATAACACTAGACATGACATAGTAAAGACTCTGAGAAGTCCTGTTTCAACAAAAACCTGTTTAACGTCGTTTAAATATGCACATAAAAATTATTTATGCAGAGTTCCACCTTGTGATATAGCAGAGCTTCCTTCTAGGACAGACAGTGCCATACTCAGTGGATTGTGAAGAGGTGTGGATTTCTCTCTAAGAAGAGGAAAATGTGTTCTTAAAAATTTTTTTAAATTTATTTTTGAGAGAAAGAGAGAGAGACAGAGAGAGAGAGAGAGACAAGAGTATGAGCGGGGGAGGGGCAGAAAGAGAGGGAGACACAGAATCTGGAACAGGTTCCAGACTCTGAGCAATCAGCACAGAGCCTGATATGGGGCTCGACCTCATGAACTGCAAGATTATGACCTGAGCTGAAGTTGGACACTTAACCACCTGAGCCACCCAGGTGCCCTGAAAATGTGTTTTTTAAAGTAATGACTGATTTATACTTTGCAGTTTTTATTTATTCCTATATCTAAGGCACAGTGTTCCTTGATATCTCAAAATTGCATATATTAGAATAAATTTTAATTTATAATTCTTTTTAAATTTAATTATGTGATAATACCAAAAAGTTAATTGGAAAAGAAAGAATAATTACTTTGAAAGAAAAAAGAAGCATTAAAAAATACATCGAAAAATATGTTTATAATAAATAATTGTTTTGAGAGAGAAAGAGAGAGCATGAGTGGGGGAGAGGGGCAGAAGGAGAGAGAGAGAGAGAGAGAGAGAGAGAATCTTAAACAGTCTCCACGCTTAGCATGAAGTCTGACTGGAGACTCCACTCAGGGATCATGACCTTAGATGAAATCAAGAGTCAGATACTCGATCGACTGAGCAACCCAAGTGTCCCTACAATAAATAATTTTTTAATTAAGAAAAACAATAAAGTCAATAAAAGTTATCTCTCTAGCCAGAAACAAAGGAAGGAAGGAAGGAAGGAAGGAAGGAAGGAAGGAAGGAAAGAAGGAAGGAAGGAAAGGAAATGAATTCATTTCAGCTAACTTTCATGACAAAATAAAACATTAATTTTTTTATTTATGGAGATTGATTGATTTATGTTCATATATATATTACATCTATCTATATGTTTGTACTTTGGAGACCTCAAATTAACTTACAAATAAGTTTTCCAAATCAGCAATTATTAATTTGAAAAATAGTCAGTAAGAAATGTGGGAGTTATTAGAGACCTGTAGGAAAAGATTTAGGAAGAAAAAAGAGGCAAAATGTACATAGAAGATGTCAGTACCTTTACTAGTAATAGGTCCTAAGAAACACTTGGTTCAGTGTTGAAAAAGCATGTGGCTTAAGTACTTGTATTTCCAAAGAAAATCATATACTGGTGTCCCTGGAAAGATAGTAGATCTAACTTAGGTAATTTTTTTTTTTAAAAGGAAAAAATATTACAATGGCCAGATGTGGATCATTATCACTTTACAAACATTTCACCATTTCCAAGTTTTAATAATTAAAGAAAAGCGAGAAAATATTCCTTCAAGAATACAATACATTTACTCAGTGATCATTGAAATGGACAAACGTAGTTTACAATCCTGTTTAGGGAGACAGGGATTCTAAAGAGGACATTTTGAAAAAGAAACACTCCCAACACTTGACTACAATTATGAAAAGTGATGTCAAACAGCGTTTTCCAAAGTTAAATTATTATACAATATTTGAGCTTCAGGTTACCTGAACAAACAGTACAAAACTCTAATTTTCCAGCTGCAACTCTGAGATGGGGAGAAATTCAAAGGTTGTCAAAATAGTCTCACCCAAGCACTGCCAGGAGGCAGAACCAGTATGAGAACTCAGAAATCTCCACCTTCACGCTCTTTTCTCTCCACCTCTGTATCTCAGTCTCAAGGAAGTGATAACAAGGAGCCAAATATTTTCACAGAAGTTCAACGCAGCCAATAAATACTTGGTTGATTTCATTCCCTCCTTTTCTACAGAAACATTGAATAAAGAGAGTGCTACATTCTACTACAGAAACATTGAATTAAGAGAGTACTATATTTCTTTTGAAATTAAGAGGTTGTTTTTTCTCCTCCACTTAAACCATGGTGCCCTAAAAGCATGCCCACAAACTCATGACACCGCCCCTGCCACAGAGCACTCATCCTTCCTGCAGGGACCTACCCCTCGCCTGCATTCAAAGAAGTCACTCTTGGTACAAGTCAATAGTGGGTGTCCGAGGTGAGAAGATCTCTCGACTCAGGCAGAGTTTCAGTGCCTTTCTGAACCACCGGTAGGAGAAGACATAGATGATAGGGTTGCAGGCCGAGTTGAAGTAAGCAAACCAAATAAAGATGTCAAAGACCAGTGGCGGTGTGACGAAGTTAAGGAGGCTGTCAACCAGCGTGTCAATGGTGAAGGGAAGCCAGCACAAGAGGTATATGCCCACGGCAATGCCGAGGGTCTTGGCAGCTTTTCTTTCACGTTTGGCAGCCCCAGCCAGGTTTTTGCTCAAGGTGCTGATCTGCTGAGCCTGCCTGATGGCAACCACAAAAATCTTCACGTACAAGCTGATCATGATGAGGCAGGGGAAGAAGAACATAGGAAAATTTAACCAGCCCCAAAACTTATTGAAGAGCAGTTGGCAACTGCCCACACAAGGCATCTCTTCCAGCCACTGACTGAGCGCATTCTCTACCACATCTGTGTAGAGGAAGAAAGCTGTGTAAGCTGCTGGAATCCCCCACCCTGCCAGGATGTACCTGATGGCCACCCTGACTGTGAACTTGGAGGGATAGATCAAGGGCTCACAGATGGCACAGTGGCGGTCTATGGAAATGAAACAGAGGTGGAAGATGGAGGTGAGGCAGAAGAGGGTATCCAGATAGGTATGCAGGCGGCAGAGGAAGTCTCCAAGGAACCAGCAGCTCTCCACGGAGCGAATGGTACTGAGAGGCAGCACTAACAGACCCAGAAACATGTCAGCCAGGGCCAAGGAAAGCAGCAAGAAGTTAGTGGGGGTGTGAAGCACTTTGAAGTAGGACACAGCAAACACCACAAACAAATTTCCTAGGACCGTAATCAACATGCCTACTGCACCGGCCAGGTAGATGGCCAACCGGATGCCCAGAGGATGGACTGTCCTGGGGCAAGATCCATTCACCTGGTAGCAGAATGCTGCGGGGTGTTCTTCAGCACCTTGGTTGAGGACAGCACTCATTTATGGTTCCTACTCTTCCTTTCTCTCTGGGAACTGGCCACCTGTACCACCCAAAAAACAAACAAACAAAAAAACAACCCCCCCCAAAAAAACCACAAAACAAACAAACAAACAAACAAACAAAACAAAACAAAAAGATGTGGAGGAGAAACTGAAGGGCATTTTGTAACCTAGTACAATTTACTTTGGTACTGAAGCTAATATTGCCCAAAAATCAGTATAATGTGAGATTTAAGGTCTCATAAGAGTCACTTCTCTGCTAGCTCTGGTTTCTCTAACTGGGCACTTTTGAAATTAGTGTAGACTGTATCTTTAAGGGAAAAGAAGTAGAATGTAAGCTAACTGTTCCCTCAGAGACAAAGCAGGCTTTGCCACGGTAGGTACTATACAATTATTGAGAGGCCGCCTCTTCCATTTTGATAAGTTGACCTATTGTCAAACATAAAGTGAGATTTCAAGTTACCAGTCTGAAACAAGGAAGAATTAAGTCTTTGTAATAAATCATTGCTTGGGGAAAGAATAACATCTGGCTCCTCTCTTCAAGAATTAAATAAAGCAACAGTAAAATCAACAGATCGAGCTGTTTAATTACATGCCAACCAAGAAAATAATTCAAAACACAAATAATTAAAAGAGTAGAGAATTACCAATTTCAGTTTTGCATGCGGCACAATTCCTAAAGAGAACACACATTGTTCATACATCCTGGAAGAACTATCTGTTGTGAAAAAGTATTTTTCTATCTTAACACCGGTCTGCAATTTTAAACAAGTTCCAGTAAATTGAATTCAAGGTTTCTAAACTACTTACAGAAGTAGGAATCAGGATCACTTCATCAGAAGTCCTTCTTATAGCAGGTGAACACAGGTATGTAGAATTCTCTTCCATCAGCAAAGACGACAGATGTGCAATCAGTTAATGATTTTATACTCCAAATAGAAACTAGTCCTCAGGGTGGTATGCCATGCAAATGAGTGTTGGAAGTGCTCCAAGGGACCTAGTTTGCACTATTCACAAGTTTCAGTAGTTTGAAGCTTCTTCTCAGCACGAGATCATTTATCTTGCCAATTAATTAGATGAAAATTGAAGACACCAGTTTTATATATCCTTTTGTTTAATTTTATTTTTAGTGAGTTCTGTATATCCTTTCTGCTTTATTTTTTATTAAATTTTTTTTTAATTTGTTCATTTTTGAGAAGCAAAGAGAGACAGAGCATGAGTGGGGGAGGAGCAGAGAGAGAGGGAGACACAGAATCCGAAGCAGGCTCGAGGCTGCTGTCAGCACAGAGCCCAAGGTGGGGCCCAAACCCACAGACTACGAGATCATGACCTGAGCCACCCAGGCACCTCACTTGCTTTAGAATTATTCGTGCACAGGGTGTCTCTGTGGCTCAGTTGGTTAAGGGTCTGACTTTGTCTCAGTTCATGATCTCACGGTTTGTGAGTTCGAGCCCTGCATCAAGCTCTGTGCTGACAGGTCAGATCCTGGAGCCTGCTTCGGATTCTGTGTCTCTCTCTTCTCTTTGCCCCTCCCCCACTTGAATTCTGTATCTCTCTCTCTCTCTCAAAAATAAATAAACGTTAAATATTAAAAAAAATTATTTGTGCACATTTCTTTCAACAAAATAGTTGAGAATAATTGATCATAAGCCCTTAGGTTCACTTCGTGTTGGTTAAAGAAGTCACAGTAGATGAAACAGTTCCCTGAATACAGCCGAGTTAGATTCTTGTTCTGTTACCCCCTCAGTCATCCCTTACCCTTTTCGTCCCTCTGCCTCCCCATTGGTAAGAGTACCTACAATTAGACTCATATGTCCATACTTTATGTGGATACTACCAAGAAAAATAACACATTCGATCATATTCTGCTCTCTCTGATTTTTGGTACCAAACCTCCAGGGGATGGGATGCCTCTTTATGGCCTTGGAGAGATCATTCCTCAAAATAAATCAAACCGGTGTTGCAAAAACCACATAACTGTAAAGGTGACAAAAGATTACATCTACCAATGGGGTCTGTAGTAGGAAGTATAGGGGTCGAAGGAATGAAATAAAAAAAAAAAAAAATGAAGGAGGTTGACAGACACCTCCACCTTCTCCACAAAGCCTGGGCCAAACCCAGTGATCGTCACTGGAAACTTGCACTGTATCCAGTCCACGTGCATAGAAATAGATTTTTAACTCCAGAACTTGATCAGACCAGGAAGGATCCTGCGTTATCACATACCTCATCCATCCATTTTGGACTTTGTCCAAAAGTCAAGGACACCTTTTGATTCATAAATCATAACCCACCCTGCAATTAGGCAGAGATTCCCATGGCTCTAAGTCTAATCTGACCAAGAGTTTGTGAAAAGTAAGGACAAATGTCTTCCAAATAAAAGAAGGCCTAAGAAGGAAACTCTCAAAAAGGGTCTTGTGTTTTGTTTGTTTGGGAGATATATTGCATCAAACCTGAAATGCAATATGCAAGCACATGTGTGATTCCTCTGTCAGAGATTACCTAACCTTCTGTGCCCTGTTTTCTAATCTATTAATTGAATATAATACAATACCTACAACCACAAGTTTGTCATGAAGATGGATGAGTGTTAAGAATGGTTCCTGTCACATGGCAAGCTGGACAGACAAGAGTGGGAATAGATACTAGTCCCGATTCTGTGTTAACCCTCCCAAGTTAGGGCTCTGATTCCCTCTTCCAAACTGACTTTCAGAAATACACTCCAGGTACATAACAACTGGGAGCAAAACTAATTGGGGTTTGGATCCTCTAGATTTTCTTGCTCATCTTGAGATTCATTGATGTTGCATTTGTATAGCTTTCATCAAAGAGGCTTTATATTTTAGAAACAAGACAGAAGAGAAAGTGGAATATTTATAAGGTAGTCAAAAGTGTTGTTTAGATTTAGGATCTTAACAATTAGTTTTGCTATTTAACAATGCTAAAGCTACTAGAGTAAGCTATAAGACAAGAATATTAATGTTCTCCCCTCTCCCCCAAAGCAATGTCTGACTCCCTTGAGATAAGCTGTGAGTGTTGGTCCAGGAGAGATAAAGGTTACTAGGAGATATTCTAGAAAAGAAAATAATCTAACTGATGATACTCGAGGGACTCATAAATGCTAGCAATATTTGAGACAGGCAGTCAGTAAGTTTTTAAGAATTGCTTCTATTCATATTTGCAATCTGAAACAGTAATCACCTTTGATGACTAAGGTCTAAGAAAGTGAGGTTTTTCTTTTTCTTTTTCTTTTTCTTTTTCTTTTTCTTTTTTAACAGAAAGAATAATAAAAGCAATTCCCTTGAGGACACAAATAAAAAAGCAATTGCAGAACAAGATTTCCTGTTTTTCGTAGCCCCTCTGCAATCCAGTCAAGATCAACTAAATGCATATGAAAGGGAAAACCTACGTTAGCAGTAGATGAGGCAAACAAATGTGGGCTTTAACAAGAGATACACCAGGTTTTGAATATTATGATCTTGGAAAAGTTGCCTAATCTCTTGAACAGGGGATTTAAGCTAGAGGTTATAGAGAGTGCTAGGAAGATTAGGTAGTTCAGTGGTAGGAAGCATCTCCTTTACTCAATGTGATGACACATTCCTTCGGCCTAAAATGCAGTCTTCCCTACACCCCAAGCCAGGCAAAATTTTCCTCCTCCATATTCCGTAACTTATTGTGCCTGGCTCTATCATAAGATATATTACCATGCAGGGTAATTGAATGGCTATGTTTCTCCTATTAGACCATGAGCCCCGTAAGGCCAGGATTTCAGCTTTATGTGTCTCTGAACAAAAAACACTCAGAGTAGTACTTGGCACATAGTAGATGCTCAGTAAATGTTTATTGAACTGAGTGGCTTTTAATATAGGCTGTCCATGGCAGCCACCATCCTCCTGGGATAATGGCTGCTCTATTCAACCTCAATACATTCTGGAAAGAAGAGCACTGGGTTTGTAATAATAATGGAATGATTCACTTTTCCTTGGACTAGCCACCTTCCACTAGGGAAGAGAAGGTGGAGCTGTTTTGAGAAACAATTGAGCCGATGTTCATGGACATCCTTTGTAAATTACAGAAGTGCTTTATGAAGGTAGGGAGTGATTATGACTGCAGCAGAAGCTTCCATATGCTCTTTTATTTCTCCTCTATTTAGCTATGCTTTTAGTGGGCAAGAGAAAATGTGGCCTGTGGCCACAGATCCGAGTTCCTTGATACTAAGTCAACCATTTTGTGTAATTCTAATTTTTGTAATGTTTTGTTTATTTTTGAGAGACAGAGAGACAGAGCACGAACTGGGGAGGGGCAGAGAGAGAGGAGACACAGAATCCGAAATAAGCTCCAGGCTCTGAGCTGTCAGCACAGAGCCTGACATGGCTCTCGAACTTGTGAACTGCGAGATCATGACCTGAGCCGAAGTCAAATGCTTAATCAACTGAGCTGCCCAGGTGCCCCATCCTTATGCTATGCTGAGGGTCAAATGAGAAAATGCGTATATACCGAGTAAATGGCTGTCCTTCTCATTCAGTCTCTCAGTTCTAGCAGTGCAAATAACCTTGTTGAATCCCGAAAAAGGAAGAGAGGCTCATCATGGGAAGCAGATTGTAAAATACTCTTTCCATCATATGGTGCTCTATCTATTGACCCATCTGACCCAGGAAGGAGGTCTATGTTGGCCTAAAGACCAAGGAACTCCTCCTGTTTCTTTGAGTCTTCAAAAGGAAGGAGTACCATTAGCCTCTGGAATGTCGTGTTTAGGATTAGGGGCAGAAGAAATCTCCTCCTGAAGGATTAAATGACTGTAGTCATTAAAGAATAAACCAATACTTTACCAAGCATCTCAAAACCTAATTCTGATTTCTAATACTGTCCTTTGATGATGATAATAATAATAATAATAATAATAATTTGCCAAAACATCTCAGGATCTGAATATGCTATATCTAAATGATTAAATTACAAGTACTGGCCTCAGGAAGCTATAAATATTCAACAGAACATGTAGATCCAGAGAGTATTGGGAATTCTCAACTGAATAGAGATGTTATTAAATGTATTTTGGAATAATGAGTAGTTCCTAATAGATAGTCTAGAGTGGGGATAGAGTCAAAAAAGCAAAAAGGTTCATAAACAGCATTTAGGATTTATATATATGTATATGGACATTAGAAACTTTAAGTATTAAGATATCCTGCATGGATGTGTGATATCATTTAGCTAGGCCAAAGAATGGAGGGGGTTTGATTAACCAAATATTCTGATATTACTATAAGAATTACTGTAGGGGCACGTGGGTAGCTTAGTCAGTTAAGCGTCTGACTTTGGCTCAGGTCATAATCTCACTGTTTTGTGAGTTCAAGTCCCACATTAGCCTCTCTGCTGTCAGCACAGAACCCACTTCAGAGCCTCTGCCCCACCCCCCCACTCTCAAAAATAAAAGAAAATAAATTACTGCAATAAAATGCACTTAATATTAAAGCCTATGCTAATGGTAACAAGATTTCTCTTTGCAACATACCAGTGTCTGAAAGTTATGAAAAGCAACCTTACTTCCTGCAAAAATAAGCAAAAGTTATAAATAAATCACATCAGCCACATACAAACTATTTGCAGATACAGTCTATTTGGCTGGAAGAGTCCTTCTATTGAACATCTCCATTTATGAAATTTCCCAATCTGTCAATCTATTAGATAATCAACAATATTTCTACATAACCAAAACTTTCAGTAAAATACTTCCGCCACTGAGGCATTAGGAAAGGAAGGGAAGATCTGACTTCTATTCTCGGGAATCTCACTATATGAGCATGAAAGCTTCATTTTGAGCGTTGCAAATGTTTCTGAGTCAGTAAGTCCTTTTCCACTATGTGCCTTTACTGGCTCTGTCCCCCAGTTCCCCAGTACAACATTGTGCACATGTGACCAAAGAAAACAGGAATTAAATTCAGTTCAATTTCTACTTTACAAATAGGCTTTTTCTTCCGTCTTCTTTCCCAAGGGAAGGAGTCCCTACTTGCCTAGAATTCTTTGCTTTGTAGTTGTTTATCTTGGTGGATTTGAGTAACTCCCATGTTTTTCAAAGTTTATATGTTTTAGTTATCCAGTGAACATGTTCAGAGATTTTAATGGGAAAGGAACCATTCCAGGCACTGTGGGATACAAAATGGAAAATATAAAGACATAGTGTCCCACAGAAGAAGCTTATAATCTAATGAGGAACCAACACACCGGTGCATACTCAACTCTGGCACAAAGCAGGAGTCAGAGAAATGGGTTTGGGGTGGTGGGTGTGCATAGAAGGAAGATGCTGGTTACATTGAGTTTGCGATCTTGGTAGAACATTCAAAATGGAAGTCTATTGGTAGTAAGAAATGAGGGGCTTGAGTTTGGAAGAAATGATAGGCTGCAAATAAATATACTTGAGAGAAAGATATATAGACATGAATATTGAAGCTGTGAGGTTAACTAAGGTTAAAGCAGGATTTCTTAACCACGAAACTATTGAAGTCTTAGGCCAGATAATCCTTTAGTGTGGGGGATATTCTGTGCATTGTAGACTCTTTAGCAGTGTTCCTTACCTCTACCCTCTAGATGTCAGTAGCATCCCTCCCTGGTTGTAAAAACCAAAAACATCTCCAGACGCTGAATGGCCACAAAGGTCAAGACTGTCCCTGATTGGGAACCACCAGATTAGAGAGACAGAGGGATGGTATGAAGGATGAAAAGAAGGTTGTAAAGGACAAAATAAGTTTATGGGGTAGGAGAAGCAAGAGCAAGACAAAAAAAAAAAAAAAAGACATGAAGAGACATGTACAGCATTAAAACTATGGGGTAGGGAAAGAACTTCAGTTGTGAATGAAACTCAACCTTAGTGAATAATTAGTATGTACACACAGACACCCAAAGACGTGGAAATACCACCTATGTGTATATACACAGGCTGTAAATATATACAGCATATATAATTACATATTGAGAGGGAGAAAGAATATATTCCTAAACTCTTATTTATTCATTCTTCTCATTCAGTAAGACAGTCCAATTTTACCAAAATATTACAAAATTCACATCAATGCTTTTTGAAGAGGTTTAAGTCAGAACCAAAAAAATTGAAAGTAGCTACAACTGTCTGCTTCCTTCTCCCCTTCCAAGTCAATCACATGCTAAATAATCCAGACTCCCAATGTTCTCAAGCTCTCTCCCTGGCTCCCCTAAGATAGAACAATAGTCTCAAGAAAGATTTAGATAAACTCTGCATGGCTGTCAATAAGTGTGAAGACCAACTCTGTCTCCTCTTCTGATGTTCATAAGAAAAAAAAAGATCTCCATTTGATTTAAGTCAAAGGAGTGAAATTCTAAATCTCTAATTTTGTGAATTCAGGAATCAGCAAGCCATGGGACAGAGTTTTTTTTTATTGGAGATGCCTTCCCCAGAACTCCAGAAATTAACCACTTTGGTAGCTCTGGTAAACCCAGAACGCTAGATCGATTGCTCCTACTTAGATAGATGTCCATAACACCAACTGGAAGAATATGCTTATCCAGTAAGTTTATGGCCTTACCTTTGAGGAGGAGCATCCAACAAGATTCCTTACCAGGAAAGAATCTTACAGAATGGAGAGTATTGCCTAAGTATCTGCAGGATATAGGCTTAGGGTAGAAGAGTCAGGGTGGAAGATGGTTCCCGTGACAATCATCCGCAATGCCTTGCGAAACCAGGGATAAAACATGCCATATATGATGGGATTGAAAGTAGAGTTGAAATAACCCAGCCAGAGGAAGACATTGTACAAATCTTCAGGAGTTGTGAAATTAATGAAAGGGTCTGTGATTGTCAAGATGAAAAAGGGCAGCCAGCACAATACAAACACTCCCATGACTATGCTTAAAGTCTTGGTGGCCTTGCTTTCTTTTTTGGATGATACTTTCATTTTGCTTTCTGACCCAACGTGTTTCCTGGTAGGACCCATGCCAATTTGCTTAGTATGCTTCCTGGCTACGCTGAAAATGTGTATGTAAATCCCCACCATTACAGTCCCAGGTAGGAAGCAGGCTATAAAGGAAGCCAACACCCCCCAGAGCTTGTTAAATATCAACACACACAAACCTGTGCAGTCAATGGCTGCAACAAAGTCTTCTGCACCAACTGTGTTTAATTCTGAGAATACCAGGCCAAAGGCAAAAACAATTGGAATAGACCAACTGATGAGTAGAAAGACCTCTATTACAGGGATGGTAATTTTGGTGACATAATGCAAAGGGTCACAAACAGCATAGTAGCGATCCACTGAGATGAAGCAGAGGTGAAAAATAGAGGTGGTGCAGAGCATGATGTCACAGCAGCTGTGGACTTTGCAAAAGAGGTCTCCAAAATACCAGCAAGACTCAATGGACCTGACCATACTGAAGGGCATGACCACACAGCTCAACAAAAAGTCAGTTGTGGCCATGGAGAGAATCAGGAGGTTGGTTGGGGACTGGAGCTGCTTGAAGTGAGCGATGGAAATGATCACAACCAGGTTGCCCAACATGGTCATCACTATAGCACCAGTCATGACAACATACATGGCACACACACTCAGCACAGACCTCACATTTCTAGGGCATGAATTGTTGACCAAAGCAAAGCAAAATTGGACTTCCGGAGGATTCCAAAGTTCCGGTGAATTCATCGTCTTTGTCCTGTGGGTACTATTAATCTTTTGCAAAATTACTGTGCTCTTCTCCTTTCTGTGAGAGAAAGAAGAAAAACAATGAAAATCCCTGGTGGGCAAATTTTCAGAAAGGCCCAGGTAGCTGCATTTCCAGTCCTAAACTGAACTTCCTACCGACCAAGAGCACTGCTTCCCAAACTTTAATGTACATACAAATCACCCAGGGGTCTTTCTAAAATACAGATTCTGTTTCTGGGGTGGAGGTTAAGAGTCTGGCTCTCAGGAGATGCCAATGCTGTTAGTCTAAGGACTATCCCTTAAGTAGGAAGGGACTAAAGACAACTGAATGAATATCCAATGTCTAAGTAACCCAGTTAAAACCACCTAAGTAACCCAGGTAAATGCCCATGTTCTGGGCACTAATATGTAGCCCTTACTTAGGATTCCAAATCTATAGGCAGATCAAGAATTTTCTCTGTCCCACTTATATTAACCAATTTGATGGATAAAACCTGTCAAGAATTACTAGGACTTATGGAACTTTTATTTAATGTTTAGCTTCAAAAATAATTACAATCTAAAGATTGTGCTCCCCCCCCCCCCTTAACTTCTCTTGTGGGTATTTGCAAATGCTTTGGATCCTGTTGATTAATACATACTATTCAGTTAAGGGAATATTTTTCTTTCCAATGTGAAGAATAAGTTTTTAGATTTTTAGAGCAATTTGTGGTCGACTAAAAATGTGCTAAAGTCTACAAAATTATACATGAATAATCTCCAAAAAGGGCAGGGGGATACTGAAATGATAAATTCTGTAAATCTCGTGTGTTACCTCCTTTCATTTAGAAACTCCATCCATGAATTCAAATTTAAGTTGAGGTCTCCTGGTCCACAGATTGCAAGACTTATATTGGGAACAAATTTGACACATGGGAGTGCTCACTGTTTAAACTGTCACGTTACATAATTTATGCTGTTGCCTTTAAAAATGTGAAAATAATGAGACTGACTCACCCAGAGTATGACAGAGGTTGGATTTGTTTTTCCAGTACCCGGACTGGCTGTGTAGTTCTGATGACCAAAGACAAGCATTACTGAGCTCTAAGGCCAGGTAGGTAGAGTGGACTTTGGCCTGAGAAGAAATGAAAACTCACTGGTCCATCGTAAAAACAAACCCACAATCATGTCCTCATGAGATTTACTTGGAAAACACACTAAATGAGAATACAATTACCTTTGAAAATAATATTTACAGTATTTGCTACTATAGCTCAGCCATTTTTTTTTCCAATGTGTACTATTTGAAATTTTAACATCATGGCACATTTTATTTGATCTGGAATAATAAGTTAATTTCTCAAATTAACATTTTTCTTTAGGTACGTTTTAATTTTGTCAGTCAAATATTGTGCAATGGATTTGAACTTGAGAAACCAAACACAGGTAAGAAGGACAAAGACTTATTCAAATCCTTTTTAAACTGTAGCTTATCAATTTTGGAACATACAGCACAAATTATTTGGTTACTTATCACTTTAGCCATGAAATCTTAAATAATGGAATAATGAAATCTTAAATGCTCAATTAACTTCTTTAACAAATTAACTTTATTCTGCCTTTCATCTTATTTTTGTGAATTTAATTTTTTTCTTTAATTCTTTAAAAAATCATCCTTAAAGATAGCTGACAGGTACCAAAAAGTTTCTTAAGCATTTCACTGCATATCCATAGACAGACAGCATTCTCATACAAAATAGACACTCTTCAATTGTTTATGGTATAATTTTTGGAGTTTGAAGTTTCATTTTTGAAAATTTAATCCCTGAAAGAATTGAAACAACTTAACCGCCTAGGTGTGTAAAGTGAATATCATTTATTTCATCTTATTTATTTACTTTTTGTGGGAGGAAGCAGGGTATGAAACAGCTGCCCAAACTTAATAGCATTATCTCATGTTTCTGATGCATGGTTACCTATATTAGGGAAGTGTTTAAACTTATTTACTTACAAAGTCACTACGCGTGTGAATTGTGAAGGTAATGTCAAAGGTAATAATGCTTTAAGCCCCTATCATAAACTCTTGGTCCCAAATTACAAAAGCAAGTAAACAAATGCAAATATGGCTGCTGGTCTACTGCTTTGTTAAGCAAGGAAATTGTCATGAAATCAAGTGCAGTCCGGCTTTTGTTTGTTATTTAAGAACATAACAGAATAGATTTCTTTAGGTTGAAGACTCACTTCCAAAAGATATACAGTAATTTTTAATAAGATTAAATAAAGTTAAGCCCACTAAGACATCTCACTTTCAACATAGGATATTATTATTACACTTCTTTTTCTTTTTACCAGTTACGTTTCCGGGGGCCAAATGCATGACAGCATTGTAAACAATCACCCAATGCAAGCATAGAAAATTGTTAGTTTTTTTCCTAAGAAGTAAAAAGAAACATTTGCAAACAACTCTGGAGAGGAGCAAGCATTGCATTGTCTTTTAGTTCAAATTTAATTATTTAAGGGAAAAGATAACATAATAAGGAAACAAACAAGGACTGAAATAATGATTTCAAAAACACAAAAGTCCCCCAGAATTGCAAAGAAAAAATGAAAAAGGACTCACGTAATAATTTTCCCCAAGCATTAAATACCTAAAATTCTATTAATATATATTTATTTCTCCAAAATAAGAAGGAAAATATTCATCTAGCTCAAAAATGTATTACAAATAAAGTGGAAATTTTAGGAAAGGACATATCAAACCTGCTTAATCAGGCCTGATTTTTCTTCTCTTGCTAGTGACATAGTTCAGCTGCTTTACTTCTGAGACTATTTCTGTGGGGAAAAATGATTTTATCTTACCTTGACGTACATCACTTACGCAATAGTTTCCTAGGTAAGGGAGCTAAGAAAGAAAGTTCAAGAAAGAAAGCTAAGTTCAAGAAAGAACTGCTGTGGGTTTTCCTATCATGGCCTGTTTAGAATTTCGGTGATTAAAAAAAAAAAAAAAAGTGATCTGGCTTTATTTTTTAGACCAGTGTTTTAAGTTTGATTCCTTTCAACATAAATTAAAAAAAGGATGAATGTATCTGATCTTTTTCTTCTTTTAATATATTCTCCTCTTGTTTACCAGAACTTGTCTGGCTAATTAGGTAATTTGGAGCTAAAGTCACTGTGAGATTAAATATCTGTTGTGCCAAGGTTTCTTACCACACAACTGCTCATTGTGTCTCGCGGCTCTCCTCTCTGCTGACACCCGACCAGAAAAGGCACTTAGGCTCAAGTTCTTATAGGTGGAGCCCTGGCAGGCTATCCTGTCATCAGTGTGTACACACAAAATATGCCTCCTGAGGCTGCATTACCTCCTTCTGTCCTGCTTTTGACAGGCGTGTCCCTTAACAATCTTCCATGCGCTGGGGGCAAAGCCATTACAGCAGGTCACCAGAGAATTGGCTCTGGGAGGGCGAATCAGTGTCCTATTGTCCCTTTGGCTTCAGAGGAACAGCATGGAATAGGCTAGCACAAGGCCAAAGTGGAGACAAATGAGAAAAAGTGAAAAGAAGGGAGGAAGGGGGGGGGGATAAGGAAGCAAAGAAGAAAGAGTGAGAAAGGAGAGAATTTGGTTAAAATCTAAAAAACTGCTCATTCCACTTATTACCAAATGACAGGTGTTTTGAAGCACTGAGTTCTTTAATCCCTAGTGAAAAGTTGACTCATTTATACTGTTGCAGGATTTCTGACCTCAGTACTGGGGATTCCTTGTCTAGTCTCTTCGAAGAATGAAGAGGGGGGCACAAAATGAGCCGCAGGCAAAAGCTCATTAGAGTATGAGATCAGTAAGGAAGAATAGTTTCATAAAGAGAGCTTTCATAGCTCTGTTTAAAGAGAGGGGACATTGGAAAGTGAATGCCTGACGACTATAGGCAAGAGTCCTTGTAAGGTTCTGGTCGTCCCCTGCTTCCCTTCCCCCATATTTCTTCTCAGGTTCTATGCTTATTGGCTTGGTAATTAGGTGCTGGGTTGTCCATTCTTGATTGGCTCATTTCCATTGTCTGAGGGATGGTCTATGGCCATACCATTCTTTGTGAGTCATACGTTTTATGGTCTACTTATTTTGAGTTTACTTATCTTTGCTCAAATTCCTGAGGGAAACCTGAGGGGGAGTAGGCGGGGTCTGTTACATTCTTAAGAGGACCCTTACGCCTGAGGGGGTTCGCTGGGGTCAGACCTGCCAGCATTGCTCCAAAAAATGTGTTTTTCCCCACCCAGGGACCTCAGGTCCTATCCTTTCCCTCTCTCTCTGCCTACGGAATCCTATCTTTTCCTATCAGTATTTTTTCCTTATGCTACCATGCACGGGTCAGTGATATTCATACTGCAATGAAGTCCATAATTTTCCAAATGAGGATCCTAACCACGCAAAAAGCAAGAAGAACCATTGCTTCAAACCAACCAAACGAAAAGCGAAAACTTCTTTCACCTTGTGGGTATTTTCATGATCCCTGGGGGAAGGTGCTTCTATTAGGGCACCATAGTTATAAATACTAAGCTTCAAGTCGTTTACATGGATAATTTTATCACCCATCAGGGACATAAAACTGTTATATCTAAATACTCAATGCTTTAGAGAGCATCAGAGTTTAGGTATTTAGAAAACATTGAATCAAATTATTCATATTTAGAACTAGCAAAAACTAACTTTATTCCATCCTCTGGGGATTTTTCTTTATAAAATGAAAACCCTTGGTGAATGGGGACAGTTAGAAGATGTTGGGTTTTCCTTCAATGCTCATCTGGGTTTATAAAACTTCTCTTTCCAAATGTCTTCCTAGGTATAGAACTAATAACTTCATGGCACATTTTTATAAATTTTCATTCTATCGGGCAGGGTCCATTCAGGAAAGTAGAAAGGTACATTGTTGTTTTAACAGAGAGAAATCAACTGTGAAGTTGTTTTAAGAGCTAGTGGAGGGCTTATGACCTATTGGTGGCTTTAAGAGTTTGTCCAGGTGAGGGGCGCCTAGGTGGCTCAGTCGGTGAAGCGGCCAACTCTTGATTTTGGCTCAGGTCATGATCTTAGAGTTCGTGAGATTGAGCCTGGCTTCAGGCTCTGCATGGACAATGCAGAGCCTGCTTGAGATTCTCTCTCTTTCTTTCTCTCTCTCTCTGCCCTCCCCTGATTGCTCTCTCTCTCTCAAAATAAATAAATAAACATTAAAAGAACAATAACAACAACAGTTTGTCCAGGCTCAAACCAAGACTCGAATGCTTCAATGGCGTTTGACTAAGCAAAATTATTTAGCATGAAGATTACTCCTCAGTGAGCTTCTGAGATGATGAAGCATAAAGCACACACTTAGCTGCTACAGTCAGATTCTGAGCTGTCCGATCCATCATCCCAGCTCTCCTGGGGCACAGGGACTTTTGGAGCCCCAGAACTTAATTATTACTAAAAGAGCTTAATTTGCAAAAGGAAAAACAATTGCATCCTTTTGACCTTAAGAAGATCTTTTCTTTCCTTGGCATTAATCTACCAGCAGCCCACTCTCAGTGGCTTATCCCCCAAGTTGAATAAAGTAATATAGGATAAAGTATAAATAAGAATAAAGTAAGTAAAATAAAAGAAATAAGAATCAAGTTATAGACAATAAAATAAAGATCAAAGAATAAAGTAAAAAAGAAAAAAGAATGGAAGTAAGGAAGGAAAAGACAAACCAGATCAACAGGTACCTATAAATTGCACACTTGAATTTTCAGAAGGATTTCCTTCATACACTAAATAACTAATAGATCTAAATTAAACACAAGATTTACATGGTTCAGGTCAGGTATATTATACTTGAAAAACTTTGCAAAATATGTGTTCATCTGCCCTATGTTTTCTTTTCCCTAGGATTCAAATTTCCAGAGGACAGGGTTTAGTTCTAGCTTATCACTATGTTCTGTTCTGTATCCCTCTGGGTAGACATTGATAACTAAGCACTGTATTGAACCACAAAGGGAGAAGTGATATAATGCAGTCATGGAAATGCAGTAAAATAAACATCAAAAAGCAAACAACTAAGGTGTTTGCTGATATACTCAATAAATAGATTTGTGCTTACATGGATATTTATTGCAGCATGATTTGTTACCACAGAAATCAGAAACAGTAGAAATCCAGTTACATACATTATGATACTTCCAAATAATGGAATATTTTTTAGAGCTTTTGAAAAATTAGGAAAAACTGTTTCCTGATAGAGAATGAGTCCCTAATATTACTAAGTGAAACAATCAAGTTGCAGAACAGCATGTATAGTATTTTGCCATCTTCAAAAAAAAAGTACGTGAGAACAATGTGTACATACGTGATTGTGGATGCGCCTGTGTATTTCTAGAAAGATACACAGGAAAGTAATTGCTTCTGAAAAAGCAGTCTGTAAGCTGAAAGGACAGACTGGAGGGAAATTTATTTTTTAGTGCACAGTTCTTGCTTCCTTTTGCATTTTTAAATATGCACACAGTCTCTTTAAAATTTTTTCAAAAGATTTAAAAAAAAATTTAATGTTCATTTATTTTTGAGAGAGAGAGAGAGAGTGCAAGCAGGGAAGGGGCAGAGAGAGAGGGAGACATAGAATCTGAAGCAGGTTCCAGGCCCTGAGCTGTCAGCACAGAGCCTGACATGGGGCCCGAACTCACAAACTGTGAGATCGTGACCTGAGTCAAAGTCGGACGCTCAACCGACTGAGCCATCCAGGTGCCCCTCAAAAGGTTCTTTTAAAGTTTTTCTTTATATCATTTAAATTTATTATTTATTTATTTTTATCATTTATATTTATTTTATTTATATCATTTAAATTTATTAATTAAAGTTTTGCATATAAAAACCCTTATATTCATGCTTGTGAAGGATCTGTAATTCAAATTCGTAGTATTAATATAGTTTACATTCGGTTTCAAAGTAATCTTTGTATATGTGTCATTTTCAGTATTTGTAATGTTTAAAAGAATTTCGTATGTTACGGCATTTATCACCATAGCTTTGTGATTCCCACTTAAAATGTGTTTTTATTTTTTTTCTTTTTATATTCTTAAAACTTTTTATTGTAGTACAACACAAACCCAGTAAATGCACAAATATCAAGCATACAGCTTATGAGATTTTGAATACATATAGACCTGTATAGCCATAATCCAGGAGAGACCTAGAATATTTCCAGTATGTAGATGGTTCTCTTGTGCCCCTTTCTTTTTTTTTTTAATTTTTTTTTAATTTTTTTAATTTTTTATTTTTTAATATATGAAATTTACTGTCAAATTGGTTTCCATACAACACCCAGTGCTCATCCCAAAAGGTGCCCTCCTCAATACCCATCACCCACCCTCCCCTCCCTCCCACCCCCCATCAACCCTCAGTTTGTTCTCAGTTTTTAAGAGTCTCTTATGCTTTGGCTCTCTCCCACTCTAACCTCTTTTTTTTTTTTTTTTCCTTCCCCTCCCCCATGGGTTTCTGTTACGTTTCTCAGGATCCACATAAGAGTGAAACCATATGGTGTCTTTCTCTGTATGGCTTATTTCACTTAGCATCACACTCTCCAGTTCCATCCACGTTGCTACAAAAGGCCATATTTCATTTTTTCTCATTGCCACGTAGTATTCCATTGTGTATATAAACCACAATTTCTTTATCCATTCATCAGTTGATGGACATTTAGGCTCTTTCCATAATTTGGCTATTGTTGAGAGTGCTGCTATAAACATTGGGGTACAAGTGCCCCTATGCATCAGTACTCCTGTATCCCTTGGATAAATTCCTAGCAGTGCTATTGCTGGGTCATAGGGTAAGTCTATTTTTAATTTTCTGAGGAACCTCCACACTGCTTTCCAGAGCGGCTGCACCAATTTGCATTCCCACCAACAGTGCAAGAGGGTTCCCGTTTCTCCACATCCTCTCCAGCATCTATAGTCTCCTGATTTGTTCATTTTGGCCACTCTGGCGTGAGGTGATACCTGAGTGTGGTTTTGATTTGTATTTCCCTGATAAGGAGCGACGTTGAACATCTTTTCATGTGCCTGTTGGCCATCCGGATGTCTTCTTTAGAGAAGTGTCTATTCATGTTTTCTGCCCATTTCTTCACTGGGTTATTTGTTTTTTGGGTGTGGAGTTTGATGAGCTCTTTATAGATTTGGGATACTAGCCCTTTGTCCGATATGTCATTTGCAAATATCTTTTCCCATTCCGTTGGTTGCCTTTTAGTTTTGTTGGTTGTTTCCTTTGCTGTGCAGAAGCTTTTTATCTTCATAAGGTCCCAGTAATTCACTTTTGCTTTTAATTCCCTTGCCTTTGGGGATGTGCCGAGTAAGAGATTGCTACGGCTGAGGTCAGAGAGGTCTTTTCCTGCTTTCTCCTCTAAGGTTTTGATGGTTTCCTGTCTCACATTCAGGTCTTTTATCCATTTTGAGTTTATTTTTGTGAATGGTGTGAGAAAGTGGTCTAGTTTCAACCTTCTGCATGTTGCTGTCCAGTTCTCCCAGCACCATTTGTTAAAGAGACTGTCTTTTTTCCATTGGATGTTCTTTCCTGCTTTGTCAAAGATTAGTTGGCCATACGTTTGTGGGTCTAGTTCTGGGGTTTCTATTCTATTCCATTGGTCTATGTGTCTGTTTTTATGCCAATACCATGCTGTCTTGATGATTACAGCTTTGTAGTAGAGGCTAAAGTCTGGGATTGTGATGCCTCCTGCTTTGGTTTTCTTCTTCAAAATTACTTTGGCTATTCGGGGCCTTTTGTGGTTCCATATGAATTTTAGGATTGCTTGTTCTAGTTTCGAGAAGAATGCTGGTGCAATTTTGATTGGGATTGCATTGAATGTGTAGATAGCTTTGGGTAGTATTGACATTTTGACAATATTTATTCTTCCAATCCATGAGCATGGAATGTCTTTCCATTTCTTTATATCTTCTTCAATTACCTTCTTGTGCCTCTTTCTAGTCACCTCTTCCCGTATGGGTAACCACTATTCTGACTTTTTTTCATCAAAAATTAGTTTTTCCTGTTCCTGCAATTTTTTTAAAAGTGTCTTTCTTTATTTATTTAGTAATCACTACACCCAATGGGGTTTGAACTCAATACCCCAAGATCAAGAGTCATATGCTCCTCTGACTGAACCAGCCAGATGCCCCTCCTGTTCTTGCTATTTTTATAAATGGAATCACAGTATATATAAATGCAGCGGTGCCTTGATCTTATGTCAGGTAACCAAATATATATGGAACTGGTTCTGGGCTTTCTATTCCGTGCTATCCTTTCACCTTTATAACACTGTCTTACTTACTGTAGCTTTGTAGTAGTAATCAATATTTGGTAGTGGAAGGTCCTCTTTGTTCTTCTTCAAGATTTTTTTCTATATCTTATGCATTTCTACATGAACATTTTAGAAGCAGCCCTTCAATACACACACACACACACACACACACACACACACACACATCTTGATGGGCTTTTGATTGGGATCGCATTTAACCTATACATCGACAGGGAGCACTGTCATCTTCAATCCATATTGAGAATTTAAATCCATTAGTATGGAATATTTTCCTACTTCTTTAGGGCTTTTTCATTAAGTGTTTAAATATTAATTCAGTGTAGTCGAAATATAGTGTTATATTTGTCTCAGGTAGATAATACAGGGATTCAGCAATTCCATACATTACTCAGTGCTCATCGTGATAAGTGAACTCTTTAATCCCCATCGCCTATTTCACCCATACCCCTCGCCACCTACCTCCTCTCTGGTAATCACCAGTTTGTTCTCTATTGTTAACAGTCTGTTTCTTGGTTTGTCTCTCTTTCTTTCTCTTCTTGTTTTGTCTTTGTTTTGTGTCTTAAATTCTGTATATGAGCGAAATCATATAGCTTTTGTATTTCTCTGACTGAATTATCTTGCTTAGCATTATACTCTGTCGCTCCATCGATGTCGTTGCAAATTAAAAAGATTTCATTCCTTTCAATGGCTGAATAATATTGATATACATGTATATTCCACCTCTTCTTTATCCATTCATGGACACTTGGGCCGCTTCCATAATTTGGCAATTACAAATAATGCTGCAATAAACAGGGATGCATTTATCCCTTTGAATTAGTGGTTTTGTATTTTTTGAGTAAATACCCAGTAGTGAGAATACTGGATCATAGAGTACTTCTGTTTTTAACTTTTTGAGGAAAAGCCATACTGTTTTCCAGACTGCCTGCGGCAGTTTGCATTCCCACCAACAATGCTCAAGAGGGTTCTTTTTTCTCTACATCCTTGCCAACATTTGTTCTTTCTTCTGTTTTTTTTTTTTTCTTTTTTTTGATTTTAGCCATTCTAAAAGGTGTGAGGTATATCTCACTGTGGTTCTGATTTGCATTTCCTGGACGATGAATGATGTTGGGCATCTAGTCGTGTGTCTGTTGCCCATCTGGATGTCTTCTTTGGAAAAATGTCTGTTCATGTCTTCTGCCTATTTTTTAATTGGATTATTTGTTTTTGGCTGTTGAGTCGTGTAAGTTCTTTAAACATTTTTGATACTAACCTTTTATAGGATAGGTCATTTGCAAGTATAATCTCCCATTCAGTAGGTTGTCTTTTAGTTTTGTTGATTGTTTTCCTTTGCTGTGCAGAAGCCTCTTATTCTGTTGTATAAAATCTGTTATTAAATAATTAATTTAGCCATGATTTTTAAGTTGAAAGGCCCAAGAAAAGTTTGGTAAGTCTATAAATGGTATTATAATTGCTAAGAATCTTAAATTACCGGATCGCTTGGGTGGCTCAGTCAATTGAACATCTGACTCTTGATTTTAACTCAGGTCATGATCCCAGGTCATGAGATCGAGCCTTGTGTCAGGCTTCATACTGAGCGTGGAACCTGCTTGGGATGCTCTCACTCTCTTTCCCTCTGCCCCTTCCCCTGCTCACGCTCTCTCTTTCTCTTTAAAATAAAAAAATAATAAAATAAAACAAAAGAATCTTAAAATTACCATATTTGTAAGTCATTAAGTCTACAAGAGTTTCTAAGTACTAGGAAAAGTTTTATGCATTAGTCTGACAAATTTTTGAAAGGGAAATTAAGTGGTGCTCTTGGCTAATTCAGTTGGTAGAGCATGGAACTCTTAATCTTGGGGTCGTGAGTTTAAGCTCCATGTTGGGCATGGAGACTACTTAAAATAAAATTAAATAAAACTAAAAAAAATTAAAAAAAATTAAAAACTACAAAAAAGAGAAGTTGAACATTTTGATAAATACAAATAAAATATTAAGATAATTCAATTAAATAGGCTGTATTTGCCCCTTAAAGATGTTAGAAGTTACTGACTGTGGAAATAGAGTAACTATATTCTGTTTATAAATTATAGTTTATATGTTACCATTAAATAAAAGTTATAAGTTAAATAAGATTTTTAAGGAAGAGCTATGTTTTTCAATATTATTATTTTATAAGTGAAAGATTAATTTTAGAAGCCAAAATTACCTCAATCTTTTCTATACACAAAAAGGACACCATAAATCTCACATTGATGACTGATCCTAAAAATAAAAAGTTTTTCAGGTAGAGGAGGAAGGCAAGTTGCCCCCAGGTAAGACTAACAGAAGAATGATTTATTGGACACCAACAATCCCTTCAGAGAAGTGACTAAATGTGAAAACACAAAGAAAGGCCAAGTTGGGTTTGGACAGACTTGATGTTTTTGAGAAGAATTTCAAAACTTTGTCTTAGAGCAATGAAAGCTACACTCACCATGTGTCTAGCAGGAAACAGATGGCACAATCAACCTGGGTGATTGAGGAGAGTTTAATAAAGGCACTATTTACAATGATGTGGGCAGCATTAAGAAAACCAGCAAGAAACAGCCTAGTATCCAGGGGCAGCAATAACATACAGTCACCACCCTGTGAGGCCCTAAGTGACAGAGAGAGGGAGTGGCTATGGGAACTTGAGAGAATAGTTGTATGGAGAGGGACTCCACATGTCCTTTCCTGTATGAAGTCAGCCAACTCCAGGGCAATGTGACAGAGAGGTTATCTGCGTTACCCTGATTTCAACTTCTGTCCACCTTCGATCTCCTGCGGGTGCTTCTCATTGGTAGAATGCCATTGGACACCCCACAGCAAGGAACCCCCTTAATCCTAATCTTAATCTGTGCTCCCCACTAGTGTAAATAGAGGGAATCTAGCATAGAAACAATGGAAGATATTTAAGAAGAAAGTTGTTAACTTCAGAAAACTGTGTAGAGTAGATCAGAAAGCTGTGAAACCTGAGGCAAGAACACTAGTTAACACAGATGGGAGGGAAGGCATATGATGAATATTTATATCCTTTATTGAGGACTCAATACCTATATCAATGAATAGAGACAGTTTTCCTATAGTCTTAGAGCTATTACATGCATTGCCTAGCTGAATCTATTCCAATAGATTATTCCATTTATATTTAGAATAGATTTCTATCTACAGTCAGCAAGTCAGTTGTAAGGTCTTCATCTGTGATAATTTTTTTAAAGTAATCTTTACACTCAACATGGGGTTCAAACTCAGGATCCCGAGATCAGGAGTCATATGCTTTACCGACTGAGCCAACCAGGCCCCCTGGTCGTCAACTGTGAGGGAAGAGGTATACTTGGGTGGTGTCCACAGTCTTTTGGGACTCTCAGGAAGAAGGAGCCAGGCAGTGCTACTCATACCCAATCTCTCTCCCTCTCGTCTCAAGACGAGCAGTTGCACTGCATTAGTAAATATTTTGGCAGGCATTCAATTATGCATTTATTACACCCCTTTGCTTTTCTACCAACAAGTACAGGGAATGAAAACTGTAATGATGGTGAAGAGGAATCATCCTTATGGAATCATGTTGTCCTTCAAGGCACAAGTGGAGCCCAATGATTGTCCATAGCTGGACCTAGAACATGGATGTCAGGGTATGGGGAGAGAAGGGCTTAGAAGAGAGTCGGGAAAAAGCCAGAATTAAATTTGCCTATTCAAAGTCTGACCTAAAGCTGAACTTGAGCAATCTGCCCTCCTTCTGCTTCTCTTCTTTTCCATCCCACAACTTAATCCAACGTAGGACAGGATGTGCACATGGTTGTTACACGTACGCATGTGTTTTCCAATCTATCAGATAAAAGGAAGTTTCTGTTTTTTCTTAATGTTTCACGGAAGAATCACTGGAAGGATTCTCACCAAACATTAATGATCTGACTTAAATCATAGGCATTGTGGTGTGGATGAAATTTATTTGGCAGGATGGCAGGGCAACTTACAGAGAAAATGATTTAAACGAGTACAGGGAGAGGCTTTGTGATTGCTGGCAGGTGGTGTAGACACAGCATGCAGAGGAAGAATTCTTGGTGGGGACAAAGAAACAGGAAGTCATTTCAAATATAAACCACGGAGTGAGAAATCACAAGGATAAAAGCTCAAATTGCATATGATGATTTGTAATCTACTACTTCTCCAATGGGCAGCTCTTTGTAGTAAGCTTCGGGGTGTCAGGAAATGACTGAATAATTCATATAATGATGGTTAATAATTCTCCCAAGCCAAACAATAAAGGAGACTGACTGCTAGTTGGTAGTATAGACCAACCTTATGTCACACTTTCTCCATGGGTCCGCAGGCCTCAATAATCTATTTTCTGAATTCCTAGAGTGGAGTCAGCAACCAAAACCATTAGCACTTTATTTCCTTTCTTCTTACATTGATTCTTTTATGGGTTTATAATTGTCTCATGTGTGTAAGTAGAGGCCAACCTATTCTGAAATGTTTTATACTTCTTCTGTGTATTTTCCCCCAGTCAGATGGGAGTGTTGATTAGATCGAGTTCACAGTTAATACACGGCTGATGCCTGATGGGTCAAAGATACTGAAGGTAACTGTTGCGCACGTTCTGAGACACTTATCCGGATTACTGAAATTTAATAGTATCATTAATGCGAGGCATGAGGCCAAAATGATAAGTCTCATTTTCAATACTCTCTTCACTTTTGTAATAGCTTTTTTTTATTAATGTGCCTCAGGAAATAGGTTTGCAGTTCCTGAGTGAGAGCTAAATATTTTGCCTGACAATATGTACTTAAGGGCTTTCCGAAACCATGGGTAAAAAAACCCATGAATGAGGGGGTTGCAAGTAGAGTTGAAGTACCCAAGCCACACTAAAAGGTCAAGTACTATTATGGGAGTGGAATAGTCTAAGTATGGGTCTATCAAGACAGCAAGAAAGCAAGGCAGCCAGCATGCTAAAAACACCCCCATTACTATTCCCAGGGTCTTAGCTGCTTTCCTGTCCTTTTTCTTAGATAAGTTTTTTTTCACTTCCACCTTTGTGTTTTCAGGCATGTTGCTGATAACTTGAGCATGTCGTTTGGAAACAAGAAAGATTTTGCCATAAATACCAACCATGATGGAGCCAGGAGTAAAGAAACATGTAGTGAACAATATCGTCCCCCAAAATTTGTTGAACGTAAGTGCACAGAAATGGAAACAAGCAACAAGAATCTCGTAGCTCTGCATACCGGCAACGTTGGCCTCGGATAGAACTAAACTGAATGAAAAAAGAGCAGGTGCCGACCAGCAAAATGCTAACAGTCGCTTTATCATGGAGGTGGTCATTGTGGTCGCATAATGTAAAGGGTAACACACGGCATAAAATCGATCAATAGCAATGGAACAGAGGTGGAAAATGGAGGTTAGGCTAAGCATCATGTCAAAGCTTGCATGGAGTTTACAAAAGCCATCCCCAAAATACCAGCAGCTCTCCACTGATCGCACCATGCTGTATGGCATGATGACAAAACCCAGAAGGAAGTCGGTGGTTGCCATGGAGAGGATCAGAAAGTTTGTGGGAGAGTGAAGCTGTTTGAAATGTGATATGGAGATCATTATAACCAAGTTTCCGAAGATAGTGATAAACATGGCTGCAGTCATAATTGAATACATTATCACTCGGACATGCAAAGAGCGGTTTACGGGAGGACAAGATTTATTCCCAAGTTTTGGACAACCGGATAAGTCTTCAGGAATATAAATTGGATCCATAGTGCTTTATCACTTAAAAGTCCCTTTTCTAGGAAGATGAGTCTGTGTTTCCTCTCCTCCTAAAAATGATTCCAGGAAACTTCAGCTCCTAATTGCATAAAAAAAAGCATTAATTGCATAAAAAAGACATCTGTTATGAATTCATTTTAATTTCCATTTATTTAAATATTTAAAATTATGCCAATTGTGGTTGTGCTCTGAGTTATTTGCTGCATCAGGGCAGGAAAAGTTTCAACTACTTATTCTTTCCTGTTCTATTTTATTCTATTCCACTCATCCATTTGTTCATTCGACCTGGGTTTATCTATTGATTGCTCTGTTCTTTTTAAGGTATTGAGAGCTTCTTAATAGTTTATTCCACTTGTATAGGGATCTGTAATAGTCAAACCCATGAAGCAGAGAATACAATAGTGGTGGTTACCAGTATGGGGCAGGTGGGGAGTTATTGTTCAATGGATACAAAGTTTTAGTTATGCTACATGAATAAATTCTAGAGGTCTGTTGTACACCAGAGCGCCTATAGTTAATAATATGGTATTGTGTACTTCAAAATATGTTAAGAGGGTAAATCTCACGTAAGTGTTCTTAACACTCACACGCACACACACACACGCACACAACTAAAACTAAAAAGAAAGGGCCAGAACTTGTTGGGTATGTCCATTACCTTGACTATGGTGATGGTATCACAGGTGTTTGATGTCCAAACTAATCAAATTGTGCAGTTCTTTGTCTATCAATATACCTCTCAATAAAGCTGTTTAAGAAAAAAAGAATTTATGGTCAACTTTTACCTTGAGCAACCACTTTTCCAGAAACTCCTTTGAACTACAACAAGTTAACATCTCTCATCATAAAAATACTTAATACACAAAAGCTAAGTGAAATCGTGGTGTTTTTCTTTAGGTATTCTTTCAATAATTTAAACTCTTTGTTTTAAAGAGTCTGCAGATGTTGTAAGAGTTATAAATGGCATATAGCTGTTGAAATACAAGGAAAACCACGTACCTATGGGTCAAACCATGCACCTGGGCTAACGCTTCAAAGTTTCTCTACTCTCTACTCCCTTCCTCTCCTCTCCTCTGTCCTTCTCTTCTGCCCTTCCTTCTTTGTTCCCCTCCCCTGTATTTCTTGAGTGTTGTCATTCATCTGAAATTCTAACTACTGGACATATATGCCATCCCCGAGTGACTCAGAAGTATCGCAAATTTCATATTCACAGACTTGGGTGAGTCAAACCTCACGTAACTGCTGTTGGTCACAGAGGGCTGAATAAGAGATGACGGACAAATTGCGTAAGTCCAACCTCTCAGTAAGTTATTGCACCTCCCTGCTCTTTACTTTGGGACGCCACCATGAAAAACCACTGGCTGGTTCTGGAGAAGCTAGACACCGTGCCTCTCACAAAGCATCAAGTCTACTTAGTGAGCTACAGAAAGACAAGTCCAATCTTGTCCGAGTCAGACACAAGAGACACTCTTGCCCTACGTCAGGTTCTTCCAAGCCACAGAGATTCAACCATAGTGTACATTTGGCAAGTTCATCTACCTAGGCAGACTCAACTTAGTTTTGCCTTTAGAACCCTAAGGAAGAGCAGCACGAAAGGTCCCTTACTGGTCTCAAAGTGTCAGAAGTTCCTTTCATTCCTTCTGATTCTGTCTCTCTTTCCTGATTGACAGGGAAAAGTAAAAGAACCTGGTCATGACAGAAAAACCTGTTCGATGTGAGTTGGAGAAGCATCTTTTCCCAAGTCTCAGGAAGGTTTCTCTTCAGAAAGTCTTAGGGGGACCCTTCTTGAGCTGACTGCTCCCTGTGGCTCTCCTGTTTGCTCTGGGTTAGGGACGTACTTACTTCCAAAGGAAAGGGGGCAAAATATCCTTGGATTAGGGGTTCTTCTTCTAGTGTGAGTGTTATCTCTCACTAGCTGTGAGCTCCCGGGAAAAGGAGGTGTGCTAGAATAGATGGCCTTTCAGAGGCTCTGAAAATCTGTGGATGATTGGTACCTGAAAGGTCCTTGGTTTTAAATTATCTTCTCCGAAAAAAAATAGAAAGTGGAAAAACAGAGAAACGAGATGAAAGAAAAACATAGAATAAAGGATGTGGCTCAATGCAGGAATTCATTGAATAGTACTTTCAGTCCTGAGGCACATCTGACCAAGATCACGGATTTGTTTCTTTCCACTGTAGACGCTCCTCCACTCCTCATTGCCCCTCTTTCTTCTTTGGTTTTCACCAAGGAAAGGTTGTGAGCATCTAACCTGGGCCCCATTTTAGCATATAAGTGATAGCAGTCGATAAACAGTTGTTGAATGTATTATCTGTGTTAAAATATACATCAGCTCGCATCTTGTCTTTTCTTGCCTTTGTAATCAACTCTAAGTAACAGCTAAATCTTATCAGACACAATTTTTTTAATATACTACCTTGAGGCAAGGAACCTGTCGGATCTCATTCACCCCTGGATTCTCCGCACCTTGGTTAGTGCTTGTGGCAGACACTAGGTACATATTTTTGAACAAATAAAAGTAAAAATAAATGGCAAATTATGTCTGTTTTAAAAAATATCTGCATTGTTCCAATTAAAGCAGTTGCTTCAATGTGCTTGAAACTCTGCTGTAAAGGAATAGACTAGACCCAGGAGCACAGTTTGTGAACATACCTTCCAGGATTCAATTGCTTCTGATGGTGTTGTAAAATAATCCCTCATTATTTAGACAACGTTTAGACAGGCAGACAGGAGGGATTGCTGTAGACATACTTTATTGATCCCTTAGGCTAGTGATAAGAGGACTAAAGATAGTAAGTTCAGATAAATACAAAGATGTCAGTAAAAGAAAAAAAAAAGCTGCTGAGCGTTTTAGTTAAATGCACCTACGAGGTGGTGGTGATGGTGGCATAAAACTCCATTGGTGTTTCATGAACACGTTAAAATGAGGTTATACTGGCCCTTTTCAGCCCCTTTTACAATGTTTAGAACCTTACCTACCGCTGAGGGGAGTTGAAGATTTTCTTCCTGCCGAAACTCACAGACTTTCATAAATTAAATACGATCTGGAAAGCACAGACTCACCATTGACCTTATACAGTATGTAAGTCCATGAAGACATGAACGCTTAAAGTGTAGTGTTGCCCAAGAAACTCCCTGTCACACCTCAGTTGCCCATATGACCTTAATGATGACAGCTGTGACATTGAAACAACATCATGTGAGAGCTGTATATAAATAACTGCTCCATTTCTTTAAGGATTGAGAGGATTCTAGGAGGTGTTTTAACATGAGATCAAATTTTCCTCTATGCACATTACTATTTATATAAGGGAAACTGCACACACACTCTCAGAAGTAGAGACCTCAAATGGAATGTTTACAAAGACATATCATGTGATTTTGTGCATTTTCCAGCTTCCTGGCTATCTTACATCCCACAAGATGACTTTGAAATCAGGTCAACCTTGTTTGATGATTGGCTGTAGCACTTATCAACCATATTACTCTGGACAACTTTTCAGTGTCCCTGAGCCTCAGTTTCCTCTTTTATAAAATGGGAGAGTTGGCTGTGAAGATATTTAAGACCATTAGCGTTATTTTTACCTTCCTCCTTGATTTTCTGCATAAGAATTATGGCATCTCCGCCAAGTTTTCTTTATTTTGTACTTCCATGTAATCTATTATGTTGAACCACACGCCTCTATGAAGTTGCCATTTTTGTAAGTTAAAATGTTAAAATATTAATACTTTTGTATAATTTACATTAGGTACATTACATTAGGTTTTTTTTTTTTTCTTTTTTCCCCTTAGGTTTCAGTTCCAAGCACTGACTGATAACAAGGTTGGCATATCTCCAGTCACATACATGTGCAGGATGTCAGATTTTCTGTGCAAGATTATATCATGGAGTTAAAGCTTCTTGAAGAAAATCTTCATGTGAACACATGATTTTAGTCAGAGGAAAAAGTGGTCCAACACAAAATTTAGGTTCAGAATCTAATTTTCATAGCCTTAAAATATGAATATCATATAAGATGTAGTCGAAAATGGGCATTTATAATCCATGGTTCTAATAGAAGGAGACATACATTTGCATATGCTATTAACAAAGCACCAACTAACATAAGTACATAAGTATCACCATTGCTAGAAAACACATTCTCTTCTGGAACCTAACTATTTGGTAAAGAACTTAAAATTGCTATCGCCTCCTATGTATATATGTCTGTGTACATATACATAGATTAATCCCAATTAAGGTTTTTCTCATTTTTAATTGTTGAAAAAATATCAGGTATAAAGGATCAGCAAAGGAAGATATGAGTCAGTATTATTGTTCTGTAATACTCTGAGTCAAATTAAGTGTAATAAGGAGATTTTAAAGTTTCTCTCTTATTTGCACACAAATGTGATGATGATCATAAATAATGTGCTTTCTTTTTCTCCTTTGAATTCTGATCGCCCTGGAATTTAAGGCTGAAGTCTAAAGTATATCAGCTGATCACCTAACTGCTTGAGAGAACCACGTAAAATTTCAAACTAGCCTCTCAAACCATAGGCTTTTCTGAATGCCTGCTCATGGTGTGCCAGTTAAGACAGTCTCTTATCAAAATGAGCACCAATTGGAAGGCCTAGAACTGACACTAAAAATGACTATTTCATTTCTCTTGCCACAAGTTAGAAAATAACGTCAATTTTCATATAATCTTCCAAGAAATTGATCCTAAACTGCAAAGTCTCAGATATAAATTCCGTTTTTAAAGCTCCAAAATCATTCTTGGCCTAAAACCAAATTCCACCTGAAGAGCAGATTTGTGTTAATTTTCTATTAAACTTGTTAAATCAAGAGAGCAGGGCATAAATAGTGTACATAGTGTAACAGAAAAAAATAAGCCAAGGTTTGAAATTTATGAATTCATGATATTGGATCTTTTCTGGTTAATTCTTTAATATCTAACATAGACTACAATGAATATTTAAAGACTACAATCACAAAGACTCTTTGGAAGACGTTTCAGGGATGATGATAAGTAGGCTATATTCAAATGTAACACTGAAAACAAAACAAACAGAAGAAAAAGATTATTCTTTCTGTAAATCGACTTTACAACTATCTCTAGTAGTTTACACATCATGACATCAACAAGTAAAAATGGTACCTAGCGCGTAAATGACTGGTTGACCCCAAGTGGCTCACGGTTCTTAAGTAAGCCTTATAACACCACTTAGCAGCTGGCAACGGGCAGAGATGACATCTTGAAAATGTTGTCTTCTCAAAGGCAGCTGGGATCAGGAAACATTTTAAATGAGAGTAAACACACATGGAGAACAGACAGAGCACCTTTCATTTCAGAGAGCAGGGGCAGAAAGAAGAGTGAAAACTAAGAGCAAAGGAAAACATCTTTCTTATAATTAGCTATAAATGATGGCATGTTTGAAAACCAGCAGAACAGAGGAAGTTTTACTAAAACTATGCATCAGAAAATGTGTCAGAAGTAGACAGCCCAAGAGGAATTGATCTAAATACACCTTTTATCAAGATCACGTGTACATTTTTCAGTGGATACAAGGGGAAAAGTCAGAGACAACATACCTTGGCATAATCCTGCATGCCATAAATTTACACTTTCAGCATCTGTCTGTCACCTGCCCCCCCTTCAGTCTGCAATAGTGCAGTCACTTTTGCCCACAGTTGTCTCCATGTTGCCCTACAAAGGCCCATTCCGTGGCTTGGCCAACCCCATTTCCTGATTGCCCATCCCTTCATCTCTGAGCACTTCAAGGCTCTACAAAAATATCATTTCCTTCCAGGAACCTATTTTTGATTCTCCCAGTTGGAGTTAATCTCATGAAATTCCAGACCGTTGGGGTGGCCAAAGATCATAGAGATAAGTGGTTCCAATTCCTCTTCTCACAGCTGACTTCGAGTTCAAATACTTTTGTTTCCTTTTTCAGCAAAGTTCTTTTTTCTTTTAAGTTTTTTAAATAAAATTTCTAGTTAGCTAACAGTGAATATTGGTTTCAGGAGTACAATTCAGTGATTCATCCCTTACATACCACACCCAGTGCTCCCAACAAGTGACACAACTGTTTTTTTAAAATGACTTCACCCTGACTGTAAAAATTTTTCAACCCATTCCGTTAACCTTCCTACTCTTGCAACACTCAATACAGAGCTGTGTGTTTGGGGACTGTGCAGTAACAGCTTGTTGGATTAAATGCAAAGAAATTAATCCCAACACATGATGTTACCTGGTTAATAAGCATCTCCTCTCATGGTGTTAGAGACCTCTGGTTTGGGAAAGTTTAAAACATTAGGAAAACAGTAAATGTTGTTTATCCCCAAATAAACAGTATTCTAAATGAAACCTAGCTGACAATTAAAATTTTGGGTGCCTTAAAGTTTCTAAATTACTTGAAAGCCACATTCCCCCTATAACTAAGGCCTTGAGGTAGATATTGCCACTAAATGCTGAAAAACAACATTATAATCTAGGTCTTTTGGCTCCTGTCTAGGGAACCTCCTACCACCTCTTACTTTCTCTAATTATGGCAACAAGTCATTTCTGACCTATGGAGAGCAAGAAAATCTACAGCGTCGTCTGCTCATAGTTTCTCCTACTAGGCCTCACCAATCAAAATATGGTCCCCAGACCAGCCACATCATCATCTCCTGGGAATATTTTGGGAAAGGAAATATCTTAAGCCATCCCAAAATGTACATCTTAGCAAGATACCTATGTTATTTGTATGCCCAACGAATTCTAGAAGTACAAACGACTTTACTTCTTAGAAAGGAAAGCTAAGAGAAATAAATAATTTCATTTTAATGAAAATGGCATACACACACACACACACACACACACACCACAGAGTATTCTTGTGCTAAAGGCAACTCCATGACAATACATTTTAGGATTTAATTGCAAACTTTTTGTGTTCCTGGTTTAGTGACTTTCCTATTATAATCAGCTTACTGTCCATTTTTGAAAGTCATACTCAATCCTTTTAAGCTTCAGATCATAGGGCGCAGAGCTTACCTCCCTTTAATATTCAGGAAACTTACATAGCCAACAAGCTTTAGGAACCTTAATAAAGTTATTTGAAATGCAGAGCATGATGTGTATGTTAGTATACGTCATGAAGGGTGTTCCTCATACCCCTGCCACAGAGCAGAAAGGGGCACAGTGGATGACTATTTTATGACTTCATCAAATAGGACTTTTAAGTAACTTCCCTCTAAGCATCATTGTCCTGTATGGTGTATTTGGAACGTTTCTTGCGTGTGACATCCATCAACAATTCAAACATTTCAATGGTCACATCTTTCACATCTTTTACAGTGATAGTCTGTGAATGCTAAATGCATAAAACAATTCTTTCAGGACTATATTCTTCAAGTATCATTAAACTTTTTTTAAACCAGGGCACCTGGGTGGCTCAGTCAGCTGAGTGTCCAACTCTTGATTTAGGCTCAGGTCATGATCTCATGGTTCGTGGGTTCAAGCCTCATGTCAGGCTCTGTGCTGTCAGCATGGAGCCTGCTTGGGATTCTGTCTCTCCCTCTCTCTCTATCCCTCCCCCACTGGAGCATGTTCTCTCTCTCTCTTTCTCTCTCTCTCTCAAAATGAATTAAAAATTTTTTAAACCTGTTAATATAAGCATATATAGCTACATGGATGTTAATAGAATTAAAGCATAATCTTTTCTCCATTGTTGGTATATCTACAGGAAGAACAAAAACTAAAGACGCAGAACACAATGAATTGCTTGCACATTCATGAATAATTAATAAATACCATGCCTAAAATTTATTCCACTGTATTGTTAAAAATAAAAGTGTTTTCTTTGCAGACCATTGTCTGCAATAATAAAGTATTTTCTGATTTTTCTAATGTAATCTCTTGTCTCTTTACCTTATCAAATTGGTAAGTGCTTCCATATTAAACATTCCTCTGCTTTAGCAACCATTTTTTTCAACTTTTAACAGGACTTTAAAAGTCCTTCTTCCTGCCAATCATTCTTTCTACCTTTCTGGAATTATTCTGCCCTTATCCAAGCTTTTGTTTTCTTTCAGTTTTTCAATTTCTATCAAATATTCAATGGTAATGAATCTTAACATATTAAATAACACACATGAACAGCCTTAGCACAATGCCTGATGTACAAAGAACACTATCAAGATGACTTTCTTTTCATCTTTCTTCCTTCTTTGTTGGGATGAACATTCAAGAATATATTTCACCAGAAAATATTTTTCCTACAAAAATAAAGGATTGGGGTTGTATGTAAAATCTGAGGTCTGCTTTAATCCTCTGCTTCACTTAGGTTAACGACAGTGATAATTTACTCAGCCATTTGTGAAGAGGTAACACTTTCCAGGATTCTATATCTTCTTCCCAAGAAACGTATTATACTGCAGAGCAACCTATTATCCCGTTCACATAATAAAAAGACTCTGCCTTTTATTAAAAATTCATACTGAATTGTGCACCTATTATCTTTTATATTCCTACACATTCTCTCTGCACATGACAAAAATGCAAAAAAGAAGAATCAGGTCATGAATAATGCTGTTGCATAATACGAATGACAGTTTACTTCCTGACAAAACCTCAGGAAAGAGAAAACACACAGGTCTGTCCTTAATCCCTTCTCCACATACCTGTTGTATTGTAGATGAGGCCATTGTTAATCAAACTCCATCTAGCAGGACCTTTATTTCCTTGTTTCTTTTCTAACCACTGTGAATGTTTATACGGAACTAGAAGACCTGCACTATGTGAATGGTGCTATTCTAGAATTTACCAATTAATCTCAAGGGAATTGGGACTGAAATACTTAAGAGAGGGGGAAAAAAGCAAAAACAAACCCTTGCTTTCTAAAGTCTAACAGCTTAATAAGCCTAAACCACTCCTCTATCCTCTCAGGAGTCTCTGCTGCCTAAGTTGTCATCATCTGAACCGTTGGTCCCTAAGTCCGCTATTGCATAATGACTATAAAAACGCAGCTGACCTGTTGCATTTCAGGTGGCCCTAAGGAAGCTGATCCCAACCACACAATGATTCCAGTAGAAAAATGGACATGTGTCCTCCAACTCTTTAGGAAAATCTGAGATCGTCACAGTTCGTATTTGTCTCACATTCCAGCCACTGAGAAGAGGCCTTATCATCCATTGTTTTTCTTTTTCTTTTTTTCCCTAGCAAAAATGTGATTAGAAGAAAAATTCTCATCAACCCTCTTAGACCAGGAAGAATGGGGCAACTTGCTGAATTCTCTTATTATTTTAAAAGTTTCTCTGTGGATTTTTGTGGATTTTCTATGTGGTTAATAATACTATCTATAAGTAACTATGGTTTTGTTTCCTCCTTTTCAATCCTTTAGGCTTTCAGTTCCTTATTCTTAACATATTGTGCTAAGACCTCTAGAACAGTGTTGATTAAGGTACAATTACAAAATGATGAAGCAGCTTTAAAAAAAAACTCATACTTGTTATGACTGTTAAAAGTCTTCTGTTCTTTTTCTAAGTTTTATTTAAATTCTAGTTACTTAACATATAGTGTAATATTAGTTTCAGAAGTAGGACTTAGTGATTCATCACTTACATATAAAACACCTATATAACTTCTCATCACGAGTGCCCTCCTTAATACCCATCACCCACTTAGCCCATCCCTTGCCCACCTCCCTTCCAGCAAACCTCAGTTTGTTCCCTAGAGTTAAGGTCTTTATGGTTTGCCACTCTCTCTTTTTTTCCCCTTTCCCCTATGTTCACCTGTTTTGTTTTTTTTAATTCCACACATGAGTGAAATCATGTGGTATTTGTCTTTCTCTGACTGACTTATTTAGCTTATCATAATATACTCTAGCTCCATTCATGTGATTGCAAATGAAAAGATTTCATTCTTTTTGATGGCTGAGTAATATTCCATTGTATATATATATATATATATATATATATATATACATACCATATCTTCTTTATCATTCATCAGTCTATGGACGTTTGGGCTCTTTTCATAGATTGGCTATTGTTGATAATGCTCCTATAAGCATTGGGGTGCATGTGCCCCTTCGAATCAGTATTTTTGTATGCTTTGAGAAACACTGAGTAGTGAAATTGCTGGGTCATAAGGTAGTTTTATTTTTAACTTTTTTTTTTTTTTTTAATTTTTTTTTCAATGTTTTTTATTTATTTTTGGGACAGAGAGAGACAAAGCATGAACGGGGGAGGGGCAGAGAGAGAGGGAGACACAGAATCGGAAACAGGCTCCAGGCTCCGAGCCATCAGCCCAGAGCCCGACGCGGGGCTCGAACTCACGGACCGCGAGATCGTGACCTGGCTGAAGTCGGACGCTTAACCGACTGCGCCACCCAGGCGCCCCTATTTTTAACTTTTTGAGGAACCTCCATACTGTTTTCCAGAGTGGCTATTTCCAAGTTTTCGATCCCACCAGCAGTGCAAGAGGATTCCCCTTTCTCCACATCCTCACCAAATATGTTGTTTCCTGTGTTGTTAATTTTAGCCATTCTAATAGTGCGAGGTGATAGCTTATCCTGGTTTTGATTTGTATTTCCCTGATGATGAATGATGTTAAGCATCTTTTCATGTGCCTGTTAGCCACCTGGATGTCTTCTTTGGAAAAATGTCTATTCATGTCTTCTGTCCATTTCTTAACTGGATTATTTGTTTTTTGGGTGTTGTTTGATAAGTTCTTTATAGATTTTGGATACTAACCCTTTATCAGATATGTCATTTGCAAATATCTTCTCCTATTCCATAGGTTGTCTTTAAACGTTGTTGATTGCTTTCTTTTGCTGTGCAGAAGATTTTTATCTTGATGAAGTCCCAATTATTCATGTCTGCTTTTGTTTTCCTTGCCTCTGGAAACATGTCTAGTAAGAAGTTGTTACTGCCAAGGTCAAAGAAGTGGCTGCCTGTGTTCTCCTCTATGATTTTGATGGTTTCCTGTCTCACATTTAGCTCTTTCATCCATTTTGAATTTATTTATTTTTAATTTTTTTTAATATTTATTTATTTTCGAGACAGAGAGAGAGCATGAACAGGGGAGGGTCAGAGAGAGAGGGAGACACAGAATCTGAAACAGGCTCCAGGCTCTGAGCTGTCAGCACAGAGCCCGATGTGGGGCTCGAACTCACGCCCCGCGAGATCATGACCTGAGCCGAAGTCGGCCGCTTAACCGACTGAGCCACCCAGGCACCCCTTGAGTTAATTTTTGTGTATGGTGTAAGAAAGTGGTCCAGTTTCCTTCTTTTGCATGTTGCTGTCCAGTTTTCCCAACACCATTTGTTGAAGAGGCTTTTTTCCATTGGATTTTCTTTTTTGGATATTCTTGGATATATCTTTTTTCCATTGGATATTCTTTCCTGCTTTGTCAAAGATTAGTTGGCCATACATTTGTGGGAGTTCTCTATTCTGTTCCATTCATCTATGTGTCTGTTTTTGTGCCAGTACCACACTGTCTTGATGATTACAGCTTTGTAATATAGACTGAAGTCCAGAATCATGATGTCTCTTGCTTTGCTTTTCCTTTTCAAAATTGCTTTTGCTCTTTGGGGTCTTTTGTGGTTCCATACAAATTTTAGGATTGTGTGTTCTAGCTCTGTGAAAAATGCTGATGGTATTTTGATAGGCATTGCATTAAATATGTAGATTGCTTTGGGTAGTATAGACATTTTAACAATGTTTGTTCTTCTGATCCATAAGAATGGAATGCTTTATCACTTCTTTGTGCCCTCTTCAATTTCCTTCATTAACTATTCTATAGTTTTCAGAGTACAGATCTTCTACCTCTTTGGTTATTCCTAGACAACTTATGGGTTTTGGTGAGATTGTAAATGGGGTTAAATTTCTTTATTTCACTTTCTGCTGCTTCATTATTGGTGTATAGAAATACAACAGATTTCTGTATATTGCTTTTGTATCCTGTGACCTTGTTGAATTCATGCATCAGTTCTAGCAATTTTTTTTTGGTGGAGTCTTCCGGGTTTTCTACATAGAGATTATGTCATCAGCGAAGAGTGAATGCTTGACTTCTTCCATGATGATTTGGATGCCTTTTATTTCTTTTTATTGTCTGATTGCTGAAGCTAGGACTTCCAGTACTATGCTAAATAACAATGGTGAGAGTGGACAACCCTGTCACATTCCTTGACTGTAAAGAAACACCTCTCATCCTCCATTAAGGATGATATTAGCTGTGGATCCTTCATATATGGCCTTCATATATGATGTTGAGGTATGTTCCATCTATCTTTACTTTGTTGAGGGTTTTATCAAGAATGGATGCTGTACTTTGTCAAATGTTTTCTGCATCTCTTGAGAAGATCATATGGTTCTTATCCTTTCTTTTATTAATATGGTATATCAGCTTGATTGATTTGTGAATATTGAACCAGTCTGGCAGTTTGGCAGCCCAGGAATAAATCCTACTTGATCATGATGAATAATTCTTTTTTTCATTTTTTAAGCTTATTTAGAGAGAGAGAAAGAGAGAGAGAGTGCCAGCAGGGAAGGGGCAGAGAGAATAAGAGACAGAATCCCAAGCAGGCTCCACGCTGGCAGCCCAGAGCCTGATACAGGGCCCAAACTCACAAACTGTGAAATCATGACCTGAGCTGAGATCAAGAGTTAGACGCTTAACCAACTGAGCCACCCCGGCACTGTCTGCATGGTAAATAATTCTTTTAATGTGCTGTTGAATTTGATTGGATAGTATCTTGTTGAGAATTTTTGCTGCCATGTTCCTGAGAGATACTGGCTTGTATTTCTCCTTTTTAGTGGGGTCTTTGTCTGGTTTTGGAATCAAGGTAATGCTGGCTTTGTAGAATAAGTTTGGAATTTTTTCTTCCATTTCTATTTTTTGGAACAGTTTCAGGAGAACAGGTATTAACTCTTCTTAGATGTCTGGTACAATTCCCTTGGGAAGCCATCTGGCCCTAGACTTTTGTTTATTAGGAGGTTTTTGATTACTGATTCATTTTCTTTACTGGTTATGGGTCTGTTCAAATTTTCTATTTTTTCCTGTTTAAGTTTTGGTAGTTTATATGTTCCTAGGAACTCAAAGATCTTTTAGAGATGATATGGTTCCAAACTGTTTGGGAACTCCTGATTGTCTTTTATTCAGACACAAAAAGTAGCCTTACGGTAGTTAGTATTCATTTTTAGAAAATAAATACCATAGTTTATTACTTAGTCAAATCACTGAGACTTTGCTTTAATGGTTTCTTACTGTTTCTGAAAATCCAAATTCATATTAAAGATTTTTACAAATATATGTGTATTTAATCTGCAAAAAAATAGGATTAGCTTTACTTTAGTCTGATAATGACTTCTCACTACTCTGAATTAGTAAAGCTCTCATTGCGGCAACTTGTCACTCACATGCTTTGTATTGAAAGTGTCAGTGTATATTGCACTGCTGTACTCTGTTTCCAGTTTATTCCTTATCCTTCCCCAACCCAAACATGTGCCAGCAAAGCAGATTTTAAACAAATAATTTTTTATACGACAAAAGAGAAAGGAATTAAAGGAAGGAAGAAAGGAAGGAAGGAAGGAAGGAAGGAAAGAAGGAAGGAGGAAGGAAGGAGGAAGGAAGGAAGGAAGGAAGGGAGGAAGGAAGGGAGAAAGGAAGGAAAGAAGGAAGGAAAGAAGGAGGAACGAAGGGAGGAAGGAAGGAAAGAAGGAAGGAAGGAAGGAGGAAGGAAGGAAGGAAGGAAGGAGGAGGAAAAGAAATGAGAGAGGCATGAAAGGAGAAAGACACCCATGATACACTCATGCTCAAAACTCCCCAGCGGTTTCCTTTCTTAGAATAACATTCAAAGACCTAATTTTAGCTTAAAAGGTCAGCCATTCTGGCCATCTATTTGGTCTCATCTTCTGTAACTTTCCTTCTTAAAAAAAAAAAGGATCAGATATTTGAGAAACAAATCCAACTATGAGCTGTTTTTGAAGAGATGCATTGAAAACATACGGGTAGAGACATTTTGAAATTAAAACAAAAATTAGAAAAAAATATTCCAAACAAATATAAATCAAAATAAAACTTGTGTAAAACAGATGAACATAAGGGAAGGGAAACAAAAATAATATAAAAACAGGGAGGGGGACAAAACAAAAGAGACTCATAAACATGGAGAACAAACTGAGGGTTCCTGGAGGGTTTGTGGGACGGGGGATGGGCTAAATGGGTAAGCAGCATTAAGGAATCTACTGAAATCATTTCTTCACTATATACTAATTTGGATGTAAATTTTAAAAAATAAAAAATAAAGTTAAATCAAAAAAAAACTTGTGTAGTTATATTAATATAAGACAATATATATGTTAAGGGCAAAAGCATTACTAATGAAAAGGATACATAACAAAAAAGAGTTCCGTTTACCAAGATGATGTAATGCATGTAAATTCAATCAGTCTACAAATCCATAAAGAAAAAAAACTAACCAAACTACAAAGAAAAATAGACAAAATCCACAATCTTTGTGGGATCTTTTAACACATGTCTATCAATAAATGAAAGGATAAGTACCAGGAGCACCTGGCTGGCTCAGTTGGTCCAGCACGTGACTCTTGATCTCAGGGTCAGGAGTGTGAACCAAGCGTTGAGCATGGAGCCTACTTAGAAAAAGAAAAAGAAAAAAACATTGTAAGGAGAAAAAAGATAAATACAAATATCAGTAAGATTTTAAATAAGTAAATAAGTACAATACAACAAAACAACTGCAGAACACATGGTCTTCTCAGGCATACACAAAACATTTATAAAAATTGATAAAATACTGGGATATAACATGAAGTCTCAACTAATTTCAAGGGACTGACATTGTATGTGTCAGGTTGTCAAAACACAGAGCAATTAAGCCAGAAACAAGCAACTAAGAAAACCCCTTGTCTTAGGATATTAAAAACATACTTCTAAATCACACATTGACTAAAAAGGAATCAAACATTGAAATTGGAACTTATTTTGAGCTAATCAATGAAAACAATGTATTAAGGCTTGAAAGAGTCATCTAAAAATAAAACTGAATGGGATAAATTTTCCCTTAATTGCTAATATAAAAGAAGAGAGACTGAAAATTAGCTAAATAATCATCCATATTAAGAAGTTAGAAAAAGAGCAGCAGAGAGGCTCAGTTGGTTAAGCGTCTGCGTCTTGATTTGGGCTCAGGTCATGATCTCACGGTCTGTGAGTTCAAGCCCTGCGTTGGGCTCCGTGCTGTCAGCGTGGAGCCTGCTTGGGATTCTCCTTCTCTCTCTCTCTTTCTCCCTCTCTCTCTCTCTCTGTCCCTCCTTTGCTCATACTCTCTCTCTCAAAAGGAATAAATAAAAACTTAAAAAGAAAGAAAAAGAGCAGTGGAATACAGAGAGAAAAGGAAGGAAAAAATAATAAAATAACAGCAGCAATTGATACAGGAAACCAACATACAATAATAGAAAGGCTAAATAAAGCCTAGCTATTTTTGAGAAAGAGAAAGAGAAAATAAATAATATCAGAAATAAAAGGCATATGAATATGTGTAACTATATATTCAGCAAATATTTAAAAAGGTCATAGGACATCATGAACAACTTTACACCAAAAATCTGAAAACCCTTGTGAAACAAACTCCTGGAAAAATATGGCTCATAAAAACTGACTCAAGGAGAAAAGGAAGACAGTCTGTTCTACAGTGTGTGTTTCCAGAATACACATGAGCTCATATCCGACTGATCCGTAGTAAGATGATGTCAGCATAATTCAGAATTATATTTTGATTCTTATGTGATCTTTCCCAACACATGAAAGTTTTGAAATAATTATGACAGGCTTCCTTGCAACTAGAAAAAAAAAAGTCTTAGCAATATATAGAGGTCTTAGGGATCTTCCTGAAGCGAGAGGTAGCGGTTTTGGTGGTTTTGAAAACGGCTCTTAGCCACAGCTCTAATCCCTCTGGGGAAGCCGAGGGTACATATGAAAAGGCAGCAGTTATTTCCTCTGATGTTAACTTTTTTTTTTTCTAATTAATGATCCATAGCATGCCCAAGGTTAGATTTTTAATTTTATTTTGTTGTTAAACGGATCTCTATTGGAAACAAATGCGCTCACGGATCCAGAATTCAAAGGAGCGAGCAGAAGCCCCGTCAGAGAAGTTCACTGTGAAGCTGAGTGCAGATTCCAGTGGAAATTTACTCTACTGATGTTTTTGTTCGGATTATATTTGCTTTTGTTAGGGCCCCGGTTCCAGTGCTACATGGGACTTGGGTGGTCTGCCAGTAATCCTATTTTTCCCATTAGCTCTATTATTCACAGAGCACAATTTTAATAACATTGGTTTCTCAGGTACCCACACATTGCATTAAAACAGAAACATCTGTGACTAAACAGTCTGTGACCATTAAAATGAATAGTTGGAAATGTTCTCATAAAGAATGTTTCAGGTCCAGATGGTTTTAATAGCAAGCTCTACTGAACATTCAAGGACCCAATAATTCCTGTCTTACACAAACTATCTAGAATACAGAAAACAGTCAGTTTGCGAGTTGATTTTATGAGGTTAGCATAAAGTTCATATGAGGGTGCCAAATCCTCACAAGGATATGCTGGATAGGAAAATCAAAGCTTATTCTTACTGGTAAACACAAATGTAACAGTCTATAGAGTTCTGAGTTATTTTTTTAAATTTTAATGTTTATTTATTTTTGAGAGAGAGAGAGAGAGAGAGCACAAGCAGGGGAGAGACAGAGAGGGAGACACAGAATCTGAAGCAGGCTCCAGGCTCCGAGCTATCAGCACAGAACCCAACGTGGGGCCTGATGCAGGGCTCAAACTCACAAACTGCAAGATCATGACCTGAGCCAAAATCGGACCATGTAAGCATGGTTTGACGTTTTGACATTAGACATGACTTGCAGTCATTCACTACCATGTCAGAATAAGAGTGGATGATCCTTTTGTTATCTTAATAGACACATGATAAAATTAAAATCTACTTATTATTTTAAAAAATAACTTGCAGCAGACCAGGCGGAAAAGTGATTTCCTTAACCCAATTAAGGGTATCTCTGCAAAAAATGAAAAGTTTTCAAGAGACATCTTACTGATGAGACATGATTCTCTTGAGGATGAGGCAGACCTCCTGAAAACACTCCAAAATCATTTCATTTCCTTCTTTTGCTGAAGGCTTTGGCCATGCAGAAAAGCAGAGGAAAAATGTATAAAGATTAGAAACAGGAAAAACTGTTATTATTGACAAATGATACAAATATCTCTGTAAAATATTCAAAATATATGTTTACATTTTTACAATCAATAAAAGAGGTTAACAAAGTTTGCTATATTTTTTAAAAAACCAGTGTACAGAAATATTGCTTCCTAACATCAAAAAAGGAGTAAAAATCATAACTTTTTATGTTTACCTTTACAACATAATCAAAAAATATATATAAAATACCTTGAGAAATAGATGTGAAAGTTCTTTATGGAAAAAGTTTTCAATTTTATTTAAAGGCATAAATGAAGCCCTAAATAAATGAAGAACCATACCGTATTCTGGGATTAGAAGAATTATTGTAATAAAGGTACTAATTTTCCACAAAATGATCTATAGAGTTAATACATTCTCTTTTAAAATCTCAGAGGGTGTGCAAGTGCGTGTGTGTGTGTGTGTGTGTGTATGCAACTTGACAAGTTGTCTCAATAATGTATAAGAAATTATGAAGGTCCTCATAAACCTAAAGTCTCCAGATGAATAAAAAGAAAAAGCAAGAAGAGAAGGAGGAAAAAAATGGGATGAAGGGAATTTTCCTTTATCTCATTCAAAGACTTAATATAAAGTTATAGTAATTAAGACAATGTGGTGTTGGTATAGGTAAATGAAGGCTTCAAAGAGCCCCAAAACATATGGCTTCCTATATATATATATATATATATATATGGAAATGTGAGTTATGATACTGCTCACAACAGATTAATGGAGAATGGTTAGAGGTGCTAGGACAATTAGTTACACAGAAAAGATAAATGAGTGGTGCCTGGGTGGCTCAGTTTGTTGAGCCACTGACTTCGGCTCAGGTCATGATCTCACGGTTGGTGGGTTTGAGTCCTACATTTGGCTCTGTGCTGACAGCTCGGAGCCTGGAGTCTGCTTCCGATTCTGTGTCTCCCTCCCCCCACCGCCTTTCTCAAACATAAATAAACATTAAAAAAAATTTTTTTTAATTTCCCAGACTTTGAAAAAGAAAAGATGAATGAAATTGGGCCTTGTCTCAACCACACACAGCAATCAATTCCAGAATTAAGGTGAATTAAAAACCTAAATATGAAAGACAAAGCTACAAAACTCTTAGAAGGCAGAGGGGCTCAGGTGTCTTAGTTGAGGGTCCAATTCTTGATTTCAGCTCAGGTAATGATCCCAGGGTCGTGGGGTAGAGCCCCACGGCAGACTCCATGCTGAATGTGGAGTCTGCTTAAGACTCTTTCTCTCTCCCTCTGCCCCCCTCCACCACCCATGCTCTCTCTCTCTCTCTCTCTCAAATTAAAAAAAAAATGCTTAGAAGACATATAGGAAAATGTCTTTATGCTTTCATTGTATAAAAGGATTACCGCTGTCACCAAAAAAGGACAAAAAATAAATGCTTAATGAATCTGACTACATGAGGATAAAGAATTTGTTCAATACGTCATCAGAAAAAAAGCTGAAAAAATAAGCTAATAATTGGGGGAAGACATTTGTCACACGTGTACCTGGCAAAGAGTTAGCAACAAGAATATGCAAAGAACTACAAATCAATGGAATTTTTAAAAATAATGTTATTTTTCCTAAAGTGAGAATTAAGCTGTGTGCATGCTCTTAGTGATTTTTATGCCTAACATTTGTACCTTACATATACTGTGTCAAATATTCTGCGCAATATTGATTAAAAACTAATTTGCTTGTACAGACAGATCATTACACTGCAATGCGTTACATGTCGTAATAGAACTATGCCTGAGTGTCTTTTGGAGATCAGAGAAGAAAGTAGCACCTGGGTCTGAGGCGTTATCAGTTGAGCTTTAGCAAAAAAGTTCTGCTGTGGGAAGGCCTTGAGAATGAGGACATAAACAATTTGATGAAGGGCATTCTGAATAGCAGAAATCGAGTGTTCAAAGCCTGGGTTTTGAAAAGCCTGGTTCCAAAAAGACACAGAATTTTCAGGAAATGTAGGTAGCCTGGTGTGGCTGAAATATAATATGCTTATAAGAGGGGTAGGAGATACAGATAGAAAAGTAGGCGGGACAGACAACAGATGGTCTTTTATGTTAGCCAGGAACTTGGGCGTTGTGGGGCAATATAAAAAGTACTACAAAACACTTAAAGATGTTCAACAGCAGAAAGACATTTCGACAAGGGGCCAAATATGGGTTTTAGAGGAATCGGTGGCTGCTGTGCTGAGAGGCTACTGGACTAGAGAGGTCAAGACTTGAGGAATGAAACCAGTTGTGGGATTTATCCAGAGTCCATGGAGAGAAAGTTGCGTCCGGAATTACAATGCGTGGCCCATACTTGACAGGAAGTGGGGTGTAAGGATGAGGAAGAGCCAAGGATTCCTCCCAGACTCTCAGCTTGAGCAATCGCAAGGATAGCGGGTGTCTTTCAATGGAGAACATAGGAGAAGATGGGATAATGGAACAACTTAGTTTAATTAGGCACATACAGGATTTTGGCACCTGCTGAAGGGGAGCTTCCCAATAGACAAAGACACCAGTGTGTTTTATGTAAGTTGGCCAGACAAGAACAGAAACGAGGAGGGGGCAGCGAGAGTATGATCACAGTGACTTTGAGGATTTGTTATATCAGCTAAACAGAAAGAGATCTGAGCTCAAAATGGATAGTCGGGGATATATTTTTAAATTCTCTCTGCAGCATGGACAAGGCTGACAATGCCTAAGTGAATTGGAAATCATAATCATAATCATAATAACCAACTTGTTGACTGCGTGATATGAACCATGTACTGTACGTCGTGCCAATGTGTGATAAAATACAATCTCATTTCATTTCCAAAACCTGCATTTTATCTCCACAAAAATTCCAGAGGGACAGGGAACGTGTTGGCCTTGTTCCCGTCTGTACCCTTAGCAGGCAGCTAACACAATGGGCTCTAACAGGTGCTTAATAATTCATACTTGTTATATGAATGGATATATATAACAGGTGCTCAATAATTGGATATATATAAAACAGGAGCTCAATAATTCATACCGTTATATGAATGGATAAGAGATTTAAAATGAAAAAAATCTTCACAATACACTGAAAGTTACATACTACCCCTTTGTCAATAACAAAAATGAAATTTAAAGAGGTTTAGCAAATTGCTCTCTGCTGTTGAACATTGCTAAACAGTTGATAATCAACAGTATTTGAATATAAACTCAGGCTAATATGCTTCCAATGACATCACAAACCATGATTCTGGTCTCTTTTGGTTATGGTTTTATTTGATGATGCAAACAGGAACCAGGAAGAAGAGTTTAGGGGACTCACCTACCCAGGTCATGACTACCATTTTTCACTTCATCTTTTTCTATAGAACTAACCTGTCACATTGCTGTCCATGATCAAATGTAGCCTTGTGGTAATTCCGTATGTAGTCTACTACCTGGTAGTAAAATAGGGGTCACTGCCCTGTTTTGTTTTGTTGTGTTTTATTTTATTATTCCTTGTAATATGAACCGTGGAAGGAAAACCAATGGATGTTTTATGGGCTTTTCCTTATTCCCCAAACTTTCATAGTTTTCCATGCTTAGGACAATATACAGACAAGATGAAACCCTAAACCATTTAAAAATAAAGCTAAAGTATTTCAAGCGTATGATATCACTGTTTGGAAACTCTTCTGTTTGTTCAAAGTCTTATGAGAATTGCTAATAATAGTAATTAAATGTGTTGATTGGATACTTACCAATGCCCACCGCAATTCATTTACAGTTTGACACTCTAAAGGTGCAATCTGAGTCCACAGTCCAAAGAGACAAGTGTAAGCAGCATCTCTTTTACTTTGTTTTCCTTTGCCAAACTTCCAGGTAAATAGAGACCAGAGGGCATCATTAACACATCTGCTGTTCTGCCTTGGTCATGATGGGAAATAATTTCACACTGTAAGTCATTAGGGAAGCAGTTTTACTTAGTAGAGATAGGAAAACATTTATCAGAGAACTTTATTTGAGGAACCAAATGTTTGGGGAATTCTCAGACTATTAAGCAAAGGCAAAGTGTAAATCTGAGGAAGAAAACTTTAGTCGATGCAAGAAAGCAAAACAGTGACTTCTACCTTAGTCTATTTTCTTATTTGATGTAAATATGTTTACAGAGCTGGCATAATGAGCAAAAAAAAAAAAAAAATCCAAAAAACAAAGAATCACCGTCTGGAAGATTTCACAAGTCTCAGGAAAACCATTCAACTAACATCACACCTCAGCCAACCAGAGCTGAGGTGGGGTTAGTAACCGGGCAGAATAGTGGGTTTGGAAATTTCATAAATAAAAAGTTTTAAAAACATGGGGGTAATTGTCAGGTTGTCAAATAGTCATTTTAAAAACCTCCATCTATTATTATCATATTTTCATAAAAGAAAAGAAACATCTTAATCCTGAACATTTAGCAAGGCCATGATCTTAGATGAAAGAAAATCTATTAAGTTGAATAAGCATTCCAAAATGAAAAACTCACTACCTTGTTATTTTCTTATTTCACAATGATCTGTAAAATGTTTGTCATATCCAGCACTAATCCACAGACTGAGAGGACTTGGGAAGTCCTGAGTCAGACTGCCAAGGCACCGTTACTTTGAGAAAATGACATTAAAATGCCTAAATTTGGGGGCACCTGGGTGGCTCAGTCGATTAAATGTCCGACTTCAGCTCAGGTCATGATCTCGCGGTCTGTACTGACAGCTCAGAGCCTGGTACCTGCTTTGAATTCTGTCTCCCTCTCTCTCTCTGCCCCTCCCTTGCTCTTGCTCTGTCCCCCCCCCCTCAAAAAATAAATAAACATTAAAAAATAATAAATAAATAAATAAAATAAAATTCCTAAATTTCAAAAGATAACTTGAGAAATAATCTTTCTTGCTGCTTTAAAAATGCCACATTCTAATCACTTATCTTTCTTCTCTCCTGTCCTTGAACAAACTTTCCTGGGGCAACCACCCTGTACCAAGGCCCTGTGGCAGGTGCTGGAGATGAACACACCAGGGTTTCTGAGCTCCTTTTAAAACATGGTATAGTATTTATTATCTCTCTAAGTTTTCACTGTACTATATGAACTGAAAAATTCAGAATACCTTTATCTTAAGGATCCAAGTCCATGGTTGTTAGAAGAAATGTAGCTCAAAGGACCTAGGTTGCTAGTTGAAACTAAAGATTTCTCAGTCCAAACATGCCCCAAAACTTCCAGGGCGGTTAGGGCTTCAAACATTGCCTTAGGTAGTAGCTGTAAGCTAAACGTAGTTAGTTTCAGAATACAAGTTTTAATAACTTAACTCTTCAAATCATTTCTATTCACAATGAATACGCATTTATTACCCAAATTAAACCCATCTAGGCACATCTGCTTAGAGTTGACTGGAGAGAAAACTATGAGTCCTTGGGGGCGCCTGGGTGGCTCAGTCGGTTAAGCGTCCGGCTTTGGCTCAGGTCATGATCTTGCGGTCTGTGGGTTCGAGCCCCGCGTCAGGCTCTGTGCTGACAGCTCAGAGCCTGGAGCCTGTTTCAGATTCTATGTCTCCCTCTTCCTCTGACCCTCCCCTGTTCATGCTCACTCTCTTTCTCTCTGTCTCAAAAATAAATAAATGTGGGGCGCCTGGGTGGCTCGGTCGGTTAAGTGTCCGACTTCGGCTCGGGTCTTGATCTCGCGTCTGTGGGTTCGAGCCCTGCGTCGGGCTCTGTGCTGACAGCTCAGAGCCTGGAGCCTGTTTCGGATTCTCTGCCTCCCTCTCTCTCTGACCCTCCCCCGTTCATGCTCTGTCTCTCTCTGTCTCAAAAATAAATAAAACGTTAAAAAAAAAAATTTTTTTTTAAATAAATAAATAAATGTTAAAAAAAAAAATTTTTTTTTTTTAAAAACTATGAGTCCTTATAGTTTCCCTATAGTTGGCTCCACTCTCTGAAATAGGTTTCCTGGAAGGTGGAGTTTGTAGCCAGACAGACTGGGGCTCAAATCTGTCTCTAACTTTTATAAGCTTGATCCCCTTGGATACCTAATCATCCCGTCTTCATTTACTCCCTCTTAAAAACATGCATAGAGTGACTTGTCTGTGCCAGGCACTGTGCTAAGCACAGGGTACAACGATGACTAAAACATACTCTCTTACTTCAGCAATTCAAAGTTCTCTGGGGCAAAGGACACCTTAACACAAGTAATAAGTGCACCAACAAGGAAGTGCGTAGGATATTTGGGAGTTCAGGGAAAAACACTTACCTGATCTGGAAGGATTAAAGATGGCTTCCTGGAGAGGTTCCCCTCAAGATGAGTCCTTTAAAATGAGTAAATGTCAGCCAGTAAAGGGAGGTGGAGTTAGGGAGGAGGCATTCCAAGCATCAGGGGCTGCAGAAGCAAAGGCACAAAGGAGAGAAAGCACAGGGACTACGAAGAGAGCTAGGATTTGAACCCAGGTTTGCCTGATTCCAAAGCCTGAAGACACCCCCATGTGTGGGGTGCTGCAGGACTCTGTTTTACGCCAATGTGCACCAGGGCTTACACAAAGTATCCATTCAAACTTATTAGATAGGCAGATAATAGTTATTTTGCAAATATCAGTATCATATATGTATATATAAATACATAGGTATGATACACACACACACATTTTTATCTAAATTATTTTCTAAAGAAATAAAAATCCCCATAGCCTCTCAAACATACTGTATGCCCAACACTGACACGCCACAGACCAGCAATCTAAAAATGTAAACACCAGATTCAACTTCCTTCTGTGTATAGACCTGGAAATAAATCTTCTGCTATTCTGTGGCATAATTGTAATTTTGAAATTTATTAGGAACGAGGATGATGTAATTCTGCACTACCTTAAAAAAAACCCCACAAAACAACCTGCTATGGACTGTTTGCCTGTGTCAACTTCTCTGTGTACATTGCCTGAGCATATTCTGAGCGAGCATCACCGTAGCATATGCCAATAAAATGACAAGGATAATACTAATAATGTATGTTTGCTGAGCATTTTCGTGAAAGGCCCCATGTTCACCCAGTAATCAACAGTCAGTGGGGTGGGTGCTATCACTGGCCTCCTTTTGTAGGTGAGTGAACTAAAGCTTAGAGTTTTTAAATAACTTTGTCCAAATAATAGCTGATAAATAGGGCTCCAGAATATAAACCCATAGTGGTTGGCTTCTAAGCTTTCCCTTTCCACCGCAGATCGTTTTCTTGGCATAGGACCCGAGTATCCACACTACTTATTCTACATTATTGCTCCCTGAGCAGCAGCCAGGGTTGAGAGGCTCTACTTTTTAACACATCGCATAGTGAAGACATTGACCAATAAACAAATCTTAGAGTTTATCATCTATCTATCATTGTTTATCTGACTTGTATATTTAGGAAGAAGACAGTTTACCATTGATAAACCATTGTGAGTGGCTTCACTTCAAGCTTCAAAGTCACATAAGTTGATATATACGCTAAGAACTTTTAATTTGTATGAGTCAAGGATTTCTCTCTCCCAGGAAAAATCAAAGACAGAAACAAATTACATGCTGATATTTGTTATGACTTCACAGGAGAACCAGCCTCAACCAAGTTAAAATGTTGTATAAAATCACTGGGGGTGTAATGACTTGGGAAAGGGGTTTCAGGAGAAGGAGTGATGCAGAAAAGATGGTCGGGACCTGGCAAAGATAAATTTATGTCCTTTGAATACTTTTTACTGCTGACCATATACTCAATAACCTGTGTTGGAAAATGCACATATACCTTATCTTAAAAAAAAAAAAAAACACTTCGATCTGATTCTTATGTCATCTAGATTATTTGAGTGCAGCATTCACAATATCTCTTTGGAGAGTTATTTTATTAGTACACTTTATAGTCTGCTAAATTTAAAAACAAATCATTCTTCATACATCTTTACACACTGAAGTTAAAGTTCAAGTTCTTGTTGACAATGTTCAACTAAACAGAAACTATGACTCACCAGAATCTGCAATGGGTTAGAGTTCATATGGTTTGCCTTATGTTTTTGGCAAGTATTTATGACGCTCCAAAGACTGGATTATTAAGTTTAAGAATCAAGTTTAAATGGGAATGGGTCTTCTAGTCTATTGATCTCTTAAGATGGCTTTATTATCATCAATAATAAATAAGTTCCAACACACTTCCTTGCTAATGTGTCTATTTTTATCTCTTCCTTAGTGGTACTTTATAAAAATTCTCCTCTTTGAGAGGAGAGTGGAAAAGGAGACTGTTTTGATTGGAAATTGGCTGGACTTGAAGAAAGGAATGTTATGCCATTGCAGTCATTTTCTTGGCCTTTACCATAACACAGTATATCAAGTTAAAGTTCTTTCCGTGGATGCAACCAAGAATTATTCTCAAAGAGGATTTATCAGAAGATTATCTGGGACTCATGGAATACACGAGAGACTGGAGAAGTTAATTTGGAAATGGACAGTGAGGCAGCTCCAGGGTCTGGTAAGCAAGAGCCCCAGCAAGACCAAGAGCAGTCTGATCATGATTTTACCATGTAGATGTCATGGAAATCCACATGTTTTCACTGTTTTCTACTAACGATTCTGCTAAAGATCACTGTCTTTCTCACTCTGGTAAAGGTCCAAATTCCAAAGAAAGGCTTTCTGAAAATCTTAGCTTCGTTTACCAACCTGTCTATTTAGCTAGGGGGAACAGCAGGGGTCTATCTTTTCCCTATAGTTCCCACAAACTATATCCAGAACTATGGATACCCATAACAATGTCGGAATGCGACATTTCTCAAAAGCTAATTGAATGCCAGTTGGGAAATGGATTCTGGACAGCTAAAAGACAAAAATGCTTTCTTCATGACAGAGTGAAAGCTGGAATAGAGCTGGAAATATGGAAAGACAAAATGAGTCTTTCTTCTTGTTTCACTGAGAGGGTGGGTTATGGGCTATCTCTTATTATGAGTATTAAAAACATAGGCTATGAGGCCATAACGTTGAGTAAAAAAGGTAGAATTATCTGAGTCATGAACTTGTCCCAAGAAAAATGTGGAATCAATATTAAAACCTGAGTATTAATTTAAAATAGATGTAAGACAAGGATGACTCTTATTACCACTATCAGTATTTCTTCGGAAATTCTGACTAATAAAGTATAACAAAGAATATAAATAAAAATCATAACGATTGGACAGGAGATAAAATTTAGCATTGTTTGAGGATAATATGACTATAGTGTAGAAGTCCAAACAAATCAACGGAAAAGCTAAAATCAAATTTACTGCATGCCAGCAATATTGGGTACCAAAAAACATAGTGGCTTAAAAAAAGATTTATTCACAATAGGCAAAACACACATACACAAAAGTACAAAATGTCTAGGAATAATTTTAAGAGGATTGTGTGGGAGCAAATGGAGAACACCACAGAAACTTGCTATAATGTACAGAAAGCCGTCTAAATGCTTTTGTTCCCTTTTTAGAATCTGACAGAATCGTCTCAGCTAAAAAAAAGTCAAGGTAATTTTTGACACTAGGAGTAAATAATGGCAATTTGTCTTATCATACACTCAATAAAAAGGTAACTTGTGTTTTTTAAATGTACCAGAACAAAACTCTAGTCAGATCAATGAAACAAAACATGTAGTCTTGAAACAGACTGTGAGAGCTAGAAGGATTTAACATATCCTCGGAGATCATCAAGTTTGTGAACACACATTTGTATGCAAGAAGGTGTGTTTTAATTTCATTTAAAATTAGCTGCCTTACCCTAACGTACTCATGAGCATAAGTCACGTTTATTAAATAAATAAATCCGAATCCCTAAGGTTACTCCCCATGCAACAGACTACTTGAAGCCTGTATGAGAAACAGTTCAACTGGAAATCAGTGCTTATAATTTAGAATGGTTGCCCACTCCTGTTAGGGAATCTTATTTGAAACTATCATTTGTTCTTTTTTTTCTTTTTCTTTTTTTTTTTTTTTAACATTTATTTATTTTTGAGACAGAGAGAGACAGAGCACGAACAGGGGAGGGGCAGAAAGAGAGGGAGACACAGAATCAGAAGCAGGCTCCAGGCTCTGAGCCATCAGCCCAGAGCCCGACGCGGGACTCGAACTCACAGACTGCGAGATCGTGACCTGAGCTGAAGTCGGACGCTCAACCGACTGAGCCACCCAGGCGCCCCTTTCTTTTTTTTTTTTTAATGTTTATTCCTGAGAGAGAAAGAGGCAGAGCATGAGTTGCGGAAGAGAGAGAGGGCAGAGAGAGAGAGGGAGACACAGAGCCCGACGCGGGGCTCAAACTCACAAGCTGTGAGATCATGACCTGAGCCGAAGCCGGAGGCTCAACCGACTGAGCCACCCAGGCGCCCCTGTTCCTTTTTTTCTTCGTGTGGATGCCATCTGTTTCTCTTTCGATGCAGCCTGGAACCCAACAAATGGATTTGTCCTACTTCCTAGAGCTTGTATTTTGAGTCCTGCCATACCAGGCACAACCTTGAAATACAGTGAAATCCTTTCAGACACTTTCCTAACTTTCAGTAGCAGGTGACAGACAGAAACTTGGTTTCATTTCCATTATTAAAAAACAAAACAAAAAAAAGAAACTGAAGTCTAAGCGGTCAACAGAGAAATGGTCTAAAAAAATCTTTGTGCATCCATACAATGTAACAGTATAGAGTTACCAAAAAATTATGTTGTCAAGAATTTTAAGTTTTTTCAGGAGGTGAACTATGAGTGATATCTTTATTTTCATTTTGTTTCTATACGATATTTTATTTTTATTTTTTCCTTATTTTCCAAATTTCTGCAAGTATGAGAATCAAGAAAGCATATTATAAAAAGATGAAAATCAAAATATTTTAAAAGTGGAATATATATTAATAAGAATTCATGATAAATAGCAAATTATGTATAAAAAGTATTTAATATCATTTAATGTGTACTTTATTTGATTTCACAAAAAGACATATATATTCGAGCAAATGGATGACAAAGTAATTCTAATTTGCATATCCAATTGCGGCCCCATAATTTCCAGCATTGAACAATTGTCAATTCATGGCAGTTCAGCTAAGGGCAAGAAAGGCTCTTAACATAGGGCCTTAAATTCTGGACTTGCAAAGCTTCTATGTAATAGTAAGCATGGCAAGGATTACACCCACTGTGTCCCAAAAAGGAAGTGAAATAAAAGCATTATATGTCACTATCCATTCTTTGGCTCAAACATTTGATGAAAGACCCCGCAATTGGTGCATGTGGTTAATTATGTTGTGTTCAAAATTATGATCACCAGCTGTTTTGCAAAGCAGTAAACAGTAAATATAATAATTCTATGGATGTGACTCTAAAAATAGTTTATGCCTACAAGAGTCTTTTTGGAAAATTTTACCACATAGAATCATCTTCAGTGCTTTTCTGAACCAGGGGTAGAAAAATGCATAAACCATCGGATTGAAAGTAGAGTTCAGGTAGCCACACCAGACCAATGCATCATTTAAGGTGGGTGGAATAGCATAGTCCAGGAAAGGGTCCATGACCATGCAGACAAAGAAAGGACACCAGCATATTAGGAAAACTCCCACCACAATCCCTAAAGTTTTTGCAGCTTTCCTTTCTTTGTTTTGTGACATTCCATTTTTCTCTTCCAATCCAATTGCATCATTAATTGATCTGGCCTGTCCTTGAGCTATGAAGTATATTCTGGAATAGACACACAACATAATAGATCCAGGTATATAGAAAGAAGTCATAAAGGCCAGTACCCCAGATGTTTTGCTAAAGAAGACAGAGCAACCTCCTATGCAGTGAATGTACTTGTAATATACCTCTTCAGCTCCTTTGAAGTTGAGCTCCAGAAAGATCATTCCAAATGCAAAAAGAGCGGGGACACTCCAACTAATGAAGATCATCACAAAAATAACCAAGATACTGATCTTGGCTTTGTATCTCAGTGGGTCACACACGGCATAGTAGCGGTCAATGGAAATGAAGGACAAGTGGAAAATGGACGCCGAGCTCAGCATAATGTCAGTGCTGGTGTGAATTTTACAGAAGACTTCTCCAAAGTACCAGCCATGCTCAACCGATCTCACCATACTATAAGGCATGACCAGGCACCCCAGCAGAAAATCCGCGGTCGCCATGGAATGAATGAGCCAATTCGTTGGGGTATGAAGTTGCCTGAAGTGTGATATGGAAATAATGACTATCAGATTGCCAATGAGTGTGGTCAGAATTATGAGCACCATTAAACTGTACAGGGAAGCACGGACATCATTTGACCAGCTGCTTTTCACACAAGAAATATTAATGACATTGTGGCAAAAGGACATCATTTCTGAGGGCTATCCACCAGCTTATTTCTTCCTTTGCATGTTAAGGAATCTTTCTTCAAAATCCATACTCAGGTTAGAGTTTCTTCTTTGCTTTCCGTAAACCTATTCCAGAAACCTGGGAGGGGAAAAAAAAAAAGAGAGAGCGAATCATTGGCAATTTGATTCTTTTAACTTCTAACACATTTACCTATTACTTCTTGCTAAAAAACTAATTCTTTTTTTAAAATTTGTTTATTGTTTATTATTTTTGAGAGAGACAGAGAGACAGAAAGCAAGCAGGGAAGGGGCAGAGAGAGAGAGGGAGACACAGAATCCGAAGCAGGCTCCAGGCTCTGAGCTCTCAGGACAGAGCCCAACGCAGGACTCGAACTCACAGACCATGAGATCATGACCTGAGCTGTAGATGGCTGCCCAACCGACTGAACCACCCAGGTGCCCCCCCACCAAAATAGTTATTTTATTTATTTTTTTTAACGTTTATTTATTTTTGAGACAGAGAGAGACAGAGCATGAACAGGGGAGGGTCAGAGAGAGAGAGGGAGACACAGAATCTGAAATAGGCTCCAGGCTCCGAGCTGTCAGCACAGAGCCCGAAGCGGGGCTTGAACTCACGAACTGTGAGATCATGACCTGAGCCAAAGTCGGACGCTTAACCAACTGAGCCACCCAGGCGCCCCACCAAAATAGTCATTTTAGAAAGAGCTTTCATTTCTAAGCTTAATTCAATGGTTCAGTTCAATAATTTTTTTTAAACATCTACTTGATGTCGGATACTGTGCTAGAAATGAAAAGTTGAATTATTAGGTTAAAGTATATGGAACGGCACCTTTTTGAGGCCAGAGAAGGTCAAATGATGAATTCTTTATATGCTTAATCTATGGAAATAGTCTTTGTTCAAAAGACAGTCTTGAGGGAGAGCTTTATATTCTAAAGTGTAGATACAAGTTCCCAGAAATTTTAGAATTAAAATTTTAGAAATTTTAGAAGAAAAAGTGAAATATTTGACGTGTGCCTCTTGTACACAGGTAATATCCCCTAGTGCCTCCTTTTGCACTTGATAATATATAAGTTCTTTCTTTTTTTTTAATGGTTTTTTTTTTTTATTTTTGAGAAAGAGAGAGACCGAGCATGAATGGGGGAGGGGCACAGAGAGAGAGGGAGACACAGAATCTGAAGCAAGATCCAGGCTCTGAACTGTCAGCACAGAGTCCGATGCAGGGCTCGAACCCACCACCTGTGAGATCATGACCTGTGCTGAAGCTGGACGCTTAACCGACTGAGCCACCCAGGTGCCCCATATAAGTCATTTCTAATTACAGAATGAATTGCAATGGAAAGAAGCTTATATACCTTTACTTCCAGTTTGCAAAGCACTGAGATATAATATTCCAAGTGTTACTTCATTTAACATTTCACATCTACAATATAAACACTGTTCCTTATAAGGAGGACATGGCATGTTTTGTAAGTGTAATTATACTGGCAAGACATCGAGGCTTAGTTCACGAAACCATTAAAGCTGGAATATGATCTGAGGTCTCAATTACTTGTACAGTTTCATCGTTACCAATCCATATTTTCTTTCCACGGCAGAAAGCACCAACACAGATGAATTATTTTCAAGAATATTAAGCTTTTAGTTTTCATGTGAGGACATAGGCTGTCTTGAAAAGTGGTACCCGCCAGTGAAGTACTATACTGTGGTCCAAAGTATTAAGGATTTTAAGTATACGGACCAAGGATTTTAAGTTATGGTAAGAAATGATGTGGCCCAGAGAAAAGACGGCTGAGGTGAGAAACCCAGGGAAACTGAGCTTCGGTGTGGGCTGTGGGCACAGCACTGGAGCCTGTTTTGGTTTTTTCTTTAAAGCTCTGAAACTGATTAAAACAAATTTTTTTTCATGCAATCCCAATTTATAAAACAAATAAAAGTAAAATCTTGTTAAAACAGAGATGGCACTTCCTTCTTCCTCATGCCTCATTAAAAACCCAAGTCTCCATGAGACCGAGTTTAAAAATGTCCCCTCTGTTTCTATATGATTCTGCAATTCTCAGCTAAATTCTGGAATTTTCAATATATTTTGAAAATATATGTATATATGTAGTATATATATACACAAATATGTGTGTGTGTGTATATGTATACACACACATACATATACACAGAGAGAGGGAGAGAGAGAGAGGGAGAAGAATGTGAATTTCTGCTGTCAATGAACAAACTGTCACTAGGTTGAAATGCTAGAAAACAGCAACAAGCCTTAGAATTCCAGGAGTCTGTCATCGTTTCCATCTCCTGCATTTCCCTCTGGGCTGACAGTTTAGATCAAGACTACATAGAAATCTAAATGCATCCAGGGGTGCCGGGGTGGCTCAGTTGGTTAAGCACCTGACTTTGGTTCGGTTCAGATCATGATCTCGCAGTTTGCAGGTTTGAGTCCTGTGCCAAGCTCTGTGCTGACAGCTCAGAGCCTGAAGCCTGCTTCAGATTCTGTGTCTCCCTCTCTCTCTGCCCCTCCTCTCCTTGTGCGCACTTTGTTTCTCTCTCTGTCTCTGTCTCTGTCTCTCTCTCAAAACGAAATAAAAAAACCTAAATGTATCCAGAACTAGAATTGGAGGAATAAAATATTTAGGTACTAAAATGCATATTTTAATAAATTTGAAACACCTCTCCCCAATTCCTTCCTGCTCTCTATTCCCGGAAAGAAACATATTTATGCCAAATGAATCTGTAAGATGCATTTCCACAGACACCCAGGCCTCTTCCATGACAGAACAAATAGCAAGTTACAACTAGTTAGGTTATTTGAACTCAGTAACATTTGAATTATAATTCAGATTTCACGAAAAGAATGATGGGTTTTTTACTATGTAATTTAAATGTGCACCCAAATATACTCTATCACTTAAGTTATAAATCTTCTATATAGACTTTTTGTCTATTTCCCCCTTTTCCTTCCTTCTTTTACGTATGCTTTTGACATATTAAAGGAATCAAGCAACACACCCTAATCACTGTTTAGGAATGTTTGCTAATTAATTTCTGTCAGTCAAAATCACATCCTTACCTGGTATGCTAAATACGGATTCAGAGTCCAAAAAGAAGTAAGGGGAGGTGGCGGGGGGGGGGGGGGGGGCGCAGGGGGAACAAACTTGCTGTTCAGTTTTTGAATATGAAATTCATAGAGGATGGGAAAGTCATCTGACAACTCTGTATACTTTGTTCATTGTGAATCAAAATATTCGGTTCCTAGATAAAAAACAAAGGACTCAGAGGCTTTCTTCTCATAGTTGTACATACTGGTTTCAGAGAAATAGTGTTAAGCACAATATCTTGGAAATTGTTGATAAATTAATGACACTTGAGTAGAAAAATTTTCCTGTGGGGCGCCTGGGTGGCTCAGTCAACGGTTAGGTGTCTGACTCTTGGTTTGGGCACAGGTCAGGATCTCACAGTTCGTGAGTTCAGGCCCCACATCAGGCTTTGCGCTGACAGTACAGATTCTCTCTCTCCCTCTCTCTGCCCTTCCCCCTCTCGTGCTGTCTCTGTCTGTCTCCAAATAAATGAAAAATAAAAAAATAAAAGAGCTGTGCTGACAGTTCGGAGCCTGGAGCCTGCTTCAGATTCTGTGTCTCCCTCTCCCTCTGCCCCTCCCCCACTCGTGCCCCCTCTCTCTCTCTCACTCTCTCTCTCAAAAATAAATAAACATTGAAAAACACTTAAAACTTTTTCCTGCTTATCTTAAAGAATATTACACATAATTTATAGCAAGTATTGATTAAAGTGTTATCATTTGCTTTTAAACAGATTTAATTGCTTAAATAAATGGCGTATGATGATATTATGCGTTAAATGCTTACCTAAGAACATGACATAATAGTACTTTTGTTTCTTTTCTTCCAGCTCTGAGAATTTAGCTAACTAGAAATAATCATTACTTGTATATATAAATAATGCAAGATTGTAATATGGAAAGTTAATGAATCTCTTTGATCAGCTCGCTCAACAACCGATTCTGTACAAACGATCTGATCACCTAATGTTTGAAAATGGCATATGAATTAAAAATATACTGATAGGAGTTGTAGTTTAAAATAGATCTGTCTGACATGATAGGAACTCAGTGGTCGAGTGTTCCCACTTCCCGGTAAAAGACCATCAGCACTAATCTCACCATGCCCTTGGTCCCTGGTTCCACCTCTAACGGCTCAGTCTCTGTTCTGTACAACTCCCTAATCTGCACCTATCTGTCATTACTCGCAAAACCCTTCCAAGTGTGCCTTCTGGAGCTTGGGTCATCACCCTACTCCTCAAACTCCTCAAACTCCTCCCAAATATTTCCCTCACTCTGTTCTAACCAAAACCATCTCTCCCCTGAGTACACCTCATCACCTGGAGCCTTGTCAAAGGTGGCTGTTCTCTCTCCTGCATCCTTACTCCCCTTTGTACCATACAGCTTAGAGGAAAAGTAGATTCCCCTTGCATTGACTGCCACTGCAGATCGTTGTGCCGCCATCCTTCCTAACCAATACCCCTTGAAAGTTTGAAGTTCTGTGTTCAAACTACACCTCCTTCATTTGTAGACATCTACAGACTCCCAAGTCATTTCTCTTTATTTCTTGCAAAGGTTAGCTCCTGACCTACCACCACTCTCTCCAAGTTTACTCCTGCCAAAACTCTTGATAATTTTAATGTCACATAATGATCCAGGAATGAGCTTTCAGCTCCTTGACCCTTTGTCTTCCAATAAGTATGACCCCCATTCTATTTTATCTCAAACTCCCATGGCCATGCCCTGGAATTTGTCTTCATCAGTAATGCAGTCATTTCAAAATATTAACTTCAAGCTCCACACTTTGTCTTCCTAATCTATGCCACTAGTGCTCTTCTTTTAACACTTTTCAACCCCCTTGAAGCCCTTCATTCATTTATTTTATCATCTTTTCACTATTCCTCATTCCCTCAGGCTCATTTCGTTTTTTTTTTTTTAATTTTGTTTTAACGTTTATTCATTTTTTGATAGAGAGAGACAGAACCTGAGTGCGGGAGGGGCAGAGAGAGAAGGAGGCACAGAATCCAAAGCAGGCTCCAGGCTCTGAACTGACAGCACAGAGCCTGACGTGGGGCTCGAACTCACAGACCGTGGGATCGTGACCTGAGCTGAAGTCAGACGCTCAACCGACTGAGCCACCCAGGCACCCCTGTTTACCCAGTTAGATTCCAATAGTTTTTGACATTATCTTACGACTCCTCATTAACAAAATTTCCTAGCAAAACCTGAACCTTTGTCCAATCCAGTTCTCCTCTTGCTCTCCTCCTGCATTCATGCAGCTGAGTGTGGTGGAGAAAAACACACAAGGGGCCTCCTGTTAAATTCATGACAAGTATTGGCCACTAGAACTGCTCAAGGATCCTACCCCTCCTTCTATTACTTTTGTTCTCCTACTCTCTGAGATGACTGTTTCACACCTGCTCCCTCTTTCTATCTCAGATACCTTCTCTCTCATCTTCATTCTCTGATGGCTTTGATCCTGTTTCACTGAAAAAACACACTCGATCAGAAGAAAATGTCCACACTGTATCTCTTCACTTACCTCCCAGCCTACATCTGTTTGTATACTTAATCCTCTGTCTTATTAATGCAAATAACCAACCATGTCTCATTGCACATGCCCAGTAAACATCTCTTCATACCTGTTCAAGGACATAACCTACAATTCTCCTCTCTTCCCTGGCTCTTTAGTATTTCCCTTGTAAATAATTACCTGCAGTACCCAAATATGTAGTACTCTTCCATAAAAAGAACAAATTCCACAAAAAGCAATTATTTTTAAATTCACTTCGAAAAACAAAACTTCTTCAAAAGAGTAATTTTCACTCCCTGTCTTACTTTCTTCTCTTACTAACCTGTTTTTATTATTATTTGAGAGAAAGCTGGGTGGGGAGAGGGGCAGAGGGAGAGACAGAGAATGTTAAGCAGGCTCCATACTCAGTGCAGAGCCCCTGATGCTGGGATCATGACCTGAGCCGAAAATCAAGAGTCTAAAACTCAAGTAACTGAACCACCCGGGTGCCCCTCTTACTAACCCTTTGAATACACTCCAAAGAGACTTTTATTGTCAGCACTTCATTAAAAGCTTTTTTCTTCAGCTAAGACAGCAGAAGAGATGATTTATTTTACATGTGTTACATTCAGCCACAGATGAAAACAGAATGAGTCCTGGAAGTCAAGGCTCCTTGGCAAAGGATCAAAAGGGACTGTTTTGGTATGAGAAAGGTGGGTTTCTCAAAGGTGGTCATTATGATCAAATGATGATGGATGTCTAGATCCACTGGATCAAGTTCTAGAAAGTAGGCGTGCAGTCCAACAATTTGTACAAACATCCCTGACCTCTGGCTTTCTTTATTTCTGTTCCTGTGACTTCCGTGGGTGCACAAGCTGGCAGTTTACTTGGATCTCTGCCTCATCTTTCTTCTTTTTCGCTTCAGCCTGTTCATCCACTGCTTCTTCCACTTGGCTCTGTGGCGCAGAGGTTTCCCAGAAGATGGCACTGATGCTGAGAGTGCAAAACAATTTTTAATCATGTTGTCCTCTGTTCTAAACCCAGTGATAAATGCTCAGACTTCATCTACTCATCATGCTCCGTATCTCAAGGTACTTCTTGAAACGATTTCTTTTCTTGGCTCCCAGGTCACCACTCTTAAAGCTCTGATACCTCACTGGTTACTCTTTTCAGTCTTTGTTGCTAGTTCGTCCTTAAGTCACTTGCCCTAAGGCAAGTCTTTGATTCTCTTCTCTACTTAGAACAGCTCCCTACGTGATTTCTTAGTCTCCTGGCTTTAGGCTAATCTGTACGCTGATGGGTCTCAAATAAATACCTCCAGCCATGGCTTCCTGCTTGTACTCTGGACAAACATCTCCTGCTGCCTAGAGGATATAACCACTGACCATGTTTAAAGCCTCAAATCTTCACAACATGTGTCCAGCTCCTCTTCCTTCCTACACATCTAGAAAATGGCAACTCATTCTTGAAAATCCTCAGTCCTAGTCCTTGAAGTAATCATTGACTACTCTTTCTTACACTCAACAATATAGCCAACCCATCAGTAGATATTTTGACACTTCATTGAAAATATATCCATAATGGACCAGTTCTCATGGTCCGAGCCACCAAACACTGTCAAATTAGTAGCTCCTAGCTGGCTTCCCTGATTCTTTTCTTTTTTCCCTTCCTTTCTGTTTTACTTGAATACATAGCTTCTAAGCCAAGGAGTGGATTGGTTTCTTCCTCACCACTCTTTCGTAAAAGGTAAAGAATATGAGTGAATTATGTGAAAGGAATGGAAAGTATGTCTGACAGACAATGTTAAGCAGAAGAGAAATTCATTCTGTTTGCCATCAGTTGTAATAATTAGTTATAAAGTGAAAGGAAAGGAGGCCCACTGTGCCCCTTCAAAAGATAATCACGGAGAATAGAGTGGAAAAGTCATAGCTTTTAAAAATAAAACTGTTGGGGAGCCTGGGTGGCTCAGTTGGCTAAGGATCCAACTTCAGCTCAGGTCATGATCTCATGGTTCGTGGGTTTGAGCCCCACATTGGGCTCTGTGCTAATAGCTCAGAGCCTGGAGCCTGCTTCGGATTCTGTGTCTCCCTCTCTCTCTGCCCCTTCCCCACTTGCACTCTGTCTCTCTCTCAAAGATATATAACAAACATTAAAAAAATTCTTTTAATAAAGCTGCAATCACTGGTGAACAGAACCAGGGAGAAGCAGAAGTTACACAAGCTTAGATAAGGAATTTCTCAGCACTCCCAAACACTACAGGAAAAAGTCACCTGATTCGAAGGCACATTTAGAGAGATATCAAGACCTTTTGCCCCAAGGGAGGCAGCTATTCAAGGAAACAATAGTAAAATGAATGGCCTGGAGTTACAACAGTGCAGAATCTTCTGGTATGTCCTTAGCAAAATGCACAAATGTAGAAATGTACAAAATGTAGAAATACAAAAGCAGTTTCCAAGGAGGAAATCTAGAGCAGTTAAATTACCAGGGAATTCAAGGCAAGGACTGCTTGATACCTTAAAGGAAACTAAGAATAAATAGCTGTCCTTGGCCTAGATAGAAGCCAGTCTCAATGCTTTGTTGGCTTCTTTGGATTCATTTAAGTGACTTTCCATTTCTTCTAGATGGTGACTTTGTAGTTAATACATAATGCAAAATTCGGAATAGAGATATAAAACCTTGTAACCCAGGATTTCATTTTTTGTTCTAGAACTATCCATGGCTATTTATAAGAGAAACTTTGAGGTATATAGTACTCTGACTGATGTGAGGGAGGGAATTTTTAAAAAGTAATACGGACCTGGGGCATCTGGGTGGATCAGTAGGTTAAGCATCCGACTCTTGATTTTGGCTCAGATCCTGATCTCATAGTTTGTGAGTTTGAGCCCCACGTTGGGCTGCATGCTGACAGTGCAGAGCCTGCTTGGGATCCTCTCTCTCCCTCTCTCTCTGTCTCTCTCACGCTTGCTCTCTCTCTTTCTCTCTCTCTCTCTTTCTCCATAAATAAATAAACATTTGAATTAAAAAAGAAAAGAAAAGAAAAAACTACTCTAGAGGCAGAAAAATGAGAGCTTTAAACAAAATTTAGCAAAAGCACCCAAGAAGATCAAATTAGAGCACGGAAAAAGGTTCTGAAAGCAAAAGAAATTATCTCGGGTATTTTTAAAATCCGTAAAGAAGTTATAAAAGAGAATAGTCACAACTGAAGACCAAATCACTGACCTTGTGAATCAAGTGGAAGAACATGACATACATTAAGCTAAAATACAAAGAAATAGAAATTCACACATCCTTTTTCATAAATATTGGGTAAATGCCTTCCCTCTGTCAGATACCAGGTACTAGGGTGAAAAGACATAACAAAACTTCCTGCCCTTCAGGAGCTTACATTCAGGTGTGGGTTGGGGGACACTTCATGTTCTCAATAAACATGAAATTAGATTGCAATAGTTACTAAGGAGAAAAAAATAAAGCAAAGAAGAGAGAGCTGCAAGGTTTGGGGAGAAGATTGAGCTTCAGGATAAGGTAGCCATGGAAAACTTAAATAAAAAGCTGACTGAATAATATATATATATCTGAAGGAACTGAGAAGCTAACCACATGGATATGTAGGGGAAGCACAATCCAGGGAGGGGATATAGCAGACTCCAAAGTCTTGAGATGGGAACATGCTCAGTGTGTTTGCAAAATTAGCAGATGTCAATGGGGATAGCACAAAGCCAGCAACACAGAGAAAAAATAGACGGGGAAGCCACGGAAGCTGTACAGAGCTACACTGAATAGGGCCTTTCGGGTCACAGTAAGAATTTTAGCTTTGTTTGCCCTTGAGTGAAAAAAGGAAGTCATTGGAGGGTTTTGAACCCAGCAACATGAGTTGACAGGTTCTGACAGATCCACCCTGGCTACTGTGCTGAGAACAGAGGCAGAGGGTAAGGACAAAGATGAGATGATTAGGACGTTGTCACTATAACCTGGTGAGGGAAGATGATGGTTTGGACATAGCAGGGGCAGTGAGTGTGGAGAGTAGTGGTCAAGTTTGGAAATGTTCTAAAGATACAGCAGGCAGAATTTGCACATCGACTGAGTGTGGGCTGGGAGGAAGTTATCAAGGGAAATAGCAAGGCTTTTGTTTTGAGCAGCTTGAAGGTGGAGGGTCCCGTTTAAGGAGATGAAAAAGATGGTGATTGGAGAAGGGCAAGAAACAGGAAGAAATCAGGAGTTGGGTTTTGAATTTATGAGGTTGGAGCTGTGTGCTGAAGAGTGTGGCCTTTCAAGTCCAGACAGGTCTGGCCATTCACCTATTCTGTGCCCTTGGACAGGCTACCCAAACTCTTGGGCCTATAGTTTTCTTATGCAATAAATAAATAAATAAATAAATAAATAAAAATCTATTTCTTGAGGTTTTATGAGGCTGGAATGAGTTAACATTTGTAAAGTGTTTACTTACAATAGTATCCTGTGCATAGTTTATCAAATAAGTAAACATCCAAGAAGAATGTTATAGACATGTTAAGGGAATATATAAAAAAGCATCAGGAAGCTCTTACAAGAATACACATATATTTAAATCAACATTAAAAAGGTACATTCTAAAAGGTCACTATAGGGGCGCCTGGGTGGCTCAGTCGGTTAAGCGGCCGACTTCAGCTCAGGTCACGATCTCACGGTCCGTGAGTTCGAGTCCCGCGTCAGGGTCTGGGCTGACAGCTCAGAGCCTGGAGCCTGCTTCAGATTCTGTGTCTCCCTCTCTCTCTGCTCCTCCCCTGTTCATGCTCTGTCTCTCTCTGTCTCAAAAATAAATAAAACGTTAAACAAAAAATTTTAAAGGTCACTATAGGCAGAGGGAAAGCAATGAGAAAAGGGGGATGAACAGGGAAAAATCAAGATGAAATGAATCAAAGAAGGGAGTATGTCATAAGGGAATGGACTGTTTTATTCATTGCTATAGCCCCAGGGCCTGGGAAATGTCTAGAACATTGAGCACAAAAATGAATAAAGGATTGAATGAATGAACAAATGAACTAAGGAGTTCATTAGTTCATTTCTGTGCCCCCTGGGGCCATTATAAAGTAGGGCACATACACTTAGCTTGGTTCTGATTTCAAAGATAAAGAAGAAAATCTTCTAGCCATCCAGTTAGAATTCCTTCATTGTACATGTTAAATGTGTATGGTTCTTTGCATATCAATTATATCTCAACAATGCTGCTTAAACACACACACACACACACACACATACACACACACATTTGTATAGGCATGGAAAATAGGTATGGAATGGTATACTCTAAATGCTTAATATCATTAACTCAGAGGTGGTGAGATTGAAACTCAAAAAAAAAAAATTAAACAACAGCAAATAAGAAAAATAATACCAAATTTTACCAACAAAATTTCCTGGGTGGTGAAAGAATAGGAAGGTTTTACTTTCTTCTCTATGTTTTCTATATATTCCAAGTTTTCTACTATAAGAATGTTTTGCTTTCATAACCAGAAAAAAGTATTTAATAAAATTAAATGTATTGTCTATGAATTGCTTCAAACAAAACTTTAACCATACTTTAAAAAAAAAAACCTCTTGGTGAGTAATTATTAAGAAATTATACAATTTGTGCTTTTTGTGCTTATATAATTCTTTACATGAGTTATTTATCCACATTAGTCTTATATTAAAATTAAAGTTTTGCTAAATGCCCTAAAGTTTCTGAAATGCCCTCATATCCTGTTTTTGTTCTATACAGATTTAGAAATAAAACTAGAAATAAACTTGATAATAATTTTATTCTAAAAATAGGTTTGCAGCTCTCTAATTTATCCACTATTCTTTATTACAACACCAAAAGTGTTTTGTAAAACACTTATTTTATTTTTATTTTTTTCAATATATGAAGTTTATTGTCAAATTGGTTTCCATACAACACCTAGTGCTCATCCCAAAAGGTGCCCTCCTGATTACCCATCACCCACCCTCCCCTCCCTCCCACCCCCCAACAACCCTCAGTTTGTTCTGAGTTTTTAAGAGTCTCTTATGCTTTGGCTTTCTTCCACTCTAACCTCTTTTTTTTTTTTTCTTTCCCCTCCCCCATGGATTTCTGTTAAGTTTCTCAGGATCCACATAAGAGTGAAACTATATGGTATCTGTCTTTCTCTGTATGGCTTATTTCACTTAGCATCACACTCTCCAGTTCCATCCATGTTGCTACAAAGGGCCATATTTCATTCTTTCTCATTGCCACGTAGTACTCCATTGTGTATATAAACCACAATTTCTTTATCCATTCGTCAGTTAATGGACATTTAGGCTCTTTCCATAATTTGGCTATTGTTGAGAGTGCTGCTATAAACATTGGGGTACAAGTGCCCCTATGCATCAGTACTCCTGTATCCCTTGGGTAAATTCCTAGCAGTGCTATTGCTGGGTCGTAGGGTAGGTCTATTTTTAATTTTTTGAGGAACCTCCACACGTTTCCAGAGTGGCTGCACCAGTTGCATTCCCACCAACAGTGCAAGAGGGTTCCCGTTTCTCCACATCCTCTCCAGCATCTATAGTCTCCTGATTTGTTCATTTTGGCCACTCTGGCGTGAGGTGATATCTGAGTGTGGTTTTGATTTGTATTTCCCTGATGAGGAGTGACGTTGAGCATCTTTTCATGTGCCTGTTGGCCATCCAGATGTCTTCTTTAGAGAAATGTCTATTCATGTTTTCTGCCCATTTCTTCACTGGGTTATTTGTTTTTCGGGTGTGGAGTTTGGTGAGCTCTTTATAGATTTTGGATACTAGCCCTTTGTCCGATATGTCATTTGCAAAGATCTTTTCCCATTCTGTTGGTTGCCTTTTATTTTGTTGGTTGTTTCCTTTGCTGTGCAGAAGCTTTTTATCTTCATAAGGTCCCAGTAGTTCATTTTTGCTTTTAATTCCCTTGCCTTTGGGGATGTGTCAAGTAAGAAATTGCTACAGCTGAGGTCAGAGAGGTCTTTTCCTGCTTTCTCCTCTAGGGTAAAACACTTATTTTAAAAAAGAGAAAGAAAGAAGGGGTAGGATAAACAACTTTTTCAAATATTTAAGTCATGAGTCTTGAGAAGGTGGTATCACTGGAAGCAATCTTTTCCATCTTAAAGAAACAAGAAGCATGGCAAATTCCATTCGTTTGCTTATCCATCAACCCATTCCAATTGAAAAGAGAAAAAAGAATCTTCAGCAATATTATGAGCAGGTAAATCAACTATACTGGAAAATTTTTCTGGTATGTAGACTTGCATAAGATGATATGTATCAAATTTAGGTCATCATAACTAAAAACTTCCTAATCTAATCAATCTAATATACGGCACGTAAACAGACACACACACACACACACACACACACACACACACGCTAAAGAGTGAAGTCATTTGGCAAAGGGCCAGGATTTTTCCCACCAAATAATACTTGTGCAAATAAGATTTTAGTTTTGTAATTGAGCAAATAGTAACAATAACATGCGATTTAATTTTAAAATGTATAAAAATCTCTGTGGGGATCGTTTTTATAATGCTAACACTAGCCAACATACACAGAAGGAATTTCCTTCATTTACGAGAAGTGGAGATAAAAAATCATGTTTCAACTTTTCAGGTTTCCTAGGTGAATTTTTAATAAACGTGAAACATTTTAAAAGCACAGGTAAAGCATGCTATTTAAAAATATGTCACTATTTTTTACCTTCTCTTACTAACTCAGGTTTTATGAAACTAAATTACAGAAACCTTGTTAACTTTTCTATTAAATAATCCTAAATTTTAATGTATTAGTAAGTACCAAACCATTGATAACTTTCCTGGCTGTCAGCATTTTCTCAGTGAAAGATTACCTAGGCCCTCGGGCTAGTCCCTATGAGCATTCAGACCTACCTTCTCAGGTAAGAGTGACCAGAGAGGGGACAAGCCGGCTGCAGAAACACTGCCTTTGGGGAGGAGGCCCCCTCCGCATGTGTCCCCTGGACAGCTACTGACTAGAGCCACTGCTGTGTTACCATAGGCCACAGTTCACCTAGACAGATGACGCATATATTGAAATCTGGAAAAGATAAGCTGATAATAAATCTTTCTGAAGCAAGGTAACAGTATTATTATTGATACATATAACTGGGAAGTGCTTTTATTCTAAACCAGCATCAGGAAGCTGGCAATGAGCAAGCTAAATAGAGAAGGTAAATATTACCATTACTTTTAAAATAATCTCAAACATGGGCCACCAGTAACCACAGTCATGGGTGTTACCAGCATATATATAAAAACACGTGTCCATTAAAACTGCCTTAATTGTTGATTGATTTGAAAGAAAAGTACTCCTGTATTAGATATCTTTACAAAGGAAAAAACGAGCACTGAAAAAACGGTTCAATTTCAAAACAGATGACACGCCTGCCCAAGGACTATTTTGAAAAATTAGAATGTACTTAAACCCAATAACATCTTACAGATAGAAAATAAGTTAGAACAACGGCTTTCCCAAGCTTGGTTTTAACCACAATAGGAAGAAACGTATTTTGTATCATGACTCAGTACACATGTAAGTATGCCTCCATAACAGAAGCAAACGTTTTCATTAAACAAAATGCTTACTTCATTCAACCCACTCTGATATTTTCTATTTTATCTCTTTGTTTAATTAGTGGGATTTATCCCCCCAATAATGTTACTAATCGCAATTACAGAAACACCGGTTTTGAGGGTAGGTGGTCACATACGTTCGGTCCATCAATTTTTTAATTCCTCTGTATAAAACTCCCAAAATGGAGCCAGATCCTTCAGCAGAGCAAAATGGCTATCTTAAGTACAATTTCTCATCCATTTCTGTTTGTTACTCAGCCATAGTAAATCATAGGATTATTGTGATAGGCTACTGTTGGTCCCAGTTCTCCATTCTCCTGGCATCTACACTTGGGTCTTTTCTTCTCTGAGAATGGAAGCTACTACCCTGTCCTTAGAACTTGAGCTATGCTACTTTACTTGTTTTAGCCAAAAGAATATGGACAGAAATAAAAGTGTGCCAGTTCTAAGCCGTGTCGTTAGGAGAACTCTATATTTATGAAGGTCCTCCATGCTTTCCCATGAGAAGACCAAGCCCCAGTGAAGCCCATTGGTCCAATGAGTTTCAGGGTGGTTTGCTACACAGAATTTTCATGGCAATAAATCACTGTGCTAATTGTTTTTCTGAAAGAAGCCACTGAGATCTATTACCCCCAATCCCCCACCTTGCAGAAACACTGACACAGAGAAACACTGATACCACATGATGGGTCACTTGTGATCTAAATAGTCACTAACAAAAACTGTGATAGCAAAAACAGAAACAGCATAAAATGAAAATTATGTGTTACATAAGTGAAGTTGACATTTTACTAGGCGATTATAACTCCTGCTTCAGAAATTTCTAGATATTAAAGGATGGTTCAAGAAATAACATCCAAGTTCACGGCTTACAACAGTGAATAGAAAATATCATTCATCTTTCCAAACATGAGTTCAGAGTTTGCCTCAATAACACATACATCTGTCATTTTGTGAGTGAGTTTTCTTTGCAAGCAAGCACAATGCCTCATGTATGGGAGTTTATGATGCTCTAGGAAATCAGAGATCTTACCTGCTTTGTTCATTACTGTCTCCCCATCACCTAAAATAGTGCCTGCAAATCATTTGCTCAATAAATATTTGTTGGTTGAATGATGTTAAATTACTAATTGACTTCATTTTTCATTTTTAAAGGTTTTTAAATCAGAATATTGCATGAATATGGCATTCTCATAATTTCACTTGTGTTAATTATAAAACTGCACTGAAAAGCCTTCTTTCCATTTTATGTGTGTCACATTCTTTCTTTTAACCTGAACATTTATTTAACTGACTGACAATCACTGCGTGGTAAGTGTGCAGGATAAAATATAATTATGATTCTTCTTTCCAGGAATATGTAGCTAATGGTGAGTTAGACATGCAAACAGATAAAGTACAATATAGAAAGTGCTAAAGAAAAACAGAAAGGTTGAGTTATGGGAGCACATAAGACAGATCTGGAACCCATACACGGTAGCTAGGAAAGGATTGCCTGCAGGTCGCATATAAACTGAAACAGAAAAGAAGGACTCAGAGCACTTCACAAAGAGGCTAAATTTAGAATAGGGAAACATATGCAAAAACTTCATATTTAATCCTAAGAAAATAATTTCATAGCAGACAATTAAAATCTGTTAATCAGTAACAATCATGTTTTACATTTTTATTATCTTATTCCAGCACCTTGTTTTTTTATCAACAGAAGTGTTTTGACTGTGTACTGTAGGCATTCAAGTTAGTTTCTAATTCCTTCTTGTTACACACACACACACACACACACACACTTAAAAAATAGAAATTAGCAAATGTCTTCATTCTCACTATCAAAGCTCAATGAACTCCAAGTTAATGATTAGCTTTATCCCTCTTGTTTTATTTGCAAAGAACAAAACTAAGGTATCTTTGTTTGTATTGGGAATTACTTAGTATCATTTTTATAAATGGCATGTTTCTGTGGGTATGTTGATATTTTCAAAATATGTTTTTAAAGTTACTTCTATTATATGTAAATAAAACGCATTGAGCACTCATTATGAGTGGAATTATGCTAAGTGCTAAAGTAATATTTTCACTTAACCCTCACAGTAACCAAATGGAGTAGATCTCATTATTCCACTTTACAGGTTATGATGAGTCTGGGAGAACTTAAGTAGCTTTTCCAATGTCATATTACTAGCAAATGGCAAAGCCAGAAATCAAACTAATATTTCTTTTTTCATCAGGGAAGAATGTAGTTGGCGCAAATACTCTTTTCCAATATGATGGAAAAAGATGAGTACTAAGGCCAGCTAGCACCATAAATGAATCAAATTTTTAGAAAAGATGATAAGTCATGAAATGTATAGGCAAGGAGTAAAGTGTCTGCTTTTAGATTCATAGAGGTTTTCCTTACCATGTAGGTGAGGAATCAGCAAATTGTTTCTGTAAAAGGCTAGATAGTAAATGCTATACGATTTGAAGGCCATAGGTACGTGGCAACTATTCAATTCTGTCATTGTTAACATGAAAGTAGTCATAGATGATACATAAATGAATGGGTGTATCAGTGTCCAATAAAATTATATTTACAGGAAATAGTTTACTGACCCCTGATATGGACTATAGAAGAGATATTATGGGGGTTCATATCATCAATCAAAGCACAATAATGGGGATTCAAATCCATTTTACTGGTAAGATCCTTTTCTCCATTCTGCTAAAAATACAGAAGATAACTAGGGTAGAGATATCACTTGCAATGGGGAAAAAATCAGTCTATGGAGGCAAAAATAAGGAAAAGGAAAGACTTTATAATTCCATTTGAGTTTTACATTTGGGGATGTTTTCTACTGACATAAAAAGAAAGCAAGGTTGTTACAGCAAGAAACTGTAATATAAGCCTCTTTATAAAGTTACCATAGGCATGATTGGTTATTACTTGGAAACTATTCCAGAATGGCTTAGACTTAAGGAGAAATCTCTGATATGCAGAGCCTTCCCCTTTCCTAAGCACCCCTAAATTTTTTACTGTAAATGTAGCAAAGATTTTTTTCTGATGGTTTCATTATTCTCAGATGCCCTCCCTCTTCTTTCCATTTTAGAACCCATCTTTCCAGTGAATGGTCATCAATGACCCCAACTTTTCAACAGCAAAACAAATATGGCTATGCCCAGAGATGCTTCCATTGAAAGAACTTAAACAAACCAGGTCTTCAATGCATAAAAGAATGTCTCAACTTATGGAATTTGGGGCAGATGGGACAAAGATCTTGGTATAAAGAATGTGGCTTCAAGCCCCTGAAATCACAGGATAGCCCTGGCATTGTCTAGGACGAAGCCTTTCCTTACATGGGACATGTATATGGTCAGGTAGGCAGTACTCCTTCTATTGTGAAAGAAAACTGACCCAGCAAACTATCATGGCCTCCTGAAAAATATTCCACATGAATATAAATGTCTTTTACTATAATTTTTAATTGATTTTTAGCAAGCAAACCTATATGTATTACAGTTGACTCTTGAACAATGCAGGTGTTACGGGTGCTGACCTCTCATACAGTTGAAAATCTGTGTATAACTTTTGAGTCTCCAGAAACTTAACTATTAATAGCCTATGTTGACTGGAAGCCTTATTGATAACACAATTAACATATATTTTTGCATGTTACATGTATTACATATTGTGTTCTCAAGCTAGAGAAAAGAAAATCTTATTAAGAAAATTTTGGAGAATAGAAAATACATTTACAGTTCTGTACTGTATTTATTTTAAAAATATGAGTATAAGTGGACCCACACAGTTCAAACTTGTGTTGTTCAATGATCAACTGTATTTGGGTTTCCCAAGCAAGCTTTATATCATGAAAGATGCTGCTGTTCTGACATGAGTATCCAACTGGTTTGGTAAGATGCAGTCAATGATTTATGGAGTGCTTCCTGGATTCCAGACATGTACTGTCCTATTGCCTTTAAAAAGACTGATGCTCAAGGCAACTAAGGAATTTGGTCTCATAGCAGAAAGTGGCAAAGCCAGGAATCAAAGGAAGGCCTAACTCTGAAGTTCCATTTCTCTCTGCTGTCATTTTATTTCTCCCGTTTTACAGACAACTAGACACACTCCGATTTATAAATTGTCTTTGGTGAGTTTAGTTAAAGTGGCTCAGTTTCCCAGAGGCTGATCATTTCTGGTGACACTGAGACTGAGTTTTAGAGCTTACAGTATAGAGAACAGACAGGGAATAGAACCGTCTCCCTTCCAAAAAAGGGCAACTGTGTACAATATCAATCTCTTGACTATATCTTCAGACAGTGTATAAGTACAGGATATGACCATGATACCTTGTGAAAGCATGAGGCCATCCAAGGGCATGGAATCCAGTAGCTACTGAAGCAAGTGACTCTACAGAAAATTCCATGCAAATCTCTACTTAGAGCTGAATATTCTATCTGAGGCCACTTCTATCTAAATACCTTAGTGTATCTGCATCATTTATATATATTTTTTAATGTTTATTTTTGAGTGAGAGAGAGAAAGAGAAGGAGAGAATGTGAGTGGGGGAGGGGCAGAGAGAGAAAGGGAGACACACAATAGAAAGCAGGCTCCAGACTCTGAGCTGTCAGCACAGAGCCCCACGTGTGACTCGAACTCGTGAACCACTTGTGAACTGGGAGATCATGACCTGAGCCGAAGTCCCACATTTAACCTACTGAGTCACCCAGGTGCCCCTGAAGCATTTATATCTTAAGGGCCTAGTACAGCCTCTGGGGTCTAGAAACCCAGTAAGTAATAGTTCTGGAAACTAATAATAATAGGGGGGCTAAATAGCAAGTGATGCTTCAAAAACTGTGTTCAGTTCGGAGTCCTGAGGATAGACCAAATGCTAGCAAGTGTCATAAATCTCTTAAAACTGCTTTCAGAAAATAGGTTGACAGATAAATAAAATCATCCTGATGTCATAAACCCTGAATATTTTCATGAGTTTTAGAGGATTGTCTGTATATCTATTCTTTGGCCACTACAAAGAGAAGAATGGAATGTAAGGGGCATTCAGCTTATATATTTTAGGAAGGATATTTTCTCTTTTTGAACCTATCCTAAGACATATCACCTTGAATGTTAGTTTCTTATTTATATATTTTAGGAAGGATATTTTCTCTTTTTGAGCCTATCCTAAGACATGTCACCTTGATGTTAGTTTCTTATTGAACTTGAATCTCTGAGCCAGATATTATATTCACTTGAACCTATAGAAGGCAGCCTTTGGGTTTTTATACCAGATCTCTACTCCTCAGGGCCCCAGAATGGAGAGACCCAGTATAAAGTAACTTCATCTCTTTCACCTTTTTTGTTTGTTTTCCCCATTGGAGGCGAGAGGAGGAATAAACTAGGGCAGCAATTTAAAATAGTGAATTCCCCCACAGTGTGCTGCTCAGAACCTTTTCTCACATTTTAGGATCTTGAAGACAGAACCTGAACATACTGCTCGTGTGGGCACAGCCAATGCTTGGTTCATGTCAATAGTAATAAAGAGAAATTATAAGGAGGATGAGAAGGGTAAAGAGCAGTGGTGAAGGAGGAAGAGAAAGAAGAGGAGGGAACATAGGAGGAGGAGGAAAAAAAGAGAAAGAGGAAGAGAAGAGAAAGGGAGGGGGAAAAACTTACTGAACTTAGACCAGTCACTGGGCAAAAGGCATTACATGAAATCTCTCTGGTTTATTCCCAATACCCTCCAAATAGCTGGATAGGGAAAACTGAGATAATTACTACCTTAATGAAAATTTCAGCTAACATCCCTCTATGGATCGGTGGGTTGGGGAATCTTATTAATTACAAGCTAAGCAAGGTGAAGTTATAACAAACTAAATAGTAGTATCAGAACATTTTCAAAATAGTATTTGTAATTGTCTTAATAACATCATTGTAATATATTTTTATCAACAGTCTCTGAAGATAATGCTCACATCTTTATTTCAGTTAAAATTAAATTATATATGTACTTAAGGAATAATTTCAGTGTTTAGATTTTATTTTATTTTTTTGCCATAGTGCTTTCATAATCTACCTCTAGAACAACTACTTTCCTATAACTAGGTACACAGTGGCAGGCAGGCTTTTCAATCAATTTTTATTCATATTGCAACAGCAAATAAACCCTCAGTAATTGTCTTTGATAGAACAAGATGAAATTTTATCATAGACAGAAAGAAAAAAATCAGCTGGTTCACAATGAATTTCAGTTAAGTCAACATTGCAATCTGTTAAAAGAGTATTTTGTTTTACTAATATTTTCACAACTCAATTCAAAGTTTATCCAATAAACATGTCTACAAAGCACATTGCCCAAACATTAACTTTTTATTAGGTAATCTACCACCATACTGACAGGTGGGCCTTATTTGCCTTGGCAGGAGTTCAAAGTTTCTAGAAGGTATTGATAGCTGAATAGCTGCTAACACTGATAAGAGCTCTTGCCATATTTCTGTGGCTAGACCACCATATGCAACTAATTTCAAAATAGAAAGATTAAAAGAGCTCACTCTACTGTTAACACCTAGTCATTGATGCTTCTAAACTTACCTCTCAAGACTGAAAAATTCCCACTCTTCATTTTGATAATCTTCTCCTAATTTTTCAAGGCAAATTTTTATTCTCCATGCCACGTCAACAAATATGACCAACTAAGTTCAATCTTTGTTCCAGGAGATATATATGCTTTAATATTAATCGTGTACTTTCACCTTAGCTCTCATCCTGCATTCTGTCAAAGTCTGAGCTATTAAAGCTATGAGACTATGTAGAATGTGGCATATCTTTCCTGTAAAGGTAAGGATGCAATTAAAATCTGGCTTTAATAATCACTAAGCAAAGGGGTGCCTGGGTGGCTTAGTTGGTTAAGCTTCCAACTCTTGATTTTGACTCAGGTCATGATCTCACAATTCGTGAATTTGAACCCACATCAGGCTCTATGCTGACAGCATGGAACCTGCTTGGGATTCTCTCTCTCCCTCTCTCCTTGTCCCTCTCCTGCTCTCTCTCTCTCTCTCTCTCAAAAGTAAGTAAACATTAAAAAATTTAAAAAAATATTCTTAAAAATATAATAATAATCCTAAGCAAATAATCAGTGTCCAGCTCACTAAGCAAATAATCAGTATCCAGCATTTGAATCAACAAGATTAACACTGAGTCTTTCAGAAAGCCACAGTCTAGTGTGTAAGAAACCATTAGTAACCTGTAATACTAGAAAAAGCATTGGACATAAAATTAAAAGATTCCCCTTTGAGGATCTGATACACCTAAGTAAGAAGAGCAGAAAACAACACTTTGCTCTCTAAGGTAAAAAATGGAAGAAGAAAAAAAAGTACCTACTTTGTGAAATAATAGAAAATGTATCTGAAAATGTTTTGTAAACTATGAAACACCATATGTAAGACATTAGTGATGTCTTTGCATACTCTGGGTAAGAAGACACAGGCGAAGTTGCCTTCAGATTAATGGGAAGGGCAAGTAAAGTCTGAAGGAAGTGGTCATCTTGGTTTGCAACTTGCAGGCACATGGGGCTGTCAACAAAGTATGGGGTAGGAGGCAAGGATTATAGTCTCACTATACATTGGAAAATAAATGAGAAATAGCAGTGCTGGTGACTCATGGCAGACATTTATTGGGTGGAAATAAATGGAAGTGGAAAAAGAACGTAAGATGCATGCCTTTGAAGACTTTCATTAAATGATAGATATTACTAGTGCTAACCAATATTTATGAATCCCTTCCCTTTCCTGGACACACAGGGAAATTATGCGTTCTGTGCATTTCAATTTGGCAAGTCCATAGGACTTGCTTTGGCCAAGAAAATACGAATGGGAATGACAAGTATCACTAGATGAAAGCCTTTTTTAAAAATGTTTATTCATTTTTGAGAGAGAGAAAGAGCACACATAGCAGGGGAAGGGCAGGGTAGGGGGGACAGAAGATCTGAAGTGGGCTCCACACTGACAGCACAGAGCCCAATGTGGGGCTCAAACTCACAGAGCACAAGATCATGACCTGAGCTGGGTTCAGATGCCCAACCAACTGAGCCACCCGGTCGCTCCTAGATGAAAGCATTTAAAAGACAGTGTGCAATTTCTCATATTCTTCTGTCATGCTCCAGAAATTATGGGAGCATTGGTAATAAGGAAACAACACATAATGAAAAAGCCTGAGGTTCTGAGCTTTGACACAGAGGCTAGCTGCCCTGGAGTAGCCTTTGAGTGAGAAATGAATTTTCATCTTATTTAGCCAGGAGATTTTTGGTTTTATTTGTTACTACGCCACAAGCTAGCCTATCCTGACTAATACACACGATAAAGAAAAAGTATAGCAGAGTGAAAGAAATTTGGTTTTGTAGTGTCTGTACTTAAAACACTAAACTTTGCGATTATGGCAGCATGCTACAGTATTACTCGTGGATATAGGTATTTTCCCCATCCAAGACTCGGTGATTACAAAAGCAAAATTAAGGTAATGCATTTGGAATACACTCAAGACATCCAGAATAGAGAATTGGAAGAATGTGGGGAATGCAAGGTTAATTTTTGATGTAAGAGCCAAGTGATAGATTTCAGTGCAGCTTTTGACATTGATAATGACTTTCTAGTTGATTGTTGCCATATTCAGAACACTTCAATTGTTATTTTCCATTTGTTTTATATTTTTATAGATTAGTAGAAAAAAATCCTTGCTGATTCAAAAAGAAAAAAAAAACAGTTAATATGTTGATGTTCTTAAGACCCTTTTTCCTAGTAGTGTCATTTCATGAATTAATGATTCTGGAACTTATGCTGTTTATTCTATGTTACTTGTTTATTAAGCTTTGTTTATTTTTGAGAGACAGAGAGAGAGACAGAGAGAGAGAGAGAGACAGAGAGAGAGAGAGAGAGAGCATGAGTGGGGGAGGAGCAGAGAGAGGGAGACAGAATCCAAAGCAGGCTCCAGGCTCTGAGCTGTCAGCACAGAGCCCAATTCGGGGCTCGAACTCATGAACCGGGTGATCATGACCTGAGCCGGAAGTCGGACGCCCAACCGACTGAGCCACCCAGGCACTCCTATTCTATGTTACTTTTTAATGTGTATTCTTTTATAAAGTAGACTTCTAAGAAGTGAATGTAAAAGTCACAGGTGTGTATCAGGAGAAGATGATGTCACCACAAATGAGTTAATCCAACCAATTTAAATTTTACCATGTGCAGAAATCATTACATTATTTAATCTTTAGCATAGAAAATAATTGTAGAAAGTCCTTTGGCACAATACTTTTCATATGTAAATATTGGGAGTATATTTTGAAAGACATATTACATATATAGCAAAAAGAAAAGGAAACGGTCCTATGTTTTAAAATTATATAGAAATACATATAAATATAAATACATACTTATCATAATAGCCAGCATCCTAATTGATCTGCAAAGATCCTTGTCTCTTGATATTCTTACCTTTGTGTGATTCTCTCCCACATTGTACCACTGTTGGTCTGTGTGATAAATAGCGTATGGCAGAAGTGACGTCACTTCCAAAATTAGGCTATAAAAGACTGAAATATCCACACCCTTCTATATATAGATATAGATATAGATATAGATATAGATATAGATATAGGTATAGATATAGATGATATAGATATCAATGATATAGACAGATATAGATATAGATGTAGATATAGATATAGATATAGATACAGATATAGATAGATATATTTGTCTATCTCATCACTCACTCTTGGAGACGCCAGTTGCTTTTTTGTGAAAAATTTCAGGTAGCCCATGCATAAGGAAAAAGGCCACAGCCAGCTTCCAGCAAGGAGCTGAGGACCATCAACAACCATGTGAGTGATCTTAGCAGTGGAGTCTTCGGGCCCAGAGGAACTTAAGATGATTGTAACCCTGGGGACAGGTTTATTACAACGTTAAGGGAGACCTTAAGCCAGAAAACCCATTTAAGCCATTCCCAGATCCTGACTCCTAGAAACTGTGTCAGATAATAAATGTTTGCGGTTTTAAGCTGTTACATTGCCAGTAATTTGCTGTGCTACAATGGATATGTGATATATTTGCCAAAATAGAATAGCAAAGAAGCCCTTAGGGTTTATTGAAGGCTTTAATATTTTAAACTTAACACCGTTACAACAATTTTCTTCTTTAAATTAAAATTGTATGAAGTATTGAGGCTTGCCATGATGATTGCGGTCCCTAAATACATAGGGGGTTATTTTCTAATGGGCCCTTTTTAAAAGGTAGTTAATATCACCCAAAAGTAGAAGATGAATTTTACTCAAATATTATTGGATGAGATAGTATTTTTTTTAAAAGTATCTACCACAAAAGTGTTTATTTCAAAATGATATATTACTGGTATGGATCATGCTCTCCTTTGCAGAAGGGCATGCTTCATATAGTGTGGGGCTGATCTCAGGGCTATGTGGATAGTCTACCGGTTGAGAGATGTTTTTGACTTAAACGATGTCCTTTGTTTCGCTAAGTTGTATCAACAGATTCTTTTGTTACTAAAAAAGAATATTTAAGGACAGATCAATTACATGATTTCATCCGTGTGACTTTCTGCTTTCCCAGCATCCAGATGGCCTGATGGTTTCAGCATCAATTCATCAGCAATGCTTCTTTGAGAGTATCTAGTTGAGTCTCACGGAACCAGGCTAGCTGGATCTTCTTAACTAGGTAACCATTCTGTTTAAGCTTTAATTTATGGTAGAAATGGAGAGGAGAGGGGATTAGAATTTGTACCGGTTTTCTAGGGCTGCCATTATAAAGTACCACGGATTAGTTTAAACAACAGAAATTTATTTTCTCAAGATTCGGGAGGCCAGAAATCCAAATCAAACTGTCAACAGGGTTGATTTCTTCTGAGGGCCTTTCTCCTTGGCTTGTAGATGGCCATCTTCCTTTGTGTCTTCACATAGTTTCACATAGTTTCCATAGTGTCTATGTCCTAATCTTCTCTTCTTATAAGAATACCAGTCATATTGGATTAGGTCCCACCCTAATGCCATCATTTTACCTCTTAAAAGACTTTATCTTCAAATGCAATCACATTCTGAGGTATGGAATTCAGACTTCAATTTGTGAATTTGAGGGGGGACATAATTCAACCTATAGGAGACCTGAAATAGATTGTTTCGATGAAAAAACTAAAAGACCAAATAAGTAAAATCAATAGAACACTTAAGCAGAGCTGAATAACAGATATGTTATAACACAAGTAAGAATGAATTCATATTTATTATAAGTGACAAGGCTCAGAAGCCATATAAAAATTAATATAAGAATCAGTAACAACAAAACAATTAATCGTGGAGAATTTCTCCATGGAGCCTGGGTGGGAATCACTGGGGACCAGCTTGGAAAAAGGCTACTACAGTGAGAGAGGAAGTGGTTACATCATCATCATGAAGTTGATAACAAATGATATTTTTAAATGAGGAAGTATCAAAAATTGCTCTCTGGACCATTCAGAGCAGATCGGGTGCGTTCAGGGTGGTATGGCCATAGACAGGACCATTCAAATTGATCCAGGTATAAAGAGATTAAGGAACATATATTTGAGCATTGGTCTTTTTTGGAATTGGGTTGTTTGTATTAAAAGAGTATTACAAACGTTTTACGCAGAAGAAAAAAAAATCACAGTTAAAAAGCACATCAAAACTATTGTAAAATACGTACGTATGTGTTAAAGAAATGCAGAGCGAAAAAGCAATCAGATCTGGGTATGGATGTTGTAAATACCATTTTTAAAAAAGTAAATTCATTGCCTGTAATGTTTAATTTTAAGAAAAATCATTCTAAGACAAGCTGGTGGGTTTGCTGAAGTTAAAATACCAGATAGTGTATTCATATGAATAGTTCTTAGTTGATCTCCAGGAAAAATTTGAAAATAAAAACTAATGTGCTTTCTCCCAGGAATTTGAGAACATACCAAATCCATCAAAAGGCTTTGTGATGTGGTATCTTACAGTGAATGGACATCAACCATGTTTATAAAAATGATCTTATTTGGGGTATTAATCTACTTAGCACATTTGGCCATACGTTAATCAAGGTAATCTTTGCACATGTGTGTGTGTGATGGTATGTAATACAAAGCAAATAAAGATATTCTATTTCTCTTTTTATGAAAGACACAGGCAATTTGCCCACTGAATTTCTTTAAAGGCTTTTAATACTAACATCTGTAGTTATTTAATACTTCAGAGCAGGAGTTAACAAACTTTTTGTGGAAAGGGCCAAGCAGTAAATATTTGCAGCTTTTCTGGCCATAACTGGCCATAACTGGCCATAACAGCTTTTCTGTGTCATAACTACCCAACTTTGTCACCATAGCATATAAAAACAGTCATCAGCAGGGGCGCCTGGGTGGCTCAGTCGGTTAAGCGTCCGACTTCAGCTCAGGTCACGATCTTGCGGTCCGTGAGTTCGAGCCCTGCGTCGGGCTCTGGGCTGATGGCTCAGAGCCTGGAGCCTGCTTCCGATTCTGTGTCTCCCTCTCTCTCTGCCCCTCCCCCATTCATGCTCTGTCTCTGTCTGTCTCAAAAATAAATAAATGTTAAAAAAAAATTTTTTTTAAATTAAAAACAGTCATCAGCAATACTTAAACAAACGTGGCTGTGTTCAATAAAACTTTAGGTATTAAGACTAAAATTTGAACTTCAGATCGTTTTCATGTATCACAAAATATTCTTCTTCTTGGGATTCTTCCTCTTTTTCAACCATTTAGAAACATAAAACCCTTTCTTAGCTAACGGGCTATGCAAAAATAGATCACAGGCCAGATGTGGTAAATGTCTTAGAGCCTCCTTATTACTATACTTATAGGCTGACAAGGTAGACAAAACACTAAAGAGACGCTGAAAACCACAAAAAACATGAAGGCCTTCTAACAAGTTCCTAGGTGGAAGCCCAGCTGCCTTCTAGAATACCTCATTGCTAGGTACCAAGCCAAAGCCAATTAGCTGATGTTGAATTCATTGAGAGACACGCTCTGAGAGACAGAGCATGAGTGGGGAAGGGGCAGAGAGAGAGAGGGAGACACAGAATCTGAAGCAGGCTCGAGGCTCTGAGCTGTCAGCACAGAGTGCAGTAACGGGGCTTGAACTCATGGACTTTGAGATCATGACCTGAGCTCAAGTCAGATGCTTAACCGACTAAGCCACCCAGGCACCCCGAATTCACTGATTTTCTAACTGAAATATGCAGGGTGACTGAACCATTGGAAAATGTTTGCACTTTAGACAATTAGAGTGATACAGTTTTAGCAGTCAATGTATCGTGCATGGTTTTCCTGTGACAGCCATTCACAGTTGTGATAGTTAGCACACGTGCAGTCCTTTCCATGATCCAGTAACTGGTCTAAGGACTTTAAGTGTATTTTTTTTTCCTCACCAAAAATCCCTAAAATGTAGGTATAATTGTTATTTTCATATTATGGATTTTTACCTTTCAAAATTATGTCACTGTGTATCTGGCTTCTATTATCTGGTGTCTGTGTGTGTGTGTGTGTGTGTGTGTGTGTGTGTGTCTAAAAACAGAGAAATATATATGTATAAATAATTGTATTCACTTGTACAAAAGACCATGACCACTCTTATCAAAAGCCCACATCCATGCTTCTGTTGTCACCCATCATTTTTTAAATCATGCAAAATAAAAAGGGAAATAGAACTATTTTACCAACTGAATGAGCACACAGTCAGTGCTATAACTACGAGCATTACTCCCGGTGCTTGTGCCCTGAGGTCGGATGAAGCCTTTAATATCCAGTCCTTCTCATACAACCTCCCAAACAGAGTTACGGTCAAGACAGGTCCAGATGGCGGCTTCACGCTAAACAAGCGTCCATCACTTAACACCTAATGAAAGCACAGAGAAGTTAACCGGGTCTCCCCTGGAAGTTCTACAACCCCACCACACACTTTTAAAATTCAGTGCAACTGGATGAAGAAACAGTAAAAACAATGGCTACCTTCTGTCAGAAATTTTGAAATGGTACAGATCACGGGAAAAATTGGAGGTGTGGAATTGGCATGGATTCATTTATTATTGAAATGGCTATAATCAATATCTTATAATTGACTTATTTGAGGAAGCATTCCATGAGGAAACAAGCATAAAGCAATGGGTTTGGGAAATCTAATGCTCTCAGACAAAATAGGCTCTTCCAAGTGGACAGAAGGGACTGACTGAGGGGGTTGAGCTGAGCCTCCGTCAACCCTGTCACTCGCTCACCACAGCCCCCCAACATGTTCATTGACCCAATGCCCCACGGTAGCTGTTCCTACAAGGAATACAGAGTAAGAGCAGAACCAGGGGAAGAATGTGGCTGGGCAGAGCTTATACAGTAAGGAACTATTTCCGGCCTTTAAAAAAAAAAAAGTGTTTTGTTTCTTGACAATTTCAGCTACCATCAGATTCTCTCTCCTTAGCTTTTCCTTCCTTCTTTTTCCTCCTGTGATCACAGAAGGTCTTTACACAACAATGAAAGGAATTCCCTTTAATTTTGCTAGGCTGTCACTGCTCTTGATGTGAAGGGGTTCCCTCTGGTGGGACTGGTCCTAAAACCCTTCTGGAGTCTTCTTCCTACTCAGGGGATCCGAAACAGCCAGCCTCCTCCCAGTAGTCTCCATAATATATATATGTATATATGTATACATAATATATATACATATATATATTATTCTCAAGGACACTAATTATTATAGTAAGAATTTCCAGACAAAAAATTCAACCTGCTCAGTGCGCTTCCTGATTCCTAAGAACAATTTTATCCTTTCCAAATGGAGATTTTTGTGCTATTTGTAAACACTTGGGTCGGTTTCATACTCAAAAAGTGCTCCCTCTTACATGAAATGAATTGTCAATATTCAGCAAAGATTCTTACCTGAAATTCCCCAGGTGCAAGCTGACTGTCACTCAGCAACACCTCAGGGAAGACATATTGGGTTCCAAAAGTGCCACTGAGGGAAAACATTTCAAACCTGGTGGAAGCAGATTCAACCGCATCACCACAAGTGCGTAAGTCTGGTGTTTTACACTTCAGCAGGGTACAAATCTAGGAAAGTAAATGCAAACCAGTGAGTCCTAAGAAAGCCAACCGATGCACCCTTCTGACCTACAAATATTGCCTCTGCTATGCCTAGTCTCTTTTGTTTGATAAAATAATGTTATTTTTCCATTCGATTAATTCAATTCATTGATGGATAGCTAATTCAACTAGTAATAAAAATAAACGACTTCAGACCCTAATGCTTTCTGCCATTCACGGTCAAACAGATTAAATCTCATGAAGAAACAATCAGACCCTTGGTCTATAGCGATGAACAACTATACCCTCATTGTTCTCAAGCTGGCAATGCTTTTAATCATTGACTTCCTTTTCTTTTCCCAAAAGGTTAAATCTAGTTTCATCTCTGCATTTTTGCCTATTTCCCGCAATAAAAGAAATTTAAAGTTGTAATGAACCCCAGAGGTGATCTAGAGGCAATCCCTGTGAATGGGAAAAGTCACACACTTTATATCTGAGCAAGAACTGAAATAGTTCTCACTGTACTACACAGTTATATTCTACTCTACTCTACTACATAATAATGTAAATGTAATGTACATGTAAATGTAAATGTAAAATCTAAGTATAGGAATCATCTCACTATGCAGATGCAAAGTCCCCAAAAGGAAGATCCATATTCATTGAACCTGTACTGCATCTTCCAAACCTTATTTCAAGCCACCTTACCTCCTGCCTGACTAAAACAACAGCTTTAACTGGTCTCCCTGTTTCTACTTTTGAAGTCAGAGAGTAAGAGCTTTAGAGCAAGTATGTTAAGATGGGATACAAATAGCTTTCAGATAAAGGAACAACGAATACATGCGTCTGTTTTATTCCCTATATCTTACCTAAGCCAAACTTAGTTTGTTTGTTTAAGACATGAACCCATAAGGATAGGAAAACAGGAGGCTAGAGCATGGCTTAATGCTGGAAGTTGGGACGGTTGATGCAAAAGTAGTGACTGATTTCCCAAGCCTAAGGAAAGCCAAGTCCTAATCTGGCAATAAGAGAGCCACAAATCAACCCTATCTACACGGCAGAATACTCAGAAGATTCCACCCCTGGGAGCACCAGGTACCTCAGGAACTGGTAAAGTTGTGGTGGCTAATGTAAGGAAAATTGGTAGGAATTTGTTAAGGATGCCTCAGATTCTGAGTCCCCCACCACGGATGGGCAACTCTCTTCCTCTATTCCAGTAAAAGATGGGGCATTTATTCCCAGAGAGGGTAAAGCAGATGATTTTTAGTAGAGGTTTTGAAAAACCTGGTTGAAGGGGATTACATGAATGAAATTTTGTTGAGATCATCCCCCTCCACCATGGATGCATCCAGCAAGGTCATTGCTCCCACCTGGTTCTCTAAATGCTGTCAGCAATGAATTTACCCTTCAGAAATAAAATTACCAGATAAATACAGGACAGGAGCCCAATTTAAATTTGAAGTTTAAATATACTAATAGTATCAAAAATGGTTTTTAGTGTGTAAGTATGTCTCAAATATTGAATGGGACAATCTTATATTTTTTAAATATTTGTTGTTTATCCAAACTTTGAATTTACTAGGGCACCCTGTATTTCAATTTGCTAAATTAGATAACATTATTCAGGAAGAGAATTAGAAGAATTTTAAAGACTGAGAAACCTGACCCATCCCAAGAGGAAGTCTCCAAATATACTTACTCAGGGTTTCCCCTAACAAAATGCCTGGTTAGATCACCCTACTTTGGAGTTTAAATGGGCAAATATCACTCATGCTCAGCCTTTCACTTAGTTTTTGGTAAGGTTAAAGGGTTGCTGTATTTATGAGGAAAGCTTCTAACATGAAAGAGCAGAACAGGGAGATAAAAGAAACTTTAGGGAAAAAGAGACTATTTAAGGAGAAGAAGCTTCAAGAAAAAAATTTTCTGTGGGGCACCTGGGTGACTCAGTCAGTTAAGTCTCTAAATCTTGATTTTGACTCAAGTTGTGATCTCACAGCTCTGGAGATTGAGCCCCCTTTCAAACTCTGCACTGACAGTGCAGCGTCCGCTTGGAATTCTCTCTCTCCCATCTCTCTGTGCCTCCCCCACTCATCCTTATTGTCTCTCTCTCTCTCTCTCTCTCTCTCTCTCAAAATAAATTAATAAACATTTAAAAGAAAGAAAAAAAGAAAAAAATTCCTTATTAGTCTCAGAGAGATAAAATACTGGATCCACAAAACAACATCAACAGAAAAAAATTCATAAAGCAAAAAAAAATAGTTCTTGAAAAATAAAAACATGTCAACAAAAATAAGTGACTCAATGTAAGGCTTGAAAGATCAAGAGGAGTAAATGAAAAAAGAGAGAAAGAAAAAAAGAAAGAAAGAAAGAAAGAAAGAGAAAGCAAGAAAGAAAGAAAAGAAGAAAAGAAAGAAAGAAAGAAAGAAAGAAAGAAGAAAAGAAAGAAAGAAAGAAAGAAAACAAAGAAAAGATACAAAAATATTAGAGGACAAACCCAAAAAACACATGATTCCAAAAATAAGAGTTCCAAAAGAGGAAACCATGGAGGGGAGGAAATTCTATAAGGTTTCTGAGCAAACAGTAGGAAGAGGGATACACATACAAAGCAGAAGGAATCAAAATAACTCAAGAATTCTCAGTAGCAATACAATGACCTTGAATTTTATACCTAGGGAAATCCTCCATCAAATATGAAAGGAAAGGCATTTTCAGACTTTATATATATATAAGAAATATATATATATATATATATATATATATATGAAATATATATTTGGTCTTTTTCTAGTGCCTGGCAAGAAGAGCTCTAAAATCCTTGGAATTTCCTTAGTGATGAGAGGTGAAATGTGAAAAGAGGGGCTTTTGTTACTAATAACAAGCCTCTTTCAACCACGACTGAGTTCATGTTAATGAGGAGATTTTTGGAGAGCCTTAAATAACCACAGGATGGAAACTGGTGACCAGGGAAACCAACCACCTGGTTAGAGAGTTGGAATTTTCAGCCTCGCCATCCCCACCCCTATATCTGCGGAGGGAAGAGGAGCTGGAGGCTAAATTAAGCACCAATGGTCAATAACTTGAATCAATCATGTCCATGAAATTAAGCCTCCATGAAAATCCCTAAAGTATGGAGTTCAGAGAGAATCCAGGTTGGTGAACAAGAATGCCGTATCTACATGATGGGAAGGTGGCATACCCAAACTCCATGGGACAGAAACTCCTATGCTTGGGATACTCCCAGACCTTGCCATATGTGTCTCTTCATCTGGCTGTTCATTTGTATTCTGTGAAACGTCCTCTGTAATAAATTGTTACTAGTACATAAAGCACTTTCCTAGGTTCTATGAGCCATTCCAGAAAATTAGCAAACCCAAGGCAGAGATCGCGGGAGCCCCTGATTTACAGTCAGTCAGGTCAGAAGCGTGGGTGACAACCTGGACTTGTGATTGGAGTCTCAAATGGGGAGGGGACCAGTCTTGTGGGACTGAGCCCTGAGTCTGTGGACTCCGCATTAGCTCCTGGTAGATGATGTCAGACGAGTAAATTTCAGAAGAAACAGTTAAAAGATTCAAAATGTTTGCCTTCAGAAAGAAGGACAAGATGGATTAGGGAAGAAACCGGTGTTTCACAAGATTTTAGTGCTGTCTTCTTAGGTGTGCCCATGCATTACTTTTATTAAAATGAAGAAAGACGTGATAGAGGCAATCCAGGTGGTAGGAAGGGAGAGAACATCTGGCATATGACAAGGACTCAAGAAACAAAGGAGTTGACTCAGGAGCTGCTTGCAATGCAGCCAGTGTTCACGTGAGCAAACCTGGTCGTATAGGTCTGACAGTTAAAAGAAAAGTTTATGTTACTTTTTTTAGCAGCAACAACAACAATAATAAAAGTTAACATTCATTAAGGACTTTTTATGTGTAGGCACAGTGCTGAATTCTTTACATTTATTTGTTAGTTTATATATTTACTTATTTTTAATGTTTATTTCTTTACTTTGATCGGGGGGGGGGGGGCAGGGAGAGAGAGAGATTGAGCACGAGCAGGGGAGAGGTAGAGAGAAAGGAAGGCAGTGCGGAGCCAGACGTGGGGCTCAAATTCACAAACTATGAAAGCATGACCTGAGCCAAAATGAAGAGTTAGACGCTTAACTGACTGAGCCACCCGGGTGTCCCTGTTTACATTTATTTATGAAATCCAAGTTCCCCCAAATGCCATAAATAATAATAATAGCTATTATTATTATTATTGTCATCATTCTTCTCTCCTAGGATTAAGTTAGGTCCTCCAGTTGTATGGTTTAATTGTCCGTGGTACTTTCCTTTGGTAACATTTGTCCCAGCTAAAATCAACTAGTGATTTCCTTAGTTTTCTCTTCAATGCCTGTGTCCCCACCAGCATTAAGCTCTATGAAGACAGTGACAGTATCTGTCTTGCTCATCTTAATATCCTCAGGCTGTACCAAGTGCTTGCACACAGAAAGCATTACATAAATATTTGGTGAATGAAAATGAATCCACATGTTACAGATGAGGAACGAGGGATTTAAAGAGGTTGGCCCAGGGCCAGGTGGCCACTATGCAGTTAAGAAGCGATTTACCCAGAATTTCTGACTCCAGAATCTATGTTCTCACCATGTCATATCCCTAATTTCTTACCCTGTTGGGAAATAGTTTTACATTCTAGAAGAGACAGGCTGGTGATTTGGATGACTCTTACCTTGGTGGGAGGAAATGGAGAGGACAAAGGGTACAGAAAATAATCTCAAGAGGAAGATCTCCCAGGTTATATGGGGTAAAGGGAATGAACTTTTGTTTAGTTTATTCCTTCTTTATTAATTGATTTACTCAATGATTCTTTAAGATATGTAGGCTGCTTCTCCCACTCTCCTATAACCACTGCTATAAATTTTTACCCAATCTTTTACCATCCTCTACTCTAGAAAATGCTACAAGCACCTTCTTTCCCTACGTCCTTAAAATTCACTATAGAACATTTGGAAAATCTCCGTGGCAAGATGCAGAGTTATTGTACCCTTATTTCCTTTTTTTTTTTTTTTTTTTTTTGTCTTCTCAGTTAAGAACTAGATGTTGGTGTTATAGAGATTTTTCTGGCATTAATTATCGTCACAGACTATGAAAGATTATGAATATAATCCAATTCCCAAATCCCTCATTCTTAATTCCAAGGCCAAACTTCTCTGAAAATAAAGGATTTTGTAGCACATTGGACATTGAAACCTAACTTGAACTAACATAAAGCTATCCTGTTTTTATTTAAGTTATTTAGGGTGCATAATCCCACGTTTTCCAGCAGACACATGAACACGTTTTATCTGGGGTGCTGCTCCAGACTCTGCTGGTGATGTCAGGTACCAGGGCTCCAGGTGAATGTCCCATAAATACTTTGAAACCAGAATATCCAAAGCTGAACTGAGCATCTCTCCACTGCCAGCCTGCTCCCCTCCTAACATCCTGAAACATACATTCACCCAGCTACTCTTGTCGGAAACCTGGCATTCTAGCCCCTTCATTCTGCTTTCCTGTTCTGTATCCAATTAGCTACTAAGTTTAGTCTTCTACATATTGCCAGGCTCCACACCCTGCTCTTACTCCTACTGACATAATCTTGATACAGGTTTTAATAGGACTATTTTTAAAATCTAACCAGTCTTTGTGCCCTCGCTCCCCCCCTCCACAGTGCTGCCACAGCGATCTAACTCAACAGCAGATCTGATCACATCATTCCCTGGCTGAACACCTTCCCACGGAAGACTGGCACCCAGAGAATAAAGCCCAAACCTTAGGAATGACGGGTAAGATCCTGCCAAACGTGATCCTGCCTCTAAGCCCATCTTCCACCAATCCTTGCTTCTTACGTTATGCCTTAGTGACACTGACCCGTATACCCTACTTCTTGACATGTCCTCACCCTTGCTCACACTCTCCACTCCACCTAGAATTTCCTCCCACTCTTTTTCATCTGGAGAATAGCATAAGCATTAGCTCATACATCATGTCTCCAGAAACCTCCCTGAATCCCCAAATCAGGCTAGGTATAGCTCCTTAGTTTTTCCTACAACAAAACGTGCACTCTATGTTCTATCACATGCCGATTTGTACTGACATTACCTGGTCCTATGTCTTTCCCCCCTGCTAAATTCTTCAAGAGGAGGAGCTTGGCTTATTCGTCTTCATATCATTAGCACTGAATATATACACCTACTATGCAGTAGGCACTCAACAAGTGTCCAGGTAAAGATGCATTAAGACGGTGCTTATCACACAGCAAACAACATTTTGCACATTGGGTACAGTTCCAGCACTTATGCACAAGTATGTGCATCATTTCACATAATATGTCCTTAATAAAGCTGAGCGTAGGATGCCTGAGGTACCTAGCTCGGGTGGGGAGGTGGGCTTGGTGCTACAGGAAGTGTCAGGGCAGCCCTCGGGGTGAAGATAACACCCGAAAAGCACCATGAATGGTGAGGAGGTGGGGCCATCATAGATAAAGGAGACAACCTGTGCAAACATCCAGAGGTTCTGCAGATGCCGGCACATTGGGGATGAAGAAATGCCTCAACATGAGAGGAGCCCAGGGCACATGTGGGTAGAAGTGAGAGAAGAGAACAGAGAGTAGGAAGAGGTACATGTCAAGCATTTTTGAGTAGCTTTTTGGTGAGGAAGTTGATTTGCCAATGAGAAGACAGTGAGGCCTTTTAAGCAAGGCAGGGAAATAATCAGAAATGGCTTTTAGTAATTGGTATAATTAGAGTATGGGAAGTGGATGGGATGGAGCTGAAACTGTCAACAGGAAGCCCTGTTCAGATGTTGCACAGTGTGGGTGACATAGGATAGGAGCCAGATCAAGGAAGAGGAGAGCAGAATGAGAGGAACATGAAAGTTGCTTGTTGCAACTCACCATAGCTCTTCCTCTGATGTTGAGGGCTGCGAGATACCAAGTCTCTGCACCAGTAAACTACTCTACTGCATGTCTCAGAGGTCAACCCTAGATGTCTCCAGGACATACTTAGTGTCAAGTTCTTAAGTAAAAAAAAAAAAAGAGGGGGTGCAGGGGGCTGGGTGGCTCAGTCAGTTGAGCGTCCGACTTCGGCTCAGGTCATGATCTCGCACTTTGTGAGTTTGAGCCCCGTGTTGGGCTCTGTGCTGACAGCCTAGAGCTTGGAGCCTGCTTCAGATTCTGTGCGTGTCTCTCTCTCTCTCTCTCTCTCTCTGCCCCTCCCCACTCACGCTCTGTCTCTCCTGCTCTCGAAAATAAATATTGAAAAAAATTAAAAATAAAAATAAAAAGCTTTAGCGAACATATCAAGAAAATGGGTATGTTTGTTCAGGGAAGAACTATCACAGGTTAATCATCCTTTAAAATCATCTGTAATTTGATTACTGTATCATTTTAAATGCGGGTACTGTAAATAAATCTTCTGCCTTTTTCCAGCCAGTTTAAAATTGGACATCTAGGATTGCAAGTTTTGGCAAGTAAGAATTCAGGATGCCCAACTAAGTTTGAATTTCAGGTAAATAACAAAATTTTTAGCGTGCATATATCCTCAAAAGTGGGACCCATTTTTTTTTTCTTGAAGTGGGACACACTTACAATGAAACAATTCATTGTTTATCTGAGAGTCAAATTCAACTGGGTGTCCTATATTTTGCCTGGTTAATGCCCCTGCCAGCAAAACAAGCATTACCTGTAGATAATAACTCCCTTCGACAATATGTAGTCCATCAAATGCCCCTAGGGCATAAACTTCATCTGGTTTCTTCTCAGACATCTTGTAGCTCAGATGGCAGCAGAGTTCTTTCTGACAAACTGTGTAATTTCCTGTGACTCTTGTGAGCTCCAAGAAGGTGAATTCATCAAAAAACACAGTACTTTTAAATTCCTGATTTTCTGTGGAGAATGCTTTTATACTACTGGCATAAGAAGCCCAATTTACCACTCCAGGGTCGTATGAAGAAGAATTCAGTCGTGAGATGAGGAGTTTTCCCTCCTTTGTCTTCATGTCATAATGAAATGCTCTTGGAGAGTCAGGTGCATAGATGCCGCTTCCTGAAAGTGATGTTGGAAATGGCATTTGAAATAGAGAAGTGAAAAGGGATTGCATGATTGCTACTGCTATTTTAAAGTCACATTAACATTTAGTCTGGCTAAGCTAACTATTTCAGTAATTTCAGTAAAATATACTGACAAGGAAACAGGTGAGAGGAAATCCAACAGGGTTTGCTACTGAGAAGCCAATAAGAGAAACTTTCGGGTCAGAAGTGGTCAATCTTGAGGGGGGAAAAAAAGTGTGCCTGTAAGTTGAATAGAACTAAATAAATCTACAAAACAATTTAGATTGAGATGGCTTCTACGGTATGTCACCAGCCAGAGGTGCAAAAAATAAGAGTTGGAAAACATTATATTAAGGAGTACACGTTAGCTAGAAGAAATCATTATTTTGCTTTTTTGGTTATGGCATAAAGTTTGTACATCTTAGAGATTACACATTACCTGTCATCCTCTTGTGGGGGTGGTGTATGTTGGCTGCAAGGAAGTTAACCCCCATGCCCACTGCCCACGCCGAGTGGAATTCAATAGCTGATAAATGTGGCAAGACGTTCATCCACGCTGTTGGGAAAACTATGGTATCCACATGGAAATCTTTCACCAGAGTAACAGCGGGATCATGGAAAAGTATATCGAAGCATGTGAAAATGCCAAATCTTCCAAAGATGGTGTCGAAAGTCACAACCTCAGGCTTCTTTGGTACATTGAATTGATTCTCGCCCATGAAAAGGTTGTACTGCAATAAACAGAAGATGAAGTGGGTAAAAGTCTCTTTTCAGAAGTTGGCCTGGGTGTCAATGTGTCTGAAAAAGTGCAAGCCAACATCTCTTAGTGCCAATTTCATCCATAACCACCGTCCTCACAGGGAAAAAGTGTTAGAGAATCAGAGATTACTATGGCTGATAGGAGCCTTTGGTTCAATCTCTATCTGTAGAAGGGAATCCTTATGTATTAAGACCCTACTGAATCTTACAAGACCTAAGAGTGAAATAAGTAACTTCTATTTGCCAAGAACACCTAAATATTTTCTGTAGACAAAATTGCTCCTTTCTCTTCAAAACCAAGTCTATCTGGTAGGTAGTTTTTTTGTTCTAGTCTTGACCCATTGCCAGGGCATGTCCTTAAAAAGACAAAGTCTAAAAGGCAACATTATATTTCAGTGCAGGTACCTCCTGCTGATTCTCACATACTTCCAAAGATACATTCCTGTGCTCCTAAATGCATAGAAAACCTCTTGAGCCTCTTTATAGGAGCTTACCACGCCTAATCATCGTTTTCTATGCTTTGTCTCTACTCTGCTTCTAAAGTATGCTTCTTATAAACATTAATGTTTTTTCCCCTTTTTTCCCACTTTATTTTGTAAAACATTCAGTATCTGAACTGTGTGCAAATTAATTTTACCTTATGGTAGCGTGCCACCAGTTTTCCTTGAGAATCAAACACCACATCAGTGTTGTACTGGTAACGGCCATCGGGGGGACACTGAGGGTCACTGGCATTGCATGGCTTCTTGTCCCCAATATTTGCCACTACGTAGATAGAGTTGTGCTTGGCCAGGCAGCTGAGTCTTTCTTGCACTGGGGTGTGGCCAAACCTAATATGTGTTCATTGGAAGAGGAAAACAAAAATCAAGCTTACCTCTTAATAAAATTCAGCGTTATATTGCCTGAAGCTATTATGTGACATACACAAAACTAAATTCTAAATAACATAATAGAAGGGAAGGATTAAAACAAGAATAGACTGTAGGAAGTACACACTTGTGGGAATTTGGTTGTAGAAAACTGTTCTAGGATAAGATTCTAGGTCATGTATCTTTTTTCTTCACAGCATTTATCATCATCTATAATCAGTATTCCTTATGTGTTTATCTTATGATCCGTGTCATATCTCATAGATATTTTGGGCAAAGATATACATCTTCTGTTCATTAACCCTGGCAGAAAAGAAGCATTAAAAAAAATATTTCAATTGAAATAAGAACAACTTGGAATTAAGAGAATTTGGGGAAGATGGCTGAGTACAAAGCACCAGGAATCCATCCTTCCACGTAAATGATATTTGTGTTGGCAGAATCTAACTGAAATTTTGGAGTCTATTCCAAGGGTTGTGAGTTCCAGGGGAAGGCTTGGAAGGTGCATAGATGCCGCTTCCTGAAAGTGATGTTGGAAATGGCATTTGAAATAGAGAAGTGAAAAGGGATTGCATGATTGCTATTGCTATTTTAAACTCACATTAACATTTAGTCTGTCTAAGCTAACTATTTCAGTAATTTCACTAAATTTCACTAAATTTCAGTTAGTTTCAGTCAATTTCAGCTCTTATCTCAGTAGTGGCTACCCATGCTCTACCCCACCCCAAGCCCCACGGCAGGCAGCCATGCAAGTGTTCCTGCAATACTGTGTAGGTAGTTTATGGGATCAGGTTAGACAATAGAAACCCTGTCCTCTAAATATCAGGAAACTATATTCTGATCACTGATAACTGCTTCTTATCCTGGAGGTGCAGACACAGGGACAGGTAGCCATTGTTGCATCTCCACCACTATAATGTTGTCAGTCCTTCCCCCACTAACTGAAGTAATTTCTAGAGGATTTAAAAAGCCAGAGTCTTCTTCTCTCCCCCTTCCTTAATTTTGCTTTCTTTTTTTCTTTCTTTTGGGAACCAGACATTGAAGGACTAGGATATACAAAAGCAATCATATATATAGGAGATTTTAAAAAGTCGCCACATATGCTCAGGGTAAAATAAAGGCTAAGACAAGGCTTCAAAAGATTTTATACCTCAAGCTTATGCCTAGCACAGAAACACCTACAGCAATCAAAACAGATAAACAAACAAAAGGCAGTAAACCCTGGGGAAGGGGGAAAATTTGATTTCCAAAATTATCACATTTTAAGATTCAAATACCAACTTGTCAACAAAAAAATCATAAGGTATACAAATAAAGAGGAAAGTGTGTCCCCATTCCAAGGAAAATAAGAATAAACCTACAGAAACTATCCTTGAGTACAACCAGACGGCAAACTTCCTGGACAAAGACAAAAACAACGGTTTTAAAAATGCTCAAAGAACTAAAAGCAAATGCAGAGGAAGTCAAGAAAATGATGTATGAACAAAAAGGAAATATCAATAAAAAAGATGGAAAACCTAAAATAAACCAAAAAGAAATTCTGGAGCTGAAAATTACAATGTTTAAAATAAGAAAATTTACTAAAGGGATTCAGAGATGGATTTGAGTTGGCAGAAGAAAGAATCAATAAACTTAAAGGTAATGCAATTGAAATGATCCAGTTGAAAGAATGAAAAGAGAAAAAGACTGATGTGAACAAGGCCTAAGGGAGCTGTAGGACACCACCAAGTGGACGAATATACACATTCTAGGAGTTCAAGAAGAGTGAGATAAAGGAACAGAGAGATTATTTGAAGAAATAATGTCCAAAAACTTTCCAAATTTGAATAAAGACATGACTATAAAGATCCAAGAAGTTAAATGATCTCCAAGAAGGATGAACTCAAAGACACCCATATCAACACACATTCTAATCAAATTATCAAAAGCCAAAGACAAAATAAGAATGTTGAAGGCCACAAGAGATAAGTGATTGATAACATACAACCAATCCTCAGTAAGATTATCACAGTTTTTAATCAGACACTTTAGAGGCCAGAAAGCAGGGGGCCAATATATTTAAAGCACTGAAAGAAAAAAACTTTCAACTAAAAATCCTATATTCAGCAACACTGTCCTTCAAATGTGAGGGGGAAATTAAGATATTCTATGCTAATATCTGACATAATTGACTTTAAATTAAAAAAAAGATTATAAGAGACAGAGAAGAGCATTGTATATTAATATTCACAATACAACAGAGAACTCTTAAAATTCAACAACAAAAACCCTGATTTAAAAATGGGCAAAAGACTGGAATAGACTTTTCTCAAAAAAAAAAAAAAAAAAAAAGGCCATACAAATGGCCAATATTACTGGTAGGTCAGTTCTTTTTTTGATAAAAACCCTCAAGAAAGTAGGGATAGAAGGACCATACCTCAAGATCTTAAAACCATATATGAAAGACCCACAGCTAGTATCATCTTCAATGAGGAAAAATTGAGAGCTTTCCCCTTAACATCCGGAACACGACAGGGATGTCCACTCTCACTACTGTTATTCAACGTAGTGTTGGAAGTCCTGGCCTCAGCAATCAGACAACACAAAGGAATAAAAGGCATCCAAATCGGCAAAGAGGAAGTCAGACTTTTACTCTTTGCAGCTAACATGATACTCTACCTGAAAAACCCAAAAGATTCCACCAAAAAACTGCTAGAACTGATCCATGAATTCAGCAAAGTCACAGGGCATAAAATCAACGCACAGAAATCAGTTGTATTCCTATAAACCAATAATGAAGCAACAGAAAGAGAAATCAAGGATTCGATCCCATTTACAATTGCACCAAAACCATAAAATACCTAGGAATAAACCTAACCAAAGAGGTGAAAAATCTATACACTGAGAACTATAGAAACTTTATGAAAGAAATTGAAGAAGACACACACAAAAAAAGGAAAAATATTCCGTGCTCATGGATTGGAAGAACAAATATTGTTAAAGTGTTGATACTCCGCAAAGCAATGTATATATTCAGTGCAATCCCTATCAAAATAACACCAGCATTCTTCACAGAGCTAGAACAAACAATCTTAAAATTTGTATGGAACCAGAAAAGACCCCGTATAGCCAAAGCAATCCTGAAAAAGAAAACCAAAGATGGAGGCATCACAATCCTGGACTTCAAGCTGTATTCCAAAGCTGTAATCATCAAGACAGTATGGTACTGGAACAAAAACAGATACATAGATCAATGGAACATAATAGAGAACCCAGAAATGGACCCACAAACGTATGGCCATCTAATCTTTGACAAAGCAGGAAACAACAGTCAATGGAATATAGACAGTCTCTTCAGTAAATGTTACTGGGAAAACTGGATAGAGACATGCAGAAGAATGAACCTGGGCCACTTTCTTTTTTTTTTTAATTTTTTTTAACGTTTATTTATTTTTGAGACAGAGAGAGACAGAGCATGAACGGGGGAGGGGCAGAGAGAGAGGGAGACACAGAACCAGAAGCAGGCTCCAGGCTCTGAGCCATCAGCCCAGAGCCCGACGCGGGGCTCGAACTCACGGACCGCGAGATCGTGACCTGAGCTGAAGTCGGACGCTTAACCGACTGAGCCACCCAGGCGCCCCTGGGCCACTTTCTTACACCATATACAAAAATAAACTCAAAATGGATGAAAGACCTAAACTTGAGACAGGAAGCCATCAAAATCCTAGAGGAGAAAGCAGGCAAAAACCTGACCTTGGCCGCAGCAACTTCTTACACAACATGTCTCCGGAGGCAAGAGAAACAAAAGCAAACATGAACTATTGGGACCTCATCAAGATAAAAAGTTTCTGCGCCTTGAAGGAAACAATCAACAAAACTAAAAGGCAACCAATGGAATGGGAGAAGATATTTGCAAATGACGTATCGGATAAAGCATTAGTATCCAAAATCTATAAAGAACTTATCAAACTCAACACCCAAAAACAAATAGTCCAATGAAGAAATGGGCAAAAGATGTGAATAGACACTTTTCCAAAGAAGGCATCCAGATGGCTAACAGACACATGAAAATATGCTCAACATCACTCATCATTAGGGAAATACAAATTAAAACCATCTGTCAGAATGACTAAAATTAACAACGCAGGCAACTACAATGTTGGTGAGGATGTGGAGAAAGAGGATCTCTTTTGCACTGCTGATGGTGCAGCTACTCTCAAAAACAGTGTGGAGGTTCCTCAAAAAATTAAAACTAGAACTACCCTACGATCCAGCAATTGCACTACTAGGTATTTATCCAAGGGATACAGGTGTGTGTTTCGAAGGGCCACATGCACCCCAATGTTTATAGCAACACTATCGACAATAGCTGAAGAATGGAAAGTGCCCAAATGTCCATTGACTGACGAATGGATAAAGAAGATGTGGTATATACAATGGAGTATTACTTGGCAATCAAAAAGAATGAAATCTTGCCATTTGCAACTACATGGATGGAACCAGAGGGTTTTATGCTAAGCGAAATTAGAGAAAGACAAATATCATATGAGTTCACTCAGATGTGGAGTTTAAGAAACAAAAGAGATGAACATAAGAGAAGGGAAGCAAAAATAATATAACAACAGAGAGGGAGACAAACCATAAGAGACTCTTCTATACAGAGAACAAACTGACGGTTGCTGGCAGGGTGTTGGGTAGGGGGTTAAATGGGCTAAATGGGTAAGGGACATTAAGGAAGACACTTGGGATGGGCACTGGGTGTTACACATAGAGGGTGGATCACTGGAATCTACTCCTGAAATCATTATTGCACTATATGCTAACTAACTTGGATGTAAATTAAACAATCAATCAATCAATAAAAAAATTTTTAAGGGAATAAAAAAAGGATGTTATATTTTGTCAAAAGCTTTTTTCCGCATCTATTGAGAGGATAATGTGGTTCTTATCCTTTCTTTTATTAATGTGATGTATCACATTGATTGATTTGCAGATATTGAACCAGCCCTGCATCCCATAAATAAATCCCACCAGATCGTGGTGAATAATTCTTTTAGTGTATTGTTTGATGTGGTTTGCTAGGACCTTATTGAGAATTTTTGCATACGTGTTCATGCAAAAATGTTGGGGGGGTCTTTGTCTGGTTTTGGAATCAAGGTAATGCTGGCCTTGTAGAAACAGTTTGGAAGTTTTCCTTCTGTTTCTATTTTTTGGGACAGCTTCAAAAGAATAGATGTTAACTCTTTAGATGTTTGATAGAATTCCCCTGGAAAGCCTTCCGGCTCTGGACTCTTGTTTCTTGGGAGATTTTTGATTACCGATTCACTTTCTTTACTGGTTATGGATCTGTTCAAATTTTCTATTTTTCCCTGTTTCAATTTGTCAGTTTATGTTTCTAGGAATTTGTACATTTCTTCCAGATTGTCCAATTTGTTGGCATATAATTGTTCATGACATTCTATTATTGTTTGCATTCCTGTGGTGTTGGTTGTGATCTCTCCTCTTTCATTCATGATTTTTAAAAAAACTTTTAATGTTTATTTACTTTTGAGAGAGAGAGACAGAGCACAAGCAGGGAAGAGGCAGAGAGAGAGGGAGACACAGAATCTGAAGCAGGCTCCAGGCTCTGGGCTGTCAGCACGGAGCCCGATGCGAGGCTTGAACTCACAAGCCGTGAGATCATGACCTGAGCTGAAGTTGGACGCTTAACTGAGTGAGACACCCAGGCACCCACATTCGTGATTTTATGAATTTGGGTCCTTTCCTTTTTCTTTTTGATCAATCTGGCTAGGGGGTTATCAATTTATTAATTCTTTCTAATAATCAGCTCCTGGTTTCATTGATCTGTTCTACTGTTGTTGCTTTTCCTCGATATCATTGATGTCTGCTCTATGCTTTACTATTTCCCTTCTACTGCTGGTTTTGGGCTTAATTTGCTCTTCTTTTTCCAAATGTTTTAGGTGTAAGGTTAGGTTGTGTATTTGAGACCTTTCTTCCTTCTTTAGAAAGGCCTTGGTTGCTATATACTTCCCTCTTATAACCATCTTTGCTGCATTCCAGAGGTTTTGGACTGTCATGTTTTCATTTTCATTGGCTTCCATGTACTTTTTAATTTCCTCTTTAATTTCTTGGTTAACTCATTCATTCTTTAGTAGGATGTTCTTTAATCTCCAAGTATTCAGGGTCTTTCCAAATTTTTTCTTGTGGTTGATTTCAAGTTTCATAGTGTTGTGGTTTGAAAATATGCAAGGTATGATCCCAGTTTTTTTATACTTGTTGAGGGCTGATTTGTGTCCCAGTAAGTGATCTATACTGGAGAATGTTCCATGTGCACTTGAGATGAATGTGTATTCTTCTGCTTTAGGATGAAATGTTCCAAATATATCTGTTAAGTCCATCTGGTTGAGTGTGTCATTCAAAGCCATTGTTTCCTTGTTGATTTTCTGTCTATATGGTCTGTCCATTGCTGTAAGTGAGGTGTTGAAGTCCCCTACCATTATGGTATTATTATCAATGAGTTTCTTTATGTTTGTGATTAACTGATTTATATATTTGGGTGGCTGCATATTGGAGGCATAAATATTTACAATCATTATATCTTATTGGTAGATAGACCCCTTAATTATAATATAATGCCCTTCTTTATCTCTTGTTACAGTCTTTATTTTAAAATCTAGTTTGTCTGATATAAGTATGGCTACCCCAGCTTTCTTTTGATGACCATTAGCATGATAGATGGTTCTCCATCCCCTTACTTCCACTCTGCAGGTGTCTTTAGGTCTATAATGAGTCTTTTGTAGGCAACATATAGATGGGTCTTGTTTTCTTATGCATTCTGATACCCTATGTCTTTTGATTGGAGAATTTAGTCCATTGACATTTACAGCGAGTACTGCAAGATGTGAATTTAGTGCCATTGTGTTCCCTGTAGCATTGGTGTTTCTGGTAATGTTCTCTGGTCCTTTCTAGTCTTTGTTGCTTTTGGTAATTTTTGTTTTGTTTGGTCTTTTCTCCACTTACAGAGTCCCCCTTAAAATTTCTTGCAAGGCTGGTTTAGTGGTAAAAAAACTCCTTTAGTTTTTGTTTGTCTGGGAAACTCTTTATCTCTCCTATTTTGAATGACAGCCTTGCTGGATAAAGAATTCTTGGCTGCGTATATCCTGCAACACATTGAATATATCCTGTCACTCCTTTCTGGACTGCCAAGTTTCTGTGGATAGGTCTGCTGTGCACCTGATCTGTCTTCCTTTATAGGTTAAGGACGTTTTTTCCCTGGCCACTTTCATAATTCTTTCCTTGTCTATGTATTTTGTGAATTTGACTGTGATAGGTCTTGGTGATGGTTGGTTTTTGTTGAATCTAATGGGAGTTCTCTGTGCTTCTTGGATTTTGATGTCTGTGAACTTCCTCAGATTAAGGAAAGTTTTCCACTATAATTTGCTCACATAAATCTTCTGCCTCTTTTTCTCTCTATTCATCTTCTGGGACTCCTATGATTTGGATGCTATTCCTTGTTGACAAGTCACTGAGTTCTCTAATTGTATCATAATCTTTTGTCTTTGTTTCCCTCCTTTTTTTCTGCTTCATTATCCTCCATAATTTTATCTTCTCTACCATGGATTCGCTGCTCTGCTCTGCCCATCCTTGCCATCGTGGCATCATTCAAGATTGCATCTTGGTTATAGCATTTTTAATCTCATCCCAACTAGATTTTATTTCTTTTATCTCCACAGAGAGGGACTCTATGCTTTCTTCAAAAGCAGCTAATATTCCTATTATTGTGGCTATAAATCCTAGTTCAGACATCTTTCTTATATCTGAATTGACTAAGCCCCTGGCTGTCATTTCCTCCTGTTCTTTATTTTGGGGTAAATTCCTTCATTTTGTCATTTTGGAGGAAGAAAAAAATTAATAAGATTAAAAATTAAAATTAAAAAATTAAACACAAAACAAAAAATCAAATAAAGGAAGCTAGATCCTAGCTGTTTTGTGTGTTTTAGTCTGCTTGTTGAAAGAAGCTTGATATAATAGAGTAAAAAAAGGAAAGAAAAAGAAAGGTAAGAAAAAATTTTAAATAAAATATTTTATATAATAAAATAAAATGAAATAGAATAAAAATTTTTTAAACAAAAAATAATGTAAAAAAGAAATAAAAATAAATGTTTCTCTTTCTGTATCCAAGAAAGAGGATGGAAAGGAAGAAAAAAGAAAACAATTTAAGCAAAAACAGATGGAAAGAAAAGGAACAAACAAATGAATCAGCAAACAGAGTGAACTCTGGATGAAGTTACATCCAGTTTTCTCTAGAACTGAAACTATGAAGCCTTCTATAGTCCATACACTAAACAGGTGGAGTGGTTTGTGCTGGTCTTCTAGGGGATGTGCTTGGAGGGTGCAGTTGGGCAGGGCTTGGTGTAATAGTTCCATTCGTCACTAGGTGGTGCTGCTTAGCTTACTGGGGTGGATCAGTGTGGCATGCATGTGCATGTGCACTTGCATGTGTGTGGGAAAGGTGGAAATGGCTTCACCCAGCTCCCTAATCTCTAAAACAGGAACTCTGTGCTCTTACCGACTTACGATCAAGCACCACTCCTTTGTCTGAGGCCTCTGTCCACTCCCCACCTCTACCTTGTCTGTGTCCAAGCTGTCCACCTGCCAGGTGATATCTCTTTCCAGAGTTTTATCTCAGATGGGGTTGTGTTTCAAAATCCCACACTTCAGAGACCCCCGTGGGTTGGACCCATCTGACTCTCTGGGGAAGGGTCTCGCTGAGCAATGGCCAGGTGTTGGCTTGCCCCAGAAAACATTTGTGCAATCGTTCAATAGCACAGATTCAGAGATTATGGCAAATTACAACACACAGCCAGTGCCAGATTTCACTGCACTCTGGAGTCTTTGTCCCAATACCAGCAAACGTGGCCACTCTCCAGCGTCTGCTGGGACCTTTGCCTATGGGGAGAATGTATGGCCTTTACCAAATGCTTTCCAAGCAAGGGAACTGCTTCCCCTGTGTGGCACATGGACCCCTCAGACCCCACTGCCTGCTCCTGGGAATTCACACTACTTCCTCACCAGAGTACCACCAGGCATTGAGCTCAGAAACTTCACACTCTGCACTCCAGTGTTTATAGAATCCTGGTGGTAATCCTCTCCTTTCTTCCCATCAACGGTTTTGGGGAACAGATTTCTTGATCAGGCCCCTGCAAGTATTTTCACTCTTTCCCTCTCTTTCTCTCCAGCTACTTTTGGGGGAGTACTTTTCTTGCACAATCTGATGTACTGCACTCTCCCCCTTTCTCTTTCTCTGTCCTCTCTCTGCAAAAACAGCTCCCTAGCCTCTGTGGCTTTTCTCTCCCCCTGTTCACCTTTCCATGCCATGTACCTGCCGAGTTTTGTGGCTCAAGTTATGCAGATTGTTGTGTTAATCCTCAGATCAGTTTCTTAGGTGTTCAAAATGGTTTGGAGCTGATCTACCTGTGTTTCAGAAGTGAAACAAGCTCAGGGTCTCGATGCTGCTCCTGTGATTTGATTTTCTTTCTTTCTTTTTTTTTTTAAGTTTATTTATTTTTGAGACAGAGAGAGACAGAGCGTGAATGGGGGAGGGTCAGAGAGAGATGGAGACACAGAATCTGAAGCAGGCTCCAGGCTCTGAGCTGTCAGCACAGAGCCTGACATGGGGCTCGGACTCACGGACTGTGAGATCATGACCTGAGCCAAAGTTGGATGCTTAACCGACTGAGCCACCCAGGTGCCCCTCCTGTGATTTGATTTTCATCAGAGGTGCTTGGCCAGATTATTATTTCCCTTTGTATTTCAGAGACTTGTTACAAGATGCAGAGCTTCTACTTGTTTCAAGGATGAGAACCTAGTTATGGCCAACAGGACCTGTCCTTTTATGGGCCTGCCTGGTCTTCACTGAGCTTTTTCTCTCAGGAAGTTTCTGCCCCTGGCAATACCAATTTCAAGGAGATTATCCCCCATGTTTTCTTCTAGGATTTTTATTGTTTAGGTCTTATATTTAAGTCTTTAACCCCTTTTGAGTTAATTTTTGTGAATGGTGTAAGATAAAGGTTCAATTTTACTCTTTTGCATGTGAATATACAGTTTTCCCAACACCATTTATTGAACAGACTGTCCTCTCCCCGTTGAGTATTCCTGGCTCTTTAGTCAAATGTTCATTGACCATATACGCATGGTTTATTTCTGGGCTCTCGAGTCTGTTCAACTGGTCTATGTGTTTCTTTTTCTTGCCTAATTGCTCTGGCTAAGACTTCCAGTACTAATTAAATAGAGTACTGATACTGTCTTTTCTTGATCTTAGAGAGAAAATCTTCAAATTTCATCACTGAGTATGATGTTAGCTGTGGGCTTGCTATTTATGGCCTTCATTATGTTGAGGTATGTTCCTTTTATACCCATTTTGTTGAAAGTTTCTAAAATGAAAGGATGTTGAATTTCGTCAAATGATTTTTCTGTATCTATTGAAATGATATGATTTTTATATTTCATTCTATTAATGTGGTGTATCATATGCTTCGATCACATGCGTTGAAACATTCTTGCATCCCAGGGACAAACTCCACTTAACCATGGTCTATGATCCTTTTAATATGCTGTTGAATTTGGTTTGCTAGTATTTTGGTAAGAATTTTTACATCTATATTCATCAGAGATATTGGGCTGTAGTTTTATTTTATTGTGGTATCCTTACCTAACTCTGGCATTAAGGTAATGTTGGCCTCATAAAATAAGTTTGGGACTATTCTCTCCTCTTAAATTTTTTGGATGAGTTTGAGATGAACTGGAATTAATTATTCTTTAAAAGTTTGATAGAATTTATCTGTGAACCACCTGGTTCTGGGCTTTCCTTTGTTGAGAGTTTTTTGATTACTGATCCAATATCCTTACTCATTATCGGTGTGTTCAGATTTTCTATTTCTTCATGATTTGGTCTTGGTAGGTTGCCTGTTTCTAGAAATCTATGAATTTCTTCTAAGTTGTCCAATTTGTCGGCATATAATTGTTCAGAGTAGTGTCTTATGATCTGTAGTACTTCTGTGATATCATGTAAACATAATGTCTCCTCTTTCATTTCTAAAAATATGGCGTGCTTCAGGAATTTGCATGTTATCCTTGTGCAAGGGCCACAAGGTTTTGTGTTTTGCTAGATAAAAAAGAGTTCTGGAGGTGGATGAGAGTGATGGTCGAACAACAACATAAACAGACTTAATACTACTGACTGCACATTTAAAAAGGGTTAAGATGGTAAATTTTATGTTATGTGTATTTTACCCCAGTAAAGAATATTAGAAAAAAGTAACCTTTTGTAGGCTAAGAAAAGGGAAATCTTGTTCAGGGAACTAGTCAATCTGGCTGGTGCAGAGGCATCCTTAAGGAAGAAAAGGGAAGAGGAAATTTAAAAAGATGCATTTGGGGGTCATAAAAGATAGAGCTCAGCACAAGAAGCTAAAAAGCTTATTTTAAATTTAATAGATAGAAAAGTACCATTAAAGGTTTTAAAGACAGAAGTAACATGATCTCAATTATTTTTCAGATAATAGGGCATTAGGGTATAAAATGTACTAGAATGGTGAGAGACTAAATGTAGGGAATTGTTGGGAAACTGTTGGAATAGTTCAAGTTAAAAGCAACAAGGGTTGGGCTAGGGCGATGCCAGACAGTATGGAAAACTGGAAATATTGGAACATTTGTTAATGTTTGATTTCTTTATTCTTTATCATGTTACCAAGTTGTCCCAGTAAATCAACTAAAATACAATCTTCAGAAGTGAGACCTCAGAATATATAACATATAGCCATATGTACTCTACTGGCACAATCCTTAAATATTAAATGGTTAATACTAGGTTATTGAAGAATAGCTGAGAAGGGTAAAATTACTGTTGAATGAATGGGATATTGGTGCCATCTGCTGGAGCTTTCTTTGAGTATCAAATCTATACCGTTAGATCTACAAATCGGTAAAATTAACATAAGCAATTATCTACAAAACATATCCTTGAAAAAGACCGATGAGGATGATAAACCACATGTAAAAATTATTATTTTAATGCATTTATATAAAGAACAACTATTTGATAGTTGTTCTCTCTGTTTTCTTCAATTAATTCCTGAACGACATAGATGTAAACACAACACATTGAACCACTTGAAACATATTTAGCCCAAGTCTTTTCAGATCTCCACAAATGGTAGAATAGTATATTGAGATAGAAGCCTGGTGTTTGGGATTTCTTAAACAGTCCCGATTACATATTTCCCTCCTGTCTATTAATCTTGAAGTACATCAGATATTCTAATATATTTACATTTAAACCACATTTTTCAGACTGTTTACTCTATCCAGGAAAGGCTCCAAAATGCTTTGTTAGAAAATACACCCATATTACCTACTCACTCACTTCTTCCAAGTCTCTGTTTAGATGTTACCATGGAGTCGACTGATGACCAAAAATTTAAGCCCCATGCTTTCCGCCATATTCACCGGTCCTGCTTTTGTTTTTCTGTGTAACATTTACCTTTGCTACATGGCATAGAGCAGTAGATAGATAACAGATAGCTAAATAGATATTATCTTTTTTTCATTGACTATCTCCCCACAGTAGAATATAAGCTCCAGGAAGACAGAGATTTTTAATCTATTTTGTCTACTCTACTGTCCAGAATAGTGAGTGCCTGAACATAATAAGTACACACACAAAAAAAATGTTGAATAAATGAGTGAAGGCAAGGCATGGAGATGTCATTAGTTGATGGAAAAAAAGAAGGGCAACCAGATTTCTTGAAATGAGATGTCTGGAAGGGTCTGGTGGGGATTTCCAGGAAACCCTTGGAAATGTGGTTCTGGGAAAAGGTCATTCAGAAGCAAGTGACGTCAATACATAATGGAAGTGAACACAGAGTGTTGCCCTTTAACAACCGAAAATCTGGCATGAGAGGTGGTCAAATAAAAAATAATTATGATACAATGAAATATGAAGATAGTAGACGATTAAGATAAATAATACTGAACTGTGTCAAAATCAAGGTGCCTCCATACGCAGTTACAGTGGTTAGTTTGCATGGTTTTGAGAGCATTTCCAAAACGGGAGTTCCTAATGATGTTAGCAATAGCACGTTTGGAAAGAAGTGAGTTAACAGAGATAATTCTCTTAAATCTATAAGGTATTGCTTTGCTTACGTTAAAAAAAATAGTGCTGCTTTCATCATACATTGTATTTCTTTAGTTTACACCAGACTTAAACCACTCACACAGTTCTAGGACACCAATAATTACCTTAAGCTCTCAGGATTTCATTCACATTAACCTCATTTAGCTATCTTATTGATGTAAAAGGGAAATTTTTAATCTCAAACTAACATATGACTCTATTTTGCCATTTTCTCACAGTTTTCAGATTACAGTGCCCGCATGGGGAAACAATTTTTTGTTCACTGGTAAGAAGTCAGAGACTAGAGTTTGATTCTGGTTCTCCCACTAACCAACTACCCCTGTAAACCATAAGCAAGTTACGCTATTGTCTTCCAGATTCATTCTCTCAATGAAAATATATTCACAATTTGGTGGTTTCTATGAGACCTTCCAACACTGATCTCTGTGATTGCACAGTCCGTATTTGCTTCCCTAATAAATGTACCCATAGGAGGTGAAAAATAATAAAATCATCTTGAGCTTCGAGTTGATAGTGAATCTTATGCACTGATCTTCTACAAAGTTCTCCCAGGTACAGTAAGTTCATGTTCATGATTGAATTGTCCACCATCTGTTTCTTTACCTGTTGGGATAATTACAAGGGATCCAGTTCACTCGAGGGTCTGGGATATCCTCCAAGTATGGATAGATAGTTTCTCTGTTAAAATTCCAGCCATAGATACCATCTTCTGGAGTCACAATAATATGTGCACCCTGTGAAAAATGTAGCTTAATTGAAATATTTCTCAATTGAGGAAACGATCCAAGAAGGGTTTATAAGAGGACCTGAGCAACTGAGTGGATGAGAAACAACGATCCAGGCTTTCTTTTTTTTTCCCCCTTTCAATCCTAATCCTTTGTTTTCACTATTTTTAGAATTTATTTTCTTGGCCCAGCCATTTTTATTGTCTAATCCCACCGTCGCCATTTCTATACAACTTTTTCATTCTTCCATAAACATCAATAGCCTTACATGTTTTCCACCCACTGCAGTTAACTGTAAACCCTGGTCTTCTCAAAATCACTTCCCTTTTCTGGACTTCAGTCAGATGTTGTGTCTGAGTGTCACCGGGTTGATTTATACTCAAAGTCTTGGTTTTACTTCCTCCTCCGTTCCAGCCTTCCCTGCTCCATATCCTGCAAAAGTGACTCTGGCTTCTCAGAAGGAGGGCACTCAGACCCTGGTTCCCTGAAGTGTGCCAAGCCCAGAGGTACACCCCACGCTAACCAGGGCACCTTCAGACAGGGGAATCACCCTGAAAGCTACTGTAGCCTTTGAGAAAATGGCTGGACTAAGGGTGAAAAAGAACCTCAGAATTCTTGTAGCCTTTAAAATGTTCGCAAGTATGTATAAGAACGTGTGCTGATGAAGTGTGAGATGTGATGTGTACGTTATACGTATGTATTCACGACTCATCACACTTTACATATCCCTCCTCTACACCTGATCTACAAATGCCTTATTTAAACCATACCCATTCAGACCACGCACTTAAACTTAACCCTTCATTGAACTCAAGGACTTACTATGCATCAACATATACTTTTATCCTGTAATTAGAATGAAGTAGGAAGTACATAATGCATATTAATTTGCAACTTACTAACTTTATTTTGGTGTTATGAACTAATCTGAAAACCTGCACCCACTTAAGAGCACAAAAGTATACCAAGGCTGCTAACACTCTAAAGCACAGCACCTGGTCCTGACCCATTTATCTTCCACCTTTTATGTGCAGCAAAAGGACGGGAGCAAAGTTGTGGAATTCACAGCAAGTTCCTCAAAGGCCTGCTGAGCCTTAATGATGAGGAAGCCATTCTTTTCCTCACTTGGTCTCACTCAGGGAGGCATAATAGTGTCCTTGCTGTAATAATTTTGAGAAGGAGGTAGGACTCTGATTGTACAGCAAAAGTTGTTGGCTACCCTGACACTTACGTCATCCAAAAGTATAACTGAACCTTCCAGTGACCCTGTCTCCTAAGACCCTCACTCTTCCTCTACATGGAATCTAGCACACTCGAGAGATGGTACCTGTTTTGCTGCTGAAGTGATCGCTCCTTCCAAAAGATCCAGATTTCGGTTCATTAACGCCAATGCCTCTTCACGGGACACTGGTATTAGGGTGGTATTAGGCAATATCACGGCGTGTTCATAAACAGCTGCAATGAAGGTATCCAGGGAGCTGACTTTTAAGATACAGGAAACTGAAATTGCCACATAAGCCAGCAACTGGGGAGTAATCATGCTGAAGTCCAATGACTGCTGATAAACAGAGCAAGTCCTGATATGTACAGAGAGAAAACACAATAAATCATGAGATTCCCAGGACTTAGTACCTTACAAGTAAATTAAAATCTACTATAAGCAAGGCATGTGGTTTTACATCATAGAGATGCGAACAAATCTTACATAACAAAGGACTCTTATTGTAGGGATTTGTGAGGATCCGATGAGGAAAGGTATGTTTCAGTTTGCCAAGCTTGTCATAATAAAGGACCAGAAACTGGGGAGTTTAAGCAACAGAAGCTTATTTTCTCACAGCTCTGGAGGCAAGAGGTTTCAGAGGAAAACAGATCTGGTTCCTCTTGAGGGCTACAAGGGAAGGCAAGGCCTCTCTCTGTGTAGACGGCTATCTTCTCCCTGTGTCTACACATGATATTCTCCCTGTGTCTACTCATGGATTCCTCCTGTGCACACGTCTGAATCAAAACTTCCCTTTTTGACGAGGACAGGAGCATTAGATTTAGTGCCCACCTTACTCCCTAATGACCTCATCTTAACTTATATCTGAAACAATCTTATTCCCAAATGAGGTCACATTCTAAGGTACAGGTGGCTGGAGCCAGAACTGGTATGATCACATTAACTGTCATTGACTAATTGCCAGATGCTCCGGCAAATAACCAAGGCAGGCAGTTTTCCTACTTTTTAGACAATGAGACAATAAACCTGTGAGAAACTGACAGGACAAAGAACACTTCGGGAGCTTCAATTAGTAAGGGCTTCCAGAATCTGGGCTAGAGTTGTAAATTAAACAAAAAGTAACAAGGGCTGTTCATACAGTCTTTTTGGCTCTAAATTTCCTATCTTTGGTAATGAGGATCTCTCTACCTCCTGGTACAGAGAGGTTACCTTTCACAAGGGAGATGTATTTCTTGTTTTCTGGAGGTGAAGATGGGGGGTGCCAGAGCTGGTTTTGTTTTTTGTTTTGTTTTGTTTTGTTTTGCCTTGGTTGTTTCTTAAGTCACTTTTGTTTAAAATAATCAACATGGGGCGCCTGGGTGGCGCAGTCGGTTAAGTGTCCGATTCAGCTCAGGTCACGATCTCGCGGTCCGTGAGTTCGAGCCCGGCGTCGGGCTCTGGGCTGATGGCTCAGAGCCTGGAGCCTGCTTCCATTCTGTGTCTCCTTCTCTCTCTGCCCCTCCCCCCTTCATGCTCTGTCTCTCTCTGTCTCAAAAATAAATAAAAACGTCAAAAAAAAAAATTAAAAAAAAAAATAAATAAAATAAAATAAAATAAAATAATCAACATGCCGGGGAAAATGAGTGATGGGTGTTGAGAAGTGCACTTGTTCGGATAAGTGCTGGGTGTTGGATGTAAGCGATGAACTACAGGAATCTACCCCCAAAATCAAGAGCACACTTTACACACTGGATGTTAGCCAATTTGACGATAAATTATATTAAAAAAAAATAAATAAATAATAAAAATTGGAAAAAGATAGCAAAGAAAATAAAAATAAATAGATAAAATAATCAATATGCCAAAGTGGTCACATTTTGGGGTGGCCTGTCCTTGGTCCCTATAGTTTCCTCCTCGGAAACTTCCCTGGAAGTTTCGCACATTCAAAGTTGAGCTGGCAGATTGTTTTATGTCACTAAACAGTATTTTAGTTGTAACAATGGGTTAGTGTAAATTAAATGAACTTTAGAAGGCTGTGCTGCTTATGTATTTTCAGAGTGAAGCCGATGGTTCAAATAATCATATAGTAGATACGAGGCATTTTTATGGAAACAAATAAAAAAACACAATGGTTAAGATTAGATACATTATAAAACTGGTTTTGAGTTCTGAGAGTAGCCAGTTAAAAAGATTTCTAGTTAACTGAGCCACCCAGGCACCCCATGGATCTAGTCTCATTTATAATGAACTGTTTTAGAATCTAATATCTATAAAGATGTGTTACTGAAACATAATTTTCTTTTTATAAGCACCCTCATTTTACCAAAGGTAGTCAAATTAAGACTGATTTGTTTATAAAATAAACGTAGTTTAAAAATATTGGCCTGATTCTTTATAAAAGTTCAGCAAGAATAGCATTTGATCATACAGACTCTTTTAAATCTGCTTTGCTGGAATTTTTTATAAAGAACCTCTAGACTCAACTTTTAACAGGCTCTGAAGGCCAGAAGCCAAGTCACATCCTTGCCATCAGACTTTGCCTTTAATATTTATAGATTTAGGTTAATTCTTCTCTTCTTGAAGTCCTCAAAATATCCTGAGGTTCCTGCACCTGCCAAGAAGTGACCTTCTTTACCTGTAAGGTTGCTAGCAACCCCATAAGCAAGGTATTGGGCTGTTTTCCCAAGGAGCTTTATTGGCTCCCTGTCATTAATACTAGTTCCTTAAAGCTGTCTGGTAATATCTAAGTTTTTGCAGGTCTCCCTCAAATATAACATTCCAGTCAAAGCCTCAGTAGTACAGTCAATGTTTCCAATTATGTTCTGTTACAGGAACCGGTTCTTACTGAACTTATGCAAGTGGATACATTGCCATGAAAATATAAGAATATTCACTGAAAATTCTGAAGGGATCAGATAGAAGAAAAAGGTATATGTCTTAATTTGTTGAAAAGTTTTATTTTGTCAAATTGCTATAGGTCATAGTTAGCTTAAGAGAAAGTTAGTTAAATCTGGAAAAGCAAGACCTTAAAAGATCAGCAAAGTTTCAAACAAAAAAAGTCATAAAAAGTATAATCATCCTCAGTTCATTTAGTCTCAGGATATTAATTTGTGTTCTGCTTGAATCCAATTTCGCCACTAAACCAAGTTTAGTTTAAACGTCTTAGGGTTGTTAAAACAACCTGGTGGTGCCTGGGTGGCTCAGTCAATGAAATATCTGACTTCGGCTCAGGTTCTGATCTCATGGTCCATGAGTTTGAGCCCTGCATCGGGTTCTGGGCTGACAGCTCAGAGCCTGGAGCCTGCTTAGGATTCTGTGTCTCCCTCTATTTGCCCCTCCCCCAGTCTATCTCTCTCTCAAAAAGAAACAAACATTAAAAAAATTAAACAAAAAGCTTTAAAAACAATAAACCTATACTCAGAGTTCTTTCCATGAGTCTCACCGGAGATAAAATACATGTGCAGGAAACTGTTGTAAAAGCATCTGAGAAAAAGTATAACTGTCTGTAAATGATAAAGGACCTTAAAAATCCATGATTAAAGATGTGATTAGAAATCATTACAATGTAATTGGTAAGGAAATTTGGTTATTTTTCTGGTACATAACATTTTAAGATAATAACATACCAGGACATATCAGATTTCTAGGCGTTTCATACAATTTCCAGAGTACTGACTTTAGTAACATATATCTACACAAATACAAGACAGTTTAGTATTACTTATTTGATAATACTTCCTATGTAATTTAACATACCAAGAACGCCTAAGTAGTTTAATATCTCTCTTTTATAATGAGAAATAGAATCATCGAACTATTCCAGGGGCCCTCTGGAACATTTCAATTAGCTTGTAGTCAAAACACTATTTTACAGCTCAATTTTGGCGGGTGCCTGGCTGGTTCAGTTGGAAGAGTGTGTGACTCTTGATCGCAGGGTAGTGAGTTCGAGCCCCATGTTGGGTGTAGAGATAACTTAAAAATAAAGTCTTAAAAAAAATTTGATTTTGGGAAGGTCATCAAAAAATATCAAAAGTTTCAAACATTTAATTAAAGAATGATCATAGATCATTATAAAACTACTTATCAGTTTAAACAAAGTGACAATAAAAGATTTTTAATTTTTTTTAATGTTTATTTATTCTTTGAGAGAGAAAGAGAGAGAGCATGAGAGGGGGAGGGGCAGAGAGAGAGGGAGACACAGAATCCAAAACAGGCTCCAGGCTATCAGCACAGAGCCCGACTTGGGGCTGAAACTCATGAACCGCAAGACCATGACCTGAGCCAAAGTCAAATGCCTAACCAACTGAGCCACCCAGGCACCCTCTGACAACAGAAAATTTTAAAGGCACATATAGAGGATTACGTAGTTATAAACAAATCTTAGCTCTTTTAATATTAAGAAGACTCGGTTCTTGAATGATCAAAGATTTGATTAAAACAAAACACAAAATCTTTTTCTAGGCAGATTACATTAGAGGTAAAGAAATTTTTTATTACAATTTCTAATAAAAAGCAAACAAATCACCTAAGAAAGCTTTTTTCTTTTAACAGAGGAAAAAACCAAATTCTAATTTTCTTTCCATGAGTGTACTTGTGATACGAAAACTTATTCTTAAATAAATGTATTCTAATCTTAGCCATTTACAATTTTTTTTAAGTTTATTTATTTGAGAGAGAGAGAGAAAGAGAGAGTAGGGGAGGCACAGAGAAAGAGGGAAAGAGAGAATCCCAAGCAGGCTCTACACTGTCAATGCCAAGCTGGATACCTGGTTTGATCTCACAGTTCGTGAGATCATGACCTCAGCCAAAATCAGGAGTCTGACACTTAACCAACTGAGCCACCCAAGTGCCCTAATTTTTAACAGCTTTAATCACATGCATTAATCACAACTTTTAACCCTTAGAAACTAATTTCTAGTGAAAACTAAGTGGTAAAAAATGTGAATTGTCTGTTTCTCCAGCATTTTTTAGATTGGCAATTTTCTGAATATATTTCATAGCTTCTAGAAACATGTGTTTCTTCATAGTGCAATCTTTTAATAAAGCACAAAACATGGTTGCTAACAGATCCAAATTTATTTTTAGTTTCTCTATAATAAGGAAATTATAAGTAGATAAACCTATGTTTAGTATTTAATGTTTATTATTTTATCTTATTTGGAAATGACCCAGATAGTCAATGAATTCAACTTAACTTATCACTTAGCAAAACGTCAAGGTTTCAACTTGCCAAAAAGATTTGGGAACGCTACTCAAAAAAATTTTTTTAATGTTTATTATTTATTTTTGAGAGAGAGACAGAGTGTGAGTAGGGAGGGGCAGAGAGAGGGAGATGCAGAATCCAAAGTAGGCTCCAGGCTCTGAGCTGTCAGCACAGAACCCAACATAGGGCTCAAACTCATGGACCATGAGATCATGACCCCAGCCAAAGTTGGTTGCTTAAGCGACGGAGCCACCCAGGTGTCCCTGGAGAAACTACTTTAAAAGTTTACCTAAAAACCTTTTAAAAGTTATATCTCTTCAATTTACTTGTTCTTAACAGTCATGCGTAGGTTACCAATAAAAACTACATGAGACATTAAAATCTTCCCAAGCTAATTATATTTTTAAAACATTTTACAACAGAGGTAGTATCCACTTATTTGACTTGAACTAAACTGAGGCAGAATAAAAGTTTTAGTTTTAACGGTGATAATTTTAAAACATGTCTATTTTAATTAAACCAACCACCTTAAATTACCTTTAACACTGAATATTTTCCCAGATCATATGAACTTGAACATAAGCGCTTGCCTTTAAACCAACTAAATAGGGCTCTTTTACAAATTAATTTTAGTAATACCATCCAGATGTAGGGAAAAAATCTCACACTTACAACATATGTGTTGTTAAAAGGAAAACCACAGGCCTAAAATGGAATTACTTAGGTTAAGGCTCCAAGTCTGTAAGCCACGACTAAATACCTGAACTAAACTGCAATTTCAATTCCCCAGGAATGCAACCTTTAACCAGTCAACATGGAATTTCCTGGTCAGCACAAGAAGTTTATTGATAGACCTCTTCCATTTCCCTTAGGAGGGCAACCAAGCCTACAACAATGGATGCTTTGCTAAAAACTATCTTTTTCCACTCCACCTCTGCTTTCAAAAACAGTTCCTTTTCTGTAGCACTCTGGAGTTCCTTACTAATTGTTAGATGGGACGCTCCCAATTCATGAATTGATTAATAAAGCCGATTAGATCTTTAAAATTTACTCTGTTGGATTTTTGTTGATTTAACAGTATGGACATACATACAAACATACTTACAGGTGTAAACAAAGATCTTATCGGTTTTGTTTTGTGGAGAGAACATCATGGGTCTGATTTTGACATACCTTTTCTCTCTCTCTCTGTCTTCCTTCTGATGAGAAACTTTTTTTCTTAGAGTTTGTATTTCAAAGGATGGCTTTTCGGTAGAAAATTGATATCACAAAGACATAGAGAAAGCATCCAAGTTTTCTCCAACGTGGACTTTTGGGGACATATTGTCCTCTTATCAGAGATGTTAGAGCCTGGGCACAAGAGCCATTTTAGTAGTTTGTATTTTTAAAAGACCTTTTCTCTTCTCTGCCTTTTTCCTTCAGTCTCAGGCAATTGTGGGCTGTGTTTACATTTCAAAGGTATGATAAAAATTTATAATTTTAAGGGACAGAGAAAGAATGCAAGTTTGTTTTGTTTTGTTTTGTTTTTTAAAGAAATGTGGGCTAATTGCTATTTAAAATTTATTTCTGTTCTTAGGACAATTTTGCTCCAATATCCTGATCTTTTATAATATCTATAAGCATTTTGAGAGGAATAGGAAAGATTTTGAGATTTGAGATTAGTAAAGATCAGTGGGTGTGACTTGCTTTTAGAGTTTTGTAGAGATTTATAAGATAAAGACATTTGTTTTTAATTCCCCTAAAGATTTGGATTGCACCCTGAATATCAAGGGATTGACCTGCCTCTTTTTTTTTTTTTTTTTTTTGAGAGATTGAGCGAGAGAGAGACAGCACAAATGAGTGAGTTGCAGAGAGAGAGAGAGAGAGAGAGGGAGAATCCCATGATGGGCAGAGAAAGAAGGAGGGGGGGGGGGGAGAGAGAAAGAAGCAGGACTCAAACTCATGAACTGTGAGATCACACCCTGAGCTGAAGTTAGATGCTTAACCAACTGAGCCACCCAGACGCCCATCCTGCCTTTTTAGCTAAACATTATATATTTATACCAGGGAGATGATTAACTAAAATAGGAATCAAAACCTTTATGCCTGTGTAAACTCTATATAAAGCACTCTAATAAAAGCCTTTTTTTCCCCCTAAGTACAAAATTTAACCTTGAGCTTTTATTATATTAAGCCTTGAGAATCAGCCTTCCACTGAATAATTAAAGGAGGGCCTAGGAGAAATTTTGGTCTTCTGCTTCCTCTGTGAAGGGGGGCAGAGTTCCAGGGGGCCTTCTGTCATGCCTAATAACCATATATATAATCATGAGCTGAAAGAAACTTCCCTTAGCAACCAGTCAAGTTCTCTGTGAGTGAAGCTGTGACTAGCCATTAAGCCAATTCCTCTAAATTTGGTAGGATCTTTTCTTTGAAATATTAGTAGGTTTCATGCCCAGGGTGGAGCCCCATGCAGGGTTTGAACTCATGACCATGAGATCAAGACCTGAGCTGAGATCAAGAGTTGGATGCTTAGCCGACTTAATCCAAGCTGGTAGGGTCTTTTGAAAGTGGAGGAAAAGGGGCATTATAACTTAAAAGATCTGCTGCTGTTCAAAGTACATGAATTCTCTATGGTTGTTGGGGGTAAGGTCATTGCATAGAAATGCCTAAAGGTGGCAGAGCCTGATTAGAGCAAAGCAAGCCCTACTGCCTGTCTCAGGTGCTTCTGCTAAATTTACTTTTTGGCTTTCAGCATTTATGAGTAATTTGTATACTTTGAACTTGAGATTAAGCTGGAATGCTGTCTACAAATCTTGTACGGAGTGGAAAGTTTAATTTCTGTTCTTTGTCTTGTTAAGCGAGTCCCTAAGGCTAGCCTTATACTAATAAGACAATTCAGAGCTCTCTATAAAGATTTTTTTTTAATATAGCTAATTTAAAAGATTCATCTTCTGGTCATTGATGAGTAAGATCTTACTATTAATAGTGACTCAAACCAGTAAGTCTTTTCATGGCTTAACCAAAGATACAAAAGGCATCCCTAGAGAGGGCATAGTTGATGAAGTTCCCATGATCCAAAAGTCTACTCTCAAGAATAGCCTAAGAAAGCAAAGGCCTTGGGGGACAGTAGGGAAGAATGACGTGGTATATCCTGTGTCTCCAGCCTCCCACAAAAGGTGCAAAGCTTCCTGACCCACTAATTTGTGTCAGCAGGCAGGTGCTGCCAGAATGGGATTTTTCTAGCACTTAACAAGCAATGAAAGTTGAGAGGACAAAGGTCCTTTTGGTCTAGACATAAGACATTTTCTTATGACAAATTCCCCTGAGAGCTGGCACAGCTGGAGAAAGAGAGGGCTCCTCGTCCGTGGGTGTCTCAGATCCCCACTGTATTCAACTGGCCACTGAAGTGCACCCCAGTAAATGCACCCTCCGAATGCCAGAGAGAATGTTCTCACTGATCACAAAGCCAAGCTCTTACCACATAGAACAACATGAAAGGAAAACCCTCATCCGGTTATGACACAGGGGATTCACAGCAAAGTACGTCCGAACTGACACTGTCTGATGAGAAACTGTGAACTCATCACTCAGTGGGATCAGCTTGCACAGCAGGCTGGTAGGGTCTATGCTTGAGTTCTTCTCTACAATAATCCCTTTTAAGGAAAAATAACACAAAAGACACAGACCAAGGGGGAAAAAAAAAGACCACCTCTGGGAGGAAAGGGATCACTAACCAAACAGTACTCTACCAAATTTTTACCGAGAGTCACTAAGCCAAAGAAACTAGTTCCAGAAATATTTTCTCTTACTAATCCAATCTGAGAGAGAGAAAGAGAGAGAGACAGAGAGAGAGAGAAACGCTGTCATCACTCTCACTCCACCAGACCTCACAGATTCCAGGAGGCTGGCATGGTAAGAAATCTTACCTTCTGCCGGCTGTACGTCAGATCTCCCAAGACCTCAAAGCTGCAGAATCTTCAGAGCAAATATCCAGCGGAAGTTGATCCAGCTGGCCACGCCAACCATAGGGGAGGAACAACTTCCTCTGCTTTCAAAGATTTCCAGCTGGTCTAAGAATTAAATGAACATGAGACAGATTAACGGGGAGGGGTGGAGGGGGGGGAGCCAAAGCTTTAATACGTGCACACAGAGTCCCAATAATGAAATTGAGTCCTAAAGAAATTACCAAGGCAGACAGTTTCTCAACTTTTTAGACAAAGGGGAAGTAAATCTGTGGTGAGGAATTGACAGGACAAAGAAACATAACTTTGGAAACTTCAATGAGTCAGGAATTCTAAACAGAATTTAGGGACTACGGTAGTAAATTAAATAAAAAGTAATAGCCTTTTTGGTTCTAAATGTCCTATCTCTGGTGATAAGAATCTATTTACCTCCAGGCACAGAGAGACTACCTTTTTACACAAGAGATTTGCCCTCTTGTTTTCTCACGACAAGGAGGAGTCAGACTGTTCTTTTTGCATTGGCTGTTTCTTAAGTAATTTTTATTTAAAATAATATGCCAAAGTGGCACACTTTGGAGTGGCCTGCCCTTGGTCTGAACAAAACTTATTTTTTTTAAGTTTATTTATTTAAAAAAAATTTTTTTAATTTTTATCTACTTTTGAGAGAGACAGAGACAGAATGTGAGTGGGTTAGGGGCAGAGAGAGAGGGAGACACAGATCTGAAGCAGGATTCAGGCTCTGAGCTGTCAGCACAGAGCCCGATGCGGGGCTCAAACTTACAGGCTGTGAGATCATGACTTGAGCTGAAGTCGGCCGCTCAACTGACTGAGCCACCCAGGCGCCCCTAAGTTTATTTATTTACTTTGAGAGAGAGAGAGAGAGAGAGAGAGAGAGAGAGAGAGAGGAGAGAATGAGCATGAGCAGGGGAGGGACAGAGAATCCTGAGCAGACTCCATAGGGACCAGGGGCTTGAACTCACAAATCGTTAGATCATGACTTGAGTCCACATCAAGAGTTGGATGCTTAACTGACTGAGCCACCCAGGCACCACTTTCCTCCCCAACCCCAACAAATCTTTTAGGTAGAGAGAAATCTTAATTAATACCACCAGACATCCAACCAAACCTGCAAGGATAGAGATGATTACCCGCTGAGAGGGAATATGTAACATCCCACTGCCTGGTGTTGGAATAAGACCTCCAGCATCTGGGGTTTCCCTGACAGCAACCCAGGTAGCAAACCCCAAAAGGAACTCAGCAGCACATCTTGCCCAGCCCAAGTGGAAAGAACCAGAAACAGGAGAAAGGAGAGGAGAACAAAGACCGAATGGGGTGGGTACTGCCTGTTGCATTTCTCTATGTACCCAATACCCAGCACAATACCTGGTACACAAAAGACCTAACAAATGTGCCATTTAAGGGATCACCCCAGGACTGCCACCAGCTTTCGATAGAACTTTGGATAATTTACTTCCCTCATTGGTTATCTGTTCAGTTGTTGCAGCTAATCCAGTTGTTCCGGATGATCTAAGGGAGGTCAATGCAAGAGAACCATGATTTAATCATGAGTGCCTATGTAATGAAGGGGTTTGGAGAGCTTTGGGGTTGACGAACACATGGAAGTATGGGGAGAGCAGCACGCTTGGAGAGGGCATGGAAACTCTGTGCCCCTTCCCCATACCTTGCCCTGTGCATCCTTTCCATGTATCCTTTTTAATGAAACTAATATTAAAAAGAAAGCCACAGGCCCCAAAATGGCATCACTTAGGGCCCCAAGTCAGTAAACCAAGACTTAATACCTAACCTGTATATAATTGCAACACCCCAAGGATGTGACCATTCACCAGCCAACACGGAATTTCCTGGTCAATTCTAGAAAATTTACTGATAGGCCCCTACCACTACCCTTAGGAAGACAACCTTGCCTAAACAGTGCATTCCTTGGTAATAAATTCCTTTTTTCTTTCTTTTTTTTTTTATGCTTTCTCTCTCCCTTCAAAAACTGTTACCTGCAAGACCCCCAAGACCTGACCCTCACTCCCCACCTGCTTGTACTCACCAACCTTTGTCCCACATCTTTCCGTAAGCTCTTCTTTCCAGCTTATCTCCTAACTCAGACAAATAAAAACCAAAAGCACTCCTCAGGCCATAGTGACTGCCCTGACAAGACCTCCAGCCAGCCCAGACCAACAAGACCAGTTTGAGCTTAACTTCTGACTTGCACCTGCACAGGAGGACCATAGAGTGACCTCCAGAATGACCAAAAACTACCTTTACCTCATTATAATACTAAAATCTCTGCCCAAGGAAGAGCACAGACCTTACTGACATAACACACAATGCACGTATAGGCATGTTTCTCTAAGGCATGTGCATGACCTTATGACTACCTCTACATACAAAAGGGAGGCTTCCTAATCTAAATATTCACCCTGAATCTAAGTAAAGAGAATCCATTCACCCTTGCTTGGAGAGTCACTGCATTGGAAGCCATTCCCTGTAATGTCCTTATTTGCTGCAAATAAATCTTTCTTTGTGTGCCAACTCAACCCAGTTCAATTTCTGACTCACCAAGGAGCAAACTTAACGTTGGTTCAGTTACAAAACCTGCCTCTTGTTTAGCTCAAGGGAGCTCCCGTCTATTTGCTAGATGGAATGCTGCCTGATTCATGAATCATTTAATAAAGCTAGTTAGATCTTCAAATATACTCAGCTGAATTGTTTTGTTTTGTTTTGTTTTGTTTTAACAGATTTGGGGGCACTGTCAGGATCTGAAGCACAATTCTGACTGTATTTGGGAGCAATGAGAAACACAGGTATAATGCTCTGTGAACACTTCTGAGTTCACTGTCTTGCTTCTTCTGAGGGCCATTGGTAAGTCCCTCTCAGTTAAGCTCTGCTGTTTTTGCATTCGAGCTCCTGACCTAATTGGCTTTCCAGTCCATGGTCAACAGGTCGGTCTAGACAGATAGGAAGCTTTAATGGAGTGCCAGTCCTAAGCCCTTTGATCAGTCTGCAATTCCACATTGGGATTCCTTCTTAACTTCCACACTGAAGTCCCCATTTACTGGGGTTTCCCGGTTTAGTCCTTTCCCCAGTTCCCGTCTGCAGTCTCCATAATGAATTCTGCTGGCTTAGTCCACAGTGGGAATTGCTAGTGGTGGGCACAGCCTTCCCTTGGCCAGTCCACAGTGACAACTTTTGTTTACTGCTGGTGCATTAAGGTACCCATGTTTGTTTGTCTTGTGTCCTGTGAACAAACACTTAGCTAATGGGATTCTTAAAATCAGAAGAGTCAAGCATGTCACCTTCTGGAACACCCGCTTATTTTATGTCTAAAAACTATGGTGCTGGGGGCTGTGATTATCTACAAAAATGGTAAAACTTTAATAAAAACAACATAGAATTATGATGGCCATGATGCAGAATGTTTCAATTAGGTAAGACCATCTAAGGAGTACACTTGAAAGTAAAGGTTCCCAAAGTAAACAGAATGGGATACCTGTTTTAATTGGCAAGCAGACGCCTGCAAAAAGTTTCAAAATTTCAAAATAGTTTCATTGGAAGATCCACTGCAAAAGGATAATGAAAAATTAAATTTAGATGAGCTACCTGCCAGGGCCAAGGGCAGGCTGCCCCAAGATGGGCCACTTTGGCATGAACATTATTTTGAGTTAAAAGCAAAAGAACCCAACAGATTCAGGAAAACTCTTTACCTCCTCCTCCACTGCCTGCATCAGGAAAACAGGTATTAACAGAGATTTCTCTCTACCTAATAAATCTATCAGCACAATATGCAAGCATTGTTTTCCAAACATGTCCTCAGCTTCCTGCTGATGATCTTTCTTCCCTTTGTATCTTTAGGAATTTCATGCCTGTGTGGATTCCCTGTATGTATGAAATTAAATTTGATTTTCTCCTGTCATTCGTCTCATATCCATTTGATTCTTAGTCCAGCTAGAAGGACCTTGAATAGCAGAGGAAATTCTTCCTCCTCAACACATCTTTGTAAGTACAGTAAAATCTTGGTTTCTGAGCATAATTCATTCAGGGAATACGCTTGTAATCCAAAGCGTGAGTATATCAAAGCGAATATCCCCATAAGAAGTAATGGAAACTCAGATGATTTTTTCCACAACCCAAAAATATTCATATAAAAATAATTACAATTCTGTAATATAATACAAAATAATAAAATACAAAATATAAAGAAAAATAAACAAATTAACCTGCACTTACCTTTGAAAACCCTAGTGACTGGTGTGAGGGAGACAAGAGAGAGGAGGGTTATTGTATAGGATGATTTTCACTTTCACTGGATGTTGACTACAGTACAGTGTCATATACTGTATTTAATGTAACTGGCAATAAGGCAGCAGAGGAAAGGGTCTATATCTGCAAGCAGCCTGACCTAGAATGAAGCAAAGCGTTCCTAAGCTTACTCTTGTATGGAAAAGTAGAGGACTGTCCATAGTTGTTATGAAGTGATAAAAAACACACTAGTGCCAGTTATGGGCACTTTCTAATGTTCTGAAAAACCACTGATTTCTGCCAAACACCGTGGCCTGAGACTGAGCATCCAAGCATGGGAGACCATCACCCACAATCGCACAGTGAGAGAGAGAGAGAGAGAGAGAGAGAGAGAGAAGAACCATTGGCTCACTTATGATCATGTGGCATTCAGCATCATGTGCTACTCATATTGTAAGACATTGCTCTTTTATCAAGTTAAAATGTATTAGAAATATTTGCTTATCTTGTGGAGCACTCACGAGCAAGTTACTCGCAACACGAGGTTTTACTCTATTGGATTTTAATACTGCTTCTTATAAACTGGACCAGATTCTGATTTCTTCTAGTGTTCCCCAATGCCTGGTTATGACTCTCCAAACTAACATTTTTTTTCTCTCACCTTTCTGACTTGAAATCTTTTAAAAACTAAAACTGCCTTTATTTCTGAAGCTCTACAAACAATATAAACAACTTGGTATAAATTTTAGAGAAATCACCACAATAGCTCATGTATAAACAATCTTCAGGCCTCTTGCTCTGCGGACCGCTCAAAAAGATAGCCTGACGGGCGCCTGGGTGGCTCAGTTGGTTAAGCATCTGACTTTGACTCAGGTCACGATCACGCTCACACGCTGTCTCTGCCTCTCTCAAAAAAAAGTAAACATTAAAAAAATTAAAAAAAAAAAAAAGATAGCCTGACAGATAGAAATCTTCTTGATTGGCTACCCTCAAAACTCAGAAATTGGTCTATAATTTGATACAAACCTTAACCATTGTTTTCTTTTGTTTCCATAAAAATGTCTCTTATTTAATATCTGGTTGTTTATACCAAAGGCCAAACTTTGAGAATATACCTTTATCATGACCTCCTGAAATGAGTTTAACTAAATTGACCTGTTGTCAGGACTAAGAGACTGGTTTGAAAATATGAAATCATCTACCAACTCAATTTATTAATGTATGAAACTTCAGGGAAGTTTCAGACAAAGGGACTGTAGGGCAAAAGGGAGGCTGTCCCAAGAAGGGCCATTTTGGCATGAAGGTTACTTTGAGCTAAAGACACATCCAAATTGAAAGTGAGATGATACAGCACCACCTATCATGCTAATGGACATCAACAGAAAGCTGGAGTAGCCATACCATACTTATATCAGACAAACTATATTTTAAACAGAACTGTAGCAAGAGATAAAGTCACTATATCATAATAAATGGGTCTATCCAACAAGATCTAACAATTGTAAATATATGTGCCCCCCATGTGGTGACACCCAAATATATAAATCACCTAATCACAAACATAAAGAAATTCATTGATAACGATACAATAATAGTAAGAGACTTTAACACCCCACTTACAACAAAGGACAGATCATCTTAAAAGAAAATCAACAAGGGAACAATGGCTTTGAATGCCACATTGAATCAGATGGACTTATAATTATATTCAAAACATTTCACCCTAAAGCAGCAGAATACACATCGTTTTTGAGTGAACATGGAGCATTCTCCAGAATAGATCACATACAGACTCACAAATCAGGCCTCAGCAAGTACAAAAAGATTGAAATCATACCATGCATATTTTCAGACCACAATGCTATGAAACATGAAATCAAACACAAGAAAAAATTTGGAAAGACCACAAATACATGGAAGTTAAAGAACATCTTACTAAATAATGAATGGGTTAACCAGAAAATTAAAGAAAAAAAAAATACATAGAAGCAAATGAAAATGAAAATATGACAGTTCAGAACCTTTCAGATTCAGCAAAGGAGGTCACAAAAGAGAAGTATATAGCAATCCAGGCTTACCTCATAAAGCCTAAAGCCAGCAAAAGAAGGGACATAATAAAACATAGAGCAGAAATAAATTATATAGAAACAAACAAAAAAATCAGTAGAAAAGATCAATGGAACAAAGCTGGTTCTTTGAAAGAATTAATAAAACTGATGAACCCCTGGCCAGACTTAATCAGAAAGAAAAGAGGAAAAACCAAGAAAACAAAATCACAAACTAAAGAGGAGAGATCACAACCAACACCACAGAAATACAAACAAGTACAAGAAAATATTATGAACAGTTATATGCCAACAAATTGGGAAATCTGGAAGAAATGGGTAAATTCCAGGAAACATACAAACTACCAAAGCTGAAACAGGAAGAAATAGAAAATTTGAACAGATCCATTACCAGCAAAGAAAGTGAGTCAGTAATCACAAATCTCGCAATAAACAAAAGTCCAGGGCCAGATGGCTTACCAGGAGAATTCTACCAGATATTTAAGAAGAGTTCATATCTACTCTTCTCAAACTGTTTCAAAAGAATAGAAATGGAAGGAAAACTTCCAAACTCAATCTACAAGGCCAAAATTACCTTTATTCCAAAACCAAAAACCCCACTAAAAAGGAGAATTATGGGCAGCAAAAATTCTCAACAAGATACTAGCAAATCAAATCCAGCAGTACACTAAAAGAATTATTATTCACCACGATCAGGTAGGATTGGTTTCTGGGCAGCAGGGGTGGTTCAATATTCACAAATTGATCAACGTGATACACCCCATTAATAAAAGAAAGGATAAGTACCATAGGATCCCCTCAATAGATGCAGTAAGAGTGTTTGACAAAATACAGCATCCATTCTTGATAAAGACCCTCAACAACATAGGGATAGACGGAACACACTTCAACATCATAAAGGCCATATATGAAAGACCCACAGCTAATACCATCCTCAATGAGGAAAAACTGAGAGGTTTTCCTTTGTAGTCAGGAACAAGACAGGGATGCCCACTCTTACCATATTTAACAAAGTATTGGAAGTCTTAGCCTCAGCAATCAGACAACAAAAAGAAATAAAAGGCATTCGAATCAGCAAGGAAGAAATCAAACTTTCACTATTTGCAAATGATATGGTATTCTATGTAGAAAGATCAAAGACTCCGCCAAAAAATTGTTAGAACTAATACATTAATTCAGCAAAGTCTCAGAACATACAATCAATGCACAGAAATCTGTTGCATTCAACGTGGATGGAACTGGAGGGTATTATGCTAAGTGAAATAAATCAGTCAGAGAAAGACAGATATCATATGATTTCACTCATATATCAAATTTGAAAAGCTTATTAGAAGACCATAGGGGAAGGGAAGGGAAGGAAAAATAAGATACAGAGGGAGGCGAACCATAAAAGACTCTTAAATACAGAGAACAAACTGAGGGTTGATGGGGTTGGGAGTTGGGAGTGGGGAAAATGGGTGATGGGCATTGAGGAGGGGACTTGTTGGGATGAGCACTGAGTGTTGCATGTAAGTGATGAATCATGGGAATCTACTCCTGAACCCAACGCCACACTGTATGTTAGCTAACTTGACAATAAAACAAAAAAAGAAAGAAAAAAGTCTGTTGCATTGCTACAGACCAATAATGAAGGAGCAGAAAAAGAAATCAAGGAATCGATCCCATTTACAATTACACCAAAAACCATAAGATACCTAGGAAAAACTTAACCAACGTGGTGAAAGATCTGTACTCTGAAAACTATAGAACACTTACGAAAGAAATTGAAGAGGTCACAAGAAATGGAAAAACTTCCCATGCTTATGGATTAGAAGAACAAACATTGTTAAAATGTTTATACTAGCCAAAGCAATCTACATATTTAATGTAATGCCTATGAAAATACCACCAGATTTTTTTACGGGCTGGAAAATAAACCCTAAGATTTGTATGAACCACAAAAGACCCCAAAGAGCAAAAGCAATTTTGAAAAAGCAAAGCAAAGCAGAAGGCATCATAATTCTGGACTTCAAGCTGTATGACAAAGCTGTAATCATCAAGACAGTATGCACAAAAACAGACACATAGATCAATGGAACAGAATACAAAGCCCAGAAATATTGTTGACCCACAACTGTATGGTCAATTAATCCTTGACAAAGCAGGAAGAATATCCAATGGAAGAAAGGCAGTCTCTTCAACAAGTGGTATTAAAACTAGACAGCAATGTGCAGAAGAATGAACCTGGACCACTTTCTTACCATACACAAAAAATAAATTCAAAATGGATGAAAGACCTAAGTGTGAGACAGGAAACCATCAAAATCCTAGAGGAGAACATAGGCAGCAACTTCTTCAACCTTGGCCATAGCAACTTCTTACTAGACACGTCTCCAGAGGCAAAGGGAAACAAAAGCAGACATGAACTACTGGGACTTCATCAAGATAAAAAGCCTCTGCAGAGTGAAGGAGACAACAAAACTAAAAGGCAGCCTTTGGAATGGGAGAAGATATTTGCAAATGACATATCTTATAAAGGGTTAATATCTAAAATCTATAAAAGACTTATCAAACTCAACAGCCAAAAACCAAATAATCCAATTAAGAAATGGGAAGAAGACATGAATAGACACTTTTCCAAAGAAGACATCCAGATGGCTAACAGACACAAGGAAAGATGTGGATAAATCTTCAGCCACAGAATGGCTAAAATTAACACCACAAGAAACAACAGGTGTTGGCGTGGATGTGGATAAAGGGAACCCTCTTACACTGTTGGTGGGAATGCAAACCAGTGCAGTATGGAGAACAGTATGGAGGTTCCTCAAGAAACTAAAAATAGATCTACCCTACAATCCAGCAATTGTACTATTAGATATATATCCAAAGGATACAAAAACACAGATTCAAAGGGGTACATGACCCTGATATTTATAAAAGCATTATCAAGAATAACCAAACTATGGAAAGATCCCAATTGTCCATTGACTGATGAATGGATAAAGAAGATGTGGTATATAGGTACAATGGAATATTACTCAGCCATCAAAAAGAATGAAATCTTGCCATTTGCAGTGACATAGATGGAGCTAGACTGTATTATGCTAAGTGGAATAAGTCAGCCAGAGAAAGACAAATACCATAGGATTTCACTCATATGTAGAATTTAAGAAACAAGACAGATAAACATAGGGAAAAGAGGAAAAAAAGAGAAAGGGGGAGGCAAACCATAGAGACTCTTAACTATAGAGAAGAAACTAAGGGTTGCTGGAAGGGAGGTGTTCCGTGGGATGGGCTAGATGGGGGATGGGTATTAAGGAGGCCACTTGCTGGGATGAGCACTGGATGTTGTATGCAAGCGATAAATCACTCAGTTCTACTCCTGAAGCCAACATTACGCTATATGTTAGCTAACTAGAATTTAATAAAAATTTGATGAAAAGAAAGTAATCAAAATCCAGCAAATTCAGGAAAAGCTCTTTACCTCCTCCACAACTGCCTGAAAAGAATTTAGATAGAGGATCTGCTCCAGGACGTGAGCTATCACCTTAGATAACTATGTTTTGACATGAACTAGGTGTGGCAGACAGGAAGAAACCTAGCAAGACTTGTTTCATCAAAGTCTTGTTTGTCTCACATTTCCTGAGAGGCCTAGCAAACATTTGTTTACCAACCATTTACTCTTTCTTATCTCCCTGTGAATTTCATTCCTTCCCTCTGAAGTCCCAGGCCCCACCCTCTTCTCCTTACTTCACAGTGACAGATATACTTCATTTTGCCTGATATCTTTGGAATTTCCATGTGCATGTGGATTCCCAGTACATACGAAATCAAATTCAATTTTCTCCTGTTAATTTGTCTCATGTCAGTTTGATTCCTAATCTGGCTAGATGGGCCTTGAGAGGAAAAGGAAATTCGTGCTCCCTGATATACCTACAGCAAAAGAAAATTAGACTGTTGTAACTCTCATGGCTCATCTCTATCCTCTTCTGAGTACTCCATTCTACTAATCCTCTGTCTAAATTGTTCTCCCGCTCTGGAAAGACTACATAATTAAAAGCAAAAGTCTGCCAATTTAATGCTTTTACAGACACTCCTGTAACTACCTTCAGAGAAGGGCCCCCATGGGGCCCCCTCCCAGAGTTGAAGAAACTGAGGAATTTTCTGGTAAACTGCTATATTCTTCCCTTAAACAGCTAAGAGGGAACTGGTGGATATCAGCCTGCAGACAGGATTCTGGAAAAACTGTCAAAGGCCAGTGAAAGATGAAAATTCTTACCAGAATCAGTTCTTCTGAATCTCTGTCTGTGATGCCCAGTCCAGAGAGGAAAATGAAATCTCACTGTTGTCCCTTCATTTCCAAATGCAAACCCATTGTGTATTGTTCTTTTCTCTCCAAGGGATAGGAATTGCCTTCTTACTTGTCTCCTTTTGCGTGAATAGGCTAGGCTTTCTGCCTGCCTGGTACATGCAAGTTGTTTCTTTCTTTTGGCTGTCTGTGGGAGTGACTCTGGATTTGAGAAAGATAGGATCTTTTGCACCCTCTTTGGGGGCCTGCTGGACACCCATGAGATGTTATGCAATACTGCCAGAAATATTTAAAATTAAAACTATGTACCCATGCAGCATTACTTACAATAGCCAAATTATGGAAGCAATCCAAGTGTCCATCGACTGATGAATCGATAAGGAAGTGAGATACACACACACACACACACACACACACACACACACACAATAAATGTAACTCAGCCATAAAAAAAGAATGACATTTGCAGCAAAATGGATGAATCTACAGGGTATAATGCTAACTGAAATAAGTCAGTCAGAGGAAGACAAATAGTATGTCATTTCATCATGTGGAATTTAAGAAACAAAACAAACCAACAAAGAAAAAAAAAGAGACAAAAAAAAAAAGACTCATAAATACGGAGAACAAACTTATGGTTACCAGAGGGGAGATCTGTGGGGAGATGGGTGAAATAGATAAAGGGGATTGAGAGTACACTTATCACGATAAGCACGGAGTAATGTATACAATTGTTGAATCACTATACTCTACACATGGAACAAATATAACACTGTATGCTAATTATACTGGGATTAAAAAAACAACAAAGCTATGTATCCAGAGAGAAAGAAAAAAAAAAAGAGGATAATGTAGTAGGATAGATGGATTAACCTATAAAGTCATTTAATTTATAACCCAGTTCTTTGAGGAATTAAAAACAACATTCTTATAAATCTTTTACAAAACAAAAGTCAGTCTACAGGCTATTCAAATTCGCCTATTCTTTTACCAATCCCAAAACTTCTCTTCTTTATCTGAAAAACCCTGTAAATCATTGGCCTTAGAAAACCAAAGTCCTTCTTGGGAGAACTCCCTTTTTTTCTCTTTCCCTTAAAGTTACACATCTTAACATGTCTTTGCAATGTAAATATAGCCCCAAACTACCTGAGACTGAAGGGGAAAAAAAGAAAGAAAAAGAGTCTTTTTTAAAATAAACTGCCAGGGCCCCTGGGTGGCTCAGTTGGTTAAGCGTCCAACTCTTGATTTCGACTCAGGTCGTGACCTCACGGTTTGTGAATTGGAGCCCCATGTCAGAATACGACATGTGTATGTCTCACAGAATGTGGGAATGTGTGGCCTGCTTGGGATTCTTTCTCTCTCCCTCTCAAAAAATAAATAAATAAATAAAAGTAACTGCTAAAAGGGCTCTTGTGCCCAGACTCCAGCACAGCTTTCTTAAGATTAATTTAGGAACAAATACAAATGTTAAAAATCTCCACAAATATTTGTAGCAAAATTAATTTTCAAAAGAGCTCTATTTAGTTGGTTTGAAGACCAGTGCTAATAAGGACTGACCATTCTAAACCTCCGAAAAAGATAGAAACTAACCCAAGTGTTTTTTTTCAAGTTCATGTGATCCAGGAAAATATTCGATATGAAAGCTGGTTTAAGGTTGTTGGTTTGATTAAAATAAACATGTCTTCAGAGCTATCAGCAATAAAATTAAAACTTTTGTTCTGCCTGGGTTTACTTAAAGTCCTATAAATCAGTATTATCTCTGTTACAGAATATTAAAAAAAAAATAGCTTGGAGGAGCACCTGGGTGGCTCAGTTGGGTGGGCATCAGACTCTTGGTTTCAGCTTAGGTCATGATCCCAGGGTCATGGAATCAAGCCCCGTGTCAGGTTCCATGTTGAGGATGCAGCCTACTTAAGATTATCTCTCTCACTCTCCCTCCGCCCTTCTCCCCGATTGTGCTCTCTCTCTCTCTCAAAGAGTAAAAAATAAAATAAAATAATTCACAAAAAAGAAAAATAACTTGGAAGACAGACTTTGATGTATCACAAAGTTTTTATGAGTAACCTAAGCATAAATTGTTGAGAACAAGTAAATTGAATAAGCATAACTAAAATAAAATAAATAAATAAGCTAAACTTTTAAATAATTTTCCTAAATCTTACTGGTCACCTAGAACCTTAAAAAGTTGCTGAGTTAGGTTAAACGATGAGTTCAGTTAAATTTGTTAAATATCGGGGCGCCTGGGTAGCTCAGTCCAAAAAGTGTCTTGACTCTTGATCTCACCTCAGGTCTTGATCTCGGGGTCACGAGTTCAAGCTCCGCACTGAGCTCCATGCTGGGTATGGAGAATACATACATACATACATACATAAATTCATTAAATATCTAGATCACTTCCAAATAAAACAAGATACTAAAACATTAATTACTAAACGTAGGTTTATGTATTTTTGACTTCTAGTTACAGAGAAACTGAAAGATGTCCTGATCTGTTCATGCTCCACTGGAAAATTTAAAAAGGCATATGCTTCTAAAAATTATGAAATATATTCATAAATGTGCAAATCTGAAGAACTGTGCTAAGACAGACAGTTCGCAATCACTACTTAATGTTCACTAGAAATGAAGGTTTCTAAGACTTCAAAATTCTAATGAATGTAATGTATTAGACCACCGGAAATAATAAGGGAAAAAGCTTTGTATGCAAAGAAAATAAGATGGATGTTTTCAGTGAAAAAAAATTGTGAGATACAGAGATGCATTCTTGTTGAGGGAAAATAAAGTAATTTTGTCCTAAAGTGAGGCTGGTTATTTAAAGAGGGAAAACCTAGGACAAATCTGAGTTAAAGAAAGAAAATTATAGAAGGTTTATAGAAAAAAAAAGGAATTTGGAAAGAACTTTCAATATGTGATCAAGTTGGCTTCCGTGACAAGCCTGCAGCAACAGAATCTATAATGATTATAGCACAGCTGGATGAGGTCCATTCTGCTTCTGCAAAAATGGTTTCTCATTGCCAGGCTGTTGTCATCCTGATATCCGTATAACATGGCAACAGTCTGCCCCTGAATCAGAGAAATTGAGGTGGGTAGACAATGGCTGTAAATTAAATGGCTGTAAATAGTTGGGGCCATCGGAAACCCAAGATGGTTGCTTCGTTTTTGCCAGGTCCTTGACAAACCCCTTTTTTTGATTTTTGTTTCCTTCAACCACTGTAGTGCATTTAAGATGACTCAAATTATACATAGACATTAGTGGGAAAGCCTCTCTAAAATTGCAAAAACAGTCTACCAAAATGTCTAACGTGTCAGACCCATAATCCTGAAAAAAACTGATTTTTGTCTACAGTGTCCTCAGACCATCTCCTTGTAGACTCTTTGAACCCCTACCTACAGCTAGACTTCATTCAATGGCCACTTAGTAGGGGTTACCAATATGTCCTTGTTATTGTATGCATGTTTCCCAGATGACTCGAAGCTCTCATGGGATGGGGGTGGGATGCTGCTAAAAACTGTTTCCCACTTTGAGTATACTTTCTTTAATCTCCAGTGATCAAGGCACCCGCTTCACTGGGTGAAGCATCTGAGCCTTAATGAAAACCTTGCAAACTTCTTGAATTCTATCAATATATAACCTTTTGCTGATTCCTTGCTGTCTCATGTTATTATGGCCACTACTACTGTAAGTCTCTAATGCCTTATGCTCAAGCCTGTCATCAACCGGGTAAAGAAGCCTTCCTGGGTCCCAATTCAAAGGATCCCGTTGGTCCCAGTTTACGGCCCCGTGATTGGGTATTCTGAATATGTCATCAGAGCAAGACCTCCGGCCCCGTTAGAAAGAAGCTTACCAGGTGTTCCTGACCACTGACACGGCTACAAAACTAGAAGGTGTAGAGCCTTGGGTACATATTGCACAGGTGAAGAAGACCCAATCTGACCCCTGGTCCTGGAGACACTGGAGAGCTCTGAATCAAAGTGACAGGGAAGAGAAGTAGCTGAGGGAGACTGTTTCCACCCAAGATGCCAGATCGACTTCCTCCTTTAATTGAACATGAAACCCCTTGTCCTTCTTCACTCTTCTTCACTTCTTCCCCTTCCTTCCCTCTGGAATTGGCTGGGAAAAATAACCCCCTCATCTTTATCTCCCAGGCCATTTCTGAGATGGGTGACCTCTGGAATTGAGAACAACAACCTTTTATTTCAGGCTAGGAAGCTGAAATCTAAATGACCCCCTACATCTCGTTGGTTGACTCCCCTGAGTTTATATCATCAAGTTAGAAAAGGCCTACCAGGAGGCTCTCGTGATTCGGGACTCACTCCTTTGGCAGGTTCCGACTTCTCTGGCAAGGGATAAATATAAATGAGGCTGTGATCAGGAGCTCCTCTTTAATTCTTGAAATTGTTGCAGAATCCACTGCGAAAGCAATAGCTTCCCAACAAAGATCCTTAGACTGTCTGGCTAAAGTTGTTCTTGATAACAGGATAGCCCTTGACCATCTGTTGGCTGAGCAAGGAGGTGTCTGCTGTAACCAATTTCTCCTGCTATACCTGGATTAACACTTCTGCAAAAGTTAAAACTCCGTTACATAAGGTCACAAAGCGATCCATTTGGATTAAAAAGGTGACTCCTTCCGTGAGGTCTTTTTATTTGGTTTTGATTAGATTGGGCCTAGGGGACTGATGAGGAACACAAAGGCAAGAGAAATGTGGATAAAGTTAAATTTCCTTACAACCTGCAGCCCACTGATAAATACTTGAGACCTGCAGAGTGTGACATTCCTTAAGGAACTCACAAACTGCCTTAATGTTAATGCTTTGCTAGAGACGAAAAGCAACCTTAGCTTGACAATAGCCAGATCTCCAGGATCCTAGAAGGTTTCTTTAACATCCAGAAATACTTTTAGAGACTTCCATTATCTCTACCACCCCAACTCCAAAATATATAATCAGTCATGCCTCACAACCCCAGTGCAGCTCTTTCAATACCCACAGGTCCTGTCCCTGCGCTTTAACGAAAGCACCTTTTTATGCCAGATATTTATCCAGATATTTGATGCCCTCTCTTCATTCCTATTCTTATACAAAGCTGTCTTTCTTGGGCACAGGACAGTCACCTAAGTCACTAAGATGGTTGCCAATCTTAAGACTCCAATATCAGTTTTCCTCCTCATTGGTCACTGCAATCCCCTCCACATCTCTAGTCTAGTCACTTCTGGCCAAAAGACCTCTGCTTAGAGCCAGCTGAAACCAGTACGCAACTGAATTTAAAACCGTTGCAACCAGGGAGTGTTACGTGGGGAAGTCAGTTTTAAAGACTACATGTGTCGGAATGTCGCTTAGACCGTGATGGATTTCCACTTTATTATTCCTCATCAATGTCCCCTACTGAGTACTTAAGTTGTAATATCAGGTACTTCTGCTCCTGCAAATTCTTAGCATCTCCATGGGTTAAAATGGCAGTCTGTCTTTGGTCCATCTACTGGCACCTATTGTGTCCCGGAAAAAAAAAAAAATAGGGAAGCAAAGAGACGTCAACATCACTTCAGTAAACAAGCTGGTGTTCGAAACAGCTTTTCGAGGGATGCCTCTGGTTGCTTTGAACACCAGGAACCCTCGACATTATTCTGAATGGGATGCAACCCAGGAACCAGGGGAGGGGAGGCAATTATGGTAACGAACTTATGCACTTTTATAGGAACATAAGATTTCCCTCTTTTTTTTTTTTCTTTTAAGGTTTACTCTTGACATATTGGATAATGATTGTGTAAATAGGCCCCCTCCTCCTAACAAACCTGGGCTACTGGAGGAATCACCGGCCAGTTCAAACAAGGAGAACATTGGCTCTGTTATTATCCCTCCTCCTTACAAACCCTAAAGACTCTCCTGCTCCCAGCCTGGCTGGACATAACAGGAGCAGAATCCCCCATCTTCCAGGAGCTTCTCCTACATCTGGACTATATCCCCTTAGGGACGTTGTTAATGGAGAAATGGGCACTATTAGAACCACATCCCATTCTTCATGGAAGACTTGACTCATACAAAACAATTAGGATGATATTCTGAAAACTCTTCTCAATTTATTGAGGGTTTTCAACAAGTTTCTATTATGTTTCACTTGACCTGGCAAGATTGACATATATATATCAATATATAATGTGATATATATACATATATATCACATTAACTCATGGCTGCACCCCTCAGGAAAAGAACCTTCTGGGCAAGAGCTCAAGAATTTGCTGATGAGCTAGCACCCAGAGATAAAGATCATTATGTAGTAGGGTAATGCTGGCCCAAATACCAAACCACATTGGAATTACCAGGAGGGTAGGATGAGAAGGAAAACATGAGACCATATGATCACTTGTTCAATAGTAGGAATGAAAAAAAGGATTCTCTAAACCTGTAAACTCTGCTAAAATTCAGAAAATTACTCCAGGAGCTGATGAAAATCCAGCTCTATTTCGGGGTCATTTGGAGAAGCCATACTTAAATATATAAATCTGGACCCAACCTCACCTGAGTGAACAACTACATTAAACGTACATTTTATAAAAAATCAGTTGGCACCTGACATCTGTCAAAAATTGACTAAAGTGGCTTTAGGGCCTCAAACCCCCACCCAGTGTCTACTAGAGGTACCTCCTGGAGTTTTTTGTTTTAATTTTGTTTGTTTGTTCGTTTTGCTTTCGTTTTTTTGTTTGTTTGTTTTAGTTTTCCGGGGGGGGGAGGGTAAATTTTATTTTTTTATTTTTTTCTCCAATTTTTTAAAAAAAATCTACTTAGTTAACATGTAGTGTGATATTGGTTTCAGGAGTAGAATTTAGTGATTCATCACTTACATATAACACCCAGTGCTCAACAAGACAAGCGCCTTCCTTAATGCCCATCCCCCCTTTAGCCCATCCCCCACCCACATCCCTCCAACCACCCTCAGTTTGTTCTCTATTCTAAGAGTCTCTTTTGGTTTGTTTCCCTGATGGACTTATTTCCCTTAGCATAATACACTCTAGCTGCATCCACATTACAGCAAATGGCAAGATTTCCTTCTTTTTGATAGCTGAGTAATATTGCATTATATATGTATATACCACATCTTCTTTATTAATTCATCACTCAATGGACATTTGGGTTCTTTCCATAGTTTGGTTATTCTTGATAATGCTGCTATAAAAATCAGGGTGCATGTACCCCTTCAAATCTGTATTTTTGTACCCTTTGGATAAACACTTAGTAGTGCAATTGCTGGATGGTAAAGTAGTTCTATTTTTACTTTCTTGAGGGACATCCTACTGTTTTCCAGAGTGGCTGCCCCAGTTTGCACTCCCACCAACAGTGCAAGAGAGTTCCCCTTTCTCTGCATCCTCGCCAACACCTGTTGTTTCTTGGGTTGTTAAGTTTAGCCATTCTGACAGGTGTGAGGTGGTATCTCATCAGGGTGGTTTTGATTTGCATTTCCCTGATGATAAGTGGCGTTGAGCATCTTTTTATGTGCCTGTTAGCCATCTGGATGTCTTCTTTGGAAAAGTGTCTATTCATGTCTTCTTCCCATTTCTTAATTGGATTATTTGGTTTTTGGCTATTGAGTTTGATAAGTCCTTTATAGATTTTGGATACAAACCCTTTATCGGATATGTCATTTGCAAATATCTTCTCCCATTCCATAGGCTGCCTTTCAGTTTTGTTGATTGTCTCCTTCACTCTGCAGAGGCTTTTTATCTTGATGAAGTCCCAGTAGTTCACGTCTGCTTTTGTTTCCCTTTGTCTCTGGAGACATGTCTAGTAAGAAGTTGCTATGGCCAAGGTCAAAGAGGTTGCTGCCTATGTTCTCCTCTAGGATTTTGATGGTTTCCTGTCTCACATTTAGGTCTTTCATCCATTTTAAACTTATTTTTGTGTATAGTGTAAGAAAATGGCCCAGTTTCATTCTTCTGCATGTTGCTATCTAGTTTTCCCAACACCACTTGTTGAAGAGACTGTCATTCTTCCATTGGATATTCCTGTTTTGTCAAAGATTAGTTGACCATATAGCTGTAGGTCCATTTCTGGGTTTTGTATTCTGTTCCATTGATCTATGTGTCTGTTTTTGTGCCAGTACCATACTATCTTGATGATTACAGCTTTGTTATATAGCTTGAAGTCCAGAATCATGATGCCTCCAACTTTGCTCTGTCTGGTTTTGGAATCAAATAAAGTTGGCCTCTTATAATGAGTTTGGAACAAAGGTTTTCCTTCCATTTCTATTTTTTGGAACAGTTTAAGAAAAATTAACTCTTCTTAAAATGTCCGGCAGAATTCTCCTAGGAAACCATCTGGCCTTGAACTTTTGTTTCTTGGGAGATTTTTGATTACTCATTCACTTTCATTTCTGGTAACGGATCTGTTCTATTTAGAATAAATAGAATAAATAGAATAAATAGAATAAATAGAATAAACTTTCTATTTATTCCTGTTTGGGAAATTTGTATGTTTCTTGGAATTTATCCATTTCTTCCAGATTGCTCAATTTGTTGGCATATAACTTTTCATAATATTTTGTTATAATTGTGTGTATTTCTGTGGTGTTGGTTGTGATCTCTCCTCTTTCATTCATGATTTTATTTATTTGGGTCCTTCCTCTTTTCTTTTTGATAGTCTGGCTAGGGGGTTATCAATTTTGTTAACTCTTTCAAAGAACCAGTTCCTAGTTTTGCTGATTTGTTCTACTGGGCTTTTTGTTGTTGTTTTTGTTTCTATATCATTTATTTCCACTCTAATCTTTATTAGTTCCTTTCTGCTGAGTTTCCTCAGCATTCCTTTTTGCTGTTCCTTTTCTAGCTCCTAGGTGTAAGGTTAAGCTGTGTATATGAGAATTTTCTTGCTTCTTGAGGTAGGACTACTGGAATTTTTAATAATAGCAGTATGGTTTTAAGACAAGAAAAGGACTGAAGAGCTAAATTGCAGGGACAAATACAGGCTCAAATATTGGCTGCCACTATCACAGATTCGCCACAATGCCAGACTAACCAGGAGCCAAAGAAAAAGCAGGTATCAGACAAAGGACAAGGTAAGATCCCATGCTAGAGGTGTGGCCATCAGATACTGGAGCAAGGTAGAGAAAGCTAATCATACTTCAGTTTTTAAAAATATTTATTTATTTATTTTTATTTTTATTTTTATTTTTATTTTTTAAGAGAGAGAAAGAGAGAGCATGAGCAGGGGTGGTGCAGAATGAAAGAGGTTGAGAGAGAGAATCCCAAGCAGGCTCCATGCTGTCAGTGCAGAGCTGATAGGGAGCTCGATCTTGCAAACCTTGAGACATGACCGGAGGCGAAATCAAGAGTCAGATGCTCAACCAACAAAGCCCCTCAGGTGCCCCAAGCTAATCATACTTGAAAACAACACCTTACTAAACTTAGTCTGGAGATCCAAGAAAATTGGGTTACTTTCTTACCAATAGGACATCTCAGAATGAGGACTGCTCCAAAACAACTTATAGGACTAAGCTATTTTGAGTTTTTATATGGAAAACCATTTTACAGTGGACCTGTTATTAGATAAAGATTATAATACTTTATTAAATTACTCACTTGAAGCCAGGTTAATTCATAAATTACTTCATATACCAAACGTATGCTCCCCAAATCTAATTTGACTATAACTGAAAGCTTACCCCATGCAAGCCCTGGAGGCATGGTTTATTTAAAATATTGGAAGTCAAATATAGTAGAGGGCTTAAACCCCAAGTCCATATCAGGCCATATTATGTACTCCCACTGCAATAAAATTAAAGGGACACTCTTCCTGAACTCACATATCTAGAATAAAACTGGTAACTCTTTCATAGGAAACAATGAACAAACTAATGTGACCTCTTACTCTTGTGGACCTGTAGAAGATGTCAAATGACGATGTAGGTTGTATAATTTCTTTTCATTCTCTGTGCACCCATTTTAATAGACAATTCCTTTCTACAATGGGCACAACATTATACTGGACTTCAGAATCAAATAGATTGTTGGATATGTGGAGTTTTGCCCATGTCACGTATGTCTGGGTTACCCTGATGTGTTTCTCCTTTACAAGGCACTGCTTAGTACTGCTTATGCACTTATGTTTTAGATATAATACATAATCCTAACACTAGCATGTATTGTGATAATTCTATCATTAGACATAATGTTTCTTCTTGGCCCATGATCAGTATGACTTGGAACTTTCCAGGTCATAACCAGCCTTTTTCATACCCTCCAACTACTAAGGTTTTAATTGAATTCACAAGCCCACTAGTTAATGCCCATCAAGGAGTGCCTAGATCATAAAACTCTACTTATCAATTTACCCAGGACAATATATATACCAAATTTGGGATTGATATTTATGGCTCATACCCCTTCATTGGACAACTCAGTCAAAAGGCATTTTTATACTGGAAACAAAGAAACCATATATATGATACCTGGACAAACAGCACACGACATTTGGGCTGGCTATCTCTAGAAATCTGTTCTCAAACCATTGTATTCCGGGCTACTGATTGGTTTGCTTCTGATTGGTTTGCTACTGATTGGACAGGGTAGCCCAGAATTGGATGGGTAGCTCCAAATGGGATCCAATGGTTATGTGGATCTAACCTATGGCCCTGGCTTCCTCCAGGATGGATAATAGGTCATTGCCCCTTGAGTCTTGCTTGGACTTACGGGTGTATTATGAAAACCATGACAACCCTGGCTAATCTTCCAGATTTAAAACAACAACGGACACGATCAATACTTCACCGATATGATCACTTAATGTCCATCTTTGTTCCATCAATGGGACTAGAGAATGTCATTTGGCATATGGAAGCCCTTAATCAATAAACTGTAAAAGCACTAAATGACTCACAAAGCAGTATTTCCTTACTCAGTGCTGACATTAAGCAGATATGTAAAGCAGTTCTACAAAATTAAATGACCTTACCTGCTTTAACAGCTGCACAAGTAGTTACCTGTGCCATTATCAAAACGGAATGTAGTGTATATATTCCAGAATATTTAAAAGATATATTCCAGATTATCACAGACACATAACAAGATTGCTAAAAGATATGAATCCCCAAATTGGCACTTTACATCATCCTTCTCTCTCCCTTAATGATTGGTTAAACTCCTGGACGGAAGGAAAATTTCAGTCCAACTACCACAGGTCTCTTTATTAGGCTTCTTTTTCTCATAATAATATTGATCTTAATTTGTGGTCTCTTCCAGTGTCTCCCTGCCTGGTGCCTAAGCTCCTTCACTTCCATGACTTCAAGCTGACAGATGAAAGAGATTCATGTATGTTGTCTGTCTTGGATTTGACTGCCTCTGCCTTTCGTAACTCCTTTATATAAATTCCCCAACTGACCAATGTTGACCCATAGGTAGGGACATCTCTACATAGGAAAAGGTTACAGAAGACAAGACCTTCCACCTCAGCAATCTCAAAGATTTAAGGGTCAAAATTGTTGGGGGGGGGGGTGTGTGGAGAGTGGGGGTGGGAAGAGAATAATGAAGAGACCAAAGGCAAAAAAATGCAAATAAAATTTCCTTACAACCTGCAGCCCATTGATAAATACTTGAGACCTGCAGAGTGTGACATTCCTTAAGGAACCCACAAACTGCCTTAATGTTAATGCTTTGCTAGAGACAAAAAGCAACCTTAGCTTGACAATAGCCAGACCTCCGGGATCCTAGAAGTCTTCTTTAACATACAGAAATCCCTGCGTGTTAAACCCCAAAATATATAATCAGTCACACCTCACCATCACAAGTGCAGCTCTTTCTGCCCCTGGGTCCTGTCCCTGGCTTTAATAAAAGCACCTTTTTTGCACCAAAAATGTTTCAAGGTTTCTTTTCTTGACTGTTGTGCTCAACGACCCAACAGCAGGGACCATGACTTCAAAGTATACTCCAAACGTCGGGAATTATCCCACTTATAGTAATCATAACAGCCTTCCTGGTACCTGATATTCTTTCAAAATTTTTAAATGCATCAGCAAAGGAACCAAGGATGACTGACTTACAGGGTGCAAACCTAAACTCATAATCCGCAGATATCGCAGAGGTAAAGAAAAAAGTCATGACCTGTGAACGCCACACAAAGAATCAACAAAAGCTTCAAGAACTTCAGAGCAGTGGCATTACTGCCTTAAATTTTGATCACATCTCTCAGGTAAGTTGAAAGTCTGATCAAAAGGAGGGGATTGTTAAAAAGAAAATCACAGACCCAAAATGGCATCACTTAGGTTAAGGCCCCAAGTCAAGTAGGATGAGGGAGCCTGGGGCAAGCTGAGGGCAAAGTACAGGCTAACAGAACCCCCTGCCATCACTAGATGGGATATGCGTGATATTTCTCAGACACCCCTGGCTGCCCAAGAACAGGGGAAAGGAAAGAAAGCAAATGGTTGACTGATAGAGATCACAGTCATGCAGGACAGGAGTCACCTTCAGTTTACAGATAACTTAGTAAAATGCAAAAAAAAAGGCAATCTTATCCGTAGCTTAATCTCCAGAAACCTATAGACTCTGTTTCCTGGAGCCCTACTATCACCCTCATCAAGATGGAAGGGGGTTTAAGTACTTGCCATGATGATGTGGGAAACAAAGGCAAATGAAAAAGTAAATCCCCTTACTGCCTATGGCCCATCGACAAGTCCTTGAAACAGACAGAGTGACCTCCCTCTAGGAGCTCAGCTGCCTCAAGGTCCTGAAAACCTTGCTTCCAAAATACCTTAGAGACTTACTCTATCCCTGACCCCCTCCCAACCTGATGGTATATAATCAGTTACCCGTCACAACCCCAGTGCAGCTCTTTCTGCCCACGGGCCCTGTCCCCGTGCTTTCATAAAATCACCTTTTTGCACCAAAGACGTCTTCAAGAATTCTTCCTTGGCCATTGGCTCTGGACCAACCCATCATCACCCCAAAACCCCATCAAGTAAACCAAGACTTACTACCTAACCTACTGGAATTGCAACACCCCAAATGTTACCCCATGTAACCTGTAACCAGTCAACATCAAATTTCCTGGTCAATTCTAGACCACTTAGAAGGGCAACTTGGCCTAAACAATGCATTCCTTGCTAATAAATTCCTTTCTTCTCCTTCTCCTTCTTCTTCTTTTTTATTTTATTTTATTTTATTTTATTTTATTTTATTTCATTTCATTTCATTTCATTTCATTTTATTTTATTTTATTTTACTTTATTTTTCTACTTATTTCTTTTTATGCCCTTTCTCTGCCTTTAAATACCTTTTTCTTGTTTAGCTCCGGGGAGCTCCCCTCCACTTGCAATGGGAGGCTGCCTGCCTGACTCATGAATCATTTCCAAAGACAATTAGATCTTCAAATTTACTCGGTTGAATTTTGTTTTTTTTTTACACTAGTAATCCAGTAAGTAAAATGTTTCTGAGTTCTAGTGAGCCACTAGGGCAAATTAACCAAACCGAAGGAGGGGGTCCTTGGACCCTCCTTTGTATAACCAGTCAGTCAGAAGCACAGGTGACAATCTGGGCTTGACGTCTAAAGTGGGAAGAGGGCAGTTTTGTGGGGCTAAGCCCCTCAACTGTGGGACCCAGCACTGTCTCTAGGTATATAGTATCAGAATTGAGTTGAATTGTAGGACCTCCAGCTGGTGTCAGACAATTGCTTAATGGTGTGGGACCCTCCTCCCCCACCTCAGAATTGGGTGTCAGAATTGTAGGTGGTGATCAGAAGTGGGATCGGAGTCAGAGTTAGAGTATGTTATGTATGATAAAAGATAAGAAATCTGCCTCTGTGTTGCTACTAAATATATATGCCTAGATATTAATATTGTTAAAAAGAAGACAGCAGTTCCAAAATGGAGTCACTTATTCTAAACCCCACCAAGACTTAATACCTAACCTAACTGGCAGCTTCAGCTTCTCCCAGAAATGTGAACTTTAACCAGACAACCTGAAATTTCCTGGGCTGTACTAGAACTTAGTCCTTAAGCTCCCCGTAGGAGAGCCACCTTGAATAAAATAATGCATTGTTTGATAATATTTTTTCTTTTTCCACTCCCTCTCTGCCTTTAAAAACCTTCCTTTTTCTAAACCTCAATGGAGTTTTGTTTTTGTTTTTTTCCCCCCTAGATGAAATGCTGCTGGACTCATAAATCACTGAATGAAGCCAATTTGGTCTTTAAATTTACTCAGTTGAATTCTTGTTATTTAATACTTACTGACTAGAACACTTTCAACTTTCTACAGACGTGAATCTGATCGGTACAGTTATTTACATTGTAAGAATGTATATAGTTTTGCCACAGAACTTAATAAAACATTTATTTTTTAACTATCAGTCCTAACCATTGTTCTGTGGCCAAACTGGCTCCCATAAAAAGAAAAAAACATTTTTGCTCACCTGTAGATTATACTCTGCTGACTCAGGAATACTAGCTGAAGCCAAAAGAAGGATTTCACTCTCCAAAGAAAGAATTTAGATGAGGAAGTCGCTGCTCTGAGGAGTGAGTCTATCAGAGCTCCTCATTTATAAGTCATGGTAAATAAAGTGGGGGGGGGGGGGAGATAGGAGAGAGACTAAAGAGGTCAAAGAAATAAAAATCATGTGGTATTAAAAGATAAGGATCAAAACAACTTCCAGAGAGACAGCTTGTTTGTTGAGTCATCGCGAGTAGGAGTGGAGAAACTCACAGGATCTGGTGATTCTGTAGTCTCCTCATGCTAGAGAAAGGGGGCAGAGGTCGCTTACATAACATGCATGGGGTGAAGGGTGGTGAGGAGGCTGGGGCCACCAGGTATAATGCTGTCACCAGACAAATGTCTCGGAAAGAGAGGGAAGAATTCTAGAAAAAGCCAGCACAAGACCATCAGGACAGAAGATGCCCATGTCCCGCATGGAAGAGTCCGGGGCACTGGTACAATCTTGGGATCTGAATGTCATAGCCCCTGGAGAGGAAATCCAGACCTGACGGGAGCAGAGATCAAGGGGGTCGTCTGCTGCTCAGAACATCTCCAGCCTCCTGGAACTGGGTTGAACTAAATGGAATGGAAATAAGCATCTGGGAGAAGCCTAGGAGAGCAACTGTCATCGTCTGTGTGAAAAAGATGTCCCCAGCCCAGAGTGATCCCCACCCACTCCCGCATGAACCAGAGAGCTCCCTGCTCTCCTGTGTGTCTCTTCCCAGTGTTAATCAGTGACCACCTGGAAAAAAAAGAGCTCAGGGGTAACAGGGCTGAGAGACCAATGGTAACTGGGGGAAAGGTGACAGGGTGGCCCTTTCTAAGGAAGCTCCCAGTGTAACACAGACTGCAACAAATCTGAGGATCCAGGGGGCTTAATCAGGATTGGATAAATTTTAGGATAGAATATTTCCAGAAGGAGACAGGGTGTGGTCTGAGGGAGATCATTTTTCCTTTTTTGTTTCCGTCCTAAGGATCTGATTTCCATTCAATTGGAACTTAAGAGTATAATAAACAGATAATAGAAGAATTTTAATCAGTTAACAAGTTGCTCAAAATTTTTTGAAAAGTTACTCATAATTACTTTAGGAGATGCCTTTGTTTTTTTACTTCCTATATCGTAATCAACGAGGATCCAAAGCCCTCTGCATACTTAAGGTGCCCCCTGTGTATTTACAAATGATAGAAAAACATTCACATATATCAGAGTAGTTAACACAAAAGGAGTTTTCTAAGTCCCCCTCCATTTAACTGCATGTTCTGCTACACACACATATACTCACATATACTTACATTGCACCCACACGGATCCCACATGCAGCTCCCATAAATGAGTTGGTGCTATATATCAAATACGGAAAACGTAAAACATATAAAACCCATCCACTGCTTTTCACGTTTTAAGTTTGTTGCTCCGGCCAATTTGTGACATCTCTTCTAAACAGACATGAAGCTTTTTTTTTTTTTTTTTTCCTCTCCCTTTCTTTGCCAGGGTAATCCTGAAAGTGTGCCGGCGGAAAGGGATCATTCTAATCTCCGGGGTCCTTGCCCCAAGCGCGGAGGGTCTTTGTCAAACACTCTTCCGTACAGGGCCAAAACTAAGACAGGCAGAAGGGTTCTGCTTCGGCTCCTCAGACGTCCGTCTCTCAAGACCTGATCAAAGAGAACAAAGGATTAACTCCAATGCAGAGCTTTGGTTTCCAGCCCAGAGACCTTCTCTGACAGCATCATTCTAAAATAGTAACAGACAGGCACACGGGACTTGGTGTCAGAAGACCAGTGTGTCAGATCTAAAGGTCGAAGGGTAGAGAGATTTGGGTGAAAGTGTAGCAAATAAACTACCACACAGGTGGTTAAAAAAAGATGACGTATAAAAAAAATTCTTTTAACTCATGAAGCACCGCCATTATTACTCTCATTATTGCTATCATTATAACAACTTCTCAAAATAACATACCCATGAAATAAGCTGTAGGTGCATTGCTTAATGTGTTTAACTTGGGCCTTCCACACCATTAAAACAAAATTTATTTATGTATGCAAATAAAGAGAACATTAGCTGCCGTCGTCCATAACCCTACTGTTGCCTTGGATCTCAGCATCGCATTTATGTAGAAAAAGTGAACCCCAAATTCTCTGTCACAGCCTAAAGACATCTAGAACCACAATTTCTCTTCCATATTAAAGCTTCCCGTGTCTTTAAAGCTCTGCCTGTATAATGTGAACCACAGCACTGCAACACTGTGTCACAATCTCAAAGATTTCCATGGTGCTAGTTTACCCCATCTGTTCAAAGAAATTGACCATCCTGAATTCCTCCTACCTCATAATACCTTTCAGGAGCAAGCTGACTTCCACTGAGAATGATCTGTGGGAAAACATAATGTGTTGCAAATGTGCCGCTGAGGGAGAATTCTTCCAACTTGGTGAAAGCTGACCCCACGGGCTCCCCACAAGTTCGCAGGTCACTGATTTGACACTTCAGTAATGTGCATATCTGTGTAGGCGAAGGAGAGAGAAGTAGTCAGAGATCTTGGAAATAGTTTCTCCATGAAAGACACAATCTCAAGGAATAGAGGAAGATTTGTTAGGTCGCATCTGTCAGGGAGGAAGAATTTCCTGTCCCCGTCAAGGTCCTTCTGGCCAGACTAAGAATTGAATGGACACGAGACAGATTAACAGGAGAACGTCAAATTGAATTTTGTACACTTGGGAATCCACACAGACATGGCAATTCCCAAGACAGGCAAAATGAGGTGCGCATATCGTTCTGGAATAAGGAGGAGGGCGTAGGGGTCTGGGACTTCAAAGGGAAGGAATGCAATTTACAGTAAGATGAGAAAGAATAAACATTTGGTACACAAATATTTGCCGAGCCTCTTAGAAACGCTGGAATGTGGAGGCCTTTGATCCAACAGGCCTTGTGAGGCTCCTCCCTGTTTGCCACACCTGGTTCCTGTCCTCACATCCTTACTTACCCTGATAGCTCCCTTTCTGAAGCAGATCCTCTACCTAAATTCTTGTAGGCAGTTGTGGGGGAGGTAAAGAGCTTTTTCTGAATCTTCTGGCTTTTAATTGCTTTTTTAATTCACAATAATCTTCATGCCCAAATGGCTCCTCTTGGGATGGCCTGCCTTTATCCCCTACACCTCTTAAGCAGTCTTTTCAAACTGGAGGTCAGAGGCTATTAGTGAATCCGAAAATCAGTTCAACAGGTCAGGACTAACTCCTTCCCTCTCTCTCTCCCTCTCTCTCTCTCTCTCTCTGTCTCTTTTAAATAAAGTGAAATGCAATAAATTGGATTTTAAAAGTCAGACTGCTATTGCTCATAATTATGGCTACTTCTAATTCTAATTGAAGTAATAAATAAAATATTTGTTTCAATTACCATCACGCATCTTGACCGCACAGCATCGTAACATGAAACGGACTTCTGATTCTGGACTCCTGTTGAAGACAGTTCGCAAAGCACTGTTCTAAAGTAACCTGACACAAAACGAGAAGGCATGGAGGTTGCAGCCTTTCAACTTGAATCCAGATGGCTGAGAGCTCATCAACTCACTTTATGTTTTACCTTGCAGCCAAGAGAAGACATTCTGTTCTTGCTAAGACTAAACAAAGTGTTCTGGGGGAAAACTTCAGTGATGACTGTAACGGGCTACCAAGTAACTGAATCCAGCACGATTTTTAAAGAAATGCAGCGATGATCCAGAAGAAAAACTAATAATCCATTCTAACTTACGTCACTATTGTTTACCTGTAGGTAATATTGACCTTCTACTGTGTGCAGTCCATCAAAAGCACCTAGTGCGTAAACCTCGTCTGTTCGTTTCTCCGACATCTTGTAAGTTAAGTGACAGCACAGGTCTTTCTGGCAAACTGTGTAATTTCCTGTGTTTCTCTTAAGCTCAGTGAAGGTGAGCTCATCAAAATAAATCATCCCCGGAAAATTCGACTGTTCAGACAAGAATGGCTTGACACTTCTGGCATAAGCACTCCAGTCAACAGCTGCAGGATAGGTGGGTTCACTTCGCGGCCGGGACTTCAGTTCGGACAGCATCAGCTGGCCACTCTCTGTTTCCATGTCATAGTGATACACTTTGACCGCTTCCGGTGCATAGATTCCACTCCCTATGGCGACACAAGGCAACGCAAATATTGGTTCCAAATTTTGCATGGTTACAAACTCATAAAATCATCCCCCAGAGAAATTCGATATGGCTTTATGAAAGCATAAGCACTTTCAGGATAGTTAAGGAGATAGCTTGTTAGCCTGGCATCGTTCCCGTTTGCCTCTGTGTCCTCCATTAGGTTCTGCTTACACTGAAATTATCAATTGACTTGGGTCAATTGACTTTTTTACTTAAACTACCTCTTTTTTAACCAACTTAACAAACAACTAGAAAATTCCCCAACACGAAGAATAATCTTAGCTCTCTGCTGACCTGTCTAATTTATTTGTGTTTCAGTTTCTTCATCTGGATCAATGAATAACCCAAGCAGTCAAGAGGGGAGCTTGTATTACCTTGAACATGGATGCAATGAAGGATAAACTCTGGTTAAGTCTAAAATCATTTTATCACCTTAACCACAAAGATTTATTTCACTATTACTGATGGATGCGGGCAGTGAAGTTCTTTAGATCTGGCTTTGTTTTTCTTTTCTTGCTTGTTTTTGTTTGTTTGTTTGTTCATGCGACTTGACTTCTCTTTAACTCCAATGTTCCCTCATGTGAAATTGAGATAATAGCGTTTACCTCCTTCCGTACTCATAGGGATAATGGTCCTTAAAACATATGGGCACTGAAAGCCAGGCTATTATTAATTTTGTGACATTAGAATTAATAAAGGAATTATTAAAGACAAGTGTGGCTTGGAAATCAATGAAGACTGTCTAAGGTTATCATGGCCAGTCAGTGCAGGACACGTGTGAGTTACCTGTCATGTGCATGCTGGTGTTGTGGGTATTCGCAGCAAGCAAGTTGACTCTCATGGCTCTGGCCCACGCAGAGTGGAAGGGAACAGCCGACAGAAGGGGCAGTGTGTTGTACCACGCCACCGGGTAGAGAACGCTGTCCACTTGAAACTCATCCACCACCACCACAGCTGGGGTGTGAGAAAAAATGTCAAAGCAAGTGAAAATGCCAAACTTCCCAAAAGGAGTCTCAAAAGTCACAGATTCTGAATCCTTGGGGAAATCAAATTGAATTTCAGGCGCAAAAAGATTGTACTGTTAACAAAAAGCAAAGAAGGGGGAAATTCATGAGAAAACTACCAAAGAGAGGTGTTTCATACCCATCAAATTTTTTTCCCAGCCATGTTGACATGCATATTTAAAACTATTGCACATACATTTGCAGAAATCAAACCCAGTATACCACTGTCTAGGAGTTTTATTACGACGGTGCTGGTCAGAAAACTCCACCTTTCCACAACTAACGAACGAAATCATATCTAAAAACGATATTTGAAAGGTGACTATTTCTCTTAACATCACAGGTTGAAAATCTGAATCTTATAAACTTCAGATTTTTTGTCACTGTATTCTTTAAATACCAACAACACTGCCAGTGTGAAACCTAGCATGTAGTAATAAAATTAACTTTGTCATATCTCCCTTCGATACGGCTAGGTTTATAGAAGTGAAGTACATTTGAAGTAAGGCAAGGTAATAGCTCACACTTGTTAATCAGTGAGCCATTGGTAATTTTTTTCCAGCTTGATTATTGCTCCCCAATTCCACTTTGCCCCGGGTCAAGAGTACTTGCTCAGATACTATGTACCATGAGGCTTGATGTGTACATATTTGTGCTCTGACAACACCCCCTCCCCTTCAGTGAGGGTCACTTGCTCCTCTACCCTACACGCAGGTGGAAGCTTGTCCTTCGTCCTGCAGGGATCGGCTCAAGGAAGGCACGTAGCCTAACTGGAGTCAAGGCATGATGACGAGGTCTACAAGGCAGGACAAAAATACACTCTTCCTCTGGATTTTGCTCCTACAGAATGTGAGCTTTATGTTGAGCACCATGGGGTCTCTAAAAGCACAGCTCGAGTAAAAGCTGTAACACAAGTTAAGAGAGCTAGAGGAATAGCTGACGTCTTTTGAGCCTCTGAGGGACAGACTACATCTGATAAAGCTTAGTCATGCTATGAGTGTCAATGAATTGAGCCAAAACACTAACCAGGGTATAACAGCATTTCTCCTTCTTTCTCAGAGACTATTAACATCTTTGTGAGACTATGATCACATTCAATATTCTGCCAAATTCTACTCCATGCTTAATTCAAACTCAGAACCCTTATATGAGACCAGAGTAAATGAAACCCCCTTTTCAACTAAAGCGTAATAATCAAGAGACGCGTTCGTAACAGTCCTTTCGGCCATGTTCAAGAAATGAATGTACATATATACCACAAACAAACACAAGAAGATATTCTTACCTTATGGTAGCGTGCCACCAGCCTACCCTCAGAATCAAACACCACATCAGTGTTGTACTGGTAATGGCCATCGGGGGGACACTGAGGGTTGCTGGCATTGCATGGCTTCTTGTCCCCAATATTTGCCACAACGTAGATGGAGTTGTCCTTGGCCAGGCAGCTGCGCCTTTGTTGCACTGGGGTGTAGCCAAACCTGATTTAATAGATATGGCCTTAAACTTACTGTACTTGAGTGATTTCTAATCTTCCAGAACATACTTTATTTGCCTGTTACTTAGAACACAAGCTCTAGGTTAGGAATCAAATCAGAAAAGATCTAAAATTCCACATGCAGTATAGTCTTCATATTTACGAAAGCTAACCTAGTTTACCTTGTTTATTTTTTATTGAAGTATAGTTGACACATTGTTACATTAGTTCTAGATGTACAGTCTAATGATTCGACAGTCCTCGACGTCGTGCTATGCTCACTACCAGTGTAGCTATCATCTGTCACCACACAACACTATGACAATACCATGGACTACATTTGCTATACTGTGCCTTTTAGTCCATGACTAATTCATTCCATAACGGGAATCCTGTATCTCCCACTCCCCTTTGCCCATCTCGCCCATCCCCCCGCCTCCCCTGAAGGCTAACCTATTTCAATGTGCCAGACTCTCAGTTGCAGTGTGAGACGGAAACACTGGAAAGATGGTGGAGGAAGAGGAGAAAGAAGAGAAGGAAAGCTTTCTCTTATAAAGTGCTTCTAGGCAGGCAAAGGAAGGGCTTGAAATTTAACACACTCTTTTAATGGGGAGGACCTTTTCTATAATTCTAGCCATACTCTTACTAGGAAGCAGTAAATAGTTGTTCCTATGTCAATCGTCTTCTATAGAGAACAAATGCATCATTATGTACTTGAGATATTTCAGGAAGGAAGGGAGGGAAGGAGGGAGGAAGGGAGGGAGGAAGGAAGGAAGGGAGGGAGGAAGGAGAAAGAAAAGAAAAGAAGAAAGAAAGAAAAGGAAAAAGGAGAGAAAGAAAAAGAAAGAGAGAAAGAAAGAAACAAAGAAGAAGGAAAGAAAGAAAGAAAGAGAAAGAAAGAAAGAAAGAAAGAAAGGAGGGTGAGAGGGAGGGAGGGAGGAAGGAAGGGACTTCACTGTGTTGGCTCAGTTTCCTTATCTGTCAGTATAACATAATTGCTTTCTGCCTGCCTGCAAGGGTGTTCACGAGAAACCCTGAGATAAATACAGACTATGAAATTGCTTCTCAAAGTATTGCCAAATCCATCTACATTGGGGACATTAACCAAGAAATAAGAAGAGATTGAGGTGACAAAATAGGTGGAATGATAGGTGGCTTCGAATGTTTGAAAGGCTCTAATCTGAAGGAGGTGAGTCATATATAATACAATGATAATATATAAAGTAATAAAGGCAGTACAAAGACTAACGTTATAGAGAGACAGATATGCAGAGGAGAAAAAAATTTTGCGACCAGAACATTCTGTCAAAGGAGTGGATTCACTGGTCACTGGTGGTTTCAAATACAATATGGTGCATCCAGGTGCTCCAAGTCCACCAGTTATCAGGGCTCAGATGGAAATGGCTGGCTTTGATTTCCTGCCATGTTAATTACCAATATGAGACCGTAAGCCTCCTTTTTTCCCTGATATGAAAAATAGAAATAGTTGTACCTGTCACATAAAGTGAATGAGACAATATGTCTAGTGTACCAGGTACAATTCCTGGAACCACGTGGATGCTCCATAAAGAAATAATGGCCATTATGGACTTTGTAACTACAGGGGGACAACCCAGGAAACTGATGGATTTACTGCTTCTAGAAGCCATTTGGGTTCTCTCCATCATCTCTCAGCCTCTCTACAGTTGATGTGGACTTAATCTTTGAAGAGAAAGGGCAAATTTATGACAGTGATTGATTTATGATTTATGATTTATGACTACTGTTGCAGATCATTTCTTTTCTTTTTTTTTTTTTTTTTTGCCCTCAGGAAAAACACGGCAACATTGTTAACATTGATATTCTTTAAAACTTTCAATAAAACTATCACCTATTTTCTTCTTTCTTTCTTTCTTTCTTTCTTTTTCTTTCTTTCTCTCTCTCTCTCTTTCTCTTTCTTTCTTTCTTTCTTTCTTTCTTTCTGCTAAATAATTAGGGCATTTTAATATCTTCTATTACTCCTCATGGGTAATGCTCAAGGAAGCATGGACAGGTCAGTATTGTAAATGATAGTATTTAAATACACACGGATAACCAGGTGGCCCTCTATTATCACCTTTAAGTATAAATATTACTAGGGAAGAAATGGTGGCTTTTTTTAAAACCAATATTACCGTCTTATTAAATATCGGATTTCTGTTTTTGTAGGTCAGGCTGAAAGCTTACCATTTGAGTAAATGTCTGCAACCCTCAATAATGTTGAAGTTTCATCAGTCATCTACCTTCCCAACTTAAAATAATTCATCTGTGATTAATTATCAGGATTCAGGACCTCTTTCCCCTAGGAAAGTCAGTATTATCAGCCCAGGCAAATAAAGTGAATTTTAGAATCAGCCTCTTGGATTATTGCAGATAATGAGTCCTTCCTGCTCTGGGGGAAAAAAAAACAAACCTCATGATCAAGTAAACATTGAGTTATAGTTAATGCGGTTACTGTTAACATAGACGATGCAACACTTAGATTATTTTTTCAAAGGTGAAACTCCTGGGCGAAACTGACCCACACAGTAGAACTCCCATGTTGCAACGTTGGACTTGACCCCCCCCCCCAGTCAATTTCAAATGTTAAAATTATTGAAGACATTCTTTTTCTTGTACAATAGATATAGTTCGGAACAGATGCCTGCAAGTTTAAAATTAGCAAATTAAATTTTTTTTTAATGCATAGATTTTGTCTTTTAAAGGAATTACATATAAACTATTTTAAAAAGTAAATACATCTAAAATAATTTCATAAATCTGTCTTATGTTTTATACAGATGTTCCCTAAGAAAGTTATGCTTAAACGAAGTGCCTGGGTAGCTCAGTTGGTTGAGTGTCCGACTTCAGCTTAGGTCATGATCTTGCAGTTTGTGAGGTCAAGCCCCGCATCAAGCTCTGTGCTGACAGCTCGGAGCCTGGAGCCTGCTTTGGATTCTGTGTCTCCCTCTCTCTCTGCCCCACCCCCCTCATGCTCTGTCTCTCTGTCTCTCAAAAATAAAATAAACATTGAAAAGTTATGCTTAAACTATAGCTATTAATAATTGCTTACATTTCTCAAAGACAAGAAAACAAAGAAGTTCAGATCCAATTATCCTTTATTTTTTATTTTTTTTAATCGTTATTTATTTTTGAGAGAGAGAGAGAGAGAGACAGAGTGCGAGTGGGGGAGGAACCGAGAGAGCGAGACAGAATCCGAAGCAGGTTCCAGGCTCTGAGCTGTCAGCACAGAGCCGGATGTGGAGCTGGAACTCACAAACCGTGAGATCATGACCTGAGCCGAAGCGGGACGCTTAACCCACTGAGCCCCCCAGGCGCCCCCAGATCCAATTATTTTTGTGGAAAAAAAAAAAAAAGGAATCGTGACAGCTAACGTTGGAGGCAGCACAACTGTGTTTAGATTCTACGTGTATCACTTCAGTTGACACTCTTGTCTACTCTGTAAAGGAAGTGGGACAGGAAATTTTATTATGGCTGTTTCGTGGATAAAGAAACGGAGATGAGACGTATTTAGGTGATCTGCCGCCCATCACACAGCTAGGAGGTGATATTGTCTTGGAAACGATGTTTCCTTTTTCAAGTCCTGTGCAGTTTCCACCTGCCATACTCATCACAGGGCAAATGAGAGTGATATCAGAGCTCTTTGGAAACATAAGTTCATTTATCTTTTCACCATTCCTGCAAAGGAGGCAGGTATTCATGGGTGAGCTTACTTTATTTGGGGACAGAAGTCCCAGCTAGTACAACTTTTTCACTTTGTTGAAACCCCATGGAGTGTATTTATTATAAAAACTATGTACACACAGGCCGTTCATTAAAGAAAGCCACAATAAATAACCAACCAAGAATCATCATCTCAAGCCATGCCAGACGGCACACAGTATGAAGACGCTCATGGGTCCAGAGCCATAAATCGATTGCCAGAAAAGAGAACGAGTCAAGTTTAATGGATTTGTTATTTGTATTTTTGCAATATCACAATTTTTTTGTTCAAAAATCAAAGGGTAATGACATTACCTCTGGGGATCTGTACATGGAATCCAGTTCACCTCTGGGTCTGGGATATCTTCCAGATAGGGGTAAATGGTCTCTCTTGTGAAAACCCAGCCATAAATTCCATCTTCTGGGGTAACAATGATATGTGCACCCTGCTCAAAACAAGTATGAGCAAAACAGTCTTTCACAAATTCCAAATACCCACGCTCTTTCCAAGTTTCAAATTTCCTCTACAATATCCCAGCCAGCGTAAGAAAGGACAATACCTGCCTGGCTGCCAGCTTAACTGCGTTCTCCAAAACATCTATGTTCTTGTTCATCAGGAGGAAAGCTTCTTCTTTGGAAACTGGTGTCTCTGTTCTGTTTGGTAATATGACAGCGTGTTCATACACTGCAGCAATGAAAGTGTCCAGTGCACCGACACATAGGACACAGATGGCAAATAGTGCCACATATTTTGGAAAATATGATGTAATCATAGCTAGAAGTTGGTGATCTTCGGTAAACTCAGATTCTCATATTTGGTATCACTGGAGAAAGTTTTAGGGTAAAACCCGGCTCGCTTCCGGGTATTTATATTTTCACAGAAATAACATTACACAACACATTAAGAAAGAATGTTGTGCAAGAAAACTGACAGCCAGAAGTACAAAATGACATTGACTCAAGTGGGCAATGTTCTTGTTGACAGTGGTTCAAGGGTTATTCACCTCTAGAAGTGAAATTAGTGAGTGAATCAGATGAGTTCAAGCCAAAAACCACTGGCTGTTGAACTCCTTTTTTAAAGTTTATTTATTAATTCTGGGATACAGAGAGCACATGCATGAGTGGGGGAAGGGAGAGAGACAGAGAGAGAGAGAGAGAGAGAGAGAGAGAGAGAGAGAGAGTCAGCACAGAGCCCAATGCAGGGCTCGAGCTCATGAGCGGTGAGATCATGACCTGAGTAGAAGTCTGATGCTTGGCCAACTGAGCCGCCCAGGCACCCCTGTTGAACTCTTTTTTAAAATAAAATATATTTTCCTGGTAGCTCAATGGTTCCATTAATAAGGCCAATACTGAATTCTCTTCTAGAAGGCACCCAGCATAACAACAATGTGCTAAGAACTTATACATGTGGCTGTAGCAGACACAGAACAGAGCGTAAGACAAGCTCCAGTTTCAACAGAGCTCATAAAATGCCAAAGGAGAATAGATACACCTGCTTATGATTGGGTTCATAACCAGTGGCCCTCAATTTTTGCATTATAAAAGGATTTCAGCAGGAACCACAGTTGCTGGCTTCCCTCCGAAAGACTGTAAAATAGTCTGAAATGTAGGAAGTTTCTCTGACCACTTTGCAAAACACAGATTATAACCTGGTCAATAAGTTAATGAGTGCCCACTGAGTTGAGTCTCTGGGCATCTCCAGAATCTGGCTGCTGCTGTAGAGCTCATGTGTTGAAAACCAAGAAGTTAGGCTTCAGATCATACAATTTCTTCATCTTTATAGAATTGGCCCATTTAAAACAAAATTTTTTAATGTTTATTTATTTTTGAGAGAGACAGAGTGTGAGTGGGGGAGGGTCAGAGAGAGAGGGAGACACATATTCGAAGCAGGCTCCCGGCTCTGAGCTATCAGCGCAGAGCCCGACACGGGGCTTGAACTCATGAACCACGAGATCATGACTTGAGCCGAAGTCAGACGCCCGACTGACTGAGGTGCCCAGGCGCCCCAAATCTGCCCATTTTTTTAAGTGAAGTCCTCTTCCCTAAATACTTGTACTATTACATCATCCAAAATCTCATTTTCAGGAAATGATTTCCTTGTGCCTCTAAAGAGCTGAACATCTTTAAAATATTAGATATAGGTGTCATCCATTTAACTGGACTCTCAGACATTTTCCTCTCCCATTGCTCCCACATCTAATTCATTGTAAAGTTTCTTTTAAACATCTCTTCCTGCCCTGGGGCACCTGAGTGACCCAGTCAGTTGAGAATCCAACTTCGGCTCAGGTCATGATCTCATGGTCAGTGAGTTTGAGCCCCTCGTGCACGCTGTGCTGACAGCTCAGAGCCTGGAGCCTGCTTCAGATTCTGTGTCTCCCTCTCTCTCTGCCCGCCCCTCCCACACTCATGCTCTCTCTCTCTCAAATATAAACATTAAATAAATAAATAAATAAATAAATAAATAAAAATATCTCTTCCTGTCCTGATTGTTTATGCTAAAGCAGGTCCTGCTTTTTAATTGATCTTCCTACCGCCCACAATGGCCAAAGTTGTTCATTCGACACATAGCCACCAGATGAATTTTCTCCGAAATCCAGCTCCTGTTATGTCACTTAAATTCCATTATCTAAAGTGTGATTTGCCATTATTTAAAACGTTAATTCTCCAAACGTGGTCCATGCTCCGTGAGGGGAAAGCAGGTTGATTTTGCAAGATATACAGATAAATACTTTTAATAGTTACAGATTAACTATCATGTTTATTAGATAATTTAAGACTCATAAACCCATGGACAGTAGAGTTTAGGATGAGGCAACACAAAAGATGTCCATCCGTCTTAAAAGATTACCAAGTAAGTAAAATGGTATATGGTTAGTACGAAAATCATAAAGATAATGGCATAATGACATGATTTCCTGAAGTGTGGGAAAAGCTGACATTGTTCAAGTTCTCTTACAACCTGGATTTATCTCTACAGCTGCCTTTATGAACACTTTATTCAGTGAAGTTGAATCATTCCCTGATCTCTGAACACGCCACACACTACTCCACCTAGATGATTCTCTGCCCAATTCTCCCTGAAATGTCCTGGCTCGCTGTCTAAGCTCTAACTCCGTGTACGGTTCTCTCAAACCTACCCCTACTCCTAAGCAATATTTCTGAGCCATCAGAGCACATTTTTCTTGTCCTGGTGAATGCCACTCACCGCTTGCTGTTGTCTTGACCTTCAATTTAAATCCGATTCCGATATTTTGTTCTGTATATGTATGTCTTGTCTTCTTAAAAGATATTAAAAAAGAATCTTGTTGTATCTTTCCAGAACATCCATAATTATCTATAGATGATGCGTCCCAAGGTTGTGACTCCAGGAGGATAAGAAAGCGTCTTGCTGACTGATGAACCTCATCACTCCAGCCCACATGTGTAATAGGTAAGGAAGCCCGATACATGAATGATTGTTGAATGAAATCCGCTACCTGAAACTTCAGTCTGTTTCATGTTTGAACACTGAAAATTTTTAGAACACCCTTTCTTGCACTGAGATTTACATCATGTATCTTCTACAGTTTAGAACAATAAATCCAATCCTGCTTCTTGCTTCCTACTTCCAGACTATTAGATAATTCAAAGAGAGTTCTAAATTGTCTCTTAATTCTTTTATTTTTCTGATGCATTATCCTTATAAATTCCTTAAGAATGGGGCCACATTTTGATTCTCTCTGCTGCTTTTGTGGAGGTTTGTACTGTGCTAAGCTCTGTAAATGTTTTCTGATTTGTTAAACTCAATTTCCTGTCCTAGTTTTGGAATGAATCCCCTTTTTTGAAAGTGAGTTCATGTAAAGGAATTTTTTTTAAGATTTACATCTCTGATTCTAGAATCATTAATACTGGTACTTGCTCTCTCTCTCCGGGATTCTTTCTAATCATCTGACATAGAGAAACCAATAGGTTTTGGAGATTAATGCCTCTCATTTGTTTGGTTGGTTGGTTCTAGAGTTCACATCTTTCCATTCCAGTAACCGTTTTCCATTATCTGAATACTCCTTTCTTCTCCCAGTTTCCCCAGTGAGTTTCCATGTGTCCTTATACGCTAAAATGATGTTCATTAGATGCAAATTTTCATTTTGGCAAAAAAAAAAAAAAAAAAAAAAAATTGAAAGTGACATAGAAATTCTGTAAAACTAATGGATTGCTTTGTAATGAGAAAAAGGAAACTATTTTCATATTTCAAATTGAAATTCTATTGTCTTGGTTCACCTGACTGTGCGAATAGAACCAAAAGAAAACATATGAGAATTTCCCTTTACTCTCCAGTACCCAATTCCAGGAAATGTACCAACTTTTATTATATTGAAATCAACAGAAACCCGGATTAAATGTTATCAAATGTGGTTAGCAATGGCTTTGCCTCATATGTGTATAAAGAATAGGGATTGTGGGTGTAAGTTATTTAAACAAGGTGTTTCTATGTAACCTGAATGACAGTTTGAAATTCTTGCAGGATTAGGGAGAGTTTTGTATTAAAATAAATATAATTCTGCTTTAAAATATGTAAAGCACAAATTTTAAAGGGGAAAAGCACCCTAGAACAAAATCTCTAAGAATTTGTTTGCCCTCCCCAAGTCTTTATTTCTAATATCCATTGTTAATCTTCCTCCCCATTCCCATTATCAGAGTCCTAACTCTGTGGCCAAGCATTCCTCTTACTTACAGGGTTGATCCTACTCCTGACACGTTAATCTTCAATCAGTATTGCAAACCATTTAAGTTCCCTTAACCATTGCTCCCACTAACTAAAATTCTTCCTATATGTATAGCAAATCAAGGCAGACAACCAGAACTTTCTCCCACTTGGTGCCATTTTCTCTCTCCTGTTCTTAGCTCAGACCACTCTTCTTATTATGCTTTTTAATACACTCGCTACTGCTCTGATCCTGGAATGATGTCTCGCTAAATCCTGCCCCTTTGACTCAAGTCTTGTCATTCTTTGTTGCTCATTTCTTCTCTGAACTTTTAATGTGCTTATGGTCAGAAGCCACATTTTGTCAGTTGGTGTTTTCATGCCATATTCGACTGTCTCTTCCCCACAGCAGATCTTTTCTATTGCATAGCTTCGACTACCTGTTATGCTGTCTCTACCTTTAGCTCAAACTTTTCTCCTGAACTCCAGGCCTGTTTATCCAACAAGACAGAGACTTCCCTAAGTTCCCAGCAAGCATCAGCCCACTTGCCAGCATCTTAGCCTATCAACTCTGCCTCCCCTCCTGTCACTGTAAATGACTGCCCACGCCCCTTTCCGTCCTTGTGCAGCGGATCCCAAAGACATATCTTTAGGAATCCTTCTCGCTTACTCAGCATCAATTTCTGCCTATTGGGTGGTTATAATCAGCATACAAATACCCCATTATATCACCTATCTTAAAAAGGAACTCTCCTGATCTGACATTCCCTTACGGTTCCTGCCCCATTTCCCCGCTCCATTTTACAACGAAACTCCTTTACGGGCTTGTGCCCATTCTGTTTTAATTCCTTTCCTCCCACCGAGATTTTGCCCCCATGATTCCACCATCTCACCAAGCTCATCGTTGATCATCACGTGACTAAATCCATCGGTCAGTTTTCGGTCCCATCTGACTTGACTTATTAGCACACTTGCCATTACCTCATTCTCAATCTGCTTTCTCTCCCCAGGCTCTTCTGGGTTTCCTTTTCCTTCCTCCTTCTCAGTTTCTGCGCTTGTTTACTTTGGATGTTTTTGTGGATCTATTTGTCGTTTTCTAGTTGCTTCTTACCGCCTCAGACCTCTTAACATTAGTGCGTCCCGATTCCAATTTTTGGAAGTCTTCTGTTCCTATCTGCACTCGCTGCCTGGGTGATTACCTTCATTTCATGGCTTTCAACACCATAAATATATTTCAGTGATTCACGGATTTATAACTTTTCGCTCAGACTTCTCCCCTGGACTCCAGATGCCCATGGCCCACAATGTCTGCTCAAAACCTGCATTTGGCTGCATAGACACATCAAATCAACACAAACAAAACTGAGCTTTTAGCCTTCCCCTCCTGCCGCTCCTACAATCTTTCGGATCTCAGTTAATGGCTTTTCGTCCTCTAGTTTTTCAGGCCAAAGCCTTTGGGGTTCTCCTTACTTCTCTCTTGGTCTCTCACTCTACACATGTTGCATCAGGAGACCTTTTGCTATTGCAACCCCGGCCCGAGCCGCCATCATCTCTGGCCTGGATTACGCCAATAACTTCCTACCTGGTTTTGGTGTCTCTGCTTCTACTTCTGCTCGATAGCAATCCTATTAAAATGTAAAAACAACTGTGTCGGTCCTCTGCTCAAAATCCTTCAATGGCATCTCACTTCGTTCAGAGCAAAAAGCCAAGTTCTTGCCATGCTTACAAGCCCCACTATGATCCGGGTTCCTGTTACTCCTAACATCAACTCCTACTAACTTCCCCCAGGTTCCTGTGGCTCCAATTGTATTGGTCCCCTTGCTGCTCCTCAAGCATGTGGCGATGGGCTATTCTGCCGCCACTACCCTGAGAATTGTCTCCTACATGGCCACGCTGCATTTAGAATTTCTCTCTACTCCTTTCTACTCCATCCTGCAAACCACTATCAATGATTTAAAGACTCTTTAGTTCACCATAATATTAGACTCTAAAATCTTTCAATGGGTTTTCTCTTAGCCTCAGGATACAGTCTACATTTTATTTGTGCTTCAGTGATCTGGTCCTTGGCTCATGTTCTTATTGTTTCCCCTTCCTCTTCCTCCTTTACCTGCCCACCCCACCCCTCCAAATCTATTGGACTCTTTTTGCAACATGCTATTCTCCCATGTCTTTGTATGCATGGCTAAGTCTACCTGAATGCCGTTACTGACTTGCCCAGCTGGTCTCAGTCACCTTTCTTGTCTTCCAAGGTAAAATGGACTCCTTCCTGGCCCTGATATTGGTCACAGCATTATCATATTCTATGGCTTTTATTATAGCATTAAACGAGATGCTTGAAAATGCTTTAGCCCAGTGTGAAGCATTTTCTAAGTGTTCAAATTTGATTATGACTCTGCTAAAGAAAGTGATGATAGTGATGTTCTGTTTCCTCTTCCCGACTGTGATCCTTAAGAAAAGAACTTTTGTTCTATCATCACCATCCAGCACAAGGCCTCCCTGACAGATAGTAAGCATCCAAAAAGCTCTTTGGCTTAAGATCAAAGAGACACATACAAGGACGTTCAGAGAAACTACTTAAAATAGGAATTAATAGTGGTAATAACTGTAATAAATAAATTAAAAAAATTCGAAAACCGAAGCATCTGTTGAACAAGCTAAACCACAGAAACAAGTTCAGGGACAAAGACTATTGAAAAATGATGACTCAGAGTGAGCTAAGGTTGCTTCTTGGTTCAGCTTGTTACTAAGAAATCACATAATCACTTGCTTGCATGTGGCCGCAAAGCCTGTGTTCTCACAGATGTGCACCCAAAGTTCATGGCTCCCACAGACCTTGTGAAGTAAAGAACACAGCAGATCAGAGGAAGCCAGACAATGGGCCTATTGCTTTTTTACTGGTGGCTGGGGGAGCGGTCCTGACAGCATGCGTGGAACCACCACTGCCCCACTTCTGCACATTTTGTTTGTTGCTACATCATGGAGTTTACCCAAGATGTTAGTGCAGTCAGCCGGGCCGTGCTTGCCCTATTTATCAATAAGAGAAAGGACACATGAAGATTGTTTTCATCCAGGCACCAGACAAGGTGCAACTAGGGAAAAAGAATCCACACCAGTTATTTTCAGAGAACATAAGGATTCGGTTAAAGAGGTATTTGATGATTGAAGCACATGAAAGGAACACCTAGGTAACAAAGCAACTGCAAAAAGCAGCTACCACTCCTAGTGTTGGGGAGGCAGAGGGAAGAGAAAGTGTTAGGGGTGAGAAGCTTTCCAGAGGAGCCTGTGTTGCCGAGGCTCCAACCCCTGAGAAGGGTGTGCTCTCCAGCTGGAGCAGAGGAACAGATCCTGAGAGGACTGTCCCCAGGGAGCTAGAACTCACCTCTCTTGAGGGGACAATGGCTGGTGCTGGTAGTTTGGAAGAAAGGCAATGACACTGGTTCTGAAAGAATGGGAACGAATTGAAAACTGGAAGCACCTGCTATCGGAACAAACTACTGGTCTGCTGCCAGGCAGATGGGACAACACTGACTGCTGAGCAAACAGAAGGAGGTCCTGTCGCCCCTCCTCCAACCTTCCGTATTCCTTTAGCGCCCCCTCTGGGCAGAATCTAATAGAGAGCCAGGCGGCCAAGGAGAAACATACTTGCCTAGTCCTAGCCCAGCATCACAAAGAAGAATACTGAAGGGTAGGTTTGGAGCTGAAAGACAATAGCTTAATAACGAACACATTCACGTAACTGTACACCATACAGCAGTGAAAATGGGTGAAATTAGACTGATGCTTATTTACATGGATTAAGCTCACAATTTCTTATATAGAAATCAGAAATATGCAATACATTTGCATGCAATAAATCTGCATATATACAAAGTTCAAAAAGATACAAAAAGTACCAAGTAGGAATAAGTACGTGTGTAATAAACAACCAGGTCCTGGGAATGATCTAGAAAAATCTTAAGGTAGTTATGTCCCAAGAAAGGACCAGAATGTGATTGGAAGGGAATACAAGGGGTGCCTTCTTCGTGACACAAACTGAACAGCAGATCCACAGGTGATTGCTATGCAATCCTTTATACACCTCTGTGTGTCACATTGTCGTGATACGTTCTTAAATAACTTGCAATATGCGTTTTTTTTTTTTTTTTTTAATAAGTGAATGTGTCCAGGGGCGCCTGGGTGGCTCAGGTCATGGTCTCACGGTTTGTGAGTTCGAGCCCCACGTCGGGCTCTGTGCTGACAGCTCAGAGCCTGGAGCCTGCTCAGATTCTGTGTCTCCCTCTCTCTCTGACCCTCCCCTGCTGGCGCGCATGCTCTCTCTCTCTCCCAAGAATAAATAAACATTAAAAAATTAAAAAAAAAAAATCTATGGCTTCCAAAAGGAAGATCTTTCCCAACTCTGCTCCCATATCATAATGGTAAACTTTGGGAGAGGATGGTGCATAGATACCACCGACTGTGAATAGAAATCTTCTAAAAACAGGGGCGCCTGGGTGGCTCAGTCGGTTGAGCGTCCGACTTCAGCTCAGGTCACGATCTCGCGGTCCGTGAGTTCGAGCCCCGCGTCGGGCTCTGGGCTGATGGCTCGGAGCCTGGAGCCTGCTTCCGATTCTGTGTCTCCCTCTCTCTCTGACCCTCCCCCGTTTATGCTGTGTCTCTCTCTGTCTCAAAAATAAATAAACTTAAAAAAAAATTAAAAAAAAAAAGAAGAAATCTTCTAAAAACAAAAATGAAACCAACGCTGCCAGATTCCCCATCAGAACTGAGCATGTGATCATGTCACCATATTAGTTACATTGAGATAGCACACAGGCTTCTAATTATGCTGAATACTCAAGCACTTTCCCTATGCTCTACTGGAGAAAATTACAAAGGTGTCATTTCAAGTGAACTTTGAATATAATGGAATTATTTGTTACCATTATGAATAATTAAACCAAATATAAAAATCTTTGTATTTGGTAGTTTCTGGAAGGTAGGCTGACATGACTTGTGTTGGTCACAAGAAAATGAATCCCCATTCCCACAGCCTAAGCCACATGGAATTCAATAGCTGTCCAATGGGACAAGACATTCATCCAAACTATGGGAAACAGTATGGTATCCACATGAAAATCTTCCACCAGGGTCACAGCAGAATCATGGAAAACTATATTAAAGCATATGAAAATACCACCCTTCAAAGATGGTGTCGAAAGTCACTATCTCTGACATTGTAGGGGCATCAAACAGGCTCAGAATAGAGGTGGTACTGTTACAAAGCTAAAGGACAAAGTCAGAAAAACCTTGTTTCTTGAAGGCATAATTCACAGAAACCCTCCAAAGTTAGTAATAAGTTTGGCTATAGTCAATGGTAGGCACCCTATAGGAAGTGTATGAATCTGGTGATTGGAAGTAGATTTCCAAGGAAAACAGGGGAAAATGCAGTTTCTCTCTTTCTGTCTCTGTTTCTGTCCCATGCCCCCCACCTTATCCTTCCTCCTTCCTCCCAGTTAGGAGCCAAATACCCTCCTATGAATCCTGAAGATTATGAGCTTCTTGAAACCTGAAGAACCTTTCTTATGTTTCCAGGTATCAGGGATTCAAAGAAGAATAGTGCATGTTATTGTCCTGAACAGTAAGTATCTGCTAATCAGATGAGGGATAACACCTCCCTCTTTACCATATGTTCCATCCAAAGTAATTTTAGAGACTCTTATCCAGCTTTCAAAATTGCTCTTGAAACTAAACATTTTATTCAACTCTCTTTTATTCCTTCCAGGTAAACTTCAAAAACTAACCTAGTTTAACACAGTAGTCAGGGTCAACGGTTTAATAAAATGGTCTGCAACATAGGGAATGCCAAAGGTTAGGAATGAGACTATTAAAATGTCTCCCTACATTTATTGTCTATATAAAAAAATATAAAAAGAAAGTGAAATTTACTAGCATTTTAAGAATTGATGGACAAAGGTACTCTTAATAGGTCCATGTGTCAGAGGTCATGGGTCACAAATGGTCTCCAAGGTACCCTGAGGGGAGAACGATCCTTAATTTACACAGGATGACTGCAGATTCCTCACTAGCTCGTCCACATTCACTGCACTGTGCCATCCTGCAATTTACATGGGCCTGGTTAAGTGGCTTAACCAACTAGGCTACCATTTTAACTAAATCAACATTTACAGAATAGAATAGCTTAAAATGATTCTTGCAAAGAAAGTGCGTTAAAAAATGATACTAATGCGAACAGTCTCAAAAAAAAAAAAAAAAAAAGAACAGCTGACATTTCTATTCCTGGTATGAGACACATTTTTGAGGAGAATATGAAAGTTTACTTGTATATGAAAAGAAATTGTCAAAACCCACAAAGCTATGAGGAAAGGTTTTGGAATTTTTGTGTTTTACTTATAAATGCAAAAATAAATAAATATATACATACCAAGGACTCGTTAAAAAAATTTTTTTTTCCAGTAGGGATATATGATCAAAACATTTGAAAATCATTGGTTCAATATCATTCCTTTTGGCTGATATCTACATTTTAACTGGAACTTCCAGGAGACAATTTCTCTACTCAAAAGATTCCGAGGCTACAATTTAAGATGCTTAGAAAAAATATAGGGAGGAAGAAGGCTGTTCACACTGATATGTACATCACATCGCCATTGAAGTATAAAATTTAGTATACTTCCCTACCCCCATTTAGTATAAAATTATGCCATAGGGTTATTTTAGTCTTGAAACTCAGACTTTAACGTAGAAATTTTAGGATTTGACCTTAAACCTGTAAAAGGGTAATTAAATGAACTGGTACAGAAAATAAACAGAAAGATGATTTTTGTGATTTGAAAGATAATAAGGAATTTAACTTCTATGAAACTGATTCATACAGTTTGGAAACATCTTTGTATCCTTTTGATATTAAGTTGTATCCAGATTATAGTCAACTTACTGTCTTTTGTATCTATATTAAAATGATTTGTTTTCTTATATGCCAAAAAAATCTCAATCCTGGAATATTAAACCTTTCTAATAGATCTTTGCCTACATTTTGTTCCAGAGTACTTTTTTTCTAAAATGCTATTTTCTTTAATTGCTCACTTAAAAAAAAAAAAAAAATCTCTAGCATTGTGGTATTATAGAGGTAATGAAGATCAAACTTTTTTTAATGTTTATTTATTTTTGAGAGGGAGATTGAGAATGAGCAGGGGAGGGGCAGAGAGAGAGGGAGACATAGAATCCAAAGCAGGCTCCAGGCTCTGAGCTGTCAGCACAACGCCCGATGCAGGGTTCGAACTCAAGAACCGCGAGATCATGACCTGAGTCGAAGTCAGATGCTTAACCGACTGAGCCACCCAGGTGCCCCAAGATCAAACTCAAACACAGCATTGACCACTCTCACAGCAGGGCTCCATTTTACATATCCCCTCCCTATTACTTATGGTAATGTGCCACCAAGTCCCCCCTCAGGAGGACATGTGGAGTCATGGGGACTACATGACTTTTTGTTCCCAATATTTGCCAAGACATAGAATTGTTCTTGGCCAGGTCGATGAGTCTTGCTTGTACTGGTGTGTGACCAAATCTAAATGAAATTTTAATTGAAACATTTCAATAAGTTAGACAGAGACAGATAAATACTGTATGATAGCACTTATATGTGGAATCTAGCAAAGCTGAACTCATAAAAGAAGAAGAATGGTGATCACCGGGGGCTTGGGGGAAGGAGGAATTGGGGATACCATTTAGGGGTGCAGAGTTGCAGCTAGCAGATAAATATGTCCTGGAGATTCAACGCACTGCATAGTGATTAGAGTTAACAACATAACCTAAAAGAGTATTTTTTTCAGTTCATCCAGAAACAAACAGTAGTGAGAATCTAAGTGTGAGTCAATTTACAAGCCAATATAAAAACGATTCATGAAAAAGATCATCATTAAAAGCCATAAGTTAAACTTCATGATTTTTTTTTTTTACATCGGAGCTACTGCTCTGGCAATTCCTTATTCACTCTCCTGGGTCATTGGCTGTCTCCTCTCTACTGGATCATTCCACTGGCATGCAAATGTGCTCTAGTACTTAAAAAAAAAAAAAAATTTAAAACCTCTCCTGAATCCACATGTCCCTCTAAATACTGCTCCATTGCTCAGCTCCCTCTTCTAGCAAAGCTCATAGAAAGAGTTGTCCATCTGGCTGTTTCCAGCTTGTTCTCTCTCATTCTTTCTTGAGGCATTCAAATCAGCTTCCGTTTCTATCATCCCACCTGACAACTCTTACCGATGCCAATGATGACCTCCACATCTTACCTGATGTCATCCTACTTGTCTGCAACACTTGACACAGTTAATGACACCCTCTTCCCAGAAACACTTCACCCTGCTGATTGGACCCCGCTTTCTCCTTCTCCTGCTCAATGGCTGCTCTTCTCACACTCCTTTGCTGGTTCTTCCTCACCCCTTCTGAGTCTAAACATCGGAGTTTCCTAGATCTCAAGCCTTAGGTCTCTTCCCTTCTGTAACTCACTCCATAGGTGAACCATCATGGTGCTAAAAATCATCTGTGTGCTGACCCTGGGTTTTCTATCTCAGTCCTGACTTTGTCCTTCCATGCCAGACTTGTATATGCAACTGGCAGGCTTACATCTCCGCCTGGATGTTGAAAGGGCAGCTTACACGTAAGGTGCACAAAATTGGCTTCCTAATTGGCATCCCAGACTTGCTGTTCCTTCAGTGCTCTGTATATCTGTAAATGGCAATTCCGTGTCTCCGTTTGCTCAGGCCGAAAATGGGAGTCACCCCTGACGCTTGCCTTTCTCTCATACCCCCACAACAAATCCGGCAACAAATCCTGGCACCTTGACATCTAAAATATATCTATTCTGATCACCACACAACATTCTAAATAATAATGAGTCTGTTTACCTCTACCTTCTCTCGCTAAATATTCATAAGTCATGGGGGGGGGGGGCATAACCTTCATTTACTAAGCGCTGTATCTCCTATTTCTAGAATAATATCTGGCACATCATAGATGCTCGATAAATAATGGCTGAATGAGTGAAAATTAAGTGAATTCAATGTGACTATCCTGGATGACAATGCAAACCCATTTTCTGTCAAAATTCATTCCTTCTACTGTAGGGCTGTGACAGAGCTTTTTACTAACCATACGTAACATCCTTTCCCCCAAACTTCACTAGTTTCCATAGCTATTGTGATCTTTGAGTAGTCCATAACTTTACAACATGTGTTGTTGTTTTTAATTTTTTTTATGTTTATTTATTTTTGAGAGGGAGAGAGAGCACAAGCAGGGGAGGGGCAGAGAGAGTATGAGCTGTCAGCGCAGAGCCCTATGCGGGGCTCGAACTCACGCACCACGAGTTCGTGACCAGAGCTGAAGTCAGACGCTTAACCGACTGAGCCATCCAGATGCCCCCAATAACATGTAGTTGTTGTTGTTGTTGTTTTCAATTTTTTTTAACACTTATTTATTCTTGAGAGACAGAGAGAGACAAAGCACGAGTGGGGGAGGGGCAGAGAGAGAGGGAGACGAAGAATCTGAAGCAGGATCAAAGCTCTGAGCTGTCAGCATGTAGCAGGATACTCCCAGGGAGCCGTGACATGCAACACGGAGGCTTTTCTTTCCAGGAAGCAACTTTATTCCCCGGCGGCATGACTCAGTGGGGTTCCCACGGAGGAACTGAGCCCTGAATGACACATGGCATAGTTTTCTATATATTTTTTGCTACTCTGTCTCCCATATATGGTAACACACAAACGTGCAGTTTGATCAGGTCTTGTTACAAGGTTGTGAGGAATGTTATGTATGAGGATAGCCAGGTTGCCTTGAGGTTTTTTTTTTTTTTCTTTCCTTAGGGAGGGGACCCTACCACAAGCACAGAGCCCCATATGGGGCTTGAACCCAGGAACCATGAAAACATGACCTGAGCCGAAGTGGGATGCTTTAACCAACTGAGGCACCCAGGCACCCCCAACGTATGTTGTTATTAACAGGAAACCCAGAACTTAACCCTACTATGAGTTGAAAAACAAAGGAGTTGTCCCAATTTTCAAAACTTCTATGCAGAAAGACTGTCTAGCTATTGACCTCTTTTCTGGAACAAAAGAAAATTTACAAACACCACAGACAGCATCAACTCAGGACAAGAAGGATGGAGAGATTAACTGTCTTTAATCATGTCACCCAATATTTTCTTCTTTGTGTCTCTTTAGAGCTAAGAAAAGCTGTTTTCTGGTAACCCTTATATAAATGTCAGAAGAGCCAGGCATCCTAAAAAAAAAGTATGGTATTCATAATCCTCTAGTAAAACCAAAAAAATGGCGGATAAATGTTTAATAAACTTAATCTGAGGTAAAAGAGGGAGAAAAAGTATGAGAGAGTAAGAGAGAGGATTTGACAGGAGAGAGAGAGTGCCAAAATAGAAATGTGTGACCTGTACCTCAGTAATTTAATTTTCAAGCCTTATTAGACAGTAAGATTTATACATTAAGTATGCACTTATATATATTAAATATTTTATATTAGAAAGTCTCTAGATTATTTTTCCTCAAGAAAATTAGCTTTATGAGCCTAGGAAAACACTAAGTTTCAAAGCATAAGGTCTTATGATTCATGAGAATGTACATAGTAAGCTCTTTCTGCCTGAGAAGTAGATTCTGGAACAGAAAGACTCCATAAGATTGAAGTTTCATAATTCCTTTTTTAATGTTTATTCATTTTTTGAGAGAGAGAGAGAGAGGCAGAGAGAGGGAGACACAGAAACTGAAGCAGCCTCCAGGATCTGAACTCTCAGCACCGAGCTCAATGCGGGGCCCGAACTCAAACCATGAGATCATGACCTGAGCCGAAGTGGGACGCTTAACCAACTGAGCCACCCAGATGCCCCCGAAGTATGATACTTTCAATGGAGACCTTGGGCTACTTCCCAAATACAACCCACTGTCTACTTCAGAAATTAATTTATTACTTGACTCCATGAGATTCTCTTCCCCTTAGCTTCTAATCCTAGCAATAAATATCTTGTTTACATATTTTCTCCAAATTTAATAAAACTATTCATTTATAAATGATTATTAAATGGTATCTAACCACAAATTTTTTAAGCAAATGCCAAGATAAAAATAACAATATCGTATGCCACATCTGTGATAATTCAGGATTTATCATGTCGCTGTGGTGAACATGCACATTTTAGAGAATTGCAGCATTTTTTGCACAATGAGGATATTTAAAATATCTTCCTGGGCCCCTCGGTGGCTCAGTTGGTTAAGCGTCCAACTCTCGATCTTGGCTCAGGTCATGATCTCACGGTGGGTGGGATTAAGTGCTGCGGTGGGCTTTGTGCTGACAGCATGGAACCTGCTTGGGATTCCCTCTCCCTCTCTCTCTGCCCCTCCGCTGTTCCCGTGCATACGTGCTCATGCTCTCTCTAAATAAATAAATAAATAAATAAACATTTTTTTTAAGTTTAATAAATATATACCTCTGGGTGTTTTGACATGTAATCCAATTCACCTGAGGGGCCGGGATATCCTTCAGATAAAGAGAAATGGTTTCCCTGGAAAATTTCCATCCATAAAGCACATCTTCTGGAGTCACAGTCATTTGAGCATTCCGCTTAAAATAAGCGAAATCAAAATTATTTCTTCATATGTCACATAGTTCAACACTCCATTCTTCTACTCGCTCTCCTTACCTGCTTAGCTGAGTGCTTAATTGCTCTGTCTAGAAACCTATATTCTCGTTCATAAGGAACAGGGCATTGTCCTGGGAAACAAGCGTTTCTGTCTTATTTGGCAATATAACAGCGTGTTCATATACCGCGACTGGAAAAGCATCCAAGGCACTGATGTGCAGGATGATTAGGGCAAAAATTGCCACGGAGATTTGAAGAGAAGAAGTGATCGTAGTCAACATCTAGTGAGCTCTGAAAGTGAAAGCAGCATTCATTCAGTACTTCTAGAGAGGGAAGCATTTATATCACATAAAACTAACTTCCAGCTAACAGACTTTTTTTTTTATAATCTTAGGAATATTATACCTAACTACTTTTGTGGGAAAAAAACCCATTTCAGTTCAATGAATACAATCAGAAACTATTACAAGGATTGCACAATATGTACTATTGATAAGATTTGATATCGAATTTAAAAAAAACACAAAATTCAAATATAAGCCCACTGTACCCTTTTATTGATAGAAAGAAAATAAATTAACTCTCGTGAAAAATCATAATACGATAAACATTTCATTTATTAAATTACAAAACCTTTTTTTTCTGCTCTATTAAATGATTTACATCATGTATATTTTTAGAAGAGGAGAACAATTTTAAAATATTTGCTACTAGGAAAATGCACTACGGTACAACATCAGGAAGAAAATTCACCCAAATTGACACTCTGGCTTACTTATTAAAGACTAAGAATGTGTGCTCCATAAAAACATGATTTTGTGTCTATTTTATTCACTGCCAAATCCTCAGTGCCCAAAGCATGAATTGTGTAGGTGAGGTTCTCTGGTGTTAGGCCAGAGGAGAAATCAAGGTCACTGCTTAGCTGGACCCAGCCCTAGGAGAACTAAACTTACTTCTTCCTTGCCTCCCTCTCTCTTTCCATTCTGCCCTCCCTCCCTTCTGTCCCCCCTTCCTATTTCCTTCCTTCCTCCCTCTCTCCTTCCCTTCCTCCCTCCCTTCCTCCCCCCCCAACCTTCCTTCCTTCACCTCCTTCCTCGCTCCTTTCCTCTTTCCCTCCCTCCCTCCCTCCCTTCCTTCCCTCCTTCCAAAGTACATACAAGGGAAGAAGTATCTCAGGCCAGTCATCATAAAGATAATCTCTGTTATAACTCAGAGAAGACATAACTTTCATTTTCTCAAAGATAAATTAATCACATAATAGAATTTTAAGAATATGCTTTTCCTAGGACATCCATATTCTCACTCCCCTGCTCCCAATTCTACCATGCAAGAGGTTTTTCCAGTTGTTTTAGGGTTTGTTGTTGTTGTTGTTGTTGTTTTAAAAAATCTGGGCCTCTTAGTAAAAGCCATTCAAATATTTTTGTAGAGTAGCAACAAATAAATTATTCTGTGCTTTCCCTCATACGGAGATAAAATTCTTGGTAAAGGAAAGGCCTAAGGGCTATAAACAAGTCTGCTCATATCTTCTGCTTTGAATAGAATTTTCTATTTAAGAAATAACTTCTTAAATAGAACAATACAAATAATTTTGAGAAAAATGGTTAAGCCCTTTAGTGGACAATGTGAAGGGAGAGATATGTTTGTGAATTTTTAGCAGATTGTACAATAGATTACTAGTATGTGATTGTACTGTATATATAGTTTGTCCATAGTTATTATATTAATATAGGTAATTGGTATATACTCTATATCTATACAGTAGATTTTGAGTGCCTTTAGAGTTTAGAGAGCATATAAACCAAATGCCCACACTTTATAGGACAGGAATCTGAGGCACAGAGAAGCAGAGTAACTTAGAGACGGGTGTGCAACTTCTCATTCCTGATTCCAGAATCTTCTCCTTATATCCAAGAGATCATGCGTGGGACTGTGCTCTGATTTAATGTCTGCATCCCAGGGTCTGAGCCCCGGAGCCTTTTAAAGAACTCAATTCAAAGTGATCGCCTTAAGGAAATCTCACATGAATCTGCTAAGTGCTAGATGGGCACTTGTGGTCAATGCCTAGTGAAGACCCTTAAGCTTTTCCATCTCTCCAAGAACTATAGGGATCATGACCTACCTTCATGTGACTGAACTCACTAATAATATTTCATTGTCTCCTTTGCTTAGAAGTAGTCAGGTAAGCTGGCAAAGATGAGCTACAACCTTTTCTTTTTGAGGCTAGGAGCAGAAAGCCATATCCGTCTTTCACGTCTTAGCATCCCCCAGTTTCCTGGATGATGTTCTTCTTTGTGGCTATGCGAGAGAGAAATGGTGTTAAATAGGGTTTTCGGCTGCAGGGGGAAAGGGGCAACGGCTTCTGATGTGAAGCCGAGAGGATGACCGAGTTGCCTCTTTTCTCTGCAGCCTTTCAAAATTGTCTCATTACAATTGAGGTGTAACAAAAGCAAAGGCATGGAAAACAGCAATTAAAACATAGACAGATCCTTGAGATAGAAAGGAAAAGTGAATCATCTTTACAAACATTTGCTATCGAGACAGTTGCTATTGCTTGAAATCTTCAGAAGTAAAAGATTCAAGACATAGAACTTCCAGAGTTCCCATTTTCATGTTCATTAAAGTGATTGATTAAATAAAGCTTAACTTCTTTAGTTTAGCTCAGTTATAAAATAACGTTACCTGTCACAGGAGCACGGATGAATCATAATTTACTGCTAAGAGTGCCTACCTTCTGATTTACCATTTTGTGATTAACGGACTTAGTTGCAAGGGTGAAAAGTTACAATCGATTCAAAATTATTTGGTCAAGGAGTCACTCTAAAAAAACATACAAAAAATAATTGTGAATCTGGTTGTCTCTAAGAACGGTGCTCAGTTGGGGCTAGGTTTCGCATCTGTAATAAGGGAAAAGAATCGAAGCGCAGTTTCTGCTTTGCACTCCCCTTCTTTGAACCTCTGTCTCTCACCTAAGAGTTCAGGTCATCATACCTGCTCTATCGCCTTCACAAGGTTATTCGGAGAGCCAAAGACACAGGAAAGTCCTCCGTAAGATTACGATGGGATCACAAGCATTAACAAAAAGGAGCGCCAATGTAGCAATGCAAGGATCCTGACTGCTCAGTGTTCTTTGTTAAGTTCACAGAGCTACTGCTGTTCAGTTAAACGCATCTATGCCGTTCAGGGTGCTGTGCTGGGAAACAGCTGGGAACAGGTTGTGGACAGAATATCAAGCCAAGGCAGGAACAGCAGATGCACAACCGGGGGGGGGGGGGGGGGGGGGGGGGGGGGGGAGGGGGCGGGGGGGGGGGTCGTCAGAGGCACAGCAAAGGCACCAAGACAGGAAGGAGGGAGCAGCTCCGGGCTCTGACGCGGGCTACAGGACTGGTCTGGCCTCTCTCCCAGATACGAGATGATAATAAGTGAGTTAAGAAATAAAGGGTTGGAAACAGCATGTACAATTTTTGACAGCATTTCCTCCTAGGCAGCCAGGATGACACATCAAAATAGGAAGCAAGAAAAACAGAAAACTCGGGCCCTTCTTGTAAAACGATTTTCTCTGGATAGCGCATGCCAAAAAAAGAAGAGAACAAAGACCCCGTACCCCAAAAAAAGGAACATGGAGTTAACGTTTCTGTCCTGCCCCCCACCCCCACCCCACCCCCTGGATTCTTGGCCCGGGTCCTTTGCAAGACAGTTTGAATCAGCCTCCGTGAAAGGGAAGGTCTTTTTTTGAGCAGAACCAGCCTGAACTTGACCAGAGCCGGTCTGAACTTCAACCGGTGCTCCTCTGGCCTGGCCTGGCCTGGCGTGGGCGTTCTCTTCAGCCTGGCAATGCAACTGAAGCCAAGACAGGATCTGAGATCATAATGACGCACGACAGCCTCCTGCTCCCCGCATGCCCTGCTGGTTGGACAGAGCTAAACCACAGGAAGGTGCCACTAGCCAACTGGTTTTGGCCTACAACAGCAGCCTGCCCGGCTCCTTTCTGTTCTCGGAAGTTTAGGATGGAGGTGTGCTGAGCCGCATAGAATAGGTAGCATGCTCCCATTCGGAGGGCCCCGACTTCCTCAGAAGAAAAACAGTACTGAGCTCTCTTATTGATGTCACTTGCAGATTGCTAACTTTTGCTATGATCCAACTCTGCCAAAAGTTCATCGCATTCACCAGCAGAGACCTGTAAAAACTCTTTGGTTGGTGCTATAGACTGAATGTCTGTGTGCCCCCCCCCCACTCCCCCCTGCCTCCCACATTCATATGTGGAATCTTGATCCCCAGTACGATGGTGGTAGGGGGTGGAACCTTTGGGAGGTGATTGCATCATGAGGGTGAAGTCCTCACCAATGGGAGGTCTGCGGTTATAAAAGAGACCCCAGAGAGCTCCCTTGCCCCTTCTGCCCTGTGAGGACACGGTGAGAAGTTGGCAGTTTGCAGCCAGGAAGCAGGTTCTCACCAGACCTGAAATCTGCGGGGGCCTTGTTCTTGGACTTCCCGGCCTCCGGAACTGTGAGAAATAAATTTCTGTTGCTTATAAGCCATCCAGTCTACCGTATTCTGTTACAGCAGCCTGAACTGACCAACACAGCTGGATTCAAGGTCAGGGTGACCACTGCAAATCCAAAGGAAATGGATCAAAGTCATTTGTTTAATTGATGAGGCAGGTGAAGAAGCATGCATTTAAAAGGATATGATATTTGGGGTGCCTGGGTGGCTCAGTTGGTTGAGCGCCCAACTTTGGCTCTGGTCACGATCTCGATCTCGTGTTCATGGGCTGGAGCCCCTGCATCGGGCTCTGTGCTGACAGCTCAGAGCCTGGGGCCTGCTTTGGATTCTGCGTCCCCCACCTCTTTCTGCCCCTCCCCTGCTCAAGCTCTCTCTCTCTCTGTCTCTCAAAAAATAAAATAAAATGTTAAAAAAAAATTTTTTTTTAAGAAAGAAAGGATATGATACAAAAACAAAAGTGAAATCTCAGACACTTACAGAGGAAAAAGATAGATGAAAAGAGAAAATTGTCCATCAAGCTGCAGTACATTTATCGTTTTGTTGAGTCATATGAAAGCACCACACTAATCTATCATAATTCGCCTTGTTCTTTTTCAGTGAGCAAAGACATAGAAAAGCATGTCGGAGGGGCGCCTGGGTGGCTTGGTCGGTTAAGCGTCCAACTTCGGCGCAGGTCATGATCTCACGGTCCATGAGTTCGAGCCCCGCGTCGGGCTCTCTGCTGACAGCTCAGAGCCTAGAGCCTGTTTCAGATTCTGTGTCTTCCTCTCTCTCTGCCCCTCCCCTGTTCATGCTCTGTCTCTCTCTGTCTCAAAAATAAATAAAAATGTTAAAAAAAAAAAAAAAAAAAAAAGAAAAGAAAAGAAAAGCATGTCTGAGGCCCAAGATAACTAGTTACAGGTTCTGTCGAAGTGAAGCCCTCTGTTCCCCTGGATCCCATCTGCTTCTTTTTTTCCAAAGCCGGTGGTTCCTCCAATCACCCCTTTCAGTTTTGTTTTACTTTCCAGAGGATTCTGCCCTCCTACTCAGGGACCAGGAAAGGGAGTACTTGTTTTATCTAGCCTGACAACTCTGATTCTGGGGTTTTCTTTCAAGCCATCGGAGGCCAGGTTTACACTGGCACGATGGGACTGCATGATTTCTACTGAACGAAGGCCAAATGGCCAGGAGAAGTAACAGGGCAACAGCAGCTGGGAATTTCTCTCTCTGGGCCTAAGCTGACTCTTAAGTTCATGTCATATTCTTTTTTTTTTAGCACATTATTCTTCTATTATCACACAGATCTACTCTAGAACTTTCCTCGGGGTGGAGATGACTACATTCTGTATGGTCCTGCATCTAATTACTGCTAACTTAGGTGACGTGAATTTTCCTCACTACAGTTATGAGTCGTGATGGTATTGAGTAACGGTTAAGGAAGCCAGAGGCTTGAGTCACTTTCTAGCTGTGCAACCGTGAGCCAGTTATGTGCCACGGTTTTCTTCATCTGCAAAATAGTGATGGACTAAGTGATTTTTGCTGTTATTATTACTGCCTCAGGTCTACAAGACAGAGGCTTCATTCTGAGGGCAAGGCCCAGCGCATCTATGACCCACATCTTTAACTCTTGCTGATCAGTGGGCCACCTACCCCTGACTAATAACTGGTTAAAAGAACATGAACTAATCCACATTCTCTATTTTCTCATTGTTCCGTCTCTTTCCACAAAGTCCTTCTTTGTTCCATCTCTTCTGCGTCAGCCTGACCAGAATGGTTTCTCCTGAACTTATTCAAGTCTATTCCTACTAGATAATCTGGATGGCTTTCCTTCTAACACGACCAGAGACTCTCCCTCTGATCAATAGCCCTCTATCCTTATTTCTTGCCTCATTCTTTTGTTTAAACCTCACACGCAGAGAGAAAAACAGCTTACCAACAAGCTGGATTACTCAGGCGTCGCTGTGGGGAATTGAAAAATGGCCCCGCCACTCTAGAAAACAGGTTGGCAGTTTCTTAAAAAGAAACTATCCACTGCCTGGCCCCCTCTGGGATGACAGGCAAATCAGGGAGGCGGGGCAGGGTCACTGTGCCTCCTCTAGCCTCGTGTTCCCTGCTCTGGAAAAGGAGACAGGACAGCGTGGAGAATTTAGAGACCCCAATTTAGAAATGCTTTAGGAGATGGTTCTTCAGTTTCTTATGGGCCACACCAGTAACTAAAGTGACCCTGTGCCAAGACAGAGAAAAAAAAGCTGCAGGTTTGTGTTTGTCTGCTTTGAACACCCAGAATCCCAATCTTATGTCATAGCCCTGCTACACGGAATTCATTTACATGGGTGATCAATTAATGTGCAATATCTGCTTGGGAGTTCTCGCTCTTCTGAACCCACTAAACGTGGTCTTGAAAGCCGTGTGAAGATAAATTCACTAGCTACAGAAATGAAGACGTTGTCAGCAGATCTTACTGTTCTAGGCAGGTTTTTTTTTTTTTTTTTCCCAATTAATAATGCTGCTTTACCTCAAGAATATGTTTTCTTTAAAAAAATGTGCAGCGGCATGCATGTAATCCAATGTGGCAGCCACCTTACCATGAGATGACCAGGTTGCTTCCTCACAGACATCCTTGTTGCCTCCCCACCATGTTCTGGATCCGGGGAATGGATCTCTTAGGAATGGACTCATCGACAACCAAGTGACTCTGATTTTTATCACACAAATAGAAGAGGCAAAAGCCAACCAGTAACAGTGATAGAACAGAAAACAATAGAGGAAATGAGTATAGCCCAAAGTTCTCCAAGTGTACAAAGAAAAGGTATTAAGTTTCTCAGGATCCACATAAGAGCGAAAACATATGGTATCTGTCTTTCTCTGTATGACTTATTTCACTTAGCATAACACTCTTTCCAGTTCCATCCACATTGCTGCAAAAGGCCATATTTCATGGGGGAGGGGAAGGGAAAGAAAAGTTAGAGAGGGAGGGAGGCAAACCATAAGAGACTCTTAAAAACTGAGAACAAACTGAGGGTTGATGGGGGTGGGAGGGAGGGAAGGGTGGGTGATGGGTACTGAGGAGGGCACCTTTTGGGATGAGCACTGGGTGTTGTATGGAAATCAATTTGATAATAAATTTCATATTAAAAAAAAGAAAAGAAAAGGTATTAGTATTATGTTTAAATGAAGTATTTATCTACACTGGTTTTCTCTTAAAAGCAAAAAGAAAGCTCTATCTGAATTCATCCAACAACTGATCTTGTATCCGTCACTTTTAAAATATATAATAATGTGACAGCTAATTTGGTATTCAAATTTATCTTGAATGACAAAAATTTAAAACTGATTGTTTTTGTATTTGTATTTGTCACACTATTGTTGAACCATTGTCAACAAGAAATACACTTTGTTTTACTACTGATGACGAAATCACACTAAACTGTAAATCAAAAGTTATTATCATGCTTCCCTAGATCATTCCCTATAACTCAAACTATAAATACGCTGGGATTAGAAGTGAAGCTGTGAATTTTCTGAAGGAAACTAGGGCAAATATTTCAAAGTTGCAAGTTTTCCTAATGAAGACTAAATAAGCAGACTTCAGTTTCTTTTCATACCTTAGACAGGTATTTTTTCAGTCTAACTATGTTGTTTCTGAGATGTACTCTTCTGTGCATGTATCTCATAAACTGAGGACATATGACAGTGATACCAAAGGAAAGGTAACTGTCATAGTAGTCATTTTTGGATCATTCCCTTTTGATACGATTGTATGTAAATAGAGATACCTGCTTCTTTATTTCTCATTTATTAACTGTATTTAATAAAAATTAGTTGGCTATGCAGTATTATTACCCACTTCTTTTGCCACCTAGATTTAAGAGGGTATATTTAACATATTGAATCTCGATAAATTAATAAACAAGTAAATAGAATATTACATTAAGGTATGATATTTAACATGTATTGTCTAAATCAAATTTCCTATGTAAATAAGTGGGTTATTTGGGGCAAAAATGAAGTATCATACAACCCAGCAGTTGTATTCCTGGGCATTTATCCCAGAGACGTAAAGATTTGTGTTCACAAAAAAGAACCCTGCAAGTGAATGTTCATAGCATAGTTTATTTGTGTTTATAATCATAAAATGGAAACAATCCAGATGTTCTTAAGTGGATGAGTAAACATACTGCATATCCATACCATGGAATGCTACTCATCAATATACAGAAATTAACTACCAATATGTACACGATCTAAAGAGCATTTGGCTGAATGAGAAAAAACAATCCCAAAAGGTAACATACTATAGGATTCCATTTGAACACGTTCTTGAAATGATGAAATTATAGAACTGGGGAACAGAGTAGTGCTTGCCTAGGATTAAGGAGGGGGTGAGGGTGAGAAGGAAGCGGATATGCCTATAAAAGGACAACATGAAGGATGGGACTGTTGTGTATCTTGACCGCATCTTTGTTTTAATATTGTACCGTCCTGTTGCAAGATGTCACCACTGGGGGAACCTGGGTATGGAGCAAACCTGGTCTCCGTATTATTTCTGTGTATTATTTCAACCGCATGTGAACCAGCAATTATCAAGGCGAAAAAAAAAAAAGTTTCAGAAAAACGATTTGTGAATTTTTATTTGCCCTTATTTTATTTTCCATTTGGATTAATTTGCATGTCTATATGTATATATGATACCTTTTATTTATTATTCTACATTCGGTCTCATTTAAAAAAAAAAAAGGTTTCTTTTAAGGTGGGTGTCTTTGTTACATTTAGAGGCATACAGATCTATAAAAATATAAACACACATACAGTGATTTCCCTGAGAGTTTTGACCCACCTTTTCATCAAAGTTCCTCTCTCTTTTCTCATGGTTTTAAATTTTTGTCATCTATTTTAGCACCTGCAAAATCATAAAATGAGGAAGTAGCAAAGGTGTTTTTGCACAAAGTGTCTGTAAATACACAGGTAGACGGCGGCAGGTATTGGAAGCATCGTGTTTGGGAAGGGGGGCAGAAACCTCTCGCCAGAAAGCCTGGAATCTTTGCGGTGACGGTCAACATTGCTGGTGGCCCGGAGCCATGTGGCATGCGAGCCCCGCGAGCCCGGTCGCAGCGCCCAGCTGGGAGCTGCAGGATCCATCGTCACAGTGATTTAATAGCGGCCCCGTGCGGCAGCGGCGGGAACTGCAGGTGTTCCGCGGCAAACTGGGCCCCTGGGCCCACGCTGGGGTGCAGCGGGTCAGGGGCACACTCCATCCCTGTTCCACTCCGGGAAGTGGGGCACAGGGGGCTGGGTGACCGGCCACCCCTTCTCACATGTGCTGGACCACCCTCTGGAGTGCCCACAAAGGAGGACTTCGGGGGAGAAGGGCAATGAAGATTTCCGCAATGAAAGCCAATTTTCCAACACGTGGTTGCTCTCCATCATCCCCATCTCCATCATCCTTTTAATTTTCTTTTCTTTTTTTTTTTTTTTTTCGCTCTGGTGGTGTTGTTACAGGGCATCCCACCCTGGGTTATTTTTCCCCTTCAGGATTTGATTTGCTCCTATTCTTCCCCATCTCACTAAGAGGCACTCTCATCCACCCACATACATCCTCAAGCCAAAACCTTGAGTCACCCCTAAATTCCTCTCTCCCCTCCTTCTACATGAGCAGGTCCTGTTGGCTCCCCTTCCAAACACATCTTTTATGCTCCATCTCCGCCACCACCTCCATGGTCCAAACTACTCATGTCTCTCTCTCTCTCTGTCTCCAAGCTCCCGTAGATCTCCCTCCATCGTTGCTAGACAATGGCCCTCCTGAAACATGAATCAAATTCTGGCATCCCCTGTTGAGAAGCTAGTTCCTTCCTACCTTCCTAACATCCTCTGTTTACTAGATTTCAGCCACATGGGCCACAGTGTCATCTTTGACCTTGACAAACCCTTTGGCACGGGCTAGGGAAGGCTCTCCCTCGGGATGACTGCCTTATTCTCATCCTTCGGGTCTCAGTTCAAATGTCTCACCTCCATGGAGAGGCCTTATCTAAATTAGAACCCCACACCTAATGACTCCAGCCACTTTCTCTTTCCTATCACCATGTTTTCCCCTTAATAGCAACTCTGTAAGATAATAGGAGAGTCTGGTATTATTTATATGTTGTCCATCCATCAAGTTCCAAAAAGCAGAGATTGTGTTTATTTTGATCACAGTTCAATTCCTAGCACGTCACAGACTGTCAGTTTAGAGAAGTCATTCAATAAATATTTTTGAATTAATACACTTCTTCTATTTAAAAAATGGGGAGTGAAGGGATAAACGTGGCTACTACACCATGGAAACACAGCAGAAGGTATGAGAACTACACAGTAGGGATTCACCCACTTCAAGCAACAGCACGGATTTTACGTGAAGTCAGACAAACCCCTTCCCTGAAATATAGTAAGCAATCCTGTGGGCTTGCTTGCTTGGGAATGGGATACATCTACCAGAAGTAGGTTTAAAAAAAAAACAAAAAACAAAAAAACAAAAAACAGATGACAGAACTGAAATACAGACATTAAGGGAAATGAGTAATGTTATACTAAGTATTGTTTATAAATCCAGATCATAATTCATAAAGTACGTTACAAAAGGGAAAATCTAAAGTAAGGTTGTTCTTGTAACTCTCACACAAACGAAACTTCTAGAAGAGCTGAGGGCCTGGGAATACTATGCAACTTTTGCATGGGAGGAAGGAATTTTGCCTTTTGAAAAGAACAAAACTCTTAGGACACAGATAAAGCTGCCTTTTAAAAACTGATTTCACAGTAACTATTCTATACATTTTGAGAAATCTTGGTACTACTTTGAGGCATATAAAATTAATTCATTTATTTCCCTGTTAATAAAGAAAAGGTATATTCACAGAATTAGTGCATTTAGAATAAAAAGTAAACAGAGGAATCAGGAGACCTGGAGTCAATAACCTCTTGACGGACAAATTCGATCACCTAAAAACACAAACTTGCTGATTCTCAACCGCTCTTCTCACACTTAATGTTTCACACATGGCTGGTTCAACGGGCCAGCTTTTCAGGAAAGCCCGACACAGGATTCTCCAAAAATATGTTGAGACTTTCAGGATGGTGGTGTAGGTAGGGTCTGTGGGGTTTTACGTGTAATAGTAAGAAAACCCCTTTCAACTTTGATGTTCAAGGCCAGGAGCCATCAGTCTCCCCACGGGTATCCATCCAGGATTCTTAGGGCTAGATTTCATCAGGTAAGAGAGCAGTTTGCTCTTCCTCTGTGCCGAGGATATTTTGGAGTTTCGATCTGCGTTGAAGGGAAAAAGAGGAGTACCTTACTATTTCTCATCTTAAAAAGACCCAGTACCTACACCTCTGCCTTTCCCCTTAAATGCCATCTACCAAGTGATGAGGCTTACAGTGCCCAGAAATCTTCTGCCTGAAGGAAGGGTGTAAAATGGCTATATCTTTTCCACTGCCCTGGGCTGACTTTTCTTTTTTTAATGTTTACTTTTTTTTTTTTTTTTATGTTTTTGTAATGTTTATTTATGCTTGAGAGAGAGTCAGAGAGAGACAGAGCGTGAGAGGTGGAGGGGCAGAGTGAGAAGGAGTCATAGAATCCGAAGCAGGCTCCAGGCTCTGAGCTGCCAGCACAGAACCCGACGAGGGGCTCAAACCCATGGTCTGTGAGATCATGACCAGAGCTGACGTTGGATGCCTAACCGACTGAGCCACCCAGGAGCCCCTAATGTTTACTTATTTTGAGAGAGAGAGAGAGAGAGAGAGCACATGATCAGGGGAGGGTCGGGGGGGGATCCCAAATAGGCTCCACAAGTCAGTGCAGAGCACATGAGGGGCTCCAACTCACGAACCCAACTGTGAGATCATGACCTGAGCCGAGATCAAGATCTCATGGGTAACCAGCTGAGCCACCCAGGTGCTTCGAGGGCTGATTTTTAAAGGGGAAAAAATAAGCCCAAGAACCGACCATACCTTCTTCTCTGTGCGTGCTCCCACAGGTAAAACAAGCCCATCGCCAATCCCTTTAACACAATGAAAGGGGCAGTTAATGCCAATGCTCCAAATCACACTTCTCTGCAAATGCCAGGAAGATGAAAACAAAAGGCTACTCACACTTGTCAGAGCCCAAAGACCTTGCACAGCAGCTGCCCATTCAAAGCCAATTTTCTCATAAAGAAATCCACCCAGTGTGGGTCCTATAAAAGCACTAAGAAAAGAAGAAAGCGTATTCAATAGTGTAAAAAAAAAAAAAAAGAATTATTTCCTAAAGGCCGCATGATCCCTCAATCATAGATCTTCATTAAATTGGAACTGTAAGTACTGAAGACAGAAGCCAATTCCTGGACGGAGCACTGGGTGCGACAAAACCAATTCTACCCGATAATGATGATGTTTAACGCTTTTTAAACAATTCTAAAATTATAACTGCTTCTAAAAAGTTGGTGCCTTACATAAACATTTTAAAAACGTGACATGCACGCAAAAGAACCCTTATATGATTCTCTCTATTGTTCTCAATAATTGTATTTAAAATAACTCAAGTCTGTACATATTTATTGAGATATTCTACAGTTCCAGCATACATTTATTCCTCACGAATAGCAAAGAACAAAAATGAAACAAATGAATGAAGAATACTGAGACATGACCTGTTAAAGGAACTTAGAAAGGTCACTTAAGACAAAGTATATAGGGACCATTTTGATTAGGTATTCAACTGCTGGTAAAAACCAGTGATCTTGGAGTCAGAGGGTGTGGGGTTAGGACTCCAACTCTGCCCTAAATGAATTAAGTGCCTTTGGGCACCTCATCAGACCTCTCGGTGTCAGTTTCTTCAGGCAAATGCAGATAGTATTTTCCATCTTGCAGGTGTGAACGAAATGGCTACTCACCCAACTGACCACATGGCACTGAAGAGCCCCGACACAAGTCCCAAGGTACTTAATCCTTCTTCAAATCCATTTTCGCTGCAAAGAGACAAGAGTAGATCTGTTATGGACAGGGAAACCTGCGTGAAAGCAAAGAACAGTGTGTGACAAATAAATTAAGAGACTGGGAATAATCTGGGGGCACCTGGGTGACTCACTGGGGTAAGCGTTCGACTTTGGCTCAGGTCACGATCTCCTGGATAGTGGGTTAAACCCCTGTGCTGGGCTCTGTGTGGACAGCTCAGAGCCTGGAGCCTGCTTCGGATTCTGTGTCTCCCTCTCTCTGCCCCTCCCCTGTTCACACTCTGTCTCTCAAAAATGAATAAACGTTAAAAAAAATTTTTTTTAAAGAGACTGGGAATAATCTGAACAAAACCAACAGACAGAACACTCCGTCTCCAAGATAAAAGCGAATCTAATCTGAAGGAATTTTCATAGTTACCTCTACTCCATGGTTTTCTAAAAATAATTTTACTGCATATCTAAAACATGATATTAAGAATCATGACCCATTTGCATGAAGTCTCATAAAAATACATAATTAAGAAATTCTTTTTTTTTATGTTCTATTTATTTTTGAGAGAGAGAGGGTGAGCAGGGGAGGGCCAGAGAGGGGGGGACAGAGGCTCAGAGGTGGGCCCCCTGCTGACAGCAGCAAGCCCATGTGCAGCTCGAACCCGCGAACCCGTGAGATCATGACCGGAGCAAAAGTCGGACGCTCAACCGACTGAGCCACCCAGGCGCCCCTAAGAAATTCTTAAAATGAGATGAACATGCAAAGAGAATAATGGGCAACTTTTAGAAAACACGGAGGCAACTCACTATTCCTCAGAGAATACTGAGTCAACCCAGTATATCTCCTCCCTGCTCTAGTTCACGTGGTGTTCTTTACCATCATGCCTAGTAAACAACACTGATGGCCAAGTGACAAATACCCGGCGCGAGACTGTGATTCATAATAAGAAATATATATCTGGTCTCCCTCCTGTTTGCAGCATAGAACCCATAACACCCTTGGAATTTCCTAAGTGATTAAAACAATTTCAAGTACCTTTTTTGTTATGTTCATGTGGTGGCTTTTAGGGGACTGGTTGCCCAGAGAGTCAACCATGTGATTAGAGGGGTTAGAACTTCCAACCCCAAGACCAGAACCCCCCACCTCTGAGAGGGGCCAGGCTGGAGATGGAATCAATGGCCAATGGTGAGTGATTTAACCAATCAGCAGTACGTAAGCGTCCACAAAAATCCCAAAAGGACAGGGCGAGAGAGCTGCTGAGTTGGTAAACCAGACCCTTTCCACATGCCAGTGTGCCAGGGCTCCAAAACCCACAAGGACAGAAGTTCCTTTGTTCAGGTTACTCTTTGTGTCTTTTCGTCTGGTTGTTGATTCGTATCCTTTAATCTCTTTGGTAACAAATCACTGAATCTAACGAGTACGCTGGATTCCTGAGTTCTGTGAGTCACTCTAGCAGATTAATTGAATCTAAGGAGGTCGTCAAGGGAACCTCTGATGCACGGGCCAGTCAGTCGGAAGCACATGTGAACTTGTAACTAGCACCTGAAGCAGAGGGCAATCTGTGGGACGGAGTCCCTCACCTGTGGGATCTGATGATATCACCAGACGGATAGTCTCAGAACGGAGTTGCATTGTAGGACACCTAGCTGGTTTGGGAGAATTGCTTGGTGGTGTGGGAGCTGCCCCCTCTCCCGACCCCGCACTGGAAATGGGACTAGAATCATTTTACCTGGTCATTGTGTGCCCTTGTATGGACCTTCTCCATGAGAAGGAAACAATGCTGAGGGCTTTCCGTTGTGCTTTAGCTTTTCAAAAGTGTTTCTGTTCCTAGGCATCAACCAAGCCAAGCCTCCATCCACAACTCATTTTACCTATCATTGTATAATATTACCATATATTACCTATCATTGTATAATATTACCATATACGGTAAAACCTTGCATTGCGAGTAACTTGTTCTACGAGTGTTCTGTAAGACGGGCAAACATTTCTCACAAATTTTAACTTGATAAATGAGCTACTGTCTTGCAACAAGAGTAGCATGTGACCATGAATGGGACAGGATCACAACTGAGGCAATGATTCTTCTCTCTCACTGCAAGACTGTGGGCGATCATCAATGCAATGTCACATTTCCTCAAAATCCTCAAAAAGAGGCAAAGGCGAGCGAGTGTCATTGGATAGGTTCCTTGTTAAAGTTGCACGAAAAAAAAAAAAAAAAAAACAACAAGATTCCATTGAGCCAGTAGATAGCAGAGATTCCATTAGTGATAGTGAAAGTCATTCTACACAATAACCTTCCTCTCTCGTCTCCCTCACACCAGCCATGAAGGTTTTCAAAGGTACGTGCAGGTTAATTTGTTTATCTTTCTGTATATTTTGTGCTTTATTATTTTGTATTATATTATAGTATTATAATCATTTTTATATGAATATTTTTGGGTTGTGGAGCGAATCATCTGAATTTCCATCATTTCTTAAGGGGAAATTTGATTTGATATACACAAGTGCTTTGGATTATAAGCATGTTTCTGGTCACAAACCAAGATTTTACTGTATTTTCATTTCACTTACAGTATTATTGCATGCAGTATTTATATCAGAATATTGTGTGACATAAAATCATGAAGATTTGGTCTTGTGGAAAAAAAAAATCCAACATCCTACAAAATTGAGAAATTCAAGAAAGCCTGTGATGCTCACTGCTATTTGCAACACAGCTCCGCAAGCACAGAGGTAACTTACTATGCACAACTGAGAATCTCCGGGAAGGTTGGAATGATACTCATTCCAGCAGAGACGCCATTCAAGACTAATATCAGCACCAGCAGCCAGAGCTGACTGCAAAAGAGTTTTGGAAAAAGAAACAAAACAAAACAACATGAGCATGTTGATAGACACAGGGCTCAAGTTAAGGAGGGCAGGCTGAATCCCAGAGAAGCATGCTTCTGAGATGGCATCACTAGTCGGCCTCATTCTCATCTGATCCCACTTCATTCAGAGACAGCACCCTCTGGCTCCTCCCACTTTGAGGGGGGTGGCAAATCAATTCACCACGATACCTCAATTTCTTTGGTCACATATATCACATGCCCTCTTATCACCATACGGAATCTTTTCAAAATTGGTTAAATGTTAACGCTGCTCCTTCAATCACTTGGCTTTGAAATTCAATGGACAGAAAAAAATGGCATAGAAGGGAACTGGTAAAGAAGGGCAGGAAACTAATTTGCTCGGCTTCCCACACTGAATGGCTTAACATCCATTACCCCCATTGAATCCTTGCAGCAATATTCTGCCAAGTAAGCACCATCATCAGCTCCTTTTTGGAGATAAGAACACTAAGGCTCTCGGAAGCTAAATGATTTGCTGGAGTTCACACACCTAGTAAGTGGCAAAGCAAAATGCAAACCCAAATGTGAAGGACTCTGAAATCCTTGCCCTTTCCATGTCACACTTGATCCCAGAAGCAGCTGAAAGCTCTAAGCTCCCTTTATTTTAGCAAATACATTACCCTTAACAAGCTCCAATGAGCCGGTACCACATGCTAAGAATAATACAGAAACAAACAAACAAAAAAAAGACTTGATCCCAGACTCAAGGATTGAGAAAGAGTAGGGAAAAAAAAAAACACGTTTTAACAGCAATCAACCAAAGGGAGGCAGCAACAAATGCTATTTTCAAAATAAAGTACAAATAAGCGTGCAATTGAAACACAAAGGGAGAAGCGTTTTTCGCATTTGATCCAGATGTGATGATGCATTTTCTATCTGCTTGTAGCAGTGCCACCTTCTGGTAAGGTAGAATACTGCCAGTCCAACCCAACAATTCAATAGAGTCTTAAATCAAGGTAGTTATTTAAATAATAAGGTTCAAAATACGAAACCATACCAGCAGCACACAAAAAATTTCTGTAGTAATTCTTAATGTTATTCAGCCAAAAATACAGAAGAAGGAAAAAACATTACCTTTGAATGTGCAAGACCGGGATAGGTCCCAAGAGCATGTAGCATCCGGCTGTGATTATGTTTCCCAAAACCAGAAACCATTTCCTGAGATGCTGGTAAAGAGAAGGAGAGTCCGAAAAACCCCTGAGAGGTAAAGCCCCTCCACAATCAAAGGATATACACAAAAATCACTGAAGAACACAAGCCCTGACATTGAAAAATCCAAATACATCGAAGAAAATGAAACTTTACATTTAAGAGAAAATAGGTAGATGGTAAACAGAAAAGCGAGACAATATACCCTAAGAGTTTCTAAGGACAAGGATTCCTTGGGAAGGGAGTGTATTGTAGATTTTACACATGATGAACTATCCCCAAAGTAACAATTTAAAAAGCAGCCATCCTGGGGCGCCTAGATGGCTCAGTCGGTTAGGCATCTGACTTAGGCTCAGGTTCATGAGTTCAAGCTCCATGTCGGGCTCTGTGCTGACAGCTCAGAGTCTGGTACCTGTTTTGGATTCTTTGTCTCCCTCTCTCCCTCTGCCCCTCTCTTACTCGCTCTCTGTCTCTCTCTCTCTCTCAAAAAATGAATAAACATTTAAAAAAATAAATAAAATTGGGGCGCCTGGGTGGCTCAGCCGGTTGAGCGTCCAACTTCGGTTCAGGTCATGATCTCACAGTTGACGAGCTTGAGCCCCGCATTGGGCTCTGTGCTGACAGCTCAGAGCCTGGATGGAGCCTGCTTTGGATTCTGTGTCTCCCTCTCTCTCTGCCCCTCCCCTGCTCATGCTCTGTCCCTGTCTCAAAAATAAATATAAACATTTTTTTAAATAAATAAAATAAATAAAAATAAAAACACAGTCATCACAAGGAACCACCTAGTAGATACAGTACCTGAAAAATTCACACTATTTAAAAAGCACCCAATAAAATTACTCCTTTTAAACTACTTGAATGCAGGCTGAAAATTCTAGGAGTTAAATAGCTGCTCAGTTAAATAAGACTGTCTTAAAACAAGCTCCAATCACTGTTTAAGACACTTGCTTTTTGTCACCTGGGTTACTAAGTAATCTCTATGTAATTTAGGTTGTGATAAATGTTTATGCAAGTTTAACAAAGAGAGGAAATGCAAACAAGTAAAAAGCACTAAAGCCACAGAAGCTTGGTATTTGGTTAACAGTACTTACTAGTACTGTTTACCAGCATCTGGAGTGAATGGTTTAGACCTAAGCAAAGGAGAACAGAAGGGAATTTCTATCAGGATAGCTACAGGATAAGCAATGTACATTTATGTAGCTACTCCTTTCATTCCCACAGAAAAAAACTAAATTATCTCCTCTCAGTCTGACCGAGCCCTAATTAGGGACTCTGCCCTAATTATTTTATTTTTTTAAATGCTTATTTATTTTTGAGAGAGAGCGTGAGTGGGGCAAGGGCAGAGAGAGAATCCCAAGCAGGCTCCGCACTGTCAGTGCAGAGCCCGATGTGGGGCTTGAACTCACCATCCGCGAGATCATGACCTAAGCTGAAATCAAGAATCGAACGTTCCACTGACTGAGCCTCCCAGGCGCCCCCTGCCCTAATTATTAAGGCCAATCCGTGTATTTTGCATCAAGTGAGTTTCATCCTTTAGAGAGTCTAATCCGATAGTTTTCAACAGCCTTGTTAGCACAGACCCCTTTTCCCCAGAAGAAGCAATTAAAAGTGAATGTTCTCTGAGTGATGGCAGGTTGGAAGACATGGGAACCTCTCCATCAACTCCAAAAATTGAATATAGTACAATTTAAGTGTTCTCGCCCCCTCAAGTAAAAAAAACAAACAAACAAACAAAAAAAAACAGAGAGATAATACAGAGGTGATGGCTGTGTTAATTAACTTGACAGAGGACATCCTTTCACAATGTATTCGGATCCCGAATCACCATGATGCACACTTTAAATATCTTACAATTTTATTTCTCAATTAAACAGTAATAAGCTAATTTTTAAAAAAAAATTTGAATGTCAATTCTAATCAATGGACCTCTAGAGTTCCAGAAGTACAGCTGGAAAGCTCACCAATCTAAATACACAAAGGTGTTTCTCAAACGTAGGTTAAGTGTACGTACTGGTATTTTATCACTCAGTAAACCAAACAGCGGTGAAGAAATGGCGTAGGATAGTGCCAAACCCAGGAATACCAGTCCCACATAGCCAGCTGGTAAATTAAACTGTAAAAGAAATTTTTTATTAGAGTTACACCATTAAGTCATTTTTTACATAAACAAAAATCTTTTCTTTATTTATTTTTTTAATTTTTTTTAACGTTTATTTATTTTTTGAGACAGAGAGAGACAGAGCATGAATGGGGGAGGGTCAGAGAGAGGGAGACACAGAATCTGAAACAGACTCCAGGCTCTGAGCAGTCAGCACAGAGCCCGATGCGGGGCTCGAACTCACGGACCGTGAGATCATGACCTGAGTTGAAGTCGGCCGCTTAACCAACTGAGCCACCCAGGCGCCCCAATCTTTTCTTTTTTTAAAAAAAAAAAAAAAAAGTTGATTTATTTACTTTGAGACAGAGAGAGAGAATGAATGGGCAGGGAAGGGCAGAGAGAGAGGGAGAGAGAGAATCTCAAGGAGGCTCTGTGCTATCAGTGCAGAGCCCGATGCAGAGCTCAAACTCATGAACCGTGAGATCATGACCTGAGCCAAAATCAAGAGCTGGACACTTAAGCAACTGAGCCACCCAAGTCCCCACACATAAATCTTTTCTACACACTTCTTCAGCTCTTGTTATCTACCATGAGCCCACTATTAACACTTAGCATCCTCCCTAATTTTGGTCTTACTTTTTTAAATGGATTACTTTTTCTTTACGAGGGGGAAAAAAATCTAATCAGAGGTCAAAAGTCCTAGATATCTTGTTTTGCAGCATTTGATATTGTACGTATAAATTTGTTTCTATGAACCATAGTATTTTCACATATATTTTGACGTTTAAACCAGTGCTGCATAAACTTTATGTGCATCAGAATTACCCAGAGAACTTTTTTTTTAATGTTTGTTTACTTATTTTGAGAGAGTGAGCATGACAGCAGGGGAGGGACAGAGAGAGAGGGAGAGAGAGAGAGAGAATCCCAAGCAGCACAGAGCCAGACACAGGGCTTGAACCTTGAGATCATGACCTGAACAGAAATCAACAGTTGGTCCCTTAACTGACTGAGCCACCGAGGCACCTCCCAGAGAACCTGTTTAAAAGGGTTTCTTAGTTGGATCCAAGGGCTAACATGCTTTGGTTCAAGGGATGGAAAAAAACAAAAAGGTTCTTAGGCTTCAGACCTAGAATTTCTGATTCAAAAGGTATGAGATGGGACCAGAGAATCTGATTTGTAATAAGCAACTAGGCGATGCTTACTGTCCACGGACTGCAGTATACTGATGTGAAAAACCCGGAGGATAATATCTATTCTATCCATTTCAAAGGGATGTTAATATCTAATTTAAAGAATCACACAGTATGACACTTTACAAAAGGCTTTTAAAACAGTAAGTTAACCACATCACTCTGTGATATTGTTACTATTACCAGCATGATACAAACACCTTTCTTTGGTTAACTGAGTTGTTTTCATTTCCTTAATTTCCTTAACTGATTTTTTTTTTTAAACTTTATTTTTTTTATTTTTTTATTTTATTTTATTTTTTTTTTATTTTTGGGACAGAGAGAGACAGAGCATGAACGGGGGAGGGGCAGAGAGAGAGGGAGACACAGAATCGGAAACAGGCTCCAGGCTCCGAGCCATCAGCCCAGAGCCTGACGCGGGGCTCAAACCCACGAACCGTGAGATCATGACCTGAGCCGAAATCGGACGCTCAACCGACTGAGCCACCCAGGTGCCCCTCAAAGATGTATTTCTCAGTGTATTTAGAAAATGACACTTGTAAAGATTTTTTATGAAATAGACATGCGTAACTGGGATTTACCAGACATTGGCTAAGATATTTTTTCCTCGTGTGGGCAGAAATTCTTAAGAAGATACAAAAATGACTCCTGGAGAGATACACTCTTGATGTGACTGGAATGTGTCCTCATAAACACAAAATATGTTTCTTGTTACCTTATGGATGCTCACTGCTTAAACAAGATATTATATTATTTTCTAAGCCTTGGGCAAGGCACCAAAATGACAGTGTCCACGTTTATCTTTTTGGATATTTCACAAGCACAAAACCGTCCCTAGTGCCGTTGAGGAGTTGTTTCTGGTAACTGCTTTTTTAATTCCAGTACCTCACATAAAGTCAGCATGGGCCACAATTAGATTTCTACCTCGATAAACACATGTTAATCCTTCAGTATAATTAACTACCAGAGTTGGTCATATACTTTATCACATCATTGATAATCCTTTTTTCAGAAATATCTAAGAGTGGGGTGCCTGGGTGGCTCAGCCGGTTAAGCCTCCGACTCTAGCTCAGATCATTATCCCAGGGTCATGGGATCGAACCCCACACTGGGCCCCACTTCAGGCTATGCACTGAGGACAGAAACTGCTAAAGATTCTCTCCCTCCCTCAGCCCTTCTCCCTCACTCGTGCTCTAACCTCTCTCTCTAAATTAAAAAAAGAAGAGAAGGAAAAGAAATATCTAAAAGCAAATCTCTACAACAACCCTTTACATTCAGAATTTATTTTCCAGTACTAAAGAAGAAGAAGAAGAAGAAGAAGAAGAAGAAGAAGAAGAAGAAGTCGTCATCTCGGTTCCTTTCTACCATCCCAGATTAATATATTCCATAGTCATTCAATTATACGTAACAGCCTAAAAAGTAAGTGGACCCACAGGGGACCTGTTAGTGAAGAACATTAAATGAGCTACGGAATACCCCAAATGCTTCACTGGAATTCAAACAAGTAGAGGAAAAGTGTCCTTGTCAAGCACTCAGGATAATTCCCAAGCCAGACATGTGATGACTCAAGCAAGACCTTGAAAAGGAGACCAATGTTTGGGCCACTCGGTGAAAAGCTTCTTTCACTTGCCCTGAATCAGACCCCTGGTGAAAGGGATGTCACAGAGGGAGGGGACAGGCTGTGTTGGGGTGTAGATCTCATTCTGTCTCCTCACAGCCACTCGGAGTCTTTCTACAGAGTGGGGCCCCAGAGCAAGCAAGTGCACCCACCTTCTACAGTGCAGAGCTCTCTGACAAGCAGGCTACTCACCTTCTCCAGAACAAAGAGAGACAGAGTAGGATCAAGGAAGCCAAAACACGAGCTGAGGGAGTTGATGACGAAGGCTATAAGTGCAATCTTGGGTAACGTGATGAGTTTCCAGAATGAGTGTTCACCTGGATCAGAGTCTAAGGGTAAAAAATCCAAAAAAGAGTAATTAAAATTCTAACCTATTTGGAAAAGTGAAATTGGTAAGGCCATCTTTTATCTGGTAATCAAAATAACTGCACCTCTGAGTTTGCCTAAAATTGCATATTGTCTGCATTTGCGTATAAATTTTTCACACCTAGAAGCCACATTCAGTCTTCTTAAAGACAATTTCTCAAATTGATAAAGAATCCACTGGAATCAGAGTGTGAGGAGAAGAGGGGGGTCTTCGGTTATAGGTTATAACTCTGAAGCAAGTTGAGGCCTTCCCCCCAATGAGATAGAGACTATATGAAGTTAGATTTGGTGCATGGGAAGAGCCAGAAGCTTTATCAAGGAAGGGAGAAATCTGAGTTCATCAAAGGGCACAGACAAATTTTTTTTTTTTCCTGATGGCAAAGAAAACACCAGATTGAGAAGGGTGTTACTGAATCATGCATAAAGCACATGGGCATTCAAGGTCAACTGAGCACGGACCTCACTTCTAGCATCCCCCTTGCAGTAACCCAGATTCTTTACTGTTCCCAGCAACAGGAAGTGTTGTATCCAAGCCTCCAGTCACATGCTATGATTCCTTTCTTTTTCTCCTGCTAATTTTTCAAATTCTATTCACTCTGTGAGGTCTGGCTCTGGCCCTAATCATTCCACAAATCTTACCTTCCTCTGTTTCCTACTGCACTTCTGCTCTGTACCCTACCTTTTAGCAACTAAACCACATTTCATTTTACATTGTTTACTGTTGTCTGGTGATTTTCCTGTCTTCCCATTAATTTACTGAGCCATATCTTTGCTGAGTCAGGTACCATGCAAAATGCTGGGCAGACAAAGACAAAGAAGACAAGCTCAGACCCTGTTCTCACAGAGAAGTTACAGTAAAGAGTGGAGAGAAAAAGGATGGAACTAGGAGGGAATCTTTCAAAGCACAGCAGATAGTTGGCTAAAATAAAACAAAAACAGAAACAAACAACAACAACAACAAAAACAGAGAAAGCCATATAAAGAAGGCTTTCCTCAAGTAGTAATATCTAAGTTGGTGCCCAAAGCATGAGCTTAAGATGAGCAAGCAAAGAAGGAGGAAAGAATAATCCAGGCATATTATTCCAGGAATGGTACATTCCAAGACTCAGCAGTGAGGAAAACTATTCTGAGTTTGAAGGAAATGAAAGAAGAGAAGCAAAGCTAGAGGATGGAGATTAGAGTAGGGGACACCAGCATGGTGGGGAGAGAGATCATACTGCAGAAGCATGTTATGCAAGACTTTGTAAAACATGCTAACAGGCCTGAGAAATCACTACGGATTCTAACCGAGGGGTAGGAATGAGATCTGTGGTTTAAAGAGACCTCTCTGTGGCCTTGTGGAGAATGGAGACAAGAGGACCAGTTAGGAGGCTGTTGGAGTGCCAGGCCAGAGGTGATACTGGCCAGGTCTGGGTAAGGAAGATCTTTGAGGGTGAGGATTAGCCCCTGTTATGCTCTCATTTCTCCAAAAACACCCACCATGCTTCATTACTTAATTCTTGGTGAATAATGATCTAGCATGGAACAAATTCAAAGAAACATAAAGATCGGTTCAAGTATTTTAAGTGCTACATTTAGACTTTGTCAGGATACAAGGGATAAAGGTTAAACCATGGTGTCAGTTTCTTAATTATTAGCCAAATATTCGATGCTAAACACAGTCCACGACGCTCAACCACAGAAAGTGCACAGACTTAGAAAGGGGACAAGCACTAGCATATGGCTCGGTGCAGTAGGGCCAGCAAGGAGACTCCATTTGGTGAGTATTTTGAACTGTTTATTAAAGATGTTCATTAGTCACGTTTAAGATATAAATTATAAAAGACCAACTTTAATTGGTTATATTTACTTGCATATAAAAGGTATTATGGATTTACGCTATAAGGTAAATTATTATGGCAGAAATGGTCCCCTTCTCTAAATCCAAGGTGGGAAAGATGAGAAATCATAATGAGAGTACATAAGAACGTCCATGGCAACAAACACGTAATGAGTTTAATTAAACTGTTGCAGAAGCCCAAGCAATGAAAACCTAGGCTGATCATCTGCTTTAAGAGACAGATGCGGAGCTTTTCCAAGCTACTCAATCACTCTCTCTGCTCCCCACAATTCTGACATATTCTTTGAGAGAGACATGAGCCCCTGGTTGACCTGGCCTGCCACAGGAAGCTACTAGTAGAGGCGAGGAAGCAGGGGAGGGAAACAGGGAACCCCTCAGGTGTGAAGGGGCAGGAAGCATGCTGATCACTGTAGCACTACTTACTGAGCATTTATTCCGATGACCGAGAGGCTTCAGAAGGATTTCCCAGAAGAGGTAATACAAGTTAAGTTTTGAAGGATGAGGAGGGATTAGAGTGGATGCGAAAGGGACAAGTTTCAGATCATGTGACTCCTCTACTGGGATCTCACAACAGCTTCCTCACGGCTTTCAGGATAGGGCTCACATTTCATAGATTTACAGATTTTTAATAAGAGGATTGGCACGTCCATGACTGTGCTTTAGAAATATTTCTTTAGAGCAGTACAGGAGAGGGGACTTGATGCACAGATACAAAGGATGAGAGAGAGGGAGGGACCAAAGTTGACTCTAGAATCATGTTGGCTACGAGTCTAGAATGCGGTCAAGGAGTGGGGTAGAGCTTGTAGGACACAAAATTCTGCCAATATCATCAAAATAAAAGACAATTTAATCGTCAGGCTTCTCTCCATAAGCTCTCCCAAAATACTAATTTTATTTAACTTTTTTATTTTTTTAATGAACCATTTTAAAAAATATTTACGTATTCATTTTTGAGAGAGAGAAAGAGAGTGTATGTGTGAATCGGGAAGGGGCAGAGAAAGAAAGGGAGAGAGAATCCAAAGCAGACTCTGCGCTCAGAGTGGAGCCCGATGTAGGGCTCGATCCCACACCCTGGGATCACGACCTGAGCTGACATCAAGAGTTGGGCTTTCAACTAACTGAGCCACCCAGGTGCCTCCCAAAACACCAATTTTAAAAAGTACTCCTTAATGAGAACACCTAAATCTATACTTACATGCTTTACATTATCAATCTCAGAGATCTTTTTATTAATACCAGTTTTTTCCATTCAATCTAAATAGAAGGTCCTTCCATAGATAACCAGTGTTTGCCAAAAAGTTTGTTCATAAAAATGTAGCTAACTGGGACTTTGTTGAGTTCAATGAAAATGCCAGGAGATTTTAGTTGAGGATTAACAGAAATGAAGAGAAATGACCATCAAGTAACTAGGCTGGTGGCAACCAGAGGGGGCCGCAAAAGATTGTCGGGGGAGGGAGGAGGCGAGGGGAGCAGGCCAGGACTCCAGGAGAAACAGATATCGGGGCCGGTCCAGTGCCTAATCACACAAGTTCTAAATACCCTGCCCTACCATTAATTAATAAACACAGTCTTTCCCCCATACAGTGTGGTAAAGGGCGAACGTGACTCTTTTCCCTGCTCCATGACAATGCGACCTGGTGTCAGTGTCTTGATTATCGCTCCATTGTTCATCTGTGAACCAAGCAACCAGGACGCTCAACCACAGAAACCACAGTAGAAGAAGTAGTTGTACTTCTCACAAGTAGAAACCACCGTCTTACATGTTTCAGCACGGTGGTGCCTCTCTAGAAACATTCTCTGGCTCTCTCCTCTCTAGCCTTCAAGTTAGCTCTCTAGCTCTGTTCCCTTCGTCATCGGATAAGTGTAAAATGCCAGCTATGTCACTAGGCAATCTTGCTTACAGTGAGAATAACCCTTGCCTGGTACAGAAGAAACTGTACATGAACCTGCACACCATGATTTGTGCCTCCCTGAGTGTTCTGACTCTTGTACCCGGCGCGTCCCTCGTGGTGATCCTGAGAGCTATGTCCAGGGAGTTGTTACAGGACAGGCTGACTCTTACGGGGTGTGAAGGTTTGAAGCCAGAGTGACCCCCCATTACTGCCTGATGTGGCCCTGTGTCCTTGTACTTGGGCTGTGCTGCACAGGCAGCTGGGAGGACCACTGGGGAGAAGGTCAGGCCTTGCCCTCCCGTCTGGTGGCCTTCCAGGAAGACAGTGCCATGTGTGGCCCTTGGTAACTCGTCATTCTGAAATATTTAATTAGGTCCAAGAACACCTCTGGTGGACACTTTATATGGTGATGTTTTATGACAAGGAATTAAATATTCGTTAGTTCTAAAGGTCAGAAAAAAACTGTAATATATAGAAATTCACATAAACTACCTACAGCAACATTTCTCAAAAGAGAATCAGCTCTTTCAGGGTACTCTAGAAATCTACCATGGAGCATACAAGATGAAAGTGAGTATTGTTAACTTGGTCCCCTATACATGTATAAAAATACTTCAATTTAGGATTCTTAAAGTGAGTAATAAATGCAGTCTTACCATAATTAGGTAAAATGTACATGTTGAGTGGTACCATCAGCAGAACTATGCATCCCAGAAAGATAAAAGGCACCTCATAGCCAAAGGATTGATACAAGAAGCCACCTAAAGGGGGCCCTAACACTAGTCCCAGGCCAGAAAAAATCTCAAGACTTCCCTAAAAATGGGGGAAAAAAAGAGAATTGAGTCAATACAGTTGGTTTGAAGAATTCACAAATAAAGATGTAATGGACGCTAATTGAAAAAAAGGCTATCCACTTCACAATTTACACACCCAAACCCACACAAACCCAAGATGAACCAAAACTTTAAACATGCATATTGAAACCACAGAAGTACTAGAAAAATAAAATATGGGAGGAGGTTTTGTTTTTTTTTTTATGGTGGGGAAGTTTTTCTAATTATGACATAAAACTCAGAAGACACAGAAGAATCATAAATCTGATTACATGAAAATGTGAAAAAACTATGGATGTTAAGCACATAAAAAAGACAAATGAAGAATAGTAAAAAAAAAAAAAAAATACTGACAAAGGACTAATTTCCCCAAATATATCAAAAGAGCTAATACTAGTCAATGGGGGAAAAATGAACAACCCAATAGGAAAATGAGCAAATGCTACAAACAGACTATTGACGCGTGAAAGAAAATGCAAACACGTCTCAGGCATGTAAAAGAAAGCTCACCCTCACTTTAAAAAAACAAGTAAACGGTTAAACCACAAGATAACAATTTTTACCCATCACCCATCAAACACTCCGCTGGCAGGAAAGTGAGGAAAGAAGCACGTTTGGACACGGCTGGTGAGTGAACACAGGAGGGTAATTTGGCAAATCTATCAATATTACAAACGCACATACTCTCTGGCCCAGAATGCCATTCTGGGAATTGAATTTATATGGGGAACCGTAAAGATGTGACATGGTGCATGCACAAGCTTGTGTGTTATAGCACTGTTTGCACCAGGAAAATACGTAGACAATCTCAATATTCATCGACAATTTGAAGGAACTATGGATGTATGTTACCTCCATCTAGTGAAGTACCGTATACTGCTACTAAAGGGAGGTAAAGAGTAAGAAACTCTTCACCCATAGGCATAGAAAGATCTCCAAGATGGTTTCATTGTTAGCATATCAGCCAGGTTCTGAACAGCATAGAGAGTATGTGACCACGAGTGTAAAGAAAACAAAGGGGGAAGGAATCATGCCCTGCGTGTGTGTGTGCACTTGTGTGAGCGTGTACATACATGTTCATACACACATGGAATCACTCTAGAAGGAACCGATAATCCCTGTTGCCTTCTGGGAGAACGATGTTGGACTGGATGCCTGGACAACAGGTGGGTCTATGAAGCTTGAGGAAAAGTAACATATAGAATACATTCACTATATCCTCTATTTCCTTTTATAACTTTTGAATTTTGTACCATGTAGAAGGCGTTTATTAAAATTAAAATAAACAAAACGGTGTTATGGAAAATATTTTACCATTAAAAAACTCTTACAGAAATTGTGCCATTTTAAATCAATGTAGTCTTTAGGGGTGTTAAACAGAGACTGTGGTTTGCAACCTCACATCCTCCCTCAGACCTCAGAGAGGACACGAAAGTACTCCACTGGTAACTTTCAATTTCCTAAAGAATACAGGAATTCTCCATGTAAGCACCATGAAGCCATCCAGAACAACCACCGTGTTAGGGTGTCAGTTTTTGGCCACAGTTTTTATACAGAAACTCAGTACGGCAACATTAATTTCCCCTGTCGACCAGAAAATCAAATGGACTCCTGTCGTCGTCACAGGAGTTTCTTGGGCAGCACCTTCCAGAGTGTTCCACAGAACGGCAGCTCTTTAAGAGTTAAAAAGTGTGGCCATAGTCAAATCGAGTTGGGGAAAATATCTTTACTACAGGATTTCTCGGAGTCTTAATACACTCCCGTGAACTGGATGTTTCTAAGTTGGAAGGGACATATGCTCCAAACATTTTACCCACAAAACCTTATTTTACAGAGCATGTCAATGGGCTCATGTTCTCCAGAACCCTTTCTGAGAAATGTTGTTTCTGGGAAATGTAAGCAGTACACCTATCACAGTGGCCACCACTGCGTGCCACAGGGCTGTACAACCCAAAATAAACCTAAGCAGCTAGCTAGCCGGCCGTAGATATAGATATTTAATTAAAATGGGAGTAAATAACGATCTCCACAGCAAATAGTGTACTTAATGGCCAAAGCTATAGTATTAATATGGGCAAAGGAGGAAATTCTTGGTACTAAGCCGATGAGGCCCTGAAGTCTTAAGGACAATTATTTGTTGGGAGGGCTGCATTTGGTCTACTATGCAAACCACACGTCCTTCAGAAATGCATGGGTCCAGAGGAGACAGGCAGGAGAGAGCCTGCTTGGGGTGAAGGAGGCAGTAGCCAAGAGCTGGGACAGAAATCTGGTACATCACCAATGCCAGGCATCCAGGCACCTAGCCAACATATTATGTTAATACAATGCTACCAAGTTCTGGGTTGGGGGGAAAATAAGAAAGTACTCGGCAAACGGCACAGAGGCAGGGAAAGGCTTTAAGATCTCTAAGATTCCTTCCATGAATCTGGGAAGAGTAGAGGAAGGACATCAGTATATACTCAAGTGGCCACTAGGGATGACTTTTCTAAAGCAAAGGAATGCCTCCGGCAGCTCAGCCACAATCTGGGCTATGGAGAGACAACAAAATACTACTGGACAGGTGTTGTTCTTTTAAGTGGTAGACTCTAAACCCAGGAAGAGACCTAAATAAGACTAATGGTATGTTCAGTGACAGCCCGCTGCTAGAAGCAGTAATTGGGGTAAAAGGTAACCAAAACACAGAAAATAGAAAAGAAAAAAAAAAAAAAGGGCAGGTCTAGAAGAATGGATTTCAGCTTTAACTTGGAAGGACAAACAAATACTTTAGCCTACGCTAAAAGGAAAACAGGAAAAACGCGCAAAATACATACCAACACCGTGGCCACACTGTTTGGAAAAGCCTTTGCAAGAATAGAAAAAGACGCAGTTATTGCTGCCGCAAAGCTGACTGCGTCTGCTATTCTCACTAGAAAACACATAGCGGTAAATACTGGTCCTTCTGGAACTTGGTCCAACACACTAAAAAAGAACAAGACAATTCTCAAATGCCAAGTTGGTTTGTCGTTGTTGTTGCTGTTTTTTCCTTTTTACCGCTACTCACTGAAAAGAGTAGTATCTCACACAGTTATTATAATAAATCTCTTCAGAATATGAATGTTTTCAATTGCTTTATTATACAAAGGGAAGTCTCTTTTTGGGGGGGAGATGGGTAACCATTTGATTCATAATGACAGTTTAGTCGCCCTTTTCTGATGCAATTGGCCGTTTAAATGATAACACTAAATTAGTTTCTCTGAGATATGCAGAATCACTCTGACCAGAACACATACAAAAGAAAGACTTCTTAGTTTCAGGTATCCCTCAGTGGTAGGACTCAAACCTTGGGGGGGGGGGGGGGGGGGGGGGGGCAGAAAATAGAAGACCATGCCCCTTCCCCTGCCAAAAAATAGAAAAAGGAAAAGGATAAAAAAAAAAAAAAAACCACTTAGTTTGACACGAAGGCTTCCTAGCTTACTTCATCATAATCTTACAGCACTCTTCCTTCTCCTATGTTCCCCAAGAAGCTGTGTAGGCTCATCTATATTATTTGCCACTAGGCTGCTGATTTAAGGATTCTTAAGCTTAAGAATTTCCACAGCTATTTTGCCTCTATTTTCCCTTTTCCTGGAAATAGCAACGGAGGGAACCATTCTGAAGTGAGCATATGACTCAAGCCTGGCCAATCAGAGTATCCCCTCCCCTGCATTAACCTTGATGCAGGGATAGGTCACCAACAAAGATCAAGCCAGGGGCTCCATCCTGTGAATCTCCTGGAATTCCAGGAAAAGTGGCATTCTCTTCCTCTGGGAGCTGCTGGAGAATTCTTGCCACCACAAGCAGACAGCTTGTCCATGAACAAAGCACAAGAAGAGGAAAGCAAAACTGGGAGCTTGAGATAGATTTCCGATGGCAGTATTTTAATATGCGTGTCCTGATGTTCTCTAGCTGATTCTTTATTGCACTTTCTCTGCTCGAGGCAAAATGTATCTGTGACTCCGAAAAGTGGGTTAAGTTTCTGTCACTCCCACTCATAGCAGTCCTAATGAACAGATTCAGAAGCCACTTAATGCTCAGTCCTTAGAAGACTCTGTCCTTCATTAGTCCCATCCTCTAAATCACCCAATAGCTACACGCTGAGCCCTCAACAGATAATCAATGGGACGGACTGACTTAAAGAATTCATTAACATTTTAAGCTGAAGATAAATTATGAAATCTGTTCAAGCTCCCAAACAGATCAGAGCATGACTTACCCAAAGAGAACTGTAACTCCTCCTGAGACAAACATTCCTGCCACAAACATAAATTTTGCTCCAATATGTACAAGCTATAATAAATGTCAGAGAAGAGTCGGTAAATCGACGACTGTTACAAGTCTACATCCAGATAAACACAAACCCACTGTATCAGGAAATATACAAGATTTGGGAAACATATGTTTGGGAAATATAGTTAATGTAATATTATAATAATTCTTTTTCTTTTTTAATTTTTTTTCACATTTATTTTATTTTTGAGACAGAGAGAGACAGAGCATGAATGGGGGAGGGTCAGAGAGAGGGAGACACAGAATCTGAAACAGGCACCAGGCTCTGGGCTGTCAGCACAGAGCCCGACGCGGGGCTTGAACTCACGGACCGTGAGATCATGACCTGAGCCGAAGTCGGACGCTTAACCGACTGAGCCACCCAGGCGCCCCTATTATAATAATTCTTTAGTGGAATGGCAACACACATTGCTTAAAAACATGGAAGAAGCAAAAAAATCAATCAACCCATTACGATAAGCAAAATAAGTCAGTCAGAGAAAGATAAATACCATATGATTTCACCCATCTGTGGAATTTAAGAAACAAAACAAATGAGCAAAGAGAAAAAAAAGAAAAGAAAGAAGCAAACCACACAACAGACTCTTACTATAGAGAACAAATTGATGGTTACCAGAACGAGGTGGGGGCGGGGGGGGGGGAATGTGTGAAATAGGTGAAGGGGACTAAGGAGGGCACTTGTTGTGATGAGCCCAAGGGGTTATATAGAAGTGTTGAATCACCCCACTGCACACCTGAAACTAATATTACACTGATGTCAACTGAAATTCAAATAAAAACAAAAAAAAAATCAATCAACCCTATGAACGGAGTTATCAACAGGAGCGTATTTCATAAAATATAATGGTGGTTATTTCTGAATCAATGGAAATTCGAGGCCTATAGATTAGAATAGGTCATTACACAACTTTCAAAACTTAAAATGTTCCCATGAACTTTAATACTCACGTATTTTCCAAATACCAAAGATGCCAACAAGTCAAATAAAGCATAACATCCAAAGATCATACCGGTAACTGTATTGCTGGCTCCTTTCTTTTCAGCCTTTAAAGAAACGAAAAAGGAAACAAAGTTTGACAGACAAATTAGCATCAGTGAGGAAAAATGGAGCTATCAGATCAGAGCATTGTTTTCTTATAACCTTTATCTGTGTAGCAATTTTCAAAGATTATTATTTTAAAATAAGCTGGATGGGGAAGGAAGGGAAAGTATGGTAAAACCTAGTCTCTGACATGGAAACTATTCACTCAACACACCCCTAAAGAACTGTTAGCTTTACAATCTTGAGAAAGGAAAACAAAGCTGGCAGCAACGTACTTTGTGATTTCAAAAATAAATTGCAAAGCTGAAGTAATTAAAACAGCATAAATACAAACATATGAAACAGATTAGAGACCTTAGAAATAAACCCACACATATATGATCATTGATCTTCCACAAGGGTGTCAAGGACACACAACGAAGAAAGGATAGTCTCTTTGACAAATGGCGCTGGGGAAACGAGACATGCACCAACAAAAGAATGAAGCCAGACCACCATCTTACACCACTCACAAAATCAACTCAAAAAGACTTAAACGTAAGACCTGAAACTGTCAAACTCCCCAGAGAAAATATGGGGGAGGAGGTGCTTCTTGACATTGGTCTTGGCGATGGTTTCTTGGATTGGACACCAAGAGCTCGGGCAATAAAACCAAAAGTAGACAGATGGGATGAGAAGTCAGCTATCCATAAGCCAAGGAGAGAAGCGGGAACAGACTCTTCCCTCACAGTCCTCAGGAGGAACTAACCCCGTGAACACCTTCATCCCAGACTGGTGGCTCCAGAAGCCACCCAGTTTGTGGTACTTTGTTATGGCAGCACCAGCAAACTAAAACAGGTACCTCAGAGGGGAGGTTATCATCGAAGGAGTCAATAAAGATGTAGAAAGAGCACTCATGGGTCAAGCCACATTATCCACGTTCTTTGCTTAATAGATATGATAAGTATTCTAGAGTTTGACATTACTTATATAATGGCCTCACAACTAACATTTACTGGCCCCCCACTATGAGCCAGAATCTCTATTATTAAGCACTGTTTTACATGGTTTCTAGCAACAATGAAATAAAGGATATATTTTTAGTGGGCCCCATTTTATAGATGAGGGTACAGACTTGCAAAGTTTATAGGGTCACAGAAGCCATGACAGTTTCCATCTTGAGCAGGTTCCCATGTTCACCATAGAGACAGGATGGTGACTTCAGATATCCTAGAATCACATTCCACAGCAGCAGCTAAATATGACTTTTGGAATGTGGATCCTGCTTCACATCAGTAAGCAAGAAGAGCTATTAAAAGCGATTTCTGGTTCACATGTTATCCTGTGACAACAAAAGAGGATGCCAGAAAAAGGAGGACTAGAAATAGGAATCTTACTCTAGAATTTAAGAAGGGCCCTGTTTTTCCTTTGCCTAATTAGCTCTGGCTAGAAGGAAGGAAAACAGAGCATGCAGGAGGAAGGGTAAGTTTTTCCAGTGTATTTGTCAACCACAGGGTTCTAATAAGAAGCAAAAAGGAAGAGCCCACTCTTTGTATCTAGACCTTTTAAAATTAGAGCGCTCTCTCCCTGCCTCTGTTTTCTTTCCTTCAGCCTTCCCTCTTGTAAGCAAAAAAACTAAATCAAAAACTTAAAAGTATAGCATAGGGAATATAGTCAATAATACTGTAATAACTTTGAGGATACCTGGGTGGCTTAGTTAAGCATCCGACTTTGGCTCAGGTTGTGATCTCGCTGTTCCGGAGTTCCAGCCCTGCATCGGGTACCCCCACTGAAAGTGTGGAGCCTGGCTGTCATTCTCTCTCTCTCCCTCTCTCTCTCTGCACCCCCCCCTCCCCCCGCCGCTCGCTCATTCTCTCTCTCTCAAAATAAATAACTAAACTTAAAAGATACTGTAATAACTTTGTATGTTGACAGATGGTAACTACACTTACCGTGGTGAGCACTGCATAATACACAGAATTGTGTATTTGCTATGTTGTAGACGAGAAACTAACATGGTACGTCAACATTTTGTCAATTTTTTTTAAAAGGGATTGGAAACATTATTAACAAAATCGAAAGACACACATCTGTAGTCTGGTGTTCCTTTGTGTGCATTCCACTAAGCAGAAGCTAACATTAGTTGCTCTAGTGCCCTGAAGTTTGAGCCAGCTGCCCAGTTTTCAGCCAGGAAATGCCCTGCTAACTGGGCATCATTCTACTTCCTCCAGCTCCTCTCTGCCGTAACTCTGCAGGCTCCACCCATCATTATATTTTCCAAATCCCAAAACTGATCAGTCTCGTCTGTCTTGTTCTGATAACTTCTCACCGACTAATGTCTCCAGCATACGCGTAAGGACCCCTGCATTCTAGCTCTGTCTCCTCCCCAGACCTGCTGCCTCTTGGACCTCACTCCACCTCAGGCTCAAGCCACATCAAGTTGTCTGCTTTCCCGGAGAAACGTGCTATTCCCTGTGCTAATCCCATGACTATCTCAAGTGATTTCTTTCCTAGAACACCCCTGCCTCTGTGGTTCACCTTGAGAGCTACCTTGCTGAAGACCAATGTTTTTTCATATTGTCTCACTCCCAACTGGCAGACAAGAGAGGGATATTTTCCCGATCTTTTTTCTGTCCTAATGCATCCAGTGCCTGCACACTCTAGAGTGGGAGATGGTTACCCCTCCCACTCCCACTCAGTAAATAGAACCGAATTGAGCCAGTCGCTGAACTTCTGAGTCTTGTCTTCATTGACAACATGATGGATGGCATTCTCACTACGCTGCCTTAGGGAGTAGCTGCAAAGACCAAATGGGATAAATGTGTGGGAAATCACACTGAAAACTAAAAAGCACTGTATGGGTACAGAGTCACATTGTTCCTTTGGCAGAGAAACCATATCCATTCTCCTTGGTAACACGAAGAATGGCGGATGGGGCACCTGGATGGTTCAGTCGGTTAAGTGTCTGACTCTTGATTTTGGCTCAGGTCATGATCTCACAATTGGGGGATCAAGCCACTTGTTGAGCTCTGTGCTGAGCATGGAGCCTGCTCGGGATTCTCTCTCCCTTTCTCTCTGCCTCTCCCCTGCTCGCTCTCTCTAAATAAATAAACAAACAAACATTCTAAACAATAGAAAAGAACACATGGGTATATCATCTCCATGCAACCAAGCCAGTTGCAAGCCATAGTTTCATGCTATGTCCCACTTACCTCCAGATTCCAGGTGGATTCTCTAGGGGTTAATTCCCTGTGAGTCTGTGCCATGAACTATAAACCCTAACACCACATAAAAGGCAATGATTACAAAGAGCTAATCAGTATTAACCAGAATTCTTCCTTGGGACAAACCATTGCCATTAGATACCATCAGAAATTCAAGTCAGAAAAAGGGAATTTAGTGGATCATGTCTTCCTAATTCCAAAAATATTAATAAGCGAAAAACTCCAGGAGACAGACTTCCTGTCTCAGCACAGACCTTTTGCAGTAACACTCAAATCTCAGTTACTCAAAGCACCCCCTTTGTTTCAGTTGCAGAAACCAAACAAAGATTTATAAAACTACATGGTAAGCAAAGCAATCCTCAGAAGGTCAGTTATATTTAGGTGAGTTATCTCCCTAGAGGATATTCTTTCTGACTGGATTGTTTTTATATCTGGTGTCAAATATTCTGTCAGAAGTCTTTCTGTTTACTGAAGTTCTATGCATCATCTTTACTAAATGCAGAGTTTCACATTTCACATATTGTAAAATGAAATAATGCAAAGGGCTTTTTTTTTAAAAAAATTAGAGTTCATAACAATATTAAAATGTCTCACCTCCTTGGGGAAAAAGGGTCCAAGGATAGAATAGCACATCATAGAACCCAAGTTAATGGAAGCTGCCGATATCAGCACAAAAAGCTGTTCTCTTGAAAGCTGTCTGGATGTCTCTCTTGTACCTCCTGGAGGGCCATCACCTTAAATGCAAACATGCTACAGTCACAGGCATGTAATTGGGACTGCTGATTGAGGTTGACACATGTCACTTCTGTGCCATGTGAAGATAACATATGCTGAGCTAAGGGCTATTTTGAATATACCACATTTGATAAAACGTCACACAAAATCTGGTACAACACTGTCATTTTGAAAACACCTCATTTTCAGGGCAGAATTTATCAAACCATCTGAAATCTGTTTTGCCTTCACTATTTCTTCCACCTTTGGTAAATTCCTTCAAGAAGGATGAGGCAACAAGGTGATATCCAAAGGGTTCTACTCTCTAAAGCTATTCTCTAACTATAATGAAGTTACCAGCCTCATACGTTCCATGGACTTAACAGTGTTCTAAACATGTCACCTTAGCTGTTGGTTAAGCATTCTGGAGTAGTGTAGAAGTCAAGTGAAGTGTAAGGGGGAGAAAACAAGCTAAAATATTCAATTGGCAAATGACATCTTACAATGGTAATGCTCCTGGAGAGACAAGTCCCATAAATCGGTAAATCAATACACATTTTACACTAATAACTGGCCTTTTGCAACGATCATTTTCATACTTATTCCCAAGGCTAAATCTTCATCTAACTTAAAGACAACAGGTCAATTACTCAGTTTCAAATATTCAGTCATTTTTAAGTTCAATGGTTTGGAAAAAAAAAGAAATTTAAGGAAGAAGACTATACTTGGTTTGCTCTACTTTTCAGAGGTTGTCATTGCGGTCCAGGAAAAAAAAAGAAAGAAAGAAAGGAAATCTGTGCAAGATGAGGAAGTCTCAAGAATCTTTGTAAAACTTCTGGAGTAGATGAGGAAGAGAAGTGAAAGTTAAAAGGGGAGGAACAACAATGGAATGTTTTACCTTTGTCTAATGGCATACTAATTTGAATGCATTTCCAATCACATGGTAATTTATAAAAGCAGCGCTACAGAGCAAAGTCTTGAGAGAACTCTCTCTCCCGGGCCCTGCACTTTAACCCCTTGCAGAGAGAGAAGCTCTAACCCGAACCCCACCCTCAGGCCCCAGGCTTTTCGAATCTCTCCGAAACAAACCAAGCTAAAGCTAATTCAATCGTGGGTAAAGGGGACAGGACCCACGCCACCGAGAGGTGTCCGTCCGTGCCGCTATCGGTCACCTCCGGGGAGGCGTGGGCCCTCGCAGTCCCCCGACGCGTCCATGCGCGGTGCGCGATGCGCGGTGCACGGTGCACGGACTCCGGCGCCGGGGCTCCTGGGTCCAAGCCCGCTCCTCGGACTCGACCTCGCACGGGCAGACGAGCCGGCGGCGCCTGTTCAGCCCGACCCAGGCATCGTCGCTTCGCAATGGGCAGCTCTGGGCCCGGAGCTGCTGGCAGCCGGGGCAGACAGCTAGGGGCTCCGGGAGGCGGGGCGGGGGCGGGGCGGGGGCGGGGGCGGGGGGGCGGGGCGGGGTGGAGCACCGCCCCCTTTTTTTTTTTTTTTTTTTTTTTCCCTAAAAACTCAGGCTACTTTAGTAATTCACGACCTTGGATATGTTTGGGGTGGGGTGGGAAAGGGCTAATCTACATTCCAGGTAGCTGAACCCCCAAGTTTAAAATGAGTAAAGTGTATTTCTACTAGCAGTAAGAAAGGAAGCGTGTATAGGCACAGAAGAGCTACAGTGCCTGAACTGAAAGGTGCTAATGTGAATTAAGAAAATTAGTCCTCATGGGGCGCCTAAGTGGCTCAGTGGGTTAAGCTTCCGACATGGGCTCAGGTCAGTCCGACGTGGGCTCAGGCCATGATCTCACAAGTTTGTGAGCTCGAGCCCCGCGTGGGGCTCTGTGCTGACAGCTCAAGAGCTTGGATCCTGCTTCAGATTCTGTGTCTCCTTCTCTCTCTGCCCCTCCCCCTGCTTGCGTTCTGTCTCTCTCTCTCTCTCTCTCTCTCTCTCTCAGAAATAGATAACCATTAAGAGAAAAAAAGAAAATTAGTCCTCATCAACCCCAAACACACGGTATTTATAAAAGCAGTGCTACAGAGGAGAAAAGTCTTGAGAGAACTCTCCCAGGCCCTGAACTTGAACCCCTTGCAGAGGGAGAAGAAGCTCTAACCCGAAGCCCACCCTCAGGCCCCAGCCGTTTTGAATCTCTCTGAAACAAACCAAGCTAAAGCCAATTCAATTGTGGGTAAAGGGGACAGGACGCACGCCACCGAGAGGTGTCCGTCCGCACTGCTCTTGGTCACTTCCGGGTGAGTAAACGACGTAGTGGTTGTAATCCCTTAAATCATACGCGAGTAAACTTGAAATGAATTGACTGGATTAACTGATGTGAAGCACCCAGAGTAGAAAAATATTTGCAAGAATTATGGTGAATGTCAAGGAAGCATAGCTGGGAGTACACCTGTCGAGGCAGATGGCCTGAGTTCCAAGACAAGGCACTTACTTTCTGTTGGTGACTTTGGAGGACAAGGTCAATTTCTCCACGTGCACAATTGGGGCACTGATGCCTGGCTTGAGGGTGGCTGTGAGCACTGGTGATAAGGTCTGTAAAGTGCTTGGAGCTGGACCACAAAAGCCGCCACCTTACTGTCACCATCACAACACTCCCTGCTCGCACCACACCCCACCTACACACACACTGAGGCTTCACTTATCTTCACCTTATTTACTACTTGGGAAGAGCTAACTATCTGGGAAATTCTTGATTTGGGGCCAAGATAAAATTTAAAAGACTATCCAATGACCACCTTGTTCCAGGCATGGTGAATTTAAAGATGAGTAAGCCCCAACCAGCCTCAAGTAGCATACTTCCATCTAGCAGGTAAAACAGATGTCTATTAATAATTTCTTATGATACAGTGAACTCTGTAGAAGCATATTGGCAGAACTATTTACTTTGGCTCAACCAGTCCAGGGTGGCTTCCTGAGGAAGAGAGGTTACCTTGGGTCTGGAATTTTATGCAAAAATTCCTGGGTAGGTAAGGAGAGCCTCAGAGCCATACTAAACAGAAGGATTAGCATTAGCAAGGTTCCTTCCAGTGGCTTTCTAGAATCTTTATGATCTAACCCCTGCTGGCTTCTCCAATCTATGTTCCCTCTTCAATCTAACACCAAACTGTAAAGGAGATTTTTTTTTTTTGCATTATTTTTTTGATGATTACATTTCCTTTTTTGTTCTCTTTCCAGACTGGCCCTCTTATTTATTAATTCTCTTCTACTTTTGATCTCTTACTGTTCTTGGTCCACCTGATAGGAGTTTCCCCCTACTTTATCTTCCAATCTTTCAGCTGGATTTTTCATTTCTGTTGCCATTTATTTCTATCTCCATTCCTTTTCCTCTCCCCTCCATCAGCAATCATTTTTGCATCCTTTAAGATTTTATCTTTAAGTAATTTCTACACCCTACATGGAGATTGAATTTACAACCTGAGATTGAGAGTCCCATGCTCTACCGACTGAGCCAGCCAGGTACCCCATTCTTATATGTTTAATACAGCTCTTTTTTTGTTGGTATATATTTTCACAAAATGTGTATTCTTTTTTTTTAATTTTTTAAAAATGTTTATTTATTTTTGAGAGAGAGCGGGAGCAGGGGAGGGGCAGAGAGCGAGGGAGACACAGAATTTGAGCTGTCAGCACAGAGCCTGACACGGGGCTCGAACCCATAAACCGTGAGATCATGACCTGAACCAAAGTCTGACACCCAACCAACTGAGCCACCCAGGCACCCCCCCATAAAATGTGTATTCTTATTTTGCATCCATCTACCTTTCATTTATATAAAGTGTATTGTCGCATATATTCATATTCCTAACTTTCTCTCCACTTCTAATCCCTACTTCCTACCTTCCCTCCACACGGTCAGTATTACAGGTTAACATATTATCATATTAGTGTTCCGTGGTTGCTGTCACAAATTACTACAAACTTGGTGGCTTAAAACAACAACACAGTCCTGTAGGCCAGAAGTTCAACACTAATTTCGCTGAGCCAAAGTCCAAAATGCTCTCATCTCAATACCTTTAACTGAATCACATCTGCATGGACTTTTTTTTTTTTTTTTTTTTTTTTTTTTTTTTTAACAAATGAGGTAACATTTACAAGTTCCAGAGATTAAGATGTGGACACATCTTTGGGAGCCATTTATTAGTCTACCACAAGTATCCACTCACTTTTTTTTTATACTCGTCATAAACATATGGACACATATGGAACCTTTTTTTTTTTTACAAACTAAAATGGAGTATTTTATTCCATTGGAATGCTATTCCCCCAGATAAATTCATTCTTGGAGGATCTTTTTATTGGATATAGAAGTATGAGGAGAAAGTTGTTATCTTTTAGCCTCTTCAGGACATGTTTCTACTGCTTTCGGTCCCCATAATTTCTCAAGAGAAATCGGTATAATTTTCCATGTTACGTACCTTTTTCTTTTCCTGGCTGCTTTTTGGAATTTTCTCTTTGCGTTTCAGTAGTTCCCCTATATGTGTCTAGATATGTGTCTATTTGTATTTATACTTCTTGGGGTTCACTGAGCTTCTTGAATCTGTAAATGTGTGTGTTTCATAAAATTTGGGAAGGTTTGGGTCATTATTTTTTTAAATGTTTTTGTCTGTCTCATTCTTTTGCTTCCTGGAACTCCAATTGCAAATGTGTTAGAAATATGCATTTAGTTATATATATGTTAGCCTTTCAGATTTTGTCCCACAGATCATTACAGCTGTATTTAGTTTTTCTCTCTGTTCTTCAAGTTGGATGATTTCAGACTGATCTAGCTGAAAATTCATTGAGTCCTGCTTTTGTCATCTTCAGTCGACTGCTAGCCCTTCCGGTAAATGTCTCACATGTTATTTTTCAATTCTCAAATTTCTATTTGATCCTCTTTTGTAGTTTATACTTTTCCTATTTGCTCATTCACTGTGAAAATTATTATTTTTTTACATTCTGGAGCACCTTTTTAATAGATGCTTTAAAATGCTTGTCTGATATTTTAACATTTTGGTTATTTTGTTTGGTTGGTTGTTTTTGCTCCGTGCCAGAACAGAGCCCAACGTGGGATGTGAACTCACAACCCTGAGATCAAGACCTGAGCTGATATCAACAGTCAGACACATAACCGACCGAGCCACCCAGGTGCCCTGGCATTTTGATTATTTTGGATTCAGTATCCATATTGCCTTTTTTCTTATGTATGAGTCATATTTTCCTGTTTCTTAGTATATGTAATAACTTTGTATCATAGCAAGGACATCATGAGTAATATGTCACAGGGACTCTGGATTCTGTTGTATTCTTTCCAATAATATTGATTTTTTTAAAAATTTCACTAAGAGTTCACCTGCCTTGACTCAAACCTTGTATCTGTTTCCCTAGTGGGAAGCAGCTGAAATTGCCATGCATTTTGTTTGTCCCTGGCTGCGATTCTAGGAGTCTGCCCCATGCATGTGTAGTTCAAAAGCCAGCCAGAGATTTAGGCAGAATATTGGCCTCCACCTTTCTGAGTCTCTCTGGGATTTTCCCCTCCTCTCCATTTCCAGTAGCTGTGGTTGTTCTAAACTCTGCCCTCTGGGTTTTCAGGAAGTAAAACTGACAAATCTGGGCTATTAGTTGCCCCATAGGGCACTGACTGGGTCTGCCCTTATACTAGAAGCCATAAAAAAGGGAATTTAGCCACTGCTATTCTTTTTTTCAAGTGTTGATCACCACGATCCTCACCACCCCCCCACCCCCACCCCCAGTTCTGTCTACCTCTGGTTACTGTTCAGTGTCTTTAGGTAGCTGTTTAAAAAAAATTTAGGCTTACATTTGTTATCTGCAAGATGGTTAGTCTTGCAGAAACTCCTAGTAGTTATGCTGTATTTTATTAAGCTAATAACCTGTGATGTATTGGGTGAAAAATCTCCCATACAGTCAGTTCATTTGAAAAGCACTGCCTTTGAGACTTTTCATGAGTTCTTAGAACCAAGATCCCTAGAACCACCCTGTGTCTGGCATTCCTCAAATCTGATTGCTCAGCAAACCCTTTAATTCTCTGAGCCATCCAACAGCTTACCAGTAAATTCATTTTTTTTTTTAAATGTTGGCCATAGGTCATTCGGTTGTACCCAAATTACCATAATTGGTACAGTATTATCCAAATTTTCTACAATGAACACGCTTTGTTGTCCTAATACAGAAAAAAAAACAACAACAACCAATAACCGTCATTTACAAATAAAGACATCATCTATAACTTGGATACAGAGGAGGGAAGCTGGCATCAGCTATAGCTCAGTGTCATGTCATGAAGTCATATGATTTCAGAAAATGAATACAGCAGACCACATAAACGTTCGACATTTGTTCAAAGTTAAATTATTGTTTCAAGATGATGACATAGAATGTCCAAACCAAAAGTCTTAAGAACATCTCATTCTATTACATTTTGCAGCTGAGGTACTTGAGGATCAGAGACTAAAAGTATTTTGATCAGAGCTACAGACTCAGAAAATGATAGAGAGGAGAATCAGGGTCTGCTCTCTTGGCCACTGCTCTTTTTCATTTACAAATTACCTGTGTTGCTGGGTACATAATTAGATTATTCATAAACTTTAAGTATTATCTCTATTTATCTTCCTCAGTATGTTTAGTTTCCACAATCCTGCATCAGCCCTGTAGCAAGCAGCTATAGCACCCAACCAAGTCTGGGGAACAATAAAAATAAGGACTGAGAAAACATTCTTAGTAACACTTAGGAAAAGTTCGATGAGAATCACACAAAACCTTCCAAATATACAACCTCGTCACATAGGCTTCCTAGTTAGCGTTTCAATCACCTCACCCCCTTCTCCCCTATCACCATTTTCCCCCTTAATAAACTAGGTTTTCCAATTAAAGGCCTCAGAGATTAACTTTACAAGCTACTACCTACAGTCTTTATTAATTCATTCCATTCTTACTCGTCTAGTTCCTTATTTTCTTTCTTATTCTCTTCCCTCTTGCCAACCTTTCTTTCTCCTTTGATTTTACCCTTGATATGCTGGGATTCTATCCTCTTTGGCCCAAACCTCTCTTCAGCTACAACTAATTTTCTGCAGTATGTTTAAAACCATATGCTATGTAAGCCAAGACTAGACCTCTATGTTCCCGAGCTGCAGCAGGATGATGGTTCCTGAGTTTTCTCCTATTTCTTAGCTCCCATTTCCATCCTTTGGGCTTTTTTTCTAGCCCCAAAGGTGGGGACATTTTTAAAGTTTTCGAATTAATAGTGGTTTCCTGGGATGCCCTAAGCCTCCAGCTAAGTCCTAAGAGATGTTAATTTATGCCTGCCGTTCTCCACGTGGCTTTCTTTTAGGTATGTCATCTACACAGTTGCTTCTTGAAACTTATTTCATTCGATGTGTTCATTTCAGGACACATTAGTTTACTGATTCCAACACGCAAATCATTCTACTAAGCGCTGTGTGGTTTAGGACAGGAGAAAGTAATAGTTAAGAACCTTTCCATATACAGTTATTTTCATACGAAGTTCTCTATAAGATAATAACTACAGGGGTAAACACTTTAAGCAACCATTCCATGTAATCCTCGTAACAATATCACAGTATTATCACAATTTGGCTGGCTCACAAAAGGAAGTAATTTGCCCAAGGCTACAAAGTGAGCTGAAATTTGGACTCCGCTCAGCTAGCTGGTCCCCACCTCTCCAAGATGTAAAATCTTTAACGTGCCTTGGCCCAGCTTCTCTTCCCAGCTCTTGTTTTCCAAGGAAGCTTGTTGAAGTTCAACTCCAAGATCTTTTCTAGCATTTAATCTGTCCTACATCTCTTCCTTCTTTGACATCTGTTACAGGCTGAATTGTGTTCCCTCAGAATACACATGTTCAAGTCCTAATCACGTCAAGACCCTATTTGGAAACAGGGCTGTTCTAGATGTAATTTGTTAAGATGAGGTCATACTAGAATAGGGTGGGCCCTTAATTCAAGATAACTAGTAGCCTTAAAAAATGAAAAATTGGGGGAGGCACCCAGGTGGCTCAGTCAGTTAAGCATCTGACTCTTAATTTCAGTCCAGGTCTTGATCCCAGGGTCGTGAGTTCAAGCCCTGCATTGGGCTCCACACTAGTTATGAAGCCTACTTTGAAAAACAAAAGAAAAATTTGGACACAGACATAGATAAGGAGACCATCACGTGAATACTGGTGTTTCATACTGCCATAGGAGAACACCAAGATTTCTGGCAAGCCTCCAGAACCCAGGAGAAAGGCATGAACAGATTTCCCCTCACAGCTTTAGAAGGAGGCAACCCTGGAGACACCCGATTTCAGACCGCTTGCCTTCAGAACTGTGAGATAATAACTTTGTTAAGTCACCAAGCTTTCGATATTTTATTATGGCAGCTGTAGCAAACTAATACATCTACACCTAGATCAAGAACCTAAATTTCTACTGCTCTCTTTTTCTGCCTTAAACTGCAATATTCCCTTTCTCCGTCTATCCAACTTTTTAGCATGATGAAGTAGAACCAGTCACATTGTTCCCAACTTGAGAGGTGAAGAGTCATCGCTGAATTCTGTGACCTCTCATCCACATCTGGGCAATCATCTGAATGGATGTAGGGTTGGAAGCATGAGCTTTGAAGTCCACTGGGCTCAAATACCAGCTTCAATATTTACCAGCTGTGTGATCTTCAGCAACTCTCTGAGCTTGCTTTGTTACTTTGTTAACAGGGGCTAAATAGACCACTGCCACATAGGCTCTCAAGGACGATCAAGGGAGAAAATACATGATAATTTAGCACACTACTTGGCATATAGAAAGTGCTAAACAAAATTACTTATTGTTTATTGTTCCTAAAGCAAACTTCAGAATTTAACTTTCATGTGTATTTCAGATGCACACTGGGGTACAGTCTAGAAGTATTATAATCAGTAACTGGCCTTTAGTCTCTATGTAACCATTGTCTTCCAACTGTTGGCAATATCTAAAGTTGAAAGGAGGTAAACTTAAACAAGTGAACTAGGAGAATTTATATTAAAGATTCCTTGAATCACCAGTGTGTCCTTTAAGCTCATTCCTGGGATTAGAAACAGCTATATTACTAGAACTTTAAAAAACAACAACAAAAAAAAATTGTAGCTCTGGTTTTAAGGAGAGAGGTTTATAACTGATAGAAAAGGTATTTATAAGGTGAAATATTAAGGCATAGACCCATGATATTTTAGACTACCAGCTTCTAGAAGACAGAAACCAACAACATAAGCTAAAAGGTACTTGTTTTCCCCCTATGTAAATATATTGTTTGGGAATGATTATTTTCCCCTTTTAAGTATCTTGAGTTTTTACCAAATTCTCACATTCTAAGATTTGTTTTGGGGGCGCCTCTGTGGCTCAGTTGGTTAAGCGTCTGACTTCGGCTCAGGCTCAGGTCATTATCTCACAGTTCATGAGTTCAAACCCCACATCTGGCTCTCTGCTGTCAGTGTGGAGCCCACATCACATCCTCTGTCCCCCCCCCCCCCGCCCTCGTGCACATGCGTGCACACTCTCTTTCGAAAATAAACATAAAAAAAAAGATTTAGGGGCGCCTGGGTGGCTTAGTTGGTTGGGCGTGGGATTTTGGCTCAGGTCACAATCTCACAGTTCGTGGGTTCAAGCCCTGCATTGGGCTCTGTGCTGACAGCTCAGAGCCTGGAGCCTGCTTCAGATTCCGTGTCTCTGCCTCTCTCTCTCTCTCTCTCTCTCTGTGCTCCTCCCTCACTCTCTCTCTCTCAAAAATGAATAAAAAGTTAAACTTTTTTTTTTTTTTTCCAATTTGGGTTTTGGGGGGGAGGGGAAGACATCTAATATGAAACCTAATGCTTAGCATATTAACTTTTATTAACTTTAATCACACATTTGCTGAAACTACCGCATTCTCTTTCAAAGATACAAATGCGGTATGATAACTTCCAAAACAGTCAAGGAGACATCTGTGCCTCTGCCCTTACTCTCCATTTCCTTCATCTTCCCTGTTTGGGATGCTTTTAATTGTTCTTGTTGTGTTTTCCCGTTTCAAATGTTGCCACAGCCTTCAATCCTTTGTCTTTCCACATCATCCCCACTCTCTGACCCCCATGCTGCTTTGTACCTTCCCTGTGGCCTTTAGGTATTCTAATCTTCGGTTCAAATCTTAATCCGGCCACAAACACGAGAGTGGCAGGAATAAATCTCATCCTTAAAAATCCTGCAGCTTTTTTTTTTTTTTTTTTTTTTTTAAGCAAAAGTTAACTAGGTAACTAAATCGCCAACTAAGTGAGCAGCATCCTTTTAGGAGGAGTTATGAGTAGAAAACAGCAGCTCAACACTTTTAAAATGGAAATTTGAAAACACACACAAAGCCAAAAAGGAACTATATAAATGTATTAAACTTCCAGTCTCTCTCTGTTCTGGTTAACTCTGCCCCGCACCCATGTTACCCATTTTTGTTTTCTTCACAGACTTGGGGAGTCTCACATTATCTGCTCACCGTATCCATGGTGCTGGCACTTATCAAACACCTAATAATTGCTGACAGTGATAGGCAAAAGATAGGATACAAGAGGCAGAGAGGGAAAGATTAAGACCTAAGGTCCTGGGTGGGGAAAAACACAAGTTTTGGAACAATGCAGAGTGTAGGCCCACAGCGAACCCCCTCAGGCACAAGGGTCCTCTTAAGAATCTAACAGACACTACCCACCCCCCAGATTTCCCTCAGAAATCTGACAAAAGGCCTGACTAAAAAAACGAAACCACAACACCGTGTGACCCACCAGGAAGGGTATGGCCATAGACCGCCCCTCATACAATGGAAACGAGCCAATCAGGAATGGACAACCCAGCGCCTAGTTATCAAGCCAATATGGGTAGGAGCAGAGAAAGAACCAGGGGGAAGGGAGGGCAACCAGAAGCTCATAAAGCAAGTACCCTTGCCTAGGGTCCTGGGCATTCACTTTTGAATGCCACCTCTCTGAAAGGAGGGCTTCCATACTTTTCTTCCTTTCTTACATTCTAATAAACTTTTGCCTGCTGCTCATTTTGTTTCCACCTCTTCATTCTCCAAAACCGCAAGACAGGAGCGCCTGGGTGGCTCAGTCGGTTAAGCTTCCGACTTCAGCTCAGGTCACGATCTCGCGGTCCGTGAGTTCGAGCCCCGCGTCAGGCTCTGCGCTGACGGCTCAGGGCCTGGAGTCTGCTTCCGATTCTGTGTCTCCCTCTCTCTCTGCCCCTGCCCCGTTCATTCTCTGTCTCAAAAATAAATAAATAAATAAATAAATAAATAAATAAAACAAAAAACGTTCAAAACCGCAAGACAATGATGAACCCCGGGTATCGACGTAAAAAAAAAAAAAAATCCTAAAACAACAGGCTTGGGGGCTTATCAGGAGAGGAAGTTCAAAAAAAAAAAAGGCAAAAGGACTACTGACTATATGCGGCCGTATTTCATATGTTTGCGTTTTGAAATGGGGACAGGAGAATGACCAATCAATGCAAAATTCAAAATGTTGCTTTCAGTAAAAGTCAGTTTCAGGGATCTCACATTCCACTCCTAACTCTTCCAGGTCTGTATGGCAAAATTCATGCCGGATTTCTCAAAGACTACGTTCTCTCTTTACTATATCCCGAACCCAGTTCCTGTGTCTGGCGTGTCGTAGGCGTTTTAAATGCACCTAATAAAATGCACCTACTGAATCCCGATCTGCGCGGGTTTACGAATTTCGGGAACAATCTGGCGTTAAAAACAAAACAAAACAATTTTAGAACCAACTGCATTTAGAAACTGTAACCAACCACCTAACCAGAGGTTCCACTTTAGTCACACAACGCCGGTAAAGAATTTGCGGCGTACTTAGCAGTGAAGACGTGCCGGCTTTCGTTTCACAACAAAACACGCACAAAACGACACACTCGCAGACGTCTAGAGTAACCGAGAAGTAATGCGAAAGCGGGCCGTGCAGGAAGGCCCAGTTAATGGGTTCGACAGGAAATTACAAGGTACTGACTTAACGAGGAAGACAAGGAACCAGGGAGCTAAGACCACGCAGACGCGCGCTTGGCCCTTCTCGCGCTCCGTATAACCCACTCTCTGGGCCTCCGTAGGCCACGCCCCTGGCGAGGAAGGATGATGTGAGGCTGCCCGCGTTGGTGCCTGTTGCGCGTAACAGTGACCGGCAGCGGAGAGTCGGAAGACTAAGAGTAATCTTGCCTCGGATTGGCCTCAATCCGGAAATAGAAATTCTCGAAGCCCGGCACCACCAGAGCCACCTCTTTCGTGAAAGGGAGTGCACATGCGCCTAGGGGGTGGGGGTCCTGGGAAGTCCTTAAATACCGTCATGCGGGCGCGCACGACCTCTTTCCCTGCCGCCGCCGAGTCGCGCGGAGGCGGAGGCTCGGGGTGAGTTGAACGGTACTGGGGTGGTGGTTGTGGTGCTTTTGGCCGGGATTGGGTTTGCGCGGGGTTGTTTGTTCAGCTGGTGTCTTAATTTTTTAACCTTTTTTTCTTTCTTTGCATTACAGTGCGGTCAAGATTCGGCTCCATCCGTAACCCACCGCCATGGCCGAGGAAGGGTGAGTCCAGGGTCGGAGCCGTGGGGGCGGGGAAGGGCATGGGCAGCGAGCCTGTTGTCGGGTCTCAGGGTCAGCCGCGGCCTCCTAAGGGCGCCTGCTGTGCCTCGTTTGTGATTTTTGAGTCCCAAGCCGTCCGGTGGTGCGTGGGGAGTTTAGTGATGGTTTTGACATGCTCCGTTTTCAGCATTGCTGCTGGAGGTGTAATGGACGTTAATACTGCTTTACAAGAGGTGCTGAAGACCGCCCTCATCCACGATGGCCTGGCACGTGGAATTCGCGAAGCTGCCAAAGCCTTAGACAAGTACGTGTATCAGTCTCAATACTGTGGGTTGTTGGAACCGGAACAAAACTGCAGCCAAGGAGAGGAAGCGTGAAGTTCATGGTGTTAGCACAAAAGTTCTGAATGGCATCCGTCCTACAGGAAACCTAGGAAAAGGTATCAGAACTCAGATCTGTGTGGCCCACCTAAAGTATGTGGGTTCGTTTGGAGTGGGGATGAGCGCTTTATTCTTAAAGCAAGACTACAGTGTTTGAATGATGACTTAAGTTGTCGGATACCCCTTCACTCTTTCTGTGAGTGAAACCTAACAGTCTGACAAACCTGTAGGTTGTGGGGCTGATTTCACATTAGGGGGCAGATAGGTATCCTCGAGTGAAACTAGAGGATTTCAAGCTAACGTTGCAGAAGCAACCGGACTTAAAAACGAGTTCAGAAAGTGGTAGCCGTAGAAACCCACGTAAGTACGAAATATTTGTAAAAACACCCGTTTAGGTTTTCAGTTATTTAAGTGGGCAAGACAACTGTGTGTGTTCACTATTGGAGTGGAGCATCCGTGCCCTTTAGGAATTTCTTACAGCCGGGTTATATTTTAAGATCTCTTAGTTCGCCTTGGTGTAGAGTGGCTTCTTGAACCCAGCGAAGTCGCACTCTGCCGGAAGCCCTTCAGGTCCTGGCGTGAAGTCCCTGCGCTGTTTGTACAATGGTAGTGCTGGGCAGTATTAAGTTTTTAGGCCGGTAGCCGGTAACGACTCCGGTGTCGTAGTTCGTTTCTCATACCGCCTTTTAAACGTGTAAGTGGCTCTCAGGAAAGGATTTTTCTTTGGCCACAGATGGGTAAACTGGTTGTATGTGAAGTTGGTATTTTTAGGGAATCACTGCAGGCCTGGTAGTTCTAAAGACGTGTGAATATATATGCTTTTTGACCGGCTTCTCAAACTGAGGCAGTTATGTTGTTCTCCAGTGGGGGTGCTGCTTGTGTTCCCCCAGTGTAGCCATTGCCAAGATAATTCTCGTAAAGGGTCGGTGGTAGTAGGCTCAGATTCGAGTTGCAGTTTCTGTTGGATTGTGCATTTCAGGCGCCAAGCCCACCTTTGTGTGCTTGCATCCAACTGCGATGAGCCTATGTATGTCAAGTTGGTGGAGGCCCTTTGTGCTGAGCACCAGATCAACCTAATTAAGGTAAGCTGTCCATTTTTTTGCGTTGAGAGATGCTTTAGCGTCGTGAAAATAGAGCCAGTTAGGGTCATGTTTGGGTTAAAGCTATTATACTGGAGCAAGTTCTGTATAAAGATGGGTCATTTCTGATGCTGTGAAAAACATGGCTTAAACTTGGTATTTTGGGCTAGTTTATGGGAATGCTTCATTCGTGCAGAATGAGTTGCTAATTTGGGTATTGGTACAGAAAAAAGTGGCAGTGCTTCTGGGTGATTTTGGTGCTGTACATGATGACAACTGGCTCCCTCTACTGAACTGCTATGAGGAAACTGCCATGTCACCCTATCTGACTACAGCTACCGTCTCTGTTTGACTTACTGTCCTTATAGTATTAATGTCTGCTGATATGGTGACCTTTTTTTTTTTCCCCTCTTAATTCCGTCCCAATAGGTTGATGACAACAAGAAACTAGGGGAATGGGTCGGCCTCTGTAAAATTGACAGGGAGGGAAAACCCCGTAAAGTGGTTGGTTGCAGTTGTGTGGTGGTTAAGGTAAGTCCGTTTTTATCTCTGGGTTGAAGGTTGTGCTGGGAAACTGCATAATTCTGTACTCAGTTTTAATTGTTAAAGTCCAGAACTTCAGCGAAAAAGATGTGTGATTTTCAACATTCGGAGTCCGTTTTCAGCTTTTCAGAAAAGGAAAATAGGCTGTAATGAAGCCGGCCAATGAATCTGCTTAGCTGAATGTGTTTCTGCAGAAATTTAAAAAACGCTGGCAATAGGAACGCCATGTTACGAGCCTTAAAGACCTTGAAGTCATTAAGGTCCCTGAAAATGGCTACAAGAAATTTTAGTGATGGGAAACATTTTCATAAGACACGAACTAGTTTTATAAAGCTTCACCATAACTAATGCTAACAACTTGGTAGAGTTATTAATGTTAGTTAAAAAAATTGCTTTTTATTTTTTAGGACTATGGCAAAGAGTCTCAGGCCAAGGATGTCATCGAGGAATACTTCAAATGCAAGAAATGAACAAATAAACTTGACTCTTGTTCCTCACCTGTTTTTTTTAATTTTTATTTTATTGGGGGCAGTAAAATAAGATCTCTGTTAGCAAAAGACAAAAGATAATCATTGTAAAATTAGCCAAATTACTGGAAGCAGGTTATTTGTCTCCTGGTGTCTAAATGAAGGCCTACTCCAACCAGTAAGTAACTTCGGTGTTGACAACTGAAAACAGAATGACCTGAGTAAAGTTGGCTTTGCAGTGATCAGTTCGTGACAGCCAGGGCTTCTTGGGTGGGTGCACATTCACCACAACTGAGGGTAGAACAGCCTAGGACCTGGAGTAATGGGCTGAGGCTGGTCAAGGGTGGGTGTGTCTTTGCAACTTGTGACAGCAGACTGAAGGTCACACTAAAGTATTAAAGCTCAGAAGCGGGATACTCCAGTCACAATCTGGGGGGGGGGAATTAGTGATGACCCATGTATTTCAATAAGCCTGGAACGAGTTGATTATATTGGTTTGAGCATGAATTACTGAGCTAGGTAGGATTCGTGGAAATGTCATCACAATTTCATGTAAATTGGGGATACTTTTGAGTTTATCTCGTGTAGTTTCCCAGTATTGCCATGCAGTTATGGGAGCACATGTGAAACAACTGGAGCCAGATGGGTTTGTAAGTTTAGGAGACAAGCAAGGGAGGGCAGAAAATCCCTTGCAGGCTCTGCACTGTTGGGCTCTAAGCCACCCAGCTGCTCCAGGTGTGTTGAATGCTCAGTTGTATGGTGTTCCTCTGCATGTTGGGAATTTACAGGGTTAAGCCCTTGTCTAAGACCTACTTTAGGTTTTATAGCCATCTCGGGTATAGCTGAAGGCTAGTTGTCCTCCATGTGGTATCTAGTGGTGGAGTGAATGGCCTCAAATGAAATTTGAGCTAATTATAACTCAAAGCATCATGGGTAGTTCGCTTAGATAATGTAGCATGGGGTCAATCTGCTAACATTAAAGCAACCAGACCCAGCTGGTATTTAAGGGGATGGGTTTATATTTACTTTGAATTCTGGTTTATGCCAACATCTGAAACACTTATTCTGCATTTGGCACTGTTGGAGCTGTTGATGCAGTAGGAAAAACCCTATCTTTCAAATACTAGGTTTGGTGGTTTATGTGAAATGTAGTTAGTGTGAAGGAAAACGGCTGTGAGTATAGAGCTTTGCATTTGATTTTTTCGCTGATGCTAATCTGAATATTCCCTCCCACTGACTTGTTAGCATTTTTTTTTTTTTTTTGGATTACCAGATTTACTGTTCCTTCAGCTGCAAAACATAGTCAAAACTCTTAAGGAATATTCTACCCTTGATCCTACATCTTCCTCTAAGTACTACCTTGGTATGGCACTTCTTCAAAATCCTACTAGAGATGGTTTCCATCCTCTTTTTATACTTCATTGTTCTTTTTTTGTCTTCTGTCCTCAGGTAAAATGTCAGTGTAGTCACCAAGACCTCTTTCTGGTCAAATCCAGTAGCTTCACAGCCTTCCTCTTTACCTCTTGGTGGCATTTTCTAGAATAATTTTGTCTGTACTTTAACTTTGGCCAGATTCAGTCCTCAGCCCCTTTTGCTGCTTTGTAACAATTTGGCTGTGGTCCTGTTTACTTCTGTGCAGCCTTCGTGGCCTGGGACATCCTACTCCTGTAGCTTCTACTCTAGATTTCCTTTCCTTTCCAATTTGAGTTCTCTGTTTCGGTTTTGATTCACTCTAGATAAATGGTGTGCACTAGGGGGTATCCCGTGAACACCCATTTGTAGCTCAAGTTTTGTATGCCTCAAAGTGAACATCTTCAAATGTTTCCGGTTAGAATGTAGCATTCTTGAATATCTAGTGTGTATCAAGCGCTGCACCAAGCGTTGACCTCTACTTTGTACCAACTTAAGGCGGAGGCCTGGGGCATCCTCAGCTCCAGCCTCTACCTTGTATAGCTGTGGCAGACTCTTCAAGGGATTGTGGTGGCCCCTCGGCTAACTGCTGTGAGTCACGGCTCCGAGTCACGGCTCCGCTCAGTCAGTCCACACAGCTCTTTGTAATTCATCTGTGAGCTCATTCTGCCTCAAGTGCAGTTTTCTCTACCTGGCAGTCTTCTACTCATCCTTCAAAACCCAGTTTAAACCCAACAGTTGGGATTTGTCTGTAGCTTCTGTGGGGTTCGCAAGGGAGCTCAACCATGGTGAGGTGCCAGGGTAGAAGCAGACGTCTTGTCTTCATTTTTCACCGGGGAAAAGGGTAGTTTTGTGAAACCAGTTGCTATGTGCACTTAATCTTGAGGACTAACCTCATGGACCCAAACAGATCCCTGAGCTAAGCACTTTATACTGTTTTCTTGCCCTTGTGGTCAGTGACACTCACTCCTGTTCACTTTGGCAATAAGAAACCTCCAAGCCGAATATTCCATTTTCTTTGTCCTTAGCTTAGTTTTTATTTTTGCTTGGTCCTGATTTTATTAAAACTTCTATTACATGTATTCTTGGTAAGCTAAATGCTTTTAAAAAATGAACCAGGACATCACAGAGGAATTGTAAAAGCCGAATTAAGTTGGGATGTGTTAAAAACAGGAATTTGTTCATTTTCAGCTGGATCGTAGAGGCAATGGAACCATTATTTGGGCAGAGGTGTTACAAGTCCTAAAAAAGTGGAAATACCATTTAGGGCTAATGTCCTTAAGTTGGCGGTAATTTTTTTTTTTTTTTCCTTTTTAGGTAAGTATACAGAGTTAGGTTCAAGGGATATGTTAAACACAAGCAAGCTTTTAGTTTCTCTTCCTGTACTCCTGAGACCCTTGGAAGGAGGAGGTGAGGCTATTTAGCCAAGGAGAGGAAACGAGCACAGCTTTCAACGCTCCAGACTGAATATAGGACAGGCTGAGAAGGATAAGACATTGTCTTCCCAGCCAGGGTCCTCAGCTCCATCCACAAGCCAGAAGAGAACTTCCTAGTAGTAAGTTCCAGCAAGAGCAATGGGGGCACGATGGCTAGGCTAAGGAGGTGTCCCAACACCGAGGCCATCAGACTCTCATCTTCCTGTATGGAACCTGTTGAGTGAAGCCTGACTCCCTATTGGGGGCAGAGGGGTCTCACTTCTTTCAGAGGGTGATGTGGTATTTGGGACTTTGGCCACATATTAATGCATCAGAGTGTTCAGAGAGATTCAGACTGGTGCTTGCTCCCCAGGCAAAAATAATAATTGTTGAGTCCTTTTTAAAAAAACATGGTTTACTCTTCAAGTAGCATAAGCACACCTAAATTCAAACTGCTTTATCCCAAGCAAGGTGTTGAAGCCAGCTTTTTATCTAAAACCTGCACAATCTAACTGAAGTCTGCTGCTTGAACTTGCAGTACAATCTGGCTTTTCCTTGGAAACTTTCAAAAATGAGGGAGCAGGGGTGCTTGAGGATTCTATATCTACCCAAAAAGGGCAATCTTCTCAATTCCCTCCTGGTTTGCACGAAGCATGTGTTAAGAGTATTCCTCTGCTTTTCTTTGGCTCCGTGGTCACTGACCATCATCCTCACATTCCTAATTTCATTTCTATGGCAAACTGGCTTTGGAAAGGGAAAGTGCCAGAGAGGAGACAGAGAAGTACTTTTATAGGTAGAAACTCAGTCTCTTTCAGATCTCTTTATGAACTCAACAAGATTGTGAAATGTGCAAAGGTAGAGGCACTGGTGATCATCCTGTGACCCTGCCAACCCAAGAGGTCCCATCAACTCTTCGGGTTTTTGATGATAAAGGGAGAGAAAAAATGTAAACATAATTCAGAATGTCCTTAGTTATGGACACACATTTATTGACCACTTACAAAGGAACGAGTGATTATAGCTATTAGTATGTTTATGACAGGACTATTGGAAATACTTTTGTGGGTTGAACTAGGGGAATGATTAAGTAAAATGTGTTTCAATTACATAACGGGATATGATGATGCCACAAAAATGGACAGTACAGAAGGACATTTGTTACTATATTTTAAAGCAATATTAAAAGTATGATAGGGCCACATTTTGTAAAAAAAAATAAAGGAATATATAAATACACATCGAGATTTTAGTGGTTGTTTCTTACAAGGTGGGTATGTGGGCTTTTTGCTTATTTTTTTTTTTTTTCATTCGACATATGTTGCTTTTGTAGTAAGAAAACATTTAAAGAAAGGAAATGATGGTATAGGGCTCTCTCAGGGTTAACATTAAGTATCACAAATATAAAAGTTTTTTAAAAAATTAATGTTCTGTGAACAAGTGCCTTTATTGACTCGTAAAATAGTTGGGTAAAGCACAAAAAAGGCTGACCTCAGACTTAACCAGCAGAGGGCAGTAAGAAGCTGGCGCCTGGTGAGGGACGGATGGGGGAACAAGCCCGATAGGCACTAACCAGCGTGCTCGCTTCGGCAGCACACTGACTGAAGTTGGAACAACCCAGAGACGAGCGCTGACCCCTGTACGGGGATGACACATCAGTTCGGGAAGCGGCGCTAAGTACAGCAGGCTCCTCATAGGAGAAGGTTCTTCTCCCACTCTTGGAAGATCAGTGGGCTTTAATTTACTACTGGCTGCATTTGCTCTTTGCCTTGCTATTGCAGAATCCACAGTCCCTAGCAGGGAGGTCATGATGTGCCGGCAGGCTGTCAGGAGAGGCGACCGTGGTTATTTTATGTACAACCGAGAAACGGGAACTCTTGCCACCGTTCCCAGAGGAAAAGGTTTGGGTCCATAATTGTATGCTTTTGTTAGACTCCTTTCTCTTCCACTACACTGAGCTTTGTGGAGAGCTGCCTGTCCCAGAGCGGGCCTGTTTCAGTTTTTGGAAAAGGCATCGTTTGGAGAGTATCAGGGCAGCGGAGGTATTTTGGAGATTACAGAACACAGAGTCACTCCGTAGAAGCATTGACTTTGTTCCGCGCTGTATCGCTGGGACCTTGCTTGCTCTGGTAGGCCCTCCAATATTTTTTGTTGGATGAACAGATTTGACCTTTCAATCTACTTAGCGAGGGACGTAGGTAGGTAGGTAGTGGGGTTTCTTTTCAAGGCTTACACTCCCCAGCCTCTTTTGACACATGAATTTCTCATGTTCCTTTTTTTCTAGCAACAGTAGTCAATCTCTCAAGCGGGGCCTCTTTTAGACTAGAACGGTGCCAAGCTGTCTCAGCCTGCCTTCGCTCCAGCTCCACTCTAGGGAGCAGGGCAGAGAAATGTATCCTATCACAATATGGGGTACAGAGCTCTAAGAGTCTGAGAAATCACTTTAAAAGCCACTTTGAGACCTGGGAACAGTAAAAAGCATGTGAGTTCGGTGAAACTATTTTTACATTGCAATGATTTCTTTTTGAAGCCTATTTATTAAGACACATGCCAACAGCACGGTATTGTACAGGCGATGTGAACGAAACCTTACACAAATGTAGTATTTGTCTTTTTATTTTCCCTTCTCTCAACTCAGCTGCCCCCGACTAAAATTTACAAATGGATATAAAAATCCTGTTTGTACCTGGTTGGCTTGTTAGAGAAACACTGAGTGAAAGGCCTGTGACATTTCATAGCACTGCCACCAGATTAACAGGAGCAAAATGCACGTAAAGAAAGAAATAGCTATGGGATTCATAAGGGGGAAATAAAATATTAACATACAAGAGGCTACAAATTAAAAGCCCTGTCTTCGCTTTCGGATCCGATGCTCGGATGTACTCGGTGAGTTGCAGGGGTCAGCAGATGTTCTGCTAAGTGGGCGCAGGTTGTGAGTCGCTGGGAGGTGCTTCCCCACACGTGGATTATAAAATGATGCAGTTATGCCAGTATTTCAGAAGGGAGTCCCCATGTCATTTTTAAGAAGAAGTTAGAACCTTCCCTACTCTGACCCACAAGCTGCATTTCGGAAGGCAGCAATGCTCACTGCACCACCAGCACCACGCCACGAGCTGAATTCGGGAATCATCCCGTCCGAAATCTCATATTCTAAATTTCCGTCCTGTAAAGAATCTGGAAATTTTACTCTAAAACATGAAAATGATAGCACACATCATGTGGGCCATGCTGAAGGGCAGGCGGAGGATTCAGAACTTTGTCTGGAGAGCGATCGAGGTTTATTAAAGCTTGCAGGTTTTTAAGTAGCTGTGATCAAGGCATAAAACTCACACTTGTTATGACCTTGATTGTTGCCTACGGTTGTCACGTGAAGCGCGCCTCCTTCAAAGCATTCCAGGTAGCATGGCGGCCATCTGGAGGGCTGTTGGCAATAGAGTGCAGGACAGATGTAGGTTTGGCTAACATTCAGTTACAGTTTGCAACTATCGGGTTGGGTGGCAGTAAAAATAAAACAGGTAAGAAACGAGCTGGTCTTCAAAGAGGCTTCTCTGTTTTAGTAACACCGCTCACTGCGTTCCCCCTGTCGTAGCTTGAGAACAACGGGCAGGGGTTCCTGTCATGAAGCAGAAACCGGCCCGAACAAGGAGACCCAGTACTTTCTCGCATAAGGACAACTTGAAAGGAGGTGTTCGGTTTATTTGTGGCAAGTGAAGGTGACGTTGTGAAAGCAAGCTGTATTTCGGTGGGGGTGGGGTGCGAGTAGAGAAGAAGAAAGAGGAAGGGGGGGGGGGGAACAGGGGAAAAGAGACAGAAGAAAAGAGGAGAAAGAGGTGTAGGGGCCAGGGGCAGACTGCCTCAAGATGGAACACTTTGGCATGAAGATTATTTTGAGTTAAAGGCCATCAAAACCTAGTAGATTCAGGGAAAAGCTCTTTACCTCCCCAACAACTGTCTAAACGGATGGAGGTCTTGCTTGGTCCAGAAGGAGAGCTGTCACCACAGAGAACTACATTATGTGATAAGAACTAGGTATGATAAACAGGGAGGAAACTGGCAAGGCCTGTTTGATCAAAGTCCTTCGTGTCCCATTGTTTCCGAGCGGCCCAACAAACAGTCGTTTACCAAACATTTAGTCTTTTTCATCTTCCTGTGCATTTCATTTCTTCCCTTTGGAGTCCCGGGCCCCTACCCCCTTCTCTTTAGTTCAGGATGACATATACCCCTCATTTTGCCTGTGTTTTGAATTTCCATGTCTGTATGGATTTCCTGTACATAAGAAATTAAATTTGATTTTCTCTTGTTAACCTGTCTTTGGCTAATTTGATTCTTGGTCCAGCCAAAAGGACGTTGATGGGCAGAAGAAATTCTTCCTCCCAGACAGAGGGAAGGAAGAAAGTAGAGAGAGGGAGGAGAAAAGGAAGAAGGAAGAGGAGGAGGAGGACAACAAGAAGCAGGAGGAGGGGAGAAAGGAAGAAGGAGAGGGAGGGAGGAGTGGGAGAGAAATACATGTTCATGTTGTTATAACGTAGTAGGAAGAATTTATAAATTTTTTTTTTTTAATTTTACTTCTGAGAGAGAGAGACAGAGCGTGAGCAGGGGAGGAGCAGAGAGAGAGGGAGACACAGAATCTGAAGCAGGCTCCAGGCTCTGAGCTGTTAGCCCAGAGCCCGATGCGGGGCTCAAACTCACGAACCGTGAGATCATGACCCGAGTGGAAGTCAGATGCTTAACCGACTGAGCCACCCAGGCGCCCCTGGCAAGAATTTATTAGTTTACTCCACACGTTATTTTCTTCAGTGACAAAAATGAGAAAATGTCGACATTCGCCTTTGATTTTGGAAGGTCAGCAATCACTTAACGTTGTAAGTCATTAGTTGAAAATACGTATACATGAGCTGAATATCAGCTGACCAGTCCCACTCACATTGCATTGGCTACAGGTCCAGTACTTGTCTTTCCTGGTGATCACAGTCTCAACTTCAGTGGTCTTTTATTGAAATGGAAGTGCTCGCAATCATTGCCGGTCCCCACCCTTGTACTTGTGTGCTAAAAATTCTTCTCAGCAAAATAAAACATTATAGCCTACCTATATGGTTAACTCCATCTTCCTTGTAAGGCAAATTTGGAAATTAACTGCCAGTTTGGGTGAGTGATACAAACCCTTACTTAAGGAGAAAATACATTTAATAATATTTATATTACTTTATTTAAACCGGAACACAAATAACCAAGCACAGTCTTCCCAACACACAAATAATATAGAACAAAAACAAACCCCATATGTAGAGTTGAGTGGGCGAGCATGTAAATTGTTCCTTTCAGCCTTTAATTCTGATTCTTTGTTGGCTTGATGCCTTGATGAGAGTTCAACTGTGCAGAGAAAGAATAGACCTTTCTTTTATTCTATCATTTTGTCATCTTAGGCAATCCGCAAATTGCTGCGTGTCTGATTTGAGTCCTTTGAAGAGAGACTACCAGGAAGGGGTTCTTACATAATTCTGGGCTCTATTTAAGAATAATCATTTAGTGCAAAAAAAAAAAAAAAAAGTGTATTTCTATTATACTTATCATGATCACCTCCCAAAGTTAGCTTACTGCTAAATGGTACAGAATTTAGGGAATTTTAGTATTTTATATAATGACACAAGTGCCTTCTTTAATATTGCCATCTAAAGTAATCATAATGGCAATTGTGGTAAATTGTTTTCTCACGGTAGCTACCTTGCCTCTATTACCATTACTGGTTGTGTTATTTTACTGAGGTAACTCTGTGGGCTGACCAAAATGTGACCTTGCTATTTTCTTCCTATATTTCTGGAGAAGATGCTTTCTCTTGCCCAGAGAGAATTAGGTCTGGAGTTTAGGCCTGAAGTGGCTACATTTTCCCATGGCAGACTCCACTTTGCAGTTAGAATCTGAATTTTTCCGATGGAAGGACCTGAGAAACGTTTTTGTTTGTTTGTTTGTTTGTTTGTTTGATTCCTTCCTTTTCCAGCTGAGAAGACACAGTCCCAAATCCCAGGGCATGCCCCAAGAAGCCTTTGGATATGTGAATAAACTAAGAGATTACAGGATTTGCCACTTTGTTGAAGATGAAACTGTTCTGTACTTAATATGTAGAGGGATTATATTTGTAAATTGCTATGTGTAAGTGAAAAATATCAGTGATGAGAACCGCAAATATACTATAAGTCCATAAACACATTTTACTGCCTGAAAAATAAGTTAATGATGGCAATTTAGTTGGCTCCCGCAAGAGGAACGTACAGATGTGGAAGATTGTTTATACAAAACTAAAATGTGCATGCATAATCTTCCACAGGCCATCCCTTTACAATGCTCTGCACTTGGAGTTTGGCTGTGCGGTATTTTTCTGACCTGCACTTGTTCCATATTATCCAGGCCAACAACGATACAGAGTAGTGAAGGTTCCCAAACTAGAGATCTACAGTGGAGACCCTTGTTGGGCCCTCGATATACAGGTGAACTAACCGATTCAAAGATGTGTCTTTAAAAAAACAAAAAAAAAAAAAAAAAAAGGGAAGATAAGGGGAGATATTTGTCCAGAAAACAGTGATTTGAAGAAACCTTGTCTCAAAGTGAATAATGACGATGCATTTTACAAATGGTTTCAGCTAGCTGCTTTATCTTGCCATTAAATAAAGTAAATAAATTTGCCTCACTTTTCAGAAGCGGTTATAAATGACTTTAAAGGAGGAAGGAGCATTACCATCTATAACCGATTGGTAGGAGACTTGGACTTTTTCTTTTAAAAATGGTTCTGGATTAGATATCCAGTCTTCAATATACTGTTGGCAGATGTTGCTAATGTTTGTCAAGAAGAGCCTACCTCTTAATGATCTCTTTGAGTTATAAGCATGAGATGTGGATTCTTACCCTAGGCCAGAATGCAGTTCCCATCCACACAAATCTGAGGAGACAATTGCATTCAAACATCAGTGTTCATGGTTTGTGAGCAAAAATAAATAAATAAATAAATAACTTTTGAAAATATGGAACTCTCTGGTGAGTATGCTTTTAGATCCTAAAAGTTAACATTGAATAGAAACTTTTGAAACGTTTATTTGCTCACTTGTCTCTGTACCTTGGTAAAATTCCACAATAAAACTGTAATTTTTGTCACCATTGAACTTGCCTTCCACCAGCTCTCTGCCCAGTGAGTGTTTCTAAATTCGGAATCGTTGAAGAGAAATCAATTTCTTGAAAACACTTTCGCTACCATTAAAATTCAACACATACAATTGTTATTTTTAAAGTTTTAAAATGCTTTGTTTATGTTTCGTTTGAAAAAAAAATAAGTAATTGATAATGGAAGCAGTATTTAGAAAAATCAGAACTACCACCTTAACGTCCCGATAAACACTCCCGAACTCCTACAGTAGCTTCTCTCTAAAGCATATCTAATTTAAAACAAAATTATTGTGGCGTTGCCATTTTGAATAAAATTGGCCTTAATCTACTGGATGAGCAAAGTTAGGAGAGAGCCAGCATTCTCTAGTTGGTCGTTTTTATCCATTCCATTCCTTTGTGTTCCTTTGGAGGGTGATTTCGTTACATTCTGTTCCATGAACAGAAGATGGCAGCATTACTTCAGACGTTCTGGAAAAGGCGGCTGCTAATCCCTTCTGAAAAGAGAAGGTTGGGAGCCGAAGGAGAGTAGAGTTAGAGTAGCAGGTGCTACCGTGTGTCTATCAAGCAGGATACACAGGAAACAAATGTGAAATAAAACTGTTTAATGCCTCTGAATGCTGCAGATTTTTACGCATATTTTCCAGTGTGGTAGTCCCTTCCTTTGTAAAAATGAAATGGGTCAGATGTTGAGATTTTTATGGGATTTAGGAAGCTGTACATGCCTAACAAAGAACTTGACCCTACAGCTGTGGGATTTTCAATCTCTGTTTTTTGTTTTTTGTTTTTTATGGAGAAGTAATTTTCTAAGAACACTAAACACGTATCTGCTTTCTTTCTTCTCAAATTTCTAAACAGACTTTAATAATAAAGAACAAGGAACCTGGATTTCAGATCAATAAAAATGCATATATGCACCAACACTAGAAGTACTACTAACTGCTTTGTTAAATGTTAATGTGGGAGAAAGTGATTAGATTAGTAAATCCGCGGGCCTCCACGTCTCTGAACCTCTGCTTCTTTTCAGTATTGTTTGGTACCTTTCTTGGCGGAGGCAATTTCAAGGAATACAAACATGTAACGTGCAACCTGGATATATTTTGCTGCAATCCTGAAAAAGATACATATCCGTAAATCAATCTACATGCACTCTATGTGTGATGAACTTGGCATAGTCTTTCTCAGCTTCCTTTGGGAATTTTAACCAGCTATTAGAAGAGTACCTGGAGAATCAAAATTTATTGGCTTACAAAAAAAAAAAAAAAAAAAGAGGAGAAAACAAAGACCTAAATAGAGAAGGGTTTTTTTTTGCTACTTATGGTAGGTCTTTACCCTGGTTAAGAAAGAAAAGATTCCAAGGATTGTTTTATTGTATTTTATTATTATATTTTAATGTTTGTTTCTTTTGAGAGAGAGAGGGAGACAATGTGACCAGGGAAGGCGCAGAGAGAGAGGGAGAGGGAGAATCCCAAGCGACACAGAAGCAGACACCAGGCTTTAACCTTGAGATCGTGACCTGAGCTGAAATCAAGAGTTGGATGCTTAACTGATGAGCCACCCAGGAGCCCCTCCAAGGATTAATTTAAACTGGAGAATTGCATTCCAGCCTTTACCTTCATTTTAAAATTCTACATATTTAGATGTCTTATTTAAAACATTTTAAAAAACTCTACCTTTAAATATGGATTTCTATTTCTCATTTTCATAAACCTATGAGCTTTGATTTCCTCATGTCTTCATAGAGTCTGCTTCGTAGAGTTATGCTTGTTGTTTTTTGTTTTGCTTTGGTTTTTTTTTTTTGTTTTTTTTTTTTTTTTTTTTTTTTGTGTTTGTTTTATTTTTCGAAAGCAAGCCTCCCACAATGGCATCAATTTGACTTCTGTGTACTAAACAGAACGTTTTATTAATAAGCCAACTCTTTTTCCATTAAAATCCAGGGTTAACAAATACATAAATATAGCTTTTATGGGTTGACCAGAGATTCAAAGGTGAACTTGAAATTTAGTCCACGACTTGGCAGCTTATATCACTGACAGGGTTACTATATCAGAAATAATGGCTTGAGCGTGAGTCTGAATAAATGAAAACCATAGATGTTTAATCATAACTCAGTAAGAGCTTTATCCTAGCCTCCATATGTAGTAGGAAGGGAATATCTAATCTTAAAACCTGTTCCACCTTTCTTTTTCAATGTGCTTTCTTTCACATTGTGAAGAAAGGGACTGCTAGTTTTCATCCCTTTTGACATACTAAGGACTTTAAAATGAGATTTGACAGAGGTTTTTGGTAGGTTTGGAGGACCAACCAGTGGGCATCAGATTTGTTAGTAGAAGTTGTGGTGTTCATAATCAAGTCATTTGGAAAGTGATAAGTCAAGCAAACACAATGGCTTCCAGTGTGTGTGCACATGGGCACACACGTGTACTGGTTGTTTCAGCCCACAGTGACTTGGGTATGAATCCTGGCTTTGCCAATTAGTGACCGTAGGACCTTACAGAAGTCATTTAGGTTCTATAAACCCCAATCCTTTTTCTCTAAAATAGGAATACTAATAATATCTTATAGCTTTTTTTTTTAAATGAAGATTAATTAAAACGGTATGTGTCAACTGCTTAGCCCAGTGTTCAGAACATAAATGGTGGTGGTTATTATTATGATGATACAGAATTATCACAGCAGATTTAAATAAATATACGTGTATATAAAATACAATTAGATCACTTTTGTCTTTGCAAAGCCCCAGGCTATATCAAGATAGTTTTAAAATCTGTTAAAAACTTGGATATCCCTTAAGGAATAGGTTTATAACTTTTAGTTACATAGTGCTTGAAACAATATATTTGTGTAACCTTCTCAGAAAAGTTTTATAAATAGCTTTCGAAGGCCATGAACTTTATTAGGCTCCCGGTCCTAAGGGGTTCATAGAAGCTGGTCTGAAGATTATTTAGAAAGATTATAGAAAACTGTTCTGCCCAGTGGGAGTTTATGTCTGTTCAGATTCCTGCTCTTGACTTCAGCCCTCAACTCTGGCTTTGTGCTTCTGTAGATAGTATGCGTGTTAAGAGCATTGGCTGTGGCTGTGTGGAGACATTTCTCTGAAAGGCATTTCTCAAACGGGACATCCATTCTTGCACACTACTTGCATACTGGATGTTTAACACAGTGTCTTACTTTTTATTTGTGTAGAATTTTTTTTTGTTTGTTTCCTAGGGAACAAAACAAATTTAAATATTTCCAAAATCTAAGCCTTCTGCCTTGAATGCTCCTTGATTGTTGGGTCTGTTGTGCTTTTTTGTTGTTGTTGTTGTTGTTGTGTTTTCTTTCAATGACAGTTTAGGTCTTTGAACAATGAGGTCAGATAATCTTATCCCTGATTCTGCATGCTTCTCTCCCTGCACTTTCTTACCTGCTCTAAACCCTCATTTGCACACCCACGCTAGCTTAGAGATTGCATCCTTGATTAAGACTCTCTTGAAGGTAGGAGGCATTCTTCTATGCGTTCCCCGATGCCTAATGTGATGGTTTATTTAAAAGGTATTTAAGAAATGAGAACATGAATATGAACTGTGGTCATATTTTGTGTATTGGGGATACAAGCACTGCCAAATATGATTAGGATAATATGGAGGTTCTTCATTATGGAAAGATGACAGTTGAATTCTATGACAGGGGTCATGTGTGGTGCAGACTGAGCAAACACACTCTTTTCACCATTATAATTTAGGCTAATCTATGAAAGAATTACACAGAAAGCTACTTTGCATATTGAGGAGATACCATGTTACTCTAAGGGTGATAGAGGCCAAAAAGAGTAAGTTTGAGTAAGTGTAGAGGCAAAATGTAAAACGAATAGTGAAAGGAAGCCACAAGTTTTGAGTAAATCCCTAAACATTAGAATTAACGTGAGCTGTCGCCATCTTGTTTCTGCCAAGATTGAGCAGTTCTATTGAACAGGCAGAGCCCAGCCTTGGACAGCAGGGCAGTTCTTATGCTCTCGGGGGCCATAAAGAATGGAAGGTATCACCGTTACAATTTTATAATTATTTTGTCCTTGTCCCCAGCACCCTTCATCATCCTCACTTAGCAAAACCACAACCTTGGCTATTACAATACTGTTAATGCAATACTGGTTAATACTATACGAGTGAACCTATTCCGTTCCTACGCCCACACAGCTGGACACCATTGCAGAAAAAGCATGCAACCAAATCAACTGGGTTCATGTTGCAGACTGGAGGTTAGAAATTGTGGTGGCAAGTTGATGTTCCTCCCTGATTATTTTTGTTTCTCTCATTGAAACAAGGAAGCAAGGTCACCAGCCAGAATCAAGATGAGGGAGGAGGTGATGGAAATTTGAGGTGAGAGGAGACATCAGGAGAGAGACAGAGTGAATGGGCAAAGTATATGTTCCTGCATCCTTTTTAGCTACTGTCCCCATTTCTCAATTCCCATTTATAGCAAAACTATCCAAAAGAGTTGTCTGTACTCCCTGTTTTCAGTTCTCCTTCCAGGTCATCTCAAAACCACTCCAATCAGTATTCATTCAAAATTCCCCTGAAACTTCTCTTCCCAGGGTCACCAGTGAATTATGTTATTAAATTTCATGTTCAATTCTCAATCCTTACCTTTCTTGACTTCTTGGTAGCACTTGAGAGTTGATCACTGTCTCTTCTGTGAAACACTTCCTTTACTTGTCTTTTGTTTTTGATTGCTTCCTTGACTCCTCCTTCTTGGTCCATATTACCAGTTTGTTGTTCTGTCTCTGACCTAAATATTGGAGAAAGCAGGTTTCATTTCCTGGATCTCTTCTCTATTCACACCCAGTCTCTTGGTGGTCTCATCCATAGTTTTGTGGATGGCTTCTAAATTTATCTCTCTCTTTTTTTTTTTTTTTTGGAGAGAGAGAGAGAGAGAATGAGTGGGGGAGAGGGGCAGAGGGAGAGAGAGAGAGAGAGAGAGAGAGAGAGAGAATCTCAAGCAGGATCTATGCTCAGTGCAGATCCCAACTCGAGGCTCAATGCCATGGCCTTGGGATCATGACCTGAGCCAAAATCGAGAGTTGGATGTTCAACTGACTGAGCCTCCCAGGCTCCCCTAAATCTATATCTTTTTAATAGAACTTTCCTCTGAACTCCAAATACCATATACCCAACAGCTCACTTAACATCTCCACTTGGATGTCTAAAAGGCTTCTCAACCAAGCTTCTCATCTTTCCTCCAAAAACTCCCTCCATTCCCGATTCCTCCCCATTGTGGTTAATCGCAACTCTATCCTCTTAATGGCTCAAGTCAAAAACGTGGGAGTCATCCTTGCCTTCTCTCTTTTATACTCCACTTTCAATTCTGTCAGCAAATCCTGTTGTTTTTAACTTCAAGATATAGTCAACATGAGGTAATCTCTTACGACCTTCATTGCTTTCATTCTGGTACAAGTCAGTATTATGTCCCACCTGGATAGCTGCAGGAGTCTTCTAATCAGGGTCCCTGCTTCCACTCTTGACCCCAACAGTCTATTCTCCCCAGTAGCAGCTGCAGCGAGCCTTTGAAAACTTACATTAGATCATTTCCCTTCTCTGCTTGAATTCCCTTGTGGATTTTCATCTCACTCAGAGTAAAAGACAGTCCTTACAATACCTGCAAGGCCCTACATTGTCTGATTCTGCTTTCTCTATGATCTTTCTCTATTTTCTCATTGACTTCACTTTAGCCACACTAAGGAGAGGCACCAGCAGGGTGGGAAGGGGATGAGGCTGGGGTGTTTAAACTGGGGCTTCTTGTTGGTTCACCCCAGCCCTATAGGGCAAAGCGTTGTCCCAACTCTCTCCAGGGGTAGTGACAGATTTCTGGTCTTACTTGTCCTAGGATCCTATATCACTCCTTACTGTTTCCCCAAATGTGCTTACTCTTTTTTATAAATAATCTCTTTATTAAGCTATTCTCACTTAGACTATCTGAGTATGCCATTTATTTCCCACTGGGACCTGGACCGATACAAGGACACAGGATACTCTAACAGTAATTTTAAGGAGCTAAAGAAGACAAGGGGGATTATAGACCATTCTGTGGAATTTGTGCAGAGGCCCAAAGACATGTGAGGGGACGGAGGTTCAGTGTAAAACACCCAACAGAGAACACTTTCACTCACTGAAATTAGACATCTGCAAATAGGGAATAAAGCAGCCTGAGGTCAAATGGCCAAGTCCATGATGATCATCACAAAGATAGAAAAATGAATTAGGATACATTCTGAAGAAGGTAACAGACCGGTGATGCCCTTTCCTCAGTATTACGCTCTAGCCAAGCAGAGGTTCACAGAAAGGTGATGATACTTGCTCACTTTTTCTGTTTCCTTGTCATCTACACCCTCTAACCTTGATATCCCTTTGTTGTTACATGTATTTAACATGTCCTGTGATTCTTGCGTGATACTGATTTGTAAAATAAAAGGCCATCACCAGTTTACCTGTGTCAAAATAGCTCTAAAGGGAAAGATATCTGTGGAGGATAAGTGAGAGGGCACTTAGGTGGCCAGAGGAACCCAAAATAAAGAGAAGGATGAAAATAAACATGAGACGGTGCAGTTTGGGAAGCAATTTATATACCAATGTGACCGTGGTAGAGAGACTTTCAGGAGAAAATCTGACATTCATCTATCTTGGGGACAACAGTGACTGGGCGCTCAGGAGATCAAAAGGCATAATGTTTCCTATGTGCGTTCATTGATCTTCAGTTGTATTTGTGAGTATGCACAGTGCTCGTAAAGTGAACATAAAGAACAGATTATTATTTTTTTACTATTAGCTTAACTCAGCGCAGCACCTAACAGAGGGCTTTGTATATTGAAAATGCAAGGATTAGTTGACTGAATAAGTAAATATCGATCTACTGAAAAATGGGCACAAACCACTGGCATATTAATAAATCAACACTTCTCTTTTTAGTGTAATGTTTGGTCATTTAGCTGATTGTTGTTTTGTTTGGGATTAACTGACTATGGCCAATTAATAGTCAGTTATCAAACTTATCAAAGAAATACAGTGAGTGTCTGTTTACTTGGCTAAAAGCTTAATTGCTGTGATTTCAAACATCTTTTAGATCTCTGCCTAAAGGAGTTAATTCTTTAATCTATTAATCTATTATCTATTAATATTATCTATTAATTATTTAATCATTAATATACAGCCATTGTGACTTGTGTGTATGAGTATGGAAACTAAATGTCCATGTTGTCAAGTTACTATTTATTTCTAGTTTGAATCCTGAGTTTCCTTGGCCACTTTTTTTTAACGTTTATTTATTTTTGAGAGACAGATACAGAGTGAGAGCAGCAGGGGAGGGGCAGAGAGAGAGGGAGACACAGAATGTGAAGCAAGCTCCAGGCTCTGAGCTGTCAGCACAGAGTCCAACGCGGGGCTCAAACCTCTGAACCGTGAGATCATGACCTGAGCTGAAGTGGGACACTTAACCGACTGTGCCACCCAGGCACCCCTCCTTGACCATTTTTAATCTGAGCAAAAGTATCACGTGACAGAGCAGTGAAAACCCAGTACTTCTGCGGGATGAATGAGTACAAAAATGTATCCCCCGATGGAGCATCACTACATCCTTACGTATTTATGAATCTGCATATGAAAGAGTTTGGTTTTAAATTGAATTCTTAGAATTTTATAAATACTCTATACTTTCTTCAAAAGCTGATTTTGTGCCATCTGATTCATCAGGTAAGAGGAAAATGAGAAAACGTATTTCATATGTGAGATTCAAATACATTTAAATGTTGGTGCAGTGTTAGGCTTGAGACAAAACACTGGGCTACTATAGAATTTTTTTACATACTGTATAATAAAAGTCTGTAATCTGATACCTCACACATCTCCATTAACCTCTGACATTGAATTTGTTCTATTCTGATTGTTTTTTCATTGATACAAGTGTTGGTGAGGAATTAAGGAGCTTTCCTTCAAAAATGTTTTGTTTGATTTACAGCGTTTTGGGCTGTGATATTCCTGGTTAGAATACTTTACTGCTGAAATCCTTAAAAAAAAAATTAGTTGAATTCCCAAAGGATAATGTGCATCAGTTCTATGTTAAGCTCTTTGTTCGGACTTATTATTTCAGCCTCCAAAATGTGTTTTCACTAACCTAATAGCGTGATAAATGCAAAAAGTGTGTGCACAGCTTAAAACATTTGGAAATGCTTCTGCAAGTTGCTTTATACTGGGCAGTTTACTTTTTCTATAAAGGCATTTCTATTCCATACTCTACTGTCCCCCAGGTTTCTGAAGTGTGAACATGGACTCTGTGGGAATTGTATTTTTGGATTAAAAAAAAAAAATGAGTAGCACAGTAGATGGCTTTCACTCTTGTCTAATTGAGCGTTTTCTCCTTTCTGCCTTCGTGAGTACGTGGACATCAGTTTCACTTGTTTCCCTTTGACTATTTATGTGTACTCCCTTGATGTACAGGACACGAAGCTTCCAAGAACCATATTGTCGTATTCATATACGACATATGTCGTATTCATACAACCATATTGTTGTATTTTCCATGCTGTTTCATTATCTTTCTCTTGACCCTCCTAATCACTTCTTCTCCTTAAGGGCTTTGTAGTTGTGAGCCATCCAAATCTATTACCATCATCAAGACAACCCACATCACTAAGGTGGTTTTCCCCTTTACCCTCTGTATCTGCTCTTCCCAATATGGCAGCCTATAGGAGTGTGGTGGCTGTTGAACTCTTGCACTGGGGCTAGTCCAAATCGAGATGCGCTGTAAACATAAATCACGCACTGGATTTCACTTAGTAGAAATAAAAAGGATGTAAGACATCTTATTAATGATTTTCATGTTGATTACATGTTGGAAAGGTAATATCTGGGGTTCATTGTATTAAATAAAATGTTTTGTTAAGAAATTTAAAAGTGTTAGTAAGATTGTTTTTTTTTCTTTTTTGAGTGAGGCCGCTAGAAAACTTTGAAATGGGACTACCAGAAAATGTGGGTCACATTTGTGTCATGCATTATATGGAGATTAGACAGTACTGCTCGATGTCAATCTTTTTCAGATCTGGTTATCCATCAGAAGCCTCTAGCAAACTTTTAAAATCCCCACAGTTTTCTGGGTCTTACTCCAGACCTGAATACTGGACATGAGTCTTAGGAATCTGTACTCTCAGAAAACTCTCCTGATAATTTTGAGGCTGCTAGTTAGTGGAGAAGCACCGGAAAACTTCTATTCTATATGGTCTCTTTTGCTACCTCATGCAACACTTTTTGGTCCTGGGTGGGTCCCGTGCTATTTTGTATGACTGATTATGGTTGTGGGTAAAGCACAAAACAAACCCATAACTGCTTCCCTTAGCTTATTTATTTAGCCTCCTCTAAGAAGGGGCTTAATGAGAAAGCGTATTTGCATAACACTATTGAAACTCTTTTATCTGGTTCAGATGGGACCAGCAATGGTCATTTACTTTTCTTCTTAAACATTTTTTTTAAAGTAGTTTTAGGTTCACAACAAAATTGAGAGGAAAGTACAAAGACTTCCCCATATAGGTCTCCCACCCCACATGGCTAGCCTCCCTTACCACCAGCACCTTCCATCAGAGTAGGACGTTTGTTACAACTGATGTACGTATCACATTTGACACATCGTCATAATCCAGGTGTACAATTTATGTTAGGGTTCAGTTTGGGGTTGTGTTTTGTTTGTTTGTTTGTTTGTTTGTTTTGGTGGAAGTCTATTTTACTTTACTTTACTTTACTTTACTTTACTTTTATTTTATTTTATTTTATTTTATTTTATGTTAGTTAACATACAGTGCAATATTAGTTTCAGGAGTAGAATTCAGTGATTCATCACTTACATGCAACACCCCATGCTCATCCCATCAAGTGTTCTCCTTAATGCCTATCATGTCTGTCCCCCACTCACCTCCCTCCATCAGCTCTCAGTTTGTTCTCTGTCGTTAAGAGTCTCATGTGGTTTATTTCCCTTTCTTCTCTTTTCCCAATGTGCTCCCCTGTTTTGTTTATAAGTGAAATTATATGGTATTTGTCTTTCCCTGATGGACTTATTTGGCTTAGCATAATACATTCTAGCTCCACCCATGTCATTGCAAATGGCAAGATTTCATTCTTTTTGGTGGCTCAGAAATATTCCATTGTGTATCTACACCACATCTTCTTTATCCATTCATCAGTTGATGGACATTTGGGCTCTCTCCGCAGTTTGGCTGTTGTTGGTAAAACCACAATGAGATACAACCGCACATCTGCCAGAATGGCTAACATGAACAACTCAGGCAACAACAGATGTTGGCAAGGATGTGGAGAAAGAGGATCTCTTTTGCATTGTTGCTGGGAATGCAAGCTGGTGCGGCCACTCTGGAAAACAGTATGGAGGTTCCTCAAACAACTAAAAATAGAACCAGCCTACGACCCAACAACTGCATGATTAGGTATTTACCCAAAGGATACAAAAACACAGATTTGAAGGGGTACATGCGCCCCAATATTTATAGCAGCCTTATCAGCATTAGCCAAGCTATGTAGAATGATCTTAAATATACTTATGAGTGATCTACGTGCAGTGCTGTCTAGCTTATTGTGATTTTTTCTTAACCTGTGATTTTGTCACTTAATTTGGCAGAAATCATTTTTCCATCTATCCTTCCAAGGAGTTTAACTTAGTTTCCACAGAGAACAATATTTTTGCTCTTATGTTTCATACATTTACATACTATTTTTTAAATATAAAAAGGCAATAACAATTCCAACTGTCACAGTCAGATGTGGGAATAAACCAATCTGACTTAGGTTAAGCGTAAAACTCAACTGGCAGGAGCAGGACTTCTTAGGTGTAATCTGTTGACAACATTTAGAATGCCATGGGCATCAGTCTATATGCTTAACAGAAGGAATGGATAGCATGGTGAATTAATCTGGCCAATCAGTTAATTGAAAATCATTAAGAGATGCTCTACTATAAAAAAATAATATAGGGGCACCTGGGTGGCTCAGTAGGTTGAACGTCCGACTTCGGCTCAGGTCATGATCTCACGGTTTGTGGGTTTGAGCCCCATGTCGGGCTCTGTGCTGACAGCTCGGATCCTGGAGCCTGCTTTGGATTCTGTGTCTTCCCTTCTCTCTGCCCTTCGCATGCTCATGCTCTGTATCTCTGTTTCTCAATAATAATAAATAAACGTTAAAAAATTTATTAAAAAACTCTTCAAAAAATAATATAATAATAGTAATAGTAACTGATATTTATTGAACACTTACTATGTGCCAGACATAAACACTTTATGCATAATATGTCCCATTTGACTCACAAACATCCTTTGAGGCATGATTTAAAATTAGCTTCATTTTACGCATGAGGAAATTGAAGCCTCCAGAGGTTAAGTCACTTAAGGTCACACAAGTTTAAGTTTGGAGATAAAATTCAAACCCAAGTCAGTCTGATGGAAGAATCTCAGACCAACTTTAAGTTCGAAAGCCTAACCTTGACGAAGAGGGTTCATGCTGTCCCTTGCTGGAGACCTCACTCGTCCTGACATTGATCTATGGGACTGGGTCAAGGGCAGACACTCTGCAAAGCAAGCAATCACCATAACAAATAACTTGCATGTGTGTCCTAGATTAGAAGACAACTCTATAAACCTTTTTAGAATATGACAAAGCATGATGTAATTAATATATCTAATGTCTTAAACCAATGAATAGATTGGGTGTTTTGAAGCAAACTTTGCTGAGAATATTATTTGAGCTACAGCCCAGGCTCCAAAGAAATAAATAAATTCTTACCCTCATTTCTGGACACTCTATCATGGGACCCTGAAACCAGGTATTTATCATGCTGTCTCCTCTGTGGCGCTTTTCCTTGGTGTGATGAATGTGGCTTCCTGGAAAGGTTGCTTTACGCCAGCCTTGAGGCAGAGACCTTTTAGCTCAAAGAAAAATAAATTGGCTTCAGGAAAAAAAAAAAAAATCACTGTCAAGCTTTTTAATCCTTCATTTTCCATCTTCTTTTTCCTGACTATGGTACCATGCATAGTTCAGTCTTCAGGGATCCATTGTTCATTTCTAAAAGAGCATCAGGTGACCCAGACATGTACTTTGAGTGCCTTTTATATGCTTTGTCACACCCATATTTGTATGCAATAATTAATCACCCAAGGATCAATCACCTAAAATACTGCCCCAGGCTCGCTTTGACCCCGCCACAATCTTCCTCCCACAGGAAAGAGGGTGGGTAGCTTTGCCCATGTGTCATTTGGTAATAAAATATTTTGCCAAGTAGTTTTCTAGTGAGCTATGAAGCTCTTAAAGCAATTTACACCTATTTTCCTGTCTTTGCAAGTGAATAATGGTATTTACTTGCTTTGAAGTGTAATTATGTCCAAAAAAGTCATTCCATTTATTTGGTGGTTCTAGATTTTCTAAGACTTTACTTTTGAACCTGCCACATTTGAACTATTTTTTTTCCCCTAATGATTATTTTGATCTGGATGTTAAAAAAAATTAAGCTGCAAAGCTTCCTTTTGCCATGCCTTTTGCTTTTGGAAGAGCAATTAAAATTATTCTGTGAAGTTTTCAGTTCATAAAAACTTGCTTCCAGGGAAGTAAGCAACCTTGTTAGAACCTGAAACTCAATGGGACATAGATTGGCTGTGCTGTGTCATTTGTAATTAAAGATGTCTGGCTGCCAGAAAATAAGCAGCTGCCGTGAGTGAGTAGGTCCAGAGAGTACAGGAATCCTGAAATTTCTCTTATTTGAGGCCTGTCTTGGGTGTCTATGAAACAATATTAAATGTGAGTTTCACTTGATTTCAAAAAAGTGAGCCTTATGATGAAATCAGCTCCTTGGTGAGAAGAGATTCTGTCTTTGGTTTTTGCTAGAAGGCCTGCATTTTAGGATGGAAAATCAAATTGAATATCAAGAGTGGATGGGAACCTTGGACATGCTTTGATAGATGGACAAACTCAAATAATTTGCAGAGGGCGCTGCAATGTGGATAATGTCTCACATGTGCCTTTTAAAATAAATACTGTTTCTGTATGGAGCAGTGGTTCTCAAACTGTGGTCCCCAGACCTCCAGCAACAGCAGCAGCATCACCTTCATCTAAAAGAGGCAAATTCTCAACCCTTTTAAATCAAAAACTTCGTGTGTGTGTGTGTGTGTGTGTGTGTGTGGGTGTGTATGGGGGGGACGGTGCAGCAATATGGGTTTAAACAATCCCTCAGGTGATCCTGTATACTGATGTTTAAGAACCACTGCTGTACAGGGGGGCCTGGGTGTCTCAGTCGGTTAAGCGGCGGATTCTTGATTTTGGCTCAGGTCATGATCTCACGGTTCGTGAGTTCAAGCCCCACATCGGACTCTGCACTGACAGCATGGAACCTGCTTGGGATTCTCTCTCTCCCTCTCTCCCACTCGTGGTCTCTCTCTCAAAATATATAAACTTAAAGAAAAATTAAAAAAAAAACACTGCTGTACACAATTATTTTAGGTGGAAGGAAATTTTGGCATCTTCTCTCCAAACTCATCACTTAATACATGAAGATTTGAGGCTCAGAGAAATTACATGATTCAACTAAGGTCTTAGTTTGTTCCAGGTTGCAAGGAACAAAATCAAACAAATAACTTTTTACTTAATAGAAAGTTTTTAAAAAATTTTTTAACGTCTATTCATTTTTCAGAGATGGAGAGAGACAGAGCATGAGCAGGGGAGGGGCAGAGAGAGAGGGAGACACAGAATCTGAAGAGGCTTCAGGCTCTGAGCCGGCAGCACAGAGCCCAGTGTGGGGCTCGAACCCACGGACCGCGAGATCATGACCTGAGCCGAAGTCAGAAGCTCAACTGCCTGAGCCACCCAGGTGCCCCTAGAAAGTTTTTAAAAGGATGTGTAGGGTATCACTAGTACTGGGTCTTAACTCTATTAGTATGTGGACTCAGTTGTCTGTCTCTCTTTCATGGTTTCTGTTATTTCTGATACTTCTCTCTTTCTACCTCATGGCTTCTGTTTACTTACAACTTTTGTTGCTTCCTTGCTTTCACTTCATATCTTTTCTCTCCATTAGCAGTTTTGTTTCGTCTTGTTTTTCAGTTTCTACACCAACCCACAGCTTGTATCCCCCTCTGTGTCTTACTATATAAAGTCCCCAAGAGAGAAGATCTGGTATAAAATACGGAGTTCTCCTGTTAGGCAGAACTCAAATGCCAGACCGTCTCATTCACTCATTCACCAGACAGCTCTTTACCAGGACTTCGCGGGTTTTATTATTCTAGGCTTTAGAGACACAGTGAAGAAGGTAAACAAAACAATTAGGTCTCCATGGCTCCCAGATCCGAGCTGGGAGGATGGAAAGAATACAGACAAGGAACGAACACGTACAGGCCCTCAATCTCTTATCTGTGGTCCTGAAATTCAAAAAGCTCTTCAGACTGAAAGGTCTTCTCTAATGCAGTTGGCAGCAAAACCTGACCTGGAGAAAAGTGAAGCTAGTCGTAGTCTTTGCTTATCTCTCTTCGCATGAATCCCCATGTGCTGCGTGGAAGAAATATTAGTGTTTGATTATGGGGAGCTGTCACAGACCCTGATGAAAGTATGCCATAAGGTCTTTATAAAAAAATTTTTTTTCAAGTTGAATTCTCAAACACAAGCAGTCCTAAGGGTTTCAGATAAGGGTTGCAGACATGTAATAAGAGTTGTTAAGTGATACAAGGAAAAGACGATCAAGGTAAGAGAACAGAGAAAGTGGAAAATGCTATATACGTCCTAAACACTGATGACTGCTGTTATTTTTCTCAGCCTGCACCCAACTCTGCGAGCAGGTGCTAACATGGAGGGATGAGAGATATAATAACCAGTAGAAGATAGAGAGATGCCTGCAAATATGTCATTCCAAATTTAATCATTTAAAGGCTTCTAACCAATCCTCACCAAGTAATTCTTTAAATACGTTAAATTTTTAAATATTAAATAAATTAGAAAATCTTATTAAAATTATGGCCTGATGTAAGAGGACATTAAAAATTTTAATTTTCTCTGCAATATTAGTGACAGCATCAGCCTTGCCAATTTCAAATTCTGTGCCCCTGTGTATATTTAATTTTTTTTTCTCATGCCATACTGCATATAATATTTCTTCACCTGCTACGAAATATTATTGGTAGGCTGTTATCAACATGTTTAAAAAAATATAAGCAGTGTCTGACTCTATTGCCTTATTATTTTATCTTAAGTGTATAATTTGTGATCATATTTAGGGTGCACTGAACTGTGTCATAAACCCAGGCTAAACATAATGAATATTAAAGACTGGATATGCATCTTGACATATGCAGGATTTACATTTTTAAGTGATTTCTGGCTTTTTGATCTCCAAAATTTTTAAATAAAGTGTTATGTTTGGCAAAGAATCATACATTGAGATCCACAAAATCAGTGCTGGGTGAAAAGTTAAGAATAATTTCATCATCCCCCTTGGCACACCATCATACCATTTCTGCTTGCACGCTTGTGCTAATAACCCTGTCTATTTCTTTTTACCACTTTATTTTGCTCTGTGCGGGGTGAAATACTGTATTAGCAAATGTTGATTGTATTTTCTGAAATTACGGAAGCTAGACTCTTCTTCCGATCTTTGACATATACTACCATAGTCTACCCTCCTCTTTTCTTTCCCAGGTTCTTACAACAATTAGTTTTGGCAAATGTCTTCATAGTTCGTGTTTTCTAAACCAAGCAGTTTTCAGTAGACACTGTCTTATTTGGTATTGTCCATTTGAAAATGTAACACCCAGAAACAGTCGAGGTTATCTGGCAGTGTTCTGACCAATATAGAATATAATGACAATAAAGTTTCCTAAATCTGGAACCATGCTGTTAGTTTGCGATCCTATCATATATTTTCTACTTATTTGTTGTTTTTTTCACTTAGAACTGTTGTCTTTGGTACTTTTCTGGTATCTCTGACACTTTGCTTGGGCTACTCTGGATCTTAGATTTTTACAGATCGTCCGTCCTACATTCATGGTTGGTTGTATCTGTGTTATGCAGAAACAGACTATTTACTAGTAAATTGATAGGTTGATGTGAAGGCTGCACATGGGAATAGTTCAAGATAACCAGAAAAACTCTGATGACGTTAATTGGAGTTTTAAAAGCAGAGTTTTAGTTTTGTTTTAAAGTTTGAGGTAAAGCTCAATTGTTAATCCTACTGTTAACAATATTCTTATTACTTTGTGCCTTATACTTACTGATTTCAGAAAATGTCGGTGAGGTTCATGTTCAGATATGGAGCCCAGAAGTAACAAGTAATAGCTTCAAGTAGTATTGTTGAATATAAAGTTTTTGGAGAAAAAAAACAAAACAAAACAAAACACCTTATCTTGGTATTTGTTTTCTAGAATTGACCATAAGGATGTTATAGTTTCTTTCTTTCTTTCTTTCTTTCTTTCTTTCCTTCTTTCTTTCTTTTTTTCTCTTTCTTTCTTTCTTTTCTTCTTCTTCTTCTTCTTCTTCTTCTTCTTCTTTTTAACTTATGTGGGTAGAAGAATGAGTTACAGTGTTGATTACAGATCTTCATTGCAGACCTTCAGCTTATGAGGTTAGGGGAGTGATTTATAATGTTGACTATAGGTCAGATTGTCTTTGAGAAAGCTGTGCTTTCAACACCACAGGATTAAAAGGGAAAACCGAAAGGAAAATCACTATATTAAAAACAACCCTCCTCCCCGCTCTCATTCTCAACCCCCTCTCTCCCCAATATCCTGGTTTATAAACCAGTGTAAAATTGATACTGGTGACTGATTGTCTTTGCCTCCATGTGTCGACTTTCTTACTGTTTTACTTTTCCCCAGCTTCCCTGTCTGTGCTCATTACTTTCACTCACTCTAGTTCTATCAGGATTATTAAACTCGTTGAGTCCTGCTTTGTGGTCTCTTTGAAAGGAAACTCATAGCTACAGCCAAAGACAATGGAGGAAATTTCACTTTCCTGGTTTTAGCATCGTATTGCTAAGGGAGTTACACTGTGTCATGAAAAATTGGTTGGTTACCAGATTTCCAAGACCTCACTCATGGATGTAACCCTTATAAAATATAAATAAAGGCAAGAATCCAAGAAAGCCATACTAAACTTCCCAGAGGGAATTATATTTTCAAGATAGTAAACTTTTAAATGTATTATGCATGATCCTTTTAAATATTATAACTGATTTCCTGATTATAGAGAGTAAAGTGGCCAATAACACAAGGAAAAATATACAAAATAATAGCTCTGAAAAGCTGCCATTTAAGTATCCACGCTGGATGTGGCAATAATGCATATTGCATATTTTTTTTTTCATAAGTTAGCTAAACACTTATTTTGGATTTTAAGTGGTCTTACATTTAATCTTTTATTCCAACTTCTTTCCTCATTCTAGAATTTTCACATTGACAAAAACTTTCTTAATTGCACCTCTATCTAACATGGATAACTTAGAAATGAGAAGTTCTGATTCATCTGTTATCTTAACAGAATCAAGTTATTAACATAAATGTTTGATAGTATTTTCCATAAAGATTATTCTCTTAGGAAAAAAACCTATTGACAATGATAAACTGCCCAGACTTTATTCTTATGGTGGGCAACATAATCAGAATGTCTTTGGGGAGTCAATTCACTAAGAAATGTAAAATATTTCATTGGAGGAGTGTAATTATTGACAAATTATAAGTCTTCAAATGTGTCCCCCCACCCCCACACATATAGACTAAAGTTCCATTGAACTTGCCTAATGACCTTGTAAATTAGAAAAGCAAAAGTTGAATGGTTTATCAATGTCAACAACACTCTAGCTAGATGAAACTCGAGTCACATAAGCAGTCTTTGAGTGTATATGTTTTTCATTATAATAATTTGCTTTTTAAAAGTCGTATTCATATTAAATGTGTATGTCTTCTGAATGTAGAATTGTCTTCTGAAAAGGGATAACCAAATACTGAAGTGTAAGCCAGGGAAAATTTTGAGACATAGACTCCTGTTGATAGAGGACATTACAGGAAAGGCCAATCACCAGAAAACCAAAGTGACATTTGGGATTATCATTGACTGTCTTTCCAACCAGTTTTTAGTTTCTCTGGTTCATTGGATAGCACTGAATGTTTTTGATTTAGAGCAGGGAGAGAAAATCTGTGGCAACTCAAACATGGAATACATTTCAGCTAATCTTTGCTCTCTTTATGAACAACGAACTGATTAAAAACAGTGAACAGGATTATAATGGAAATGTGTGTTTTGGAATCAGACTAAAAATCTTGTAGCTATCTAAGGAACTTCTCCAGATTGTCACTGTGCTACTTAAAAGTCTTCCCTGGTTTTTTCCATTCATTGAACGCTACACTTTCTTAGTTCTAAAAGCAATGCAACCCATTCTTAAAAACAAAAACAAAACAAAAGAAAATTCTGTAATTTTGATATTTTCTTATGCCAGTTTAAGTCACTAATTTCAATTATTCCTAATATTCTAAATCTCTATTTGTTCACTCTTTTTTTTTAAATTAAAAAAAGTCGAATTTTATCTTAATTCCTGTATAGTTCACATACAGTGTTACACCTGAGTTTCAGGTGTACAACCCAGTGATTCAATAATTCTACACGGCACTCCGTGCTCAAAATGGTACATGTTCTCTTAATCTCCTTCACTTACTTCACCCATCCCCCCCACCCACCTACTCTCTGGTAACCACCGGTTTGTTCTCTGTAGTTAAGGGTCTGAGTTTTGGTTTGTCTCTAGATCTCTGTCTAGATTGGCTCTGCTCCTTCCCATCACTGCCTTGGACCTCAGTTCTGGGTGGCACAGACACCAAAGCTCGATGTAAACAAATGGCAGAGATGGAGATGGGCAGCTGATAGTGGGTGATGGAGGTGCTGAAATGGGGTTAATCAGAAGTGAATAGGCTCTCAGGTCACAGTGAAGTTAAGAAAGTGAGTTCTCTCACTTTGACTTCTGCAAACCTCTTCTCTCCCTGTTTCCCCACCCTGGGAGAGTGCCAATTATAAGACCAAGTCCAAATAGGAACCAGATAATATACTCCAGTCCAGTCCAGCCATGGAAAATCTCAGAGGCCTAGGACGGGAGCTGTCCAGGATTAAGGTGAGATGTAGTCAGAGTATTGGAGGCAGAGCTGGATCCTTGAAGCATTTCTTCTGGAAACTGAGGGGAAAAAACAGAACAGAGCCTAATCTCAAAGATTCGCAACTTGGATAACAATGTGGGAACCATGGGGCAAAATTTGGATGGAATGGGAAAGAATGTGGTTTCCCTGCGTCATTGGAAGAACATACAATAACATTTAAACTTTATCAAAACTTGGGGTGCCTGGGTGGCTTGGTCGGTTAAGCGTCTGACTGGCTCAGGTCATGATCTTGTGGTTCGTGAGTTCGAGCCCCGCGTCGGGCTCTGTGCTGACAGCTCAGAGCCTGGAGCCTGTTTCCGATTCTGTGTCTCCCTCTCTCTCTGCTCCTCACCTGTTCATGCTCTGTCTCTCTCTGTCTCAAAAATAAATAAACGTTAAAAAAAAAATTTTTAAACTTTATCAAAACTCCTGACTGTGGTGCATGGATAGTGCCTCCCCTACCACGTCTCCCTACAATCCCCAAAACCTCACACCCATCCACTGCCCTTCATCCTAAACTAAATTAGCATGGTTTTATTCTCCAACATTTATAGACAGCCTGTTATAGATCAGATTAACCCCCGTGGGCATCATAGTGTAATGAAGAAGTCGGATAACTAGACTTAGCGATTAAAGAAAGTTCTCAGACATACCATGATAGGTGCCGTGTAGGATAGGGCTCTGGGGCCAGATCGTTTGAAATCTAGCTCTGCTACTCACTGGCTGTGTGACATTGGGCAGGTCACAACATCTCTCGTGTCTCAGTTCTGTCATCCCTAAGTGAAAATAATAGCACCTAACCTAGAAGATTATTTTGAAAGTTAATTGAGGTAATAGAAGACAAGTATGTAAAACAATAGCTGACACAAAGGAAGTGCTCAGTAAATATCAGCCAGAATATTCCAGCCCAGGGGAAGGGCAGACACAATGAAACAGAGCACAGGGACAGCTGACTATTGTTAGTACACTCCAGTACATGTGACAGATTGGTAGCCGGAGTCCTCTCTGATTGGTTGCCGCACATTTCTGATTGGCTGCTATGTCCATTTTGATTGGTTGATGACTGTGCTATATGGGTCATTATTTTTTTGTATCATTCCAAAGTCATTGGTTTTGAAACTTTATGATATGTATAGAATGCTTGCTAAAAATGTAGTTCCTCGGACCTTAGCCCAGAGAATTAATTCAGTGAATAGAGCGTGAGCCCTAAATACTTTAAACAAGCACTGCAGGTCTGCCTTCTGAGGAACTCTGCGATATAGAGAGTCAGGGAAGGTTGTCTGGAAGAGGTAGCGTTTAAACAAAGACCTGGAATTCTAGTACCTTCAGGCAAGAAGGTGGGGAGAGCAGAATGGGGCAGGAGATTGCTCTTCTCATAGGGAATAGCATGGGCAAATGCACAGGAGTTAGAGGGGAGAAGTTAGTTCAGAATGGCTGGAGTTTTGACTACAGAGGTGGAAAGCAGGGAGCAGTGGAAAAGTCTCTGATAGACATTTTATGCTGTGGTTTTTTATCTCCAGGACAATGAATGGGAAGTCACTTAAAATATTTTAAGGATGGGTGACAGGATCACATTTACACATGGGGAAAGCTCTGGTCTTGTGCAAAGGGGGAAAGGACAAGCAAGTCAAAGGCAGGAGGCTGGCCAATGGGTGTTCTAGTGAAGCCGTTCCCGTGGTGGCCTATTATCTATTCTTACTCTTGCACTTGGCACTCTCTCTGACTCCCTCACTGCTTGACGTCTGGACCTCTCCCGACTTAGCCACTCAGGCCTTATTATCTTTCTTCTGGTCAGGTGTGGCTTCCCTGCCCTGGGCTCTGACAATTCAGGAAGAGCAACCATGCTCTGGCCTCAGTGCTTGGCCACAAAGCTAAGGAAGAGGAGAAAGAGGGTGGGGGGGGTGTGCGGTGCCTGGAATGTAAGATATGGGGAGACATGGCTCTGTCTTGTCCATCTCTCTATGGCTACAGAAATGGCAACAAGGGTAGCAAGAGTGCCTAGGGGAGTAGTACATACTACGTGCTCAGTAAATACGTCCTGAAAGATGAGAGCTCTGTCTCCAACAGTGGACCTACCCATAAATACCAGAGGGCAATTCTTACTTCCACAGAGAGCATGGACTGATCTAGAATGACCCACCCTGTCATTGTCAGTTAGGAGTCATTTTAATTCATCCTGTTGGTCATCCTTCCTTCTTCTTTTTTCCCTTCTTATTCTTTGCATATTTCCTAACAGGGAAAGTGGGACGGACATCATTTTTTAAATTAGTTAACCTCAAAACATTGTATTTCAGCTATACAGACTATGCTGCTGTTGTATCTTTGGCTTATTTGGAATTGCCTTGCCAAAGCAGAGAAAGTACAAATCCTAGAAACCTGCTACACTCTCTAAACTCACTTCATAAACCCATCCAGAGTAATTTTCCACACTGAGATTGAAAAAGAAAGAAGAACAGGCAGTAATCAACTGTAGCACTTACCAGCTTACCCCTCAGATCTTACCCTCTGCCAGCTCTTTGGGGCAGGATCCCAGAAAGGCAGGAAGTAGAGAAAGGGGTTGAATAAGCTTCTAAAATGGTCATAATTTTCCAAAGGCCATGTTTTAAAACCCTGGGATTAGTCCCCGGAAAACCATTTATTCAATTATTAAAACAAAGTTATGGACGATGCTCTTTCCTCCACAAGCTGACTGGCTGTTTGTTAAAGCTGGGTTGTACTTATTGATAATGGGGATTAGAAAGGGTTCGCTCTTAAGTGCCAACTGCGTGTTTAATTGTTACTGCAAGAAAAATATAACCTACTGGTTAACTGTGCAGAATTTTAAACAAAGTACCCTTTTTTTCTTTTGAAGGAATGTGGATGCTAACCAAATGTGTCCGCATGGTTTCAATTAAGCAGAGGAATGTTAAATGTAAAGCTAAATTGATGAAAATAACCAAACTTTCTGACAAACCAATAAATTGGAGTCTAGAACTCATTGCCCATACTGTATGGCAGCCAGAGAAACATTGCTAGATTATCAATTTTTACCTAATTTTTTGAGTTAGTTTATACTTAAAAAGAAAGAAGGAATGCTAGGAAAGTCATTTAAATTCTTCCCAGCTATCAACAGTGAATATGCACAGTGGATATAGACCTTATTCTTCACAGTATGCAATAGAGCTAATTGTTTATTCTTTCAGCAATTTCCCCCGTGACATTTTTGGAAACCTAAGACAAAGTTTTGAGGGAACTGTCATGTCAACATTTTGGCAAATGATCTGGCAAAATCCTAGTCATTGCACTATTTTTCTAAACTCCTCTGAACGATTCCATGGCCGTCCTTATTCTTTTAAAATAATGTTTTAATTTTCCTCCCTTCAAAGTTTGTATTCCTTCATGTTGCTGTCGCACTGAGATGACAATGTACTAGGAAAATTATGAGTTTGGGGAAAATTTTAAATTTCTTGCTGAAAACAGAGGATAAAATTACACAGTTAGAAATCTAACTCTTGGCACGTTTTTGCATATGTCAGATATTTCTATTTTCTAACATAGAAATGGACCTCTGAATAGGTCTTTATATTTTGTGGGGAATGGCAGGAAATAAACCGCTTCAACCCCAAACAAGTGGAAGCTGAAGCTAGCATCTGTATCATTGTGATCTTCATGCGACATGAAAAGCCCTTGCTGGAACCTGGTCCGGGAACTAGCCGCCCGATAGGCTCAGAGGTCTCCTGAGATCCCCTTGCTTCCATAGTACAGTGGTTTTCACATGCAAAGTGGAGTCTCTTAAGTTTTCAAGTCCCTGCCTCAGGCTCCAAGGGTACCAGATGGCCGCTGTCCTCTAATTTAGTACCTTCCCAGCCAAAGGCCTTTTCAGAACCTATTTATGTTATAATTTTAACAACTCTGGAAAACAATCAATTTTTTTTGAATTAGATGGTCCTTCAGCACATTTTATTCGGTGACCACTTAACCAATGTTGTTCTTTGGAGACAGTCAGGAAACTGCTTCTTTATATGCTTTTAGATGAGGCTTCAAACCTTTTTTTTTTAATCAGTATTTTTTCACATTTGCCTAAAATATTAAAGCAGACGTAACTAAATACATTACACATTTCCTTAGACTATATTTCAAATTTTCAGTATCTGTGTAAATCGCATCCAGAGGGGACAAATAGTCTTGTCTGAAAGCAGTCAATACAGTTTTCCCGCAAATTACCTTTTATCTGTTGTTTTTTAGTGGTTCGGACTTTACTCAATATTGCTCCTATAGTTCCCATGAAGTGCTGAATTTAACACGTGTGGTGGTGCCCCATAGATGAACCAGGCGTTACAGCATTTCATGTAATAATAACTATCCTCAAGCTTTGTATCATCTACACATTTGACCAGCTTAAACCTCTACGGTATTCATTCACATCATAGTTAAAAGTATTCCCATCTGAGTTCTGTGGTAAGCCACTAGATATTTTCCTCCAAGTTCAGTTGATCTGAAAACACTTACTATGTATCCTTTGCTCAGTCTTGGGATGCAAAGATAAAGGATATTACATGGTCTCTGCCCTCAGATGCTTTCAATAGAGACTATAGTAATGCATTGATTGATAAATATATTTCATCCAGCTATTAATGTATTTAAGGTAGTATTCACTGGGTTACATTCCTAATTCTTCTAATTTATTAAGTGCCTACTAGATGTCAGGAAATATGATAGGTCTTGGAAATAGATTAAAACACGGTCTGTGATCTTTATTTCAAATTTATCCTGGAAGGCTTAATCAAGAGCTTTTCCTATAATCAAGATCCAACTTGCCTGTTAACTTAGGATAGTGTCAGCTATGTGACTTTACCAAATTCAGACAGGCATAGTTTGTAGGGAGCAAGCTTAATTCTCAAGTTTAGGATGATACCTGTAGTTTTCTGATATTCTGGCTCATTAGTCAGACATCCTTTTTTCTGGGTTTGATTATATTTTTTCTAATTACTTTGTGTTTAGAAAACTCCATTCCATTTTTGTGTTTCACATCCACACAGTGAGTCTTTATCCTCTAGTCTTTATTCTCTAGTCTTTCAGAACCCCTGCCCTCCAGTTCTGTCCAGCACTGTTCAATTTTCACCCCAGTGTTCCGCCTTCAGTCAATTTACTGTCCGTTCCAACCTTAATACTTTCAAAAGATATGGAAGGATATCCAAAACGTGTGTGTGGGACATGATATTTATCAATCATTATACATTATCACTCTCATTACATACATTTGCTTTAAGCGTACCCGAGATCATTTTCATCTCTGACGCAAAGAAATTAAATCATGTAATATAGGGGGGAAAAAAAAACATTACCCTTTATACCACAACTGCAAAACCTAATAAACGCAATGTTATTATGACAGTGGTGGGGCAGTGTATTTCAAAGTGGGGTTTTCAGGAAAGTCTGTATTCATTATCCTGCACTGGAGAAATACTGTTAAGCATACGTCATCTGATCTGCTCTTTAAGGCCCACCTGGACTGTGGATGAACCTTTCTATCACAGCACAGAAGTAAATGCAGTCTGGAAGGGTTTCCAAGTGAGTGATGTCCAGCCACTTTATAATCCTTTAATTACAATTCTGTGTTGTCATTTGGTAAAGAAGTGGTAACATTCAGATTCAGCAGTCATTTAGAATTTACTTTTCTTTTTTTGAGAGAGAGAGAGAGACAGAGAGATAGCAAGTGGAGGGAGGGGCAGAGAGAGAGGGAGACAGAATCTTAAGCAGGTTCCACACTCCGTGCAGAGCCTGACTTGGGCCTTAACCCCATGACCCTGGTATCATGACCTGAGCCGGACTTAAGGGTTGGATGCTCAACCAAATGAGCCGCCCAGGTGCCCCAAGGGCCTATGGGCACCTTCACAACAAATTGTTTATTCTTTATTTTAACAAATATATATGCTGAGAACTTATTATGTGCCAGGTGTTTGTACCATATGGAAGATTTGGTATTTGGTCTAAAATCCTAGGGAAAATCCCACCGAACATAAAATATGAAGCAAAAGCCTCTCAGAAAGTTCGTGTTTATTTTACCAAAATAATTGTGAGAAAGTTTCCCATATTCCACAGTCTCTAGATACTGAACAACAACAAAACAAAATGTGAAACTTTGAATATAAGAATATTGTTTTTTTATTTAATTTTCCTAACATAATGCAGAATAAAGCAAAGATCATGTATAGGGGAAATATATATATATTTATATATATACATTTTTATATATTACATTTATATATATATATATATATATTTCTACCTCTGAAAAAAAATTTTTTTTGCCTTTTTCCTGCTTGGAGTCATAGTAACATATATTGAATATAAGTTTATAATATATTTCATAATTTTGTATTTTACATGAATTTTAATGTAAATACTCAAATTCAAACTGAATGGTTTGGATGAATCCAATTCTTGTATGAACAGCAACTCACGTAGTTTTGCTTACCAGGAAACCTGTGTGACCTACTTGTTGGTGAATTCCTTTATTTATTTTTTATATTTTTTATAACGGTTATTCATTTATTTTGAGAGAGACAGAACACAAGGTGGGAGAGGCAGAGAGAGAGAGAGAGAGAGAGAGAGAGAGAGAGAATCTCAAGCAGGCTCCATGCTGTCAATGCAGAGCCCAACGTGGGGCTCAAACCCACAAACTGCAAGATCATGACCTGAGCCGAAATCAAGGTGGACACTTACCCAACTGAGCCACCCAGGTGCCCCTTGGTGGATTCCTTTATCTTTTCCTTTCAGAAGTGTTGACTTGTCAGTGTTGGTTAAGTTCTAAAAAAAAGATCAGAATGGAACTGAGAATAGTCTCAGAACCCAGAAAAATTTGTCCCTCATTCCTTTTTTTAATAGAGTATTTATTTATTTATTTATTTAGAAATGTTTATTTATTTTTGAGAGTGAGAGTGTGAGCTGGGGAGGGGCAGAGAGAGAGGTGGACAGAGGGTCTGAAGCAGGCTCTGTGCTGCCAGTGCAGGAACCATGAGATCATGACCTGAGCCAAAGTCAGACGCTTCATCGACTGAGCCACCCAGGGGCCCCAATCTGTCCTTCATTCTAATTTAGGCTATGACGTTAGCTGTATACCTTTATTTCTCCATATTTAACACAGGTGCATTTCTATTGAGTAACAATCTTCAGGGATCCACTAAGAATCATTTTAATTTTAAAGGCCATAATAATAATGATGATAGTAAAAACAATAGCAACGTCAAAAATAGTAGCTAGCGTTCATGAGGCCAAGTATTTTATTTTATTTTTTTAGTGTTTTTATTTATTTTTGAGACAGAGAGAGAGCATGAGCGGGGGAGGGGCAGAGAGAGAGGGAGACACAGAATCCGAAACAGGCTCCAGGCTCCGAGCTGTCAGCACAGAACCCGTTGCGGGGCTGGAACTCACGGACCGCGAGATCATGACACGAGCTGAAGTCCGATGCTTTACCGACTGAGCCACCCAGGTGCCCCGAGGCCAAGTATTTTAAACACACCCTCTTTAATCCTTACAAATGTAGGTTCTATTATTGTAAGTTCTATACTGTATATATTGTGGGTTCTATTATTCTTCAGCTGACAGCTCAAAAAACTGAAGTTTCAGGAGGTTAAGTATCTTTTCCAGATCTGCCATGTTCTTAGTGCATATTTCATAGGGTTTCCTTTGGACTTTTTTCCTTTATCATTTGGCATTTGTCTTATAAATATTATGTTGAGAATAGGTATATCTGTAAACCCAAAGTTAGTTCAAAACACTATTGTCTGATAATGTATATATAAAGATAATATAGGCACCTGGGTGGCTCAGTCACTTTTGCATCTGACTCTTGATTTCGGCTCAGGTCATGATCCCAGGGTCATGGGATCGAGCCTTGTGTTGGGCTCCATGCTGAGCGTGAAGCCTGATTAAGATTCTCTCTCTCTCCCTCTGCCCCTCTCCCCTGCTCATGCTTTCTCTCTAAAATTAAAAAAAAAAAATTAAAGACTATATATATATATACGTGTGTGTGTAATATATAAAGATAATAAAGATGTAATCTAAGGATAATAAAGAAATGCCAAATCTGAGTTTGAGACTTAAGATAATACCCTTCAATTATTAGTAGCATCAGAGAAACATTTGAGTATAAAGTACTAGAAGGTTAAGAAAGTAAGAGAGGGGTCACAATGGAATGGCAGTCCCTGAGATTTCGGGAGAAACCAGTAGGGCCCTTGGGGCAGTCTTTAGAAAGTGCTTTTGCTCACTTCTTTTTTCCTTCACTTTTTTTTTTTTTTTTTTTTTGCAACTTCTTTTTTCCTTGGGGTTGTAACAAAGGGCATTTTGTTAATAGAGCAGTTTCTGTCAAGTCCCCTTCTGAGCCCAAGAAAACTGGACTTTTGCTTCCAGGTTATATTTCTCTCATCCTTCCAAGGCCAAGGTTTTCAAAAAGCTCTAAAAGCAGGATTCAATAAATACATGAGCTTGCTAGGAATATTTAGCTGCTTGGTCTGGTGACTGTGGCAAATCATTCACTTGAGCAGAGCCCGAAGGGCTTTTATTTCCCGTTATGGGAAATACAATCTGGGCGAGATGGAGAATGTTCTTTAAAGGGAGCTGTTTGTGGGTCACTTCAAAGTTACGTGTGCTCACCTAGGGTTCTCTCCTTGAGGAAACTTTGTTAGCATCAGCATCCGTGTTTCTGTATTTAGTTTAGAATGCACATTTCTCCTGCCCACTCACCCCCCCGTTCCTCTTTTTCTGGTAGCTTTGCAGATTCAAAATGCCTCTCTCAGGGCGCAGTGGAGAGAGGCCCGGGATGTGATGCTGAGAAACCAGCTGTAATTTAGAACAATCGAGGCCCCCTGGATGTATTTTCTGCTTTACCAGCAGTTTGATAACTAAGGACTATAAACTTCGAGTGGTGATTCCAAGTCTCTGGAGGCTGCCCTGTTCACAGCCCACCTTCCACGCTATTTTATAGAGTACAACATTGGCTCCTGCCTTTATAAAAAAGTATTTTCTGGTTCTTTGGAAGCATTGAAACATGATATTTTCCAAATGTTGGGAAACTAAGTCGGAGAAGACTAAGTTGACAGTATTCTTGTGTATAAATTCCTTTTTTTAGGACGGCCTTTCCTTACGTATTACTTATAGTAGCAAATAATCAGCCCGAGCCAGTTACTTTGGTGTACGTATCCATCACACAAAACCCATTCAAGAACTCTTGGAGTCTTTTTGGTGAAGAGTGAGGATGTATTTTCTCATGCAAAAAAAAAAAAAAACAAAAAAACGGGTTCTGTTTTGATTTTTTAAAATTTAACAAACATTTACTGAGGGTGGCTAAATGCCTTCTACGGTGCTCAATGCCAGAGAATGAGGAACAGAGTTCCTGTAGTCAAGAACCTTCTGGTCTAGAAGAGCTCACTTAAAAAAATCCACCAGGCTACGGATTGCTGTGCTTACTGAGATTACATTAAATATTATAACCAAAAAAGACAGTAATTTTCAAAGTATGTTCTTTAGTTTAAGTTTATTTATTTATTTTTTTGAGAGAGAGAGAGAGAGAGAGAATGGGGGAGAGGCAGAGAGAGAGGGAGAAAGAGAGAGAGAGCATGAATGGGGGAGGAGCAGAGAGAGAGAGGGAGAGAGAATCCCATAGAGGCTTTGTTTGAATTGGCAGCACGGAGCCTGACGTGGGGCTGGAGCTCACCAAGCGTGAGATCATGACCAGAACCGAATCAAGAGTCGGGTGCTTCACCGACTGAGCCACCCAGGTGCCCCAAAGGGTGTTCTTAACGTAACTACTATTTAAAGTGCAGTTTGTTAATAGGTAATAGGTAAGAAAGTGTTTTGCAGTCAAATACGTTTGGAGAAAATGCATGGTCAGCGAAGTCAAACAGGATTTTTTTGGTGATCCTTCAGAAGGAGGGCTGGTGTGTAGCACCCCAAACTTCCTTGAGCTCGGAACCCCTTTTCTTAAGCATTTCCGGGGCAGGGTACTGGAAAACCCAATTTCAGACAAATAGCTTTCAGTCGCTTTAAAACCTCATTTTAAGGAGGCTTGCCGGCTAGAAAGTTCCAAGATGACAGTTCGAAACGGAACGGAAAGATCTGTTTGTTATGTGACAGTTTGCTTTCGTTGTTGCAGAGCATCTAGGGCCTGTAAACCTTTGACCTGACACGCCCACATCAGGAAATGCCAACTCCCGCCTTGCCTTGTTTCCTCAGCCTTCCCACAACAGTCCACCACCTGAGAAGGGATGAGAAGAGTGTGGAGAGAGTAATTAGGAATGTCACGAAGTAGCGGTAGGTGCCCAGGCATGATGGCAGCTGGGCCAGGCATCACCCCACGAATCTCCTGAGGTAATTCAGGGCCGTGACATTGTTATAAAACTGAGCATTTGTCTTCCCAAATGAAACATTTCCCCGAGGTTTTGTACACAGAAATGGTGGAGGCAGCTGGGAGGGAAGTGGCCAAAACATTCCAGGCACCACCCCGGGGGCCCTGGCGTTACGTTGGACACAGTTGCTCATTTGATGGGAGAGAGACTTCTAATGGTGCTTCACAGATTACCAAGTGCTTTCACGCAGTTCATTGTTTTTGATCCTTCTATCAGTCTCTGGATTAGTATGGCAGGGATCCTTCCCACTCTAGAGATGAACAACTTTGGTCTGGAGATGAAAGGATTTGCTTAGAGTTACATGTTAAGGAAATCAGTGTTAGAACACAGGCACAGGGCTTCTCAAGGAATCATCTGGAGATTCTGCTTTAGTGGGTCAATGGTGTGGCCAGAGATTCTGCATTTCTAACACTCTTCCAGGGGATTCAGATATTACTGGCTCCTGCTGGACTGTACTTTGAGTAGCAGGGTTCTAGCCTACATTGCTTCACATAAGTACAAATTAATTGTAAATGCATGGGCAGCTTGTTTCTCAAAAACTATCTTACAAAGGTCTCACTTGAGTAACTGTAAGACTCATGATGGCACTAGGTGTCTCTACGGGCACGTGGCTAGCTTCTCACACTGTCTCGGTCCAATCTGTCATTGCTTTGTCTGGGGAAACCCCTGTTCTATGCTAGGCATTAAGTCTTTTCTATTTCACATTCTTCATATCTGTCCACCTGTCTCCTGTGTTTAAAGAGCTCATCTTGTCCCTTTACCATTGGCTCCATCCAATTTTTTGAAATTCAAAATATATTTTTTATCAAGAATTTCTTCCTATTGAATTTAACAAGCCCAATTCATAACTCAGGGCCTCAATGAGTGAACAGTACGCAACTGTTATAATTATTAACTTTTTTTATAGTCTACAGTGGATTCTGTATAATCCATACATGTGTATAGAGTGATATTTATCAAAGGAAAAAGTTGGGTTTTTTAAACTGTAGTTCTATTGTGGATACATTTTACCTAGGTAGAGAAGTGTGTCAAAATTATATTTTGGTTTGGTAAGAATGAGTAAGGACTACCATGTTATAGGTAGCAGTGTGAGGTAATGTTTTCTAGCAGGCTTTTGGAATCACACACACTTGATCTGAAATCCCAGGACTTCTACCTGTGTGAGCTGGGCAATCTATCTAACCTCTTCTATACAATGGGAATAAATGATAACACTTGTCTCCTAAGATTATAAATGTTAGAGCAAGATTTTCTGTTTTACAGAGACTAAATGATGTATGATTGTTATCGTCAAACTATAACATAGTGAATGTCACTTTAGCATCAAATTCATAGAATTGTCCATGAGGTTAAGGTGTTGAGAGAATAGATCAATGATTAATCGACAAATATATAACTTTAAAAGCTACAATATATGATCCTGCAATCTTTTGCTTTCTAAAGTGTAAGGTTTGTTTTCCAATTTAAAAAAAAATAAGATTATTATGCATATTTACACATCTCCAAATAAAATTCTTGTGCTTTCGAAATAACGGTTTATTTTTAATTTGGAAGTTTTTTTGTTAAAAGACTTCAAAACAAAAATGATCTGTGGCCTTTGTAATTATCAAGAGTTAGTTTTCGGTAAGGTGTGAAACATAAAACTCGGCGACTCTTGCTGATCATAATTGACATATCCAAAGTCTTTTAAAGTAATTCTGAAACTAATTTTGTCTGAAATCTAGAGAGAATTTGAATGAAGAATTGGGACCTTGGGTCTTTCCCAGAGCCTTGTCTGTGTTGTAACTTCTGTCATGAACAAAATCTCGGTGTCCGAGAATTTTTTTTTTTTGCTGACTCAAGGCCTGGTTCTCCAAGTTGAAGCTGCTGCCAATCTCAGGGGAGTAGAAGAGTGAGACGGGTAATTGTAGCACAAGTTCATGGAGTGTGTATTTGAATCTGGCCCATGAAGAAGATGCTGGGTATGGATAGCTCTCAGGGAAGGAGACACTGAAGAAAAGAACACCTGATGTGGATTAAGAGAAGTAAGGAGCCCGACCTCTTTTGAGTGGACTATGCACATGACAGAATGGCGAAAGATAAATATGATGGAACCAGTAAGGCTGAATTTGTAAATTTCCACCTGAGGGAGGGATTTGAACATACTGCTGAAGGTTTGCTTTTTATTTTAAAGCTTTTGAAGTATAGCAATCACATGATGAAATCTACATTTTCATGATACTATCCAGGCCTTTAGTGAGCAGATTGGCTTGAATCCAGGAAAGACTGAGAGCAGGAACCCATTTAGAAGTTGATTGGAGGAATGCAGGTAAAGGTGAGAAGTGGTGTCCTAGAGAGGTGGCCAAGGTCATGGGGAGCAGGATAAAAGAGCAAAATCAGTTGCATTAAAAAACAAACAAACAAACAAAGCATTCTGTTGTCCATTTGCATTTGAGGAAGTAATAGAAAGAGAAATTCTCCCTACCCTAGAGGTTACAAGTTTAGGAAGCTGGCGGAATAGCTCACAAATGGAAAAAAAAACAAGAGATAATTTGTTTGCTTTTAGATGTCTCTTTGAGGTAGTTCCAGAACCTTTATTTATTAAAAAAATTTTTTTTAATGTTTTTATTTATTTTTGAGACAGAGAGAGACAGAGCATGAACGGGGGAGGGGCAGAGAGAGAGGGAGACACAGAATCTGAAGCAGGCTCCAGGCTCTGAGCGGTCAGCACAGAGTCCAATGCGGGGCTCGAACTCACCACAAGATCATGACCTGAGCTGAAGTCGGACACTTAACCATCTGAGCCACCCAGGCGCCCCTAGAACCTTTAAATGTAGATGCTTTGTTGTCAACTGCGTGTTAAGAGACCCAAGAAGTAAAATTGAGAAGAAACATTATAGAAGGGGTAGTTGAGGTGATTCACCGCATAAATTCTCTAATGAGGTAAGCTGAAAAAGAGAAGATACAGACAGCCAAGAATGGACTCATGCCTATGGAGAATGGAAAGAGGTAAAGAATTAACTGAAGACCGAGGGGGGACATGTCAGTGAGGTAGGAAATGGATCAAGCCGAAGGCAAAATCCAAGGGTTTCTTGAAAGCTGACTCATCAACTTGGCACCAAGTATGAAGCAGAGAAGCATGGGGGTAGATTCTAGGGGAAAACCATGTCTTTTTAGATACACAATGAGCCTCTTAGCATTCATGTATACATTACTACTTCATTAAACGTTAGTGTAAACATGGAAACATTTATTGCTGAATAAATTTAGAAGAATGGTGATAAAAATTGAGCAAGATTACTCTTTCTTGACAAATTAAATTTACTTTGTGTGAAAAAACAGGCAGTCCTTTTAGCAAATTGAAAAAATTTTAATTGCAATAGCAATAGTTTATGAATAATTATGAAAATCATGTAATATATTGAGTGATTGCAATCATAATAGCATGCATGCTCATGTGGATAAACTGTTCACTCTTCTGAGACTGACTTCTTCCTGATATCTCATCCTTTCTCCTTATGCAAGAACAAACTCCATCCATCTATCCTTTGCTTTCTATTGAGTCATTTACATCCACACACCAGCATGTTATTTCTTCAGTCCTAACCTGTTGTGAAGAAAAGCTTCCCCAACTTCACTTTTCCTTCGGGTTTTGCTCATTTTCGCTGCTTCTAAAAAAAATTCCTCAGAAGCGTTGACTTTACTTGTGGCCTCCAATCCTTTCTCATTGCCTTTCTCCGTAGTCTCGTGGACTAATCAGCCTCCTCCCCCACCCCTGATCCTTTTATTCCACCAAAACAGTTCTGTCAAGGTCCCCAATGACTGATGCCCTTCATATTGTTGAATTCAGTAGTCAATTCCCAGCCTTCATAGCACTCAGCCTCTCAGCAGTGTTTGATGTCCTTGCTCACTTCCTTCGAATACTTTCTTCATGCCCCTGACTGAACTTGTCCCAAGCTGAACTCCTTATCTCAGCCCCTCTCACAGTAAACGGCAACTCCATCTTTCCCATTGCTTGGGCCAAAAAACTTGGTATCATCTGTGGCTTCTTCCTTTCTCTCAAACTCCACATCCAGTATGTTGGCAAATCCTACTGGCTTTACCATCAAAATACAGCCAAAGATCTGGCCACTTCTACCCCTGACGGACGACACCATCGACTTCCGCCTTGCTTGTCACATCTTGCAACGTGTCTCCCTGTTTCCACCCTATCTCTTCCTATGGTCCAGTCTCCATATAACAGCCAGGGATACTTTCAAGAAATTGAGACATATAATATCATTTCTTTGTTCAAAATTCCTCTGTGACTTCCCATGTCGCTCAGAGTAAAAGGCAAACTCCTCAGGATGATCTCGAGGAGCCCTATGTAATCTGGTGCCTGCTACTTCCCATTCTGATACCCCTGAGAGCTTGGATATGCCACCTCAGGGACATTGAACTTGATGTGTTCTTTGCCTGCATCTCCCTGTGGCTCACTCTCGTAATTCTTTTAAGAATCTGCTCAAATGTCACTTTTCAATGAGGTCTTCCTGACCTGCTTATTTGAAATTATGAGTCCTAGCTCTTTATACTCCAGCTTTCTTCTATGCTTTATTGTTATTTTTTATTGTACTTGCCACCATATGACAAAATATGTATTTTACGTGAATGCCGTTAGAGTAGGGATTTTTTTTTCATTTCTGTACCCTAGCACCTAACACTTGTCTGGCACACGATAGGCACTCAATATATAAATGAATTAAATTAAAAACAAAATCAGCCCGATTTAATTTAACAAAATTATTTGCATTCATCTCATATTAAACACCTGGAAAATTGTTTCTATGAACAGTGGAGTATTTTTAGTTTCCAATTTAGTGATAATCTAATGATAAATTTCAAAGATTGTTTAAGTATTTTAGGCAATATTGGTTTCAATGGGAGCATTGCTTTTTGGGAAGTAACCTACATTCATAGGAAATGCATCAAGGAACATATATGTGAGAAGGTCCTGGCATGGATTATCAGTGATTATCAGCTCTTCAACAGTGTTCTTCTGGCTATAAATATGTCTCACTTTCCATAGTTAATGATTTAATGAGAGGCAGAGTGGCCAAATGGAAAGAGTCTGAGATTTTAAGAAGCCTAGGCTACCCCTGATCAGTTATATGACATTGGGTAAATTATTTAACCTCTCTGAGGTATTTTCCTCTTTAAAAAAATGGTAACAACAGTGAGGCGATCGTGATGATTAAGTCTAAAATTTTTTGAGAGCAGGGATTCTGTTTTGTTCACTGCTCTATTCTCAGTGAGTATTACATATGAACAGTGAGTGTCACAGAGTATACTCAGTAAAATCAGTATTTGTTGAATGAACAAATGACTGAATAATGTGTGAAAAGAATCTAGACTAGTGCCTGGCACAATGTAGGCACTTAATAGATACTAGCTACTATCACAGTTTTTAGTAAATTAACTATATTTCTTTAATTATGCAAAACAGAGATTTAAGAACATAGAATAGGTTCTAGCTGACTTCAACTGTTTTGTTTTGTTTTTTTTTTCCTTATTGGATAGAATTGAAGATGGTAGAATTTACAGAATATTTTTAACACTAGAATTAGAAAACATTTTCTTTGGCTTTTCACTTGATGAAAAGTACCATTTAATGCTGAATCTAGAGCTGTAGCTAAAATAGAAGCTGTAATATGTTTTGGTTAACATTTAATGTCAGAACTCAATTTCCTTGGGTTTTTGTACAAATATGATGGTAGAACTATACAAGCAAGTGGTCCTGATGCTTTCATGTAACCGGTTCACTTACGGTCTCCTCCCATGGTGCCACCGCAGCAGAACCCTAATGTGTCAATTACCCAGTTGCAGTTCCTTATAAACAGACTTCTTCTGTGTTCAATGGCTACCAGGACGGCACTGGCTGTATTTACCTCTAAACAGAGAAGAGTTAACAGGAGACGAACTGGAATCAGAAGATCCAAGCTCTAGTTACAAGGTTTCAGTAACCAGTCATATAATGTTAAATTATTTGACTCAGTTCCTGATCCATTAAAGGTGGATAAAAAATGCATACCTCATCCACCTTTCAATGTAATTTCAAAAGGAAAAGTACTGATTTCACCCAGGGATGCTTTGGTTACAAGCAACAAAATAACATCTAAAGTTTGTTTAAATAAAGGGGGAGTTTGGGGGGCTCCTGGGTGGCTCGGTCGGTTAAGCGTCTGACTTTGGCTCAGGTCATGATCTCACAGTTTGTGAGCCTGGAGCCTGCTTCAGATTCTGTGTCTCCCTCTCTCTCTGCCCCTCCCCTGCTCACGTTCTGTCTCTCTCTGTCTCTCAAAAATAAATAAAGGTGAAAAAAAGAAAAAAAGAACATGAGAATGAAAATGAGTATGAATGCCACTTATGAAATAAACAAAATAAGTAAAGGGGGAGTTTTAATAAGACATCGGGTGTATCTTATGGAACCGAAGACAGGATGTGTAGTCAGGTCCAAGTGAGTGCTGGAACAAAGAACTAGAAAGCCCTCAGAAACCAAGGCTCCTTAATCGACCGTCTTTTCTTTGTGCCGCTTATGTTCTTTCTGTTGCTTTGTGTTTCTGCTTCATCTTCTTGATTTTCCCCATAGATGGCTCTGTTGGTTGGCTCGTTGACACAAAAAATTTTGAGTTGGTAGTCTTAGCCACTGGTCTAGTAACTGGCCAGAATAACCTCAGTAAACCGCCTGTGTTTTAACTGCAAATTCCCAGAAAAGAGAATCTCAGAGAACTTGTTCGGGTTAGGGGTTCTTCTGGTCCAATCAGCTATGGTCTGAGTTTGGGTCACATGTCTTGCTACCCATTTAGTGGGTCCTGTGGGACCATTCTCTTTGAGATGGGGGATGGGCAGATTCTTGAAAAGAGGGTTAGAAATAATGTTCAAACAAAATGGTTGGCTTTTCCACTTCGAGTCTTTAAATTCATTTGGAGATTTAAAAAATAAACATATAAAAATTCTAAATCAATCATCTCTGTTTTGCCCAGTGTACTGATTTTTGAAGTAAAACTATTATATGATTAAGATAGTTGACTTGTTATGATTCAAAAAGATTAGTTTAGCTCAGAGAAGTGTCTAATGTACAAGATGGAGTTATCCAGAAGGGAATTATATGTTCAGAGGGCTTCGTCTGAGGTCATAGAACTGTTATTCTTCCCCCCCCCCCCCCGCCCCCCGTTCAGTGACACTCACTCCACTTGGTCCTTTCATCTGAAATTAAAAAGAAAATGAAACATAACAAACACACAAACAAAAACCTCCCGGAAATATTTGGCCTCTTATAAAAACACAGAAAAAGAGAGCTTGCTTGGAAAGTTTTCCAGAAGTTGTGTTTGGTCCCTGAGGTAACACGGTCCATCCCAGATGGTTTGTTTTTATTTCTTTTAATGTGATATGTATTTATATGACCAAATTAGCACTGAATGGATTCCAGTGTGGTTTTGGTTTACCTGGGTACTCTGGAGAGTCTCTTCCTTGTTTTTGTTAACGTCTTTTTCTTTCGTTTTTTTTTTTTTAATTTTTTTTTCAACGTTTTTAATTTATTTTTGGGACAGAGAGAGACAGAGCATGAACGGGGGAGGGGCAGAGAGAGAGGGAGACACAGAATCGGAAACAGGCTCCAGGCTCCGAGCCATCAGCCCAGAGCCCGCAGAGCCCGACGCCGGGCTCGAACTCACGGACCGCGAGATCGTGACCTGAGCCGAAGTCGGACGCTTAACCGACTGCGCCACCCAGGCGCCCCTGTTAATGTCTTTTTCAAGCATTTCTAAATGAACTTTATTTGTATTGCACGAACATCAGACATGACTCATAGAGACAAGTTTGGGGAATATGGAAAAGTATAAAAAAGAGAAGAAAGCCACAGAACCTACCTACAGGCACCAGTTGTTCATATTTTGCTTGTTTCATCACTTGTACAATGTTTTCTAATTTTTTTTTTTTCCTAAGACAGGTCATACTGAATATGCAGCTTGGTACCCTGTGTTTTCCAGTTAGTATGTTATAATATGAAGTGTCTTGTGTCATTAAACTCTTCAGAAACATCTCTAATAGTGTCACAATGTCCTACTAAGTGAATGTGTTATGTGGTACAAAACTTGTTTACTTTTACCCTAACAGTGGGCATTGAGGTTGTTTCCTGTTTTACTTTATCATAACTGCTCTATGTGACCATACGCATTTTTTACCGTGCAGTATTTGCCCCAAGTTTGTTATTCCGTAGGATAAATTATTACAAAAATAATTACTCAAAGTTTGTACATGTTTTTCATGTTCTTAAAACCACTTATAAATTTCTTCGGAATACATGTACTCATGCTCGAACATGAGTTCGAGCCCCGCGTCGGGCTCTGTGCTGACAGTTCAGAGCCTGGAGCCTGTTTCAGATTCTGTGTCTCCCTCTCTCTCTGACCCTCCCCTGTTCATGTTCTGTCTCTCTCTGTCTCAAAAATAAATATTAAAAAATTAAAAAAAATATTAGTCACTTGGATTTCTTCTGAAGACCATCTGCTTGCATCCTTGGCTCATTTTTTCTTTTGGGGTCTTAATATTTTCCTTATGAACTTCTATGAACCTTTTATTTATTAAGTGTATAACCATTTGTCATATGATTTAGAAGCATCATATTGTTTTACGTATAGATGCTGTATATTTTTTTAGCTTCAAATCCATTGTTCTTACTAGAAAAATTTTCTTCCATCTTTCTTTTTAAAAACTTTCAAGCTTATAGAAAAATTAAAAGAATAATCCAATGGGCCCTGTATACTCTTCACTTGGATTCACTGGCTGATCATATTTTGTTACATTTTCTCTCCTCTTTCTCATGCTAAGATATACACGTACATATATATATGTATGTATGTGAATATATGTGTGTGTGTATAAGAGAAAAAGATTTCCTCATGATTGTTGAACTATTTGACAGTATGATTCAGATATTTGGCTGCTAAATTCTTTATTGTGTGAACTCTTAGAATACAGATACTCACCTACATAACTACAATACTATCAGTATAGCTAAAACAATTAGCAATTCCATAATACCTAATTTCCAGTTCTTAGTTGCATTTCGCCTACTGTTCCCCAAATAAATGTGTTATTATATCCTTTAATTTGTTGTTCTAATCCAATTCAATTTCACGCATTGCATTTTTTTATATCTTTAGTTTATTAGAAAAAAATTGTTTAAAAGAGTCTTTTTCTAAGGAGAGACTAAATGAGTTTCCCCTATATATTGTATTTTTTAAATTCTTAAAAAAAATTTTTTTTAAGTAGTCTTCACGGCAAGCATGCAAGACTTGAGTTGAGATCAAGAGTCAGATGCTTACCTGACTGAGTCACCCCGGTCAGGTGCCTCTTAAATTCTTATTTTTAAGCAGTGCACTTCTATATCCAGTTGGAATTTGAGTTATGGTGACTCAGCTTATTTTTCATTCTAAATAACTTATTTTCTTCCAACAATATTTATAAACATTTCTTGAATTTCTCACTTACTTTAAAAGTTGTATTTCTAAGATTTCATTCAACATTTATTAAGTTCTTATGCACGCTAATTACGATATGTTTCAAGATCATGTCCTGTTCCATTGATCTCATACCAGTTCCACATAAATTTAATGATCGTAGATTTTAAATGGATTTAATGAGATAGATGGTCATCGTTATCTTCATTTTCCATTGTCTACTATTTGAATCATTGCACAAGTTTTGTTCCTCATATAAATGTTAAGATATTTTTAAATTTCTCCTTCCATCATATAAAGAATATCACAGGGGCACCTGAGGTGCCCAATTAAGCATTTGACTTCAATTCAATTGACTTCAAGCCAATTAAGCATTTGACTTCAGCTCAGGTCATGATCTCATGGTTCATGGGTTTGAACCCCGTGTCCGGCTCTGTGCTGGCAGCCCAGAGCCTGCTTTGGATTCTGTGTCTCCCTTTCTCTCTGTCCCTCCCCTACTCATGCTCTCTCTCTCTTTCTTTCTCTGTCTCTCAAAAATGAATAAACGTTAATAAAATTTAAAAATTTTCACAATGGGGCGCCTGGGTGGCTCAGTCAGTTAAGCGTCCGACTTCAGCTCAGGTCACGATCTCACGGTCTGTGAGTCCGTGAGTTCGAGCCCCGCGTCGGGCTCTGGGCTGATGGCTCAGAGCCTGGAGCCTGCTTCCGATTCTGTGTCTCCCGCTCTCTCTGCCCCTCCCCCGTTCATACTCTGTCTCTCTCTGTCTCAAAAATAAATAAACGTTAAAAAAAAAAATTAAAAAAAAATTTTCACATTGATATATTCGCTGAGACTCTAGTAATACCCTCAAATCATCTTTATTAAAGTTACATATTTTTCTTGCTTGATAACTCTTGGTTCTTTTAGGAATTATAATCTATGTACTAATGCCACTTAATAGTTTTCAAAGTTTCGATGAATACAAATGGAATGTTGCTTCCAATCATACATATTCTAAATACTATCCCAAGATGAAGAGAGCCATAGTCCTGCTCAACATTTATTACTAGCTCACTCTTCTGCCCGGATCCATCCTGAGTGCTTTTGTGGAATTGTACTTCTGGCATGAGATTCGCAGCTTTGATTGTTAAAAAGATCGCTTTATAAAATTTGTTGTTATGTCTACATTAAATATGCTCTTTGTTATATTATATAGGGTCTTGCTTATGAGAACCTATTGGAAACTTTTCTCTCTAGTCTCACTATAAGGAGTGCTTTTCCCAAATAGTTGTGTTTTAATTTTATAGACAGTGAATCTTAGAACTCATTATGTTTGAAATTATACTTTTGTTGTTTGAAATCATAGAGCCAACTTTGTGAACCTCATTCTTTCGTTTCCTCCTCCAGGTTTCCAATCAATGCTTTTACAAAAATCCCAATTTCTGTACTTTATTCTCTGAGTACCTACTTGCATCCAAATGGTGTTTTGTGCTGTTTAAACGACTGCTTTAACTGGTGTATTTGTGACTTTTCCTCATTCTCTTTAAAATATTGCAAATTTACCTATAAACCGAAAGAATGGTTTCAGGGAGCAGTAAAAGAATGGAGAGAATACCCACTATGGTAATAATGAGCTTGAGTCTCATATTTTAAAGAGACTGTAAGTTTAGCTTTGCTCTGACACTGGAGCAGGAGTGTTGTAAACACTTGAAAATCACTACCTCCAGGCCTAGGCTCCCTTTGCTCCTTCTCATTCCATAAACCTTCACTCATGTCCTTCCAAATATGAGAGAATTGACCTCATTACTATTTATAGAGATTTTACTTCCACAAAAGCTCAGGGCTCTTCAGGGGCTCTTAATATTATAGCACCTTTCGCTAAGATCTGAATCAGTGCATTGTTACATATTCCAAAATATTCTTGTAAAAGTGGAGTTCGCCACATTCTCTCTTCCCCAATTCAAGGAGGAAGAAAAGTTCTGATTTCATACTTAAACAGCTGCATGGAAGGAAAGGATATTCTAATCACACTGGGAAGTCTCCCGACGTGTCCCAGACCGTTCTACCTTCAGACAGGGGAAGGTGATGACAGACTATTTACACGTGCATTTCAGGAGAAAGGGCTATCTTCCATCTGCTTTCTCTTTGGATGAACAGTTTTCTTTAAAAGCTAATATTCCTATTAGTATATAAGGTGCTATAAATGTATGTATGTGAACACATATACATGGACCTCTTCTTTCTGTTGGTATTACATAATGGGCCGAAAGTCATATTTATCATGACATCCTTTTGTGAATCTAGAAAGTTTTGTTTTCTTTCCCCCCCCCTTTTTTTTTTCTTTTCTAATAAGTAGTACATCTAGAGTCAATAAAAGAGACTGCCTTTTCACAAGCTGAAGTAGTAGGCTGGGAAGTTCAGGACCAGCAGTCATGGAGACAAACGTTTGGTTTTCTTTCTAAAAGGCCAGAACAGGGTTATCAAACCTAATACCGTTGTCTAAGAGGTTAAGCAAACTCCCGTGAAGAGTTGGCAGACATTTTTTTTTTTTTTTTTTTTTTTACATCTGGGGGTTAGGGTTCCACCTGAATTTTTTGTTCTTTATGGGCTTTAGATTTTGTGTGGGTGTCGCCAAGCTTTAAATAAGTTCACTCGAGGTAATCATATCTCTACAATTATAGAGTGTTTGGGATTAAGGTCACAATTATGCAGTTGCTTAGTTTTTCTTCTGGTAAAAATGGTAGCAATCAAACTGACGGGAATCAAGAATTTCTGAAAAGTACTTGGCTGAAGTACCTCTTAGTTGCATTTTAATGCCATAAACTTTTAAATAAGGAAATCACTCACAGAAACACAAAAAGAGAGGTTTTTGTTTTTTTTTTTAGCAGACCAACTTTAAGTATAGATAATATTTTACTGTTTTGCTGTAAACTTTAGCTCCCATAGCTAGGTTCTTGCTTTATTCTGAATAGGAATCAAGATTTATTGTCTTAAAGTGATACTGTGTAGAAATTATTTATTTATTCCCTTGAAGAAACACCAACGATGAAGGGTTCATGGTGGAATTCTCATTATACTTATGATTAAAAAGCTGTATTTTATACTACTCAATAAAATTAAACTTCAGTTTCACCGGAGAATTTTGACACTAACAACTGTGGGAAATAAGCTTAAACTTAGGAATTCCCTCAGCTTATTCCCGACAAACAGCCACATGTTGTTGCTTTTAATGATCTCTGTAATGTCCGTTTCTGCCTTGTGATTGTTACCATTATCAATGGGAATTCTCCTTTAGTAACTTTGGGTACCATATTGGAAGACAATGCTAAATCTGGAAGTACCTCCTGTACCTCCAAAGAGAGGTTGTGATGTGCGTTTGGTATTTACTGAATGTTACGAATTTACTGAATGTTCCAAAAGCCCAACTTTTTGGAAATGGGTAATGGAAAAATAGTGTACAAATCATTGATAGCTTTCTTTTTAAAATTATTTTTAATGTTTATTTAGTTTTGAGAGAGAAAGAGAGGGAGACAGAGAGCAAGTGAAGGAGGGGCAGACAGAGAGGGAGACACAGAATCTGAAGCAGGCTCTAGGCTCCAAGCTGTCAGCACAGAGCCCCACGCGGGACTCAAACTCATGAACTGTGAGATCAGGACCCGAGCCGAAGTCAGACGCTTAACTGAAGTCAGATGCCACCCAGGTGCCCCTCCTTGATAGCTTTCTTTAACCTTAATGTTTGAATATCATATATACTTTCCCCAAATCTTCTGGGTAGGCATTTGCTGTAATATTTTTGGAGTCATTTGTACGTATGGGTCCAGCCTGAAAGAGCAAAAGAAGGAACAGTGGCTGCGCCAGATTTTTCTGAGCCAGTATCTGACCTGGTTGCTTTTCCTCAAGGAACCATAGATCAATCAGGCTTGATTTCTAAGAAATGCTTTGTTGCGTTTGAAGCATAGCTATTCGTTACTTTCAATAGCAAAACACAGAAGCTGGAAAATAGTCTTTTAAATAGAGCCAGCCCATGTAATTTCTGAGCATAATCGTTTTATAAAATTTTACAAAAATTTCCAGCTCCTTCCAACTTGTGCATTCCATTGAGCCTAATCGCTTTGCCGGTTTTGATGATCTAGCAGGTATGGAGCACTATACATTAAATGCAGTGTTGACAAAGGAAATTCACTAGCAAGGGTTTCATTAACTGGGGATTAAGCTAAAACCCTTTCCCAGAATTGCCAATAAATGAGACTCTAATCTAAAATTTCACATTAAGTTTAGTACGACTAAAATGTGTGTGTTCGCACATGTGTGTGTGCTTGATGAATGAATGTGTATGTGAATGAGGGCAAGTCCTAAAATGTCTCTTTTGTTTTGTTTTGTTTCATTTTGTTTAATTCACTTGGCTGGAAAAGGACAATTTTTTTCTGGTTATTTCATAAATATAATGTACTAAGCAGGAGAAAATCCTACAACTTAAAGCCTACACTATAGACCCATCCAAGCAGATGGGGAAATACATCATTGAGAGATTTGAAAAGTGAACTATTTGCCACATTCTATGGGTGGGCTCAGGCATGATTTAAGAGAATATCTTAATAGTTACTTTACAGAATGGAGATTTTTCAGAAGCTGTTTGTGAAGTTGATCCTGAAAATGACACTCTGAAAGAATACATTGTAATATTTGTATTCACTATTATGTTTGGATTTGGTTTTGATTATTAAATTACCCTAAGCTTAGAACGAAGATTGCTCAGATATTGTTGACATTTTTTTTCTATAATACCGATTTAAGTTTAGATTTTGAGGCAAAATCGGTTCTAGTTGAACTTGTCAACAGAAACCTAATTTCATGATTAAATTATAATGGTTTGCTATTTATTAATCATATTTTTTAGTTGAGAGTATAAGCTTTTGCCATCTTTGGTCTGAATAATTTGGATTGATACTTAAATCCAATGGATAATGGCTTATTGGACTGCAGTTTGTTCTGTTAAAATCTAATGTCAGTCATGAACATTGTGATGAATTTGGAGATATTTATGAAATAACAGCCCTGAGAGCTTCAAGTGAACTCCATGGAAAATTCAGCTGAGTCTCTACTCTGAGTCTGAAAGTGATATCCCACATCTGCAAATGAATCAACAAAACCATGAGAAGTTTAATGACCTGCTCTGGTTTTTGCATCTTGTTTATATATGGTAAGTGGGAGACTCCAAGGCAGGTAGGTTTCCCAACCTCTTATGTAGAGTTGCCTTCATTGCATCACACTGCATTTTAGTGATTTTTCACTTTAAAAGAAGTTTTATTAGAGAATTTATTAATTTAAATATATCTGAAATGAGAGAATAGTATGGAAACCCTCCCATACTCAACCCCCAGATTAGATAAGTAGCAACTCATGGCCAATTTTTTTCATCGACGCCCCAATTTATTTTCCTTTTCCCATATAATTTTTTTTTAAAGTTTATTTATTTATTTTGAGAGAGAGAGAGAGCAGGGGAGGGGCAGAGAGAGAGAGGGAGAGAAGCTCAAGCAGGCTTTCCACTGTCAGGCGCTTGAACCCATGATCTGTGAGATCATGACCTGAGCCGAAATCAAGAGTCAGACACTTAACCTATGGAGCCACCCAGGTGCTCCTCCTGTATTATTATGAAGTGAACTCTAGACATTACCACACAACACACACACGCATACACACACACACACACACACACACACAAGCTAAAATTTAAGTTATTACTGATGTTACCGTAAGACTACAGGATTTTAGTCTCTTTCTTTAGTCCTGGTTCTCAAGTTTGTTAGGATATCATTTGATTTGATATTTATTAATTTGCTTATACACGTTACTAACATAACAGACTGGGAAAAACATCCCCAACAATATCATTGCTGAGAACAGTTTAATTGGTGTGTGTGTTGGCATGTTTATGTGTAGGTGTGTACTTCTTTTCATCCTTGGGGTATAAACTCTAATTTCTCTTCCGTTACTCAAAGATGATGGTAAATTGACTACACAAATAAAATCAGGAAATGTTCAAATATAGGAGAAAATCCCCTGGAAAGCATCAGGAGAGTAGATGGCTAGAAAGATAAGCACAGTGTGAGGAACTGAGTAGGTAATGAAAGCAATTTCTTTGTTTTTTAAAAAAGTCTATTTATTTATTTTGAGAGCGAGAGAGAGCACAATTGGGGAAGGGCAGAGAGAAGGTGAGACAGAATCCCAGGAAAGCTCCGTGCCATCAACACAGAGCCGGATGCAGGGCTGTAACTCACGAATTGCGAGATCATGACCTGAGCCAAGATCAAGAGTCAGTCGCTTAACTGAGCCATCCAGATGCCCTGAAAGCAGTTTCGTTACACTTTGCATTGGCTACTCGTGGGTTGGGCATACTCCCTAGTATTTTTTTTCTGAAAAGACAAGTGAAGCCATTACCAAAATGAAAAAAAAAAAAATTCTTAGACATAGGAAAATACAGGCAGAAGCAACACTGAGAGAAAACGCAAGTTACTCAAAATGGAGGAGTAAAAGTTGAGGTAGTAACTGAGTCGCAGTCCTCAAGTATAAAATAAGTCTCCAGCTCCGCTAAGAACAGAAAGAAAAGACTGGATGTAAAAGCTGATGAAAATCAAAATCAACCAACCATTTCTCAACATTTTTCCAAACCTTGAACACGGCTGTGCGTTCCAGGGGAGACAAGAGTATATGAGACCTCGTTTCTGTTTTGAGAGTTAATGCTATAGTGGATCCTCTCTGGTTATTCTTCCAGAAGCCCCTCTTTGGCATGAACTCATAGAGATGCTCTTGACACAGACTTGAATTTGACGTGTAGTCTCTGTCCCTCCCACAGCTTATTTGTTCAGCGATGGATATGTAACCCCAAGCTGGGATCACCATATTGTCTCTTTGAGACAATATTAATTGGGATGAAAAGAGGTAAGTATCCATCTGGGTTAGTCCCTTGAATACAGGAGGTGTATAATTCCGGTGTGGTCATTTTTTGTCAGGTGGACAGAAGTGCAACACAAAGAGAAGAATATAGAAAGGGGAGGAGAGAAGAAAACCAGATGTACTGAGAGAAACAGTGAGAAGAAATGGAAAGAGATCAATGTCTGGGATCCCAGGAGCCTCCCAGTTTCCACTTTGAGTCTTTCTGGAGGTGTAGATGTGTTTCTGACGTTAGATTCTGGGAGACATTCATGCACTCTCTTGTAATAAATTTCTCCCTCATTTTTCTCTTCTCTTTTCTCTCTCTTTCTCTCTCTACTGTCTCTCTCTGTCCTGTCTCTTTCTTTCTCGCCTCATTAACTTAAGTTGATCTCTGTTGTTTGCAAACAAAGGAATTCTAATCAAAATAAGCATCCTCTTTAGGAACAATAAGTTACCTAGCATCTAAGACTTCTGACTATGTGCCAAAGGGGCTTTGGAGAAATTTCAGAAACCATGGATGTAAAACTAACACGGAACAACAATAACAATGGCAACTTGCATTTATTAAGAGTTTATCACATCTCTGGAACTAGGCTAAAACTTTTTAAAGACATGATTTATCATACTGTCATATATAATCCTCACGCAGCCCAGTGGGGAGGGCGCAAGTATTTGTTGCCCTTGGCGGCTGAGATGTGGGGCGTAGAAAGGTTAACTTTTGTGCCCAAGATCGCATAGTTAATATGTGACTTCAGAACCTGACCACTTAGCCACCATGCATTGACTTCTGGGCTAAATATAGATACCACGTTTATGGAACTGGCAAATTTGAAAACCTCAATCAGACATTTAAACAATAATCCACAGGTAGGGGGAAGGTAGAGTCAAAGTTGAATCATTTTATCTAGTTAATAAATGTTAATATGCAATACCTTGGACTACCTTAGATTAAAATTTTGAGAGTCATTATCGATCAGATAGAAGAAGGTGAAAATATAATTGAAAAACATGTTACACGGCGAACACTTAAGTACTGTTCTTGTACAAAGCTTTTGGAACTAAAATGACATTTAAATTGAGAGAAGGGAAGTTTCCAGAATGCTGGAGCAGCAGACCCAGTCATATAATTTGAAAAAAATTCATTGCAAACTTCACTCCTTTATCATTTCTTCCTGGTTATTTGGGCTAATAATTAAATAATTAATTAAAGAGTTTCTCTCTTTAATGTTTGGTGGGGAGAACTAAGGCGTTTGAAATTTTACTTTGCCTTTGCTTTTCAATCTAGTCAGTGGAATCAAAACTCTACAGAACCAAAAATACATAAGACAGGTGCACGTGAACAATACTTTAAAATGCACTCAAGTTCATCGGAATTGTATTCTCCACTCTTATTAGTATCAAACAAACAAAAAAAATGAGATGGCTTAAAAAATAATAAACATTTTCTCCCCCCTCTCAACAGAAAGCTCCATTTTCTACCTCAGATAAGGGTGGTCTCAAGCCATTAATAGCTGATCTGACAGAGTAAATCTGAAACAAATTGCTGTCATGATAATCCCTCTTTGGTATGAGCTGATCAGGAAAGAAACCACAAGTGTCTCAGATATGAGCTGATGTGGTTGGTGAACAATAGGTTCATTATCATCTAATGAGATGAATGTAATCTCTTTTATCTTTACCCATCAAAATATTTTTAGGGAACAAATATATTCATCTGGATAAAATAAATGATCACCTAATTATCTTCATAATTCTGAACCCTCAGTGAATAATTTTAAATGAATATATTTTGTTTGATCTTTTATTTATTCAAATTGCTTATGATGTCTCGTTTGAAAGGCATTAACTAAAATAATGGTTGGGACCATGTAAAACTCAAATAAGGTTTAATTAATATAAAAGTTTACCAAACAAAGAAGCATCATTGTTCAAATGTTTCCTGGGATTGAAAACGGAAAGCAATGACTTCTTAATGTCCAAATTAGGTTCTCATCCTTGATTTGGCATCTAAATGATCATCCCACCTGCCCTCTGCAAACATATTTTATATAACATTTCAAGGCTCCCATAATACCTCAAATATTGGCTATATCACAGGTCACATCATTGAGCTAGCCAAGAACTGCATCATAGCTCAAAAGGCTTGATTTGGAGAACGGAAGTAAAAAGCCTTTTTTAAAAAAAATAAAAATAAAATTTTAAAGGCCTTTTCTCCCCATCATGTTGATTTTATTTAAAAAGTTTTTTATTTTAGTTGCTTATATGTATACGTAATACTTCTTTTAATTTAATACATTTCATTTTGTTTTTCTCCACTCCAGACCACTGATCAGCTCAAGAACTTATTCAAAACTGGGTCGCAGAGGGACTGTTTCAGGTGGATCAAAATAAAACACCTGCTGTATATATTAAATTAATTAGGAGAAAAGGAGCATTTGATGTCATAACCAACAACTTTTTAAAATGATAGATGAGGGGCGCCTGGGTGGCTCAGTCGGTTAAGCGTCCGACTTCAGCTCAGGTCACGATCTCGCGGTCTGTGAGTTCGAGCCCCGCGTCGGGCTCGGGGCTGATGGCTCAGAGCCTGGAGCCTGCTTCTGATTCTGGGTCTCCCTCTCTCTCTGCCCCTCCCCCGTTCATGCTCTGTCTCTCTCTGTCTCAAAAATAAATAAACGTTTAAAAAAAATAAATAAAAGATTATTAAAATGATAGATGAGGTGGGGTGAGGCGCCTGGGTGACTCAGTCAGCTAAGCATCGGACTTCGGCTCAGGTCATGATCTTGTGGTTTCTCAGTTTGGGCCCCGCATTGGGATCTATGCTGAAAGCTCAGAGCGTGAAGGCTGCTTCAGATTCTGTGTCTCCCTCTCACGCTGCCACTCCCCCACTCATATTCTGTCTCTCTCTGTGTCTCAAAAATAAACGTTAAAAACAATTTAAAAAAAATGATAGATGAGGGGCTCCTGGGTGGCTCACTTGGTTAAGCATCCGATTCTTGATTTCAGCTCAGGTCATGATCTTATGGTTCCTGAGTTCGAGCCCAGCATCAGGTGCTGCACTGACTGAGGAACCTGCTTGGGATCCTCTCTTTCCCTCTCTCTCTTTGTTCCTCGCCTGTTCTCTCTCTTTCTCAAAAAATAAACTAAAAAAAATTTTTTTAAATGATAGAGGAGAAATGATTTAAATACGGATTAGATTCAAGAAAGTACTATATAAAGCCTCAGAAACAAGTTGTTTTTTTTGTCTGTTTAAGATTTTATTTTATTTTTATTTATTTATTTTTTTTCAACGTTTATTTTATTTTTGGGACAGAGAGAGACAGAGCATGAACGGGGGAGGGACAGAGAGAGAGGGAGACACAGAATCGGAAACAGGCTCCAGGCTCCGAGCCATCAGCCCAGAGCCGACGCGGGGCTCGAACTCACGGACCGTGAGATCATGACCTGGCTGAAGTCGGACGCTTAACCGACTGCGCCACCCAGGCGCCCCTTAAGATTTTATTTTTAAGGAATCTCTCCACCCAATGTGGAGTTGAACTCACAACACTGAGATCAAGAGTCACATGCTCTACCAACTGAGCCAGTCAGGTGCCCCTCAAGTTATGTTTCTATCCTAGGATTTAAAAAAACTTTATAATAGTGAGCATTAGAAAATATCAAATTTTCTGAGTAAGTGATACAGGTAAAAATCCAAATGTACCAAAAATGGTATTTAGATTTTCTTGCAGGCCAATTCCTGGTAAGTTTCAAATCTAGCAAGGAAGACCCACGTGTGTTTTTTATTAAAGCTTAAACAACCAGCTAGTGTAATGTTCCTGAAGTTTCATCCATCATGCTACCAATTTCTTCATACTAGGGAAACATTATAGTCTCTCGTTATGTCTCAAAGACAAGCAATACATTCAAGAAGTTTTGCCAGTGACAAATGAATAATTGAGATGGTGAAAGTCATAGACAGCATTATGCTTGCTAGGAGGTGTTTAGAAAGCAGGGCAAAGAGACTTCCAAAACATTTTACTGTAGTATGAGCCATGCGCAGTGGATCCTTAAGTGCTGAAATCTATGAATTTACTTTTACACTTTTTCTGGTCTTCTGTGATTCAGAGCCCACACAATAATTAGCAGAGAGCTGTCCCCGAAATCACCACGTATTGTGGCAGGGAAACGAATCGTTATAGAAAGCGTGTAACACAATCGCAGACCATTGGGATGAAGCTTCTGATAGAAATTATAGCATGAAGCAAGTTGTGTAAGAGATTTTATTGCTCTCATGTCCTTGGCCGATTAACAGTATTTGGGTGCTCTTAAACAGTGAGAAAATAAGTGGAAACTAAAAATCAGGCAAATGAGGTGAATTTTGCTGCTGCTGAAATTATTACTCATTGTTACTCCAATGAGAAAACAGGCTGTCACACTGGATGTGTCCAAGAAAACTCGCGACATGTGTCCCACCGCCTGTGGCCCCTGTCTAGATGACTCATGTGAAGCAAAAAGCTTTGATCTCAACCTTTTGGGACAGTTTTACTCTGCTGTTTTGACACAGAAAAAAATGTACTCCTGGAAAGCAATGAACACAAAATAAAATGGATGCATATTAAATCTGCACACAATTCTTTTTCTAACCAAAATTTAGATGCACGAAATGGAATTGAAGGACATTGTTCTTGTACAAATAACAGCCACACATATGCTACCTGAAAACAAAAAAACCCCACAACGGCTTGGGTAAAAATTGCTATGGCTAAAGATCCCATAAGGTAGCTAATTCTTCATTGGTGATTTATATTATAAAAGGAGATTGAAAATAGGTTCAGTAAATTTGAAAAAAACAAAAAATGGAACCAGTTAACTGTGCCATTTTGAAAATTAAAAAGGGATTAAACTGACAACTTGGCAGAAAATCATTGTGTGTAAAAATTTATCATTAAAGATAAAATCCTGATTAAAATGTTTATTTTCATAAACATGGATTTAGATTGCACTCAGATGCAATATAGTAGATCCAAATGATCATATATAATAACATCCTGTATTCAGTTTTATGAATTATCGTCCACTTACTGGCACTCGCTTAACTTTTCACTTATTGCCAGTTTAATGAGTATGAGGATAAGACCAATCATTTACTTCAGTGTTTCACCCCCAAAAAGCTTCATTCGGTAAATTCACCAGAAGATTTGTCACAATATTTGATGCCTTCTGATACACTCACTCTCATCTGGCTTCAATTTAGTGAAGCATCATTATCTTTTCATATTCATGGTATTCTGTCTCTGTTTATTGTTTAAATACGAATAATTTATACCTCATCAATATTCTCCAGATTACTAGAGCTTATCGTAAATTCAAAGGCATCTCCTGCATTTATTTGAGCATTTAATAATGAAACAAATGGAACTATTAAAATTAATTCCAGCAGTCCATGACAAGGTCCATGCTGAATGACCAAATTTTTACTAAACAAATCCACTCTCTCTATAATATCTTTAGAATGTTTAGGACTAGGATTTCCCTTAGTTGGATTTTCAACATTTTCATGGTTATTCAGGTTCGAAAAATTAGTCATTTTTATCTTCTCTTTTTTAACTATCCTTTCTGTTACTAATCTATGGCATTCAAATGTATTTCCCTCCTTTTCCCCACAGCCACAATCTTGACTCCTTACGGCCTGGATTTCTTTAAGTATCTGTGACTCCTTTCATATCAGACTCAAACTTCTGAGTCTGGTATTCAAAATGCCCAGAATCTGGCTCATTTTGCTATTCTACATTATCTTCAACACTTCAGCGATATTCTCTAATCTGACTACTCCCAGAATTCCCATGTACCCATATGTTCGTTCACACATTATCTGCCTCTCTCGAAGTAGAATGCCCTCGGTCTTATTCCACACCAATGCTCCTTTGAATACAGATTTCAGTCTCTACTTCCTCTTTAAAGTATTTTCCAGACAATCCCAGCCTATGTTGAAACGCTGCATGTAATTGTCTCTACTGTATAGGTTAAGCCATGGGATTTTCTCGAATTGCTTTTTAAAATGAAGTCTCTCTCCCCAGATTTTAAACTCCAAAAAAATAAAGCTAACAATGCATCAGCCCATGCTGAGCGATAGAAACTCTTAAATCAGCGAATGATAGCCAGAATTGAAATGAAATACCGAGACCTAAAGAATCAAAATGGCTCACAGTGTTCTTTACCGATAGTAGTACGCTATGGTAAGGTTTTACAGACCTTAGTTGCTAAACGAAAGAAAGGATTCAAGAATGGAAACTTAAATTGGAGGGATTTACATCCTCTTTTGTAATCACAAATATATCAAAGAAGAGTTAGATTTTAATTTAAGATGGAAGGAAGTTATTCAATGAATACGGCTTTTTCTATAAAGATAGTTTATTGGAAGCAGCAATTAAAATTAGTATTTAAGGAAAGGACTCTGTACTGATTTTAGAAAACCTCATCCTTGACATAACAGGTTTTTACAAAAAACTAAATATGTTTCAGTGTAAAACGATATGACAAGTACTGTAGCTATTAATTTCTTTGAGAAGGTAAAAGGTAGAAGTTAAATCTAGACTTTAAAAAAAGTGTTTTCGTTTCTAATTCAACCCCCAAGAGACTAGGAAGGACAAGTAAACTAACTAGATTTCTCTGAACTCTTTATGTATCTCCAGTTTAATTTAATAAGATCAGCCACTACCTTCGGTGTTTCTCACAAAAATGTTTACTCTCATATGGCAATTAAAATATATTTATCAACTCAGATAAACTCAGCCAACACCATGTTAAATATCCTTTGAAGGGACTATTCTAGACAGTCCAAAGTTAGAAATACCTGTTCTTATCTCTTCTCTGTCTTCCAAATCATAGCTGTCCTTTATAGCAGAAAGAGTTCCTCAGGGTTTTTTCTCCTCCCCCTCCCTCCCCCTCCTTCTTCCTCCCCCTCCTTCTTCCTCCCCCTCCTTCTCCCCTTCCCCTTCTTCTTCTTCTTCTTCTTCTTCTTCTTCTTCTTCTTCTTTTTCTTCTTCTTCACATATTTCTGTTTTTTATCTTTAAGAATCAAATTGATTTTCTAAAAATATAGAATTTGCAAGCCTGAGATTATCCAGATTTAGTCTTTGTAGATAGATAAGGCTTCCTTCTTTCTTCTGGAATCTGAAGACCACAAGTTCAAGCCTAACTCTTCCACCTACAAGCTATTGACCTTAAGCCAGCTAATATCTCAGAGGCTCAAAGTACTTATCTGCAAAGCTTGTGAGTGATAAGAATGCCTACTTTCATAACGCTCTTGGGAGAATGGAACTTACTCCGAAGCATTGGGTACAGTGTCCTATCCAACTTTGAAAAAATGTATTTCTTGACTGAGTCTGGATATGCTGTGATGTAAAAGTTATTGAAAATTAAGTTATCATACGTACTGATTCATCATTTAACAGATCTATTTTTGATCTGACCTTTTGTGTGTGATGCAGGCCAAGAAAAATGTCCTCTGTGCTCACTGGAAAAAAAGGAAATGGGAGGCAGGAAGTTAAGATGGGTTTAAAGACAAGCCTTACCCTTCGTGAGATGCATCACTTTTTCCATCATTGTTGGTGGCAGTGTGTTTGCACAATCTGTTCATTCACTGGAACATATTTACTGAATGCTTACTATTTGTTAACTCTTTTGACATCTTTTTTTTTAATTTTTAAAATTTTTTTTTAATTTACTTTTGAGAGAAAGACAGAGTACTAGTGAGGGATGGGCAGAGAGAGAGGAAGACACAGAATCTGAAGCAGGCTTCAGGCTCTGAGCTGTCAGCACAGAGCCCCACAGGGGGCTCCAGCTCAAAAACTGTGAGATCACGACCTGAGCTGAAGTCGGATGCTCAACCGATTGAGCCACCCAGGCACCCCAACTTCTGACATCTTTTAGACTCTTTCTAATGGTAATGTGATAACATTCAGGTATTTCTGAGAAGTACCAGAATTATTTTTTGATTTGATACCAATCTAGTAACATTAAGTCCAATGAACACAAATATGAAAAAATAGAGAGGGCACCTGGGTGGCTCAGTCGACTGAGCATCGGACTCTTGATTTCGGCTCAGGTCATAATCTCATGGTACGTGGGATCAAGCCCTGCATCAGGCTCTGCTCTGACAGCGTGGAGCCTGTTTGGGATTTTCTCTCTCCCTCTGTCTCTGTCCCTCCTCTGCTCATGCTCTCTTTCTCTCTCTCTCAGAATAAATAAATAAACTTTAAAAAGAAAAAATAGAGAATTCGTAGTATTATTGAACATTTGATAGTTTTAAATAGTTACTTTTCCATATAGAAACTCTAAGAAAAGAATCCGAGTTAATCTCTACTTATTCTTTCCTTAGTGGCGTTTCAAAGTCAAGGTTGCAGGAGCAGTCTGCCTTGAGAGCAGTCAGTAAGGGGTTGTCTGCCCTTAGAGACTTTATAAACAATTATACAACCAACTTTTAGTCAATCTGCTTTATCACCATGTGCCAAAGTTAGTTGTAAACTATTTTTAAAAAAAAAAAAACCCACTGTCTCAGTTTAAATAATTGATATGGTTATGTGTGTGTGTGTGTGTGTGTGTGTGTATATATATATATATATACATATATATACACATATATATATATGTATATATAAATGTTTATTTTTGAGAGAGACAGATAGAGACTGTGAGTGCGGGAAGGGCAGAGAGAGAGGGAGACACAGAATCTGAAGCAGGCTCCAGGCTCTGAGCTGTCAGCACAGAGCCCGACACGGGGCTCAAACTCGGGAATGGTGAGATCATGACCTAGGCTGAAGTTGGATGCTCAACTGACTGAGCTACCCAGGTGCCCCTGGTAGTGTCCAGATTTAAATGCGTGTGTTCACGTGTATGGGTGTGTATAAGCTTCCAATAAGCATATTATTAAATTTATCCTTTAATAAACATCATTTCCTATATAAAGTCTCATTCAGAAAACTCTCCGTTTTATAGTCTGACCTCAACAGACAGAGACTCAGCTACATGCATTCATTTTTAGAGCAAGTTCTTAAGGGTTCCTTCTAGTTCTCTTTGGGGGGCAGTTCGTGTTCATATCTTCTGATACCATGTATTCTTTTCTAAGTATCGGATCTGAAATAAAGGATGATAGGATGATTGCTAAGATGAAAAAGCAGAACTCGAGTTGCTTTAATTTTATTTCTATAGATTCACTTAGATATAGATGCACTTAGAATTTTTATTTATGTTTAAAATTTTCACCTGGAGGAGACATTTGAAAACCCCTAGGCTTGATTCAGAAGAAACAAAAACAGAACGGCAACTTCTGGAATTTATGGTGGAGTGGGATTTTTCTGATTCTTGGTCACGCTTACCCTTATGTCTAAGAATTGTCCTATTTGTGTATCTGTTTCTTCATGTGAAAGAAACTTTTCAAAGTTAAAATTATAAAAATGGTCTTGAATCAGCCATAAGCAAAGGTAAATTTTAAAAGGTCTGACCATAATGCCTATGAGTACGCAAAGATCAATTTTGACAAAGTCATTTACAAATTCGCAGAAGTTAAGCCTCTAAAACAGAAATTGTCTTGTTTATTATTCAGTACTGTGATAGACCAATATGCAGGTATAAACTTTTTTCTTTTCTTCAAAAGATACATTAATGTATAAAGAGACATTTAATGTATAAAATATTATTTATTTTTGAGAGAGAAAGCGCAAAGTGGAGGAGGGGCAGGGAGAGGGGGACAGAGGATCCGAAGCCGGCTCTGCGCTGGCAGCAATAAGCCTGATGTGGGGCTCGAACTCACGAACCACGAGATCACGACTCCAGCTGAATTTGGACACTCAACCAACCGAGCCACCCAGGTGCCCCTATTTTATATTTTTGCCCAATATGAATATAGATACAAAGTTCACTAAAAGAAAAATATTCACCACTTACATTTCTTCTCTGGCTATATTGTTACTTGTTGCCATGATCACTACTGGAGATAATCTTGTTCAATGGGGGTGTTAAAAAGTATTTGCTCCAGGTATGCCACTGTCTCTTCATCAGTATTTCAGATACCTAAAAACACACAGGAAAAATAAGTAACCTATTTCTTTTATTTATTTATTTATTTATTTATTTATTTTTTAACGTTTTATTTATTTTTGAGACAGGGAGGGACAGCATGAACAGGGGAGGGTCAGAGAGAGGGAGACACAGAATCTGAAACAGGCTCCAGGCTCTGAGCTGTCAGCACAGAGCCCGACGCGGGGCTTGAACTCACGGACCGCGAGATCACGACCTGAGCTGCAGTCGGCCGCTTAACCGACTGAGCCACCCAGGCGCCCCAAGTAACCTATTTCAACATAACCGCAGTGGGTGTCAGGGAACTGAGGAAGTCCTGCTTTTTTTTTTTTTTTTTTTTAAGAGTTTAAAGGAGATACAGTCAAAGGTACACATTGTGATTCTAAAATTTATTTTCTTGTTGAGAGGCAAGCAAGTGTTAAGCAGACCTCCATGTGGCTGACTACCAACATTTGAATGGCTGATGGTCATTAAAATGGCTTTAGGAATTGCTCCCTATCTCTTATCCCCCATATTTAGGCAACGCAGCGAAAATGACTGGTGGTGGAAATTTTAATAGAATATTTTAAAATTGTGTCCAAAAATTGGTGTTTAACCCAGGTGAAAACATCCAACATCTTTTTCCCTTGAGTAGATTTTATGATCTAATGAACAAACAAACAAAACAGATCACAAAGCACCTGTCCAGGCCTGGTTTGCTTCCTCGTTTTCCATTCCCCGTTCCCTAACCACCACCCTCCAGTCAGGGGGTCTAGAGTAAGCTGGATTAAATGTTCTTTCTTGACCTCTCTAAACCAGAATGCTCATTCGCATGATTTTTCTTTTGAGAATCTATTTAATCTCTGAGAAACCCAAAGCAACAGGGAATCTTCAGAGCAAGCCTTTCTACTGAGGTAAAGCCCCCGTGGCAGGCAGGCCTGCCTCCAGTTTGCTTGTGCTGTTGTTTGTCTGTTTTTAAGTTTGGAGAGTTTCCTTCAGTATTTAAATACCCAAGTAACATGTCCCATGTCTGATGTAATCCGAGAAACACAGCATGTGCCACCAAGGGCACGAAAGAGATTTCCTGGTGAAAACAAGCCCGATGCCTTCCAAAATGCTTGGAACTTCTTCAGTGAGAAGGAAAGCTTTTCTCTCTAGAATTTTTCAAAAAGGCTTAAAAAGTAAGGTGTACGTAGTTTGCATCAGATCTCTTCAGATGCTTTCCTGAGCATGGCTTTTGCTGAGGAATAAGTTGCTAATCATGCCAAGGGACGCTGGCTACACATGTGGCACTTGTGAAGGGGATGGCAAGGAGGACGCAAGAGCCTGTCATTAAACCACACACTGGAGGTCATCTTTAGTACACCTGTTCACACCTGTCTTTGATACCTGGTATTAAGCTCCTCATTGCGTGGCAACGACCCATTTCAGTCACTGCCATTACCCCAAAATGGATCTGTTCTGCTGGTACATTTCAAACTCTAGAACATTTGTGACAGCCTCCTAACATGAAATTGACTTCACCGTCTGGTTACTCAAGGAAGGCTTTGAGTAGTGGGAAATAACTAATCTGAAGATTAGTCTCTTCCAGAATAATGATCTCAGTGCATTACCCCTACACAACCACATGAGTCTGACTTTCTTGAAATTCTTGACCCTGAGGCATTTCCGGTGGCCCAGTGGGAAGACAGTTTGGTTGCAGTGGTGGCAAGTTCCTAAAATAATTCCGAATAATCAACTTCTTACTCTGTCCCTCAGTCTAGATATTATCTCATGGTCTAGAAAAATCTACACTCTTCTCATGCTTTTTGCAGCCAGGACAGTCTTTTTCAACTATCAGAACTCTTTGGTACAAATCTAATTGCCTATCATCTTAACAGACATTTAAAACATTTTATTAGATCCATATGCTTTCGTGGTAACGTCCATAAGATATTTATCTAGTGTGTCCTAGGCACCGATTTAAGTGTTTGACATGCATTAATTTCGCTAACGCTTACAACAATCTAGTATCTTATTTTTCTTGTTTTATAGATAAAGAAATGGAGGCAGACAGAGGTTGGGTGATTTGAACTGGAGTTTCTGGGATTTGAAACCAGACTGTGGCTTGAATTCGAGTCCATTTGTGCAGCCGCCACCCTATATACCTCTCTGCACATGACTTAGGGAAAGCTTCACTCACTCTGAAAGTAACCTGGGGTTACTTCTATCTCCATACTATCTCCCTAACATTGTTTATCTCTGCAATTGCAGTTGCCATGTTGTTCTGTAAATTTTACATCCATTTCTCTGTCCCACGACAGTATGATCCTCTTGAAGACAGGTGTTTTACTATATTCAAATTTGTTTATTGTTGGCAAAATAAACCAGTTCATGTTATTTGTTTTATGGGAGCAGGGCAGAAGTCAGTGTTATTTACGAGAAGATCTGATCTCTGTCTAATGTGCCTGCATTGCTATCACAAGACCCAAGGGATTATTCTGTCAGCAACTGGCACTAAAACCAAGTTTGAGCTGGGTCGTTATTCTCTCCGTAAGAATTCTGGAACAAACACATTGTGTACCTTTCATGACCCCAAAGTAAGTCTTGAGAAAACCATGAAAGTATCAGTATTTTGCAAAATGAGAAATTTAAAACATATATCCAAGTATACCAAGCTTCTGGGTATAAACCACCCGAATAATACAAGGGATAGGGAAACTGGTTCAACCAAAGCACACAGATATAGCAACATGGCTGCCAAGTCCAGTATGGTTTTCTTACATGAAAACCTAGTCTGGAATTGAGATTTGGAAGGAGGAAGGAAGAGAGTATGGAAGTGCTGACAATGGACACATTCTGTGGATAAGACTGGGGGCTGAAAGAATGATTGGATGGAAAGGGGTAGCTGGTGTACTGCTTTGTTCATACTGGACAATGAAAAATTTAGATACTCCCAAGTCTGATTCCATTCGACCAGCTAACATGTTCTCAAGGTTAGAACCACAAATAAATAATGATTAGAAATATAAATTATTTTCATTCTGAGACTTCTCCAGCTCATTTTTAACTGTGTTTTGTTGTGAACCATATCTTCTGGGAATTCTTTTCTGCTTAAATGATTTCCACCCATCTGTCTTTAAGAAATTATTTTAATTGATATCCATTTGCTTTGTTACCTGCTTCTGATGGAATTGTCATTTTAGACACCTCTAGATGTAGTTGTTCACCAGACATTTATTAAGTACCTCCTGTGAATTGTGCTTAGCCCTGGAGATCCTGGCTATTGAGATCTTAAATGAAATATATATTTCATGAGAGAGGTACAAAAATGCTTAGGGGAACACAGTGGAGAGGAATAAAGTTTGCCTTGAGTTGAGAAAAGCTGCACTGAGCAGGTGACATTTGAGCTGAACCTTGATGAATGAGTGGGAGCCTGCTAGTTGGAGAGAGAGGAAATAACATGTTCAAATGTCCAGAGTTGTGAAAAATTCATGGTATGTTGTGTGGTAGAGAGATGTTTAATGAACTGATTCAATGGGGAGCAGTATGGTTGGTAAGGTGCTCTTTCTCTCTCTTTCTCTCTCTCTCTCTCTCTCTTTTTTTTTTTCTGAACTAAACTGAGAAGAAGAAAAATCCCAGAGAGCTAAAGCATTGTACCTCACAGACTAGCAAAACACTGGTGCCATGAGTACCTCCCCATGTTTATCTTGGGAACTTTGAACTTTCACTTACAGGCAAAGGAGAACCAGTGATAGACTTTAAGCAGGAGAATGAAATGATCATAGGTTTTAGACAAAGCAGTGGCTAGGAGGGAATGGGCTGGATGGATTTAAGAGAAATGGATGATGCAGAATCAACAGGCTCTACTGTGTCATTGGCTAAGGAGATTAAAGACACAGATGAAGGGAGGCATGGAGTTTGGGCACCTGGTAATATGGTGATGTCATTTGCTGACACACCAGGGGGAGCTTTTTGGAGGATGGGGCAGTGGAAGAGATGAGTTCATCTTTGAGCTAAAGATATTTGAGGAGGCTGAAGTACATCCGGGTGTTGAGATGGGTCTGAAGCTCAGACAAGGTCAAGATGAGGTGTTTGAACACATAGAGAAGTAGCCGTGGAAGTCACGGAAATAGATCTCTTTTAACATTCCTTTCAAAAATACCTTGAACTTGGGTTCTTTTGCATTCTATTTAACATGATACTTGCATACTTTATGTATCTTCTGGACTTACAACCAAGCTTTAAATGGATTCTGTATATAGAACCAAACTATAGTTTGGTTAATTTGATAGTATATCAGTATTTTTCAGAACCCTGCTGCCATCAACTTTTTTGAGATTGCTGTGAGGAAGTCAAATATACTTAATAAGTATACACTTTCTGTCCAATCATATATATACACATATATACTCTCTGTTCAATCCTGGATTTAATGTATCTTTACTCATTCTTATCTCTTTCTCTTGACAAACTTTTTTTCTTACATTTTCTCTTTCTTTTTGTTCTCTTAACTCTTGTGACTGATCTTGAGTCTAACCCTTCTCTCACTCTGTTGTATGCCATAAATCAGTCACTCTTAATCATCTCAAAATTTCTCGGTAAGAAACGCTTCTTTTCTTTTTCCATATTGGTGAGCTGCCCATAGGACTATGGTTATTATTTGTTTTGTGATTGAGTGAGTTTACATTGATGAATTATTCTCTGCAACCTATTGCTGTCTTTCAGCTCCTCCTAGAAATGATAGTAAAGATATTGGTAAACGGTAGCCAGTATGGGCTGTGCTCTGCTGGGCACGTAAGTTGCAACCACAAAAGTAGCAGCAGCAAAGACTTAAATATGTGCCACCCACAATATTAAGGGAATTATGTGTACAGTAAATCAGTAAAGCAATACCTACTGCAATACCATTAGGTAGGTTTTATTACTATCCCCACTTTATAGTTGAGGAAAATAAGGCACACTGAGTAACTTGCCCAAGGTCTCCAAACTAGTAAATGGTCGTCAACCAGATTCCTGTCTGTGCGCTGAATCTGCTGTTCACTCCACCATTTTGGTATCCACATGTTGTCCGTGTTCAATCATAGTGTCTTTCAAATAGGCAGCAGCACTTTTTCAGTATGGACGGTAGTTGTCATCTTTTCTAAAATCTAGACAATGTCCCGAGCACATAGGTGAGTAGGTAGTCTTACTTACTAAGGTCATACTCATAGATACTGTGGTTGACTTGTCATAGAAAGCAAGCTTGAATTTGATCTCTGTGAGCTCTGTGTATGACCTCTTATCACCTATGGATTTTCGTCCTAAAATCCTTGTGACTGGGGAAGTCTTCTCCTCTTAACTTTATCCAGTGGTTTAGTGGACGTCAATGAGCACTTCCTATGGAACCCTGCCTTCTCAGTGTCAAAAATGTACAAAAACACTGATGAGCATCAAGTGATGTTTGGTGCCTGAGATGTGATGTTAGCTCTTCTAAAACTACCTAAGGAAACAACCCTTCTGAATAATGTTGAGGATTTAATTGGATGGGTCAGCTCTTCACTGGTCATTCTCATCACAACGTAAGTTACTATGCCCACCGAGGCCTGGTCAGTATTATGATTCTGCTTCTTTTTGTCGGGAAACCATGACCTTTCTTTTAAGCATTGGGTCCATTTAGAGGCAATAATTTTTCCCTACATTTTCAGACTGGTCAATATCAGTATACATGACGATGTGCTTCCTGGTATCCCAGGAATCCCAGGGCAGTACTGCTGGCCAACTGTTCCAAGTGAAGACAAGTAGTGCTGAATGAACTACCTACCTTGATAAGGACAATCTGAAATACATCCCCTGACGGACATTTCACATCCTATCACTGTGCAGTCAAATGGCATTTCTGTGTGAAAATTTGGAAGCATCAAATTCTCTGTTCTTTAGAGAGCCACGGTAATTAGCGAACATGATTTCTTTCTGCAACGGGTTTACCGTATTTAGCTATTTAAGAAAAATCTTGGCTTTTTACGTGTCCTTTTTTGGTTTTTCAAACATCTATCTAGAAAAATAGCTTACTGTGGCAATATATTGACTTGAGCCGTTTCAGTCACTGGTTTTGTGCAGTTTTCAGGCAAGAACCCTATCAAGAGCAATATTATAATTTTATGCATCCTGTGAATTATGTTTATAATTATATTTATGATGGGTTGAAATGTGTAAGGTCGGCGAAGGTTTCTTCTATTTTCTGATCTTCTTAGCTGCTTTCCAAGAAAAGAAAATCATGTCTACTTTCTAGTTATTGCGGGGAGCAAGCTCATCTAGGATATTTGTCTTTTCTTTTTTATCTTGTTATTCTCCACTGTAAATCAATCATTCCATTACGTCCTGTTTTTCATGAAATAATTGCCAGGGGTTCCTCTTTCCATTTTGGTCAAACAACTCTTTACTCGATTAATTTATGTCAAATCCACATCGAATTTCTGAAGTGGGCTCCACACAGTCTCCGTACCTGAGAGAATACCAGATTTCCTGCTTCCTGATTTCCATGACTTCTCAAAGTCAGCATTTTGATAATGACTTATAATGAAAACGATCCTTTTAAAAAGCAATGGCTTGCCATTGCGAGGGGCGGGAGGCATTTGGGGGTGACCGAGCAGCTTCAGTCACCTCTTTATTCGAGGATAAATGATGAAGGGGAATTTGAATGGGTTACCAAGTTATAAATTAATCTTGAGGTACTCAAATGATTGTAAACCACCTGAGCTTTCCCCTCAGCTTTTAAATCATATGATATCAATCTTTGCTCATTTTCCTCTGGGTAATTTGTTATTACGCTTATGGTCACCAGCTCCACGAGACATTAACCGGCAATCCACATTACCAGCAAGTATACATTACAGCACTAAAATAAAAATAAACTCATTGAAGAAATAGCTGGAGACCTCAACCGTGCTTTTCTGTCTGCAAAATGGCATGACAGTTTGGGGATTTGTAACCGAAAATAAATTTCATTATGTCACTACCTTGCTGCTGCTAATTAGCGCGTGAGATGTGTATTGGGAGGGCAGCACAGGGCCGACTTGGAAAAGACGGTTCACTACAAAGGCGGGAGGAAGAAATGGGCTGCCTCTCTCACTCTTAGTATCTGAAATGACATTTCAGTGAGAGCCTGGAAATTACCTTCTCTGTTTATGTTAGCAAGATAGTGCTCTCTTTTGCTGTAGTAGAACAGGGAAGCAGCTTTAAAACATTTTGCATGGCCTGCATGAAGTGTTTTGCATACCTGTAACCTTTCAATTAATGTTATTTATGTTTCAATAAACCACCAGGCTACTTTTCCAGATGTTCTAATCCTTCATGTAAATGAATTTATTAGATCCAGCCACCAGACTCAATGAAATCTGCCAAATTCACTGTCTGGGCTACATACCATGGCGTTTAAACCATATTTGCATAAGCTTGTTCTGTAAGTGTAATCTTATGTATCATCTGCAGAGTTAAAGTTTCACTAATGTAAATCCCCGACAAATCAAATACAGATGTAGCTTTTTGCCCTCAGGGTTGAGCCTGTCAATTCTCTGCTCTCATATCTACCTCCTCCTCTTGGGGCTGGGGCCTCCCATCCTCAACTTTTTTTTCCAATTTGACTAATCTTTCAAAGTTGTTTAGGATGTAAATACATTGCAGGGACTGAATGTCCCTGTGAACAAGGGTTGCCCCGGCTTCTTTTTTGCTCAGTCTATCAGGCTCAGAGAAGGTGGGCGAGTCATTTGAGGGGATCTAGTTGTACCACCTGAAAAAATTTGCTCTGCCAATCAGTGGATGGCAGACAGATTGTTTCAGTTTGCCTGGAGATGTTTTAGATAAGGAGGAGTCAAGCTCAATAAATGTGTTAATGTCAGCCGGCAAATTCCATACTGTGGCCAAGGTAAATTCAATAATAAGCCAATAGAGAAAGGGCAGGGGGGGGGGGGGGGGGGGGGGGGGGGGGATTGGCATGAAGAAGCTGGTGGGAGGCGGTTGGGGGAGGGTCTATCTCTTTATACCCAGTCTTTTTGGTTATTGTCACAACCTCGGTGAAAGGCAGGATTCTTCTTCAGTTGCAGTGATTAGCTTCAAAAACTCTTGACAGGTTTAAGCCACATATAAAAAGAGGGTAAATATGACTGCTGAATGTGGAGGGTGTTAGTGTTCTTTGGGTTTGTTTTTGATTATTTTAAAGCCTAAATATGTTTCCTCTGCTGGTGCCCAATTGCTATTTATTTGGCTTTAGCCTTTGATCCCCCTTATGCTGGCACATCATAAAAAACATATTCCTGTTCAAGTCTTATATTATGTAGTTTGCTTCTGCTCAGGGTGTTCACCAGGCAGGGCTGTACCCACTGAATAAGCCTCTCTTTGTGTTTGATAGACTCCAGGTGTTTATCGCTATAAGTTAGTAACGGAGTCAACCGCAAGAAGCAAACTAGAAAAAGAAGGAATTGAGGAAAATTCTGAGCTTGATAACTTAGGAGCCTGCCTTCTGGCAAAACCCCTGAGGGACTAAATACTCGAAGAAAAAGGGGCCTTGCTTCTGCTTTTTAACTTAGCTGAAATTGGGATTTTAGTATGCATAGATGCTCATTCATTTTATCTCTTTCTGTGAGTTTCTTTGAAAGTGGCCAAGAAGCCTTTTTTTTCTCCGCCTGCGTTTTCATCATGGTACTGAAATGAGTAACGATGGCTATTTCAGAGGAGATTACTGATATCCATATTCTTGATCTGAGCTAGAAGGATTAGTGCCAGAAACAATTTTCCACCTGTGGTAATTTTTTCTTTCCCCTTTTGGGGTGAGTGTCTAACAAGTAGGCAGTGAAAGTGATCGGAGGGGTCCCCTTCTTTTCCGTCTCTTTCCAGTTGGAGTCCTTATTTTTGCATTTCTTTTCTGCTTAACCAGACATTATTTTAGGGTGTTTGAGGCCAAGTTAAGAGCCTTTTGTGATTGTGAACAAGATTATTGACCAGTCTGTCCATTTGTATACTTTCTCTGTTTATACAAATGTATAAGGCTCTTTCCGTGTTAAGGATGTTTTTCACCTCCAGGGCCCAAGAACTAAGGTCAGGGCCTCTGGGGAACGCAGACTGTTCAACCTCCAACTCAGACTCCTGTTCTTCTGTTTTTTTCATGAATTATTTTTTCACCTGGTTTAAGTATTACAGTTTTAGGCATAATAAAAATGTGTGTCCAAATAAGATTGTGGGATTAGACAAAATATTCATACAGAGTACATTACAAAGAGATGCAGGTTTAAGGAATACACATTTCATAAAGTACTGCTTACAAATTTTTTTGAGCGTGTGCTAGGCCTTGCTCAGCTATTTTTCCCATGAGTTAACACACTTAACTCTCTCACTGACTGATCTATGAGGTAGTCGCTGTTATTATCTTCACTTATTGAGGAGGATACTGGGGCACAAAACACCTAGCTCGTTTTCCCCAACAGCAAGAGAATAGCATAGCCAGGCATAAATCACAAGACGGTGTGGCACTAAAACTAGTGTTTTGGACCAGGTTTGTGTAAGATGCAAGTAAGAATAGGTTAAGTTTCCTAACTTCCAAAAACATATGCTGCTAAAACAGAATTTTTAGTTAACAAGATCTTATCTGAAACTTTTAAGAGAAATAAAGTCCATAAAAAGTATGACTTAATACTAAATGTTCTGTTTTTCTCGCTTGATTTTTTTGCCATATATATATTGGGAAATATATATTTCCCAATATATATTGGGACTGACATTATAAATGAACTAACAGTTAATTTTTGTTTGACTTTCTCTAAATAGAGTTTTCTGATATTTAAAAACTCAATTTGGTGTCTATTTGTGATGTCTAAATAGGTGTGTATCATAGATATGTATATTTCATTTCAAATGAAAATGGTAGTCATAGGACTATAAAGAGACAAAAATCTATTCTTACTTTGGTCTTTCTAGAGCAGTAAGTTACTCTCTCTCTTCCTTTCCTTTCCTTTCCTTTCCTTTCCTTTCCTTTCTTTTCCTTTCCTTTCTTTCTGGACTATACTGTTCCTTGACAAGTCTAGGAAGAAATATTTCTTTCCTTTTCTTTCTTTATTTCTGGACTATACTGTTAACCCAATGCAAAATTGTTGATTTCGAATTAGATATTTTAATTCCCCAAGTAAAAAATAAGAGATTTCTATATGCTTATTATTTTTGAAAGAAAGGGTAGCTATTAAGAAAGTAGAAATTGGAAAGAGAATCGAACCCCAAGAAACTCTGCAGTTTCTCAAGAACAGGAAGATTGAAGACATCTGCAATCAGTTTGGGCATTTGGGCCTTCTGTTTATGGGCCAATAGAAAGACTAGGTTGGCATTCTTGATAACTATAGGTCCCTATTTATGGAAAACTTCATTTTCCTGTTTGGTACCATGTAGATGAAAGGGAAGGGTTTGAGAGAGTGACAAAGGTGGTTCCATTTTTAGGATCCCCCTTTTGGTAGTACCTTGTTCTTGGGCCCTTTTTAGAGACACTCGTGGATCCATTTATATTCTAGTTATAAAGACATGTAGTCCTTCTTGGACATTCTCCCATCTCTCTACTCCACATCATCCAAAACACTTAAGAATGTTTTTTTTATGTATGTAAACAGTGGTCCAGTACGGCATTTCCTTCCTTTTTATGTTTCTGAATATATAAGATCGTATCCAAATAGGCGTGGAACGCATTTTTAGGCCTCTCTGTCTCAACACAAGGCCAATATAGAGGATTTGGAATGCTCTGGAAGGTCATCACAAGATACCTTTTTAGGTCCCTTACAGTTCATTGGGTTTAAATGTCTTTTTTAAAATTCTTAAAAATATTTATTTATGTATTTATTTATTTATTTCATTGATTCTATTTATTTATTTATTTATTTATTTATGTGAGAGAGAGAGAGAGATCACACACTCTAGCAGGGGCAGAGGAAGAGGGAGAGAGACTCTTAAGCAGACTCCATGCCCACCTAGAAGCCTGATGGGGGGCTCGGTCTCATGACCATGAGATCATGACCTGAGACGAAATCCAGAGTCGGACGCTTAACCGACTGAGCCACCCAGGGGCCTCTCATCGGGTTTACACAGCCAAAACCCTTTCCAAGGAGCAAGACTCGGGCTTAGCACGCTGGGCAACAGCAAACAGCCATTTCATCAGCTGGAGTCCCATAAGCAGGCTTGACGCGTCACGGTCCTCCAGTGGAGAACATACACAGCCGTGCCAAAAGCCCAAGGGTGACTCCAAACAAGGCCGGGGGTGTCTGTGCATTTGCAAAATGATGATGCGTCAAGGCAGAAATCATTTCTTCTGTCACTCCAAGCCGCCGTGTGCAGCAACACCCCCAGTGACAAACAGCAGCTCCCATGAGGGGACAGCGGTGCCAGGGGCGGGGTACAGCCAGACACTCTCATATCGTGTTCATTCCTTCTCCCCTCCCCCTTTTCAGCTGCTCAACTCTTATCATGGATTTTTGTCTCAAGAACTATTATTTGGGGAGCGGCGCCAAAAGGATAGCGTTCCAACGACTTCTCCAGTGTTTCTAATACTCGCCAGCCTGCCAGGCAGTTTCGTACTTTGACCAAATTGCTGTGGCCCCTTGTGGGATCGCTTCTGCTGAACTGCGTTTGGCATCATGCCCTCAGCAAGCATCAGGGCAGGCGAGGAGAAGCAGTCATAGGAAACAATTGTAGCTTTTATTGAAAGGATGTTTTTAAGTATGTTGCTCATCATCCCTGTCTGCTTTACGAGGCCCGCAAGCGGCATTTCTGTTAAGCCTGGGCCAGACGAAGCTGTCAGCCTGAGCAAGTGCTATGTTCCCAACTTACAGACGCTGGGCACCTTCTAAAAGCAAGCTCGAAGAAATTCAAGTAAATAAAACAATAATAATGTAGCTAGGGTACACAGCAGTCATGCTACTGCTGATTATCTCATCAAACAGGCTATAGTTCACTTGGAATAAAATGGTCCTATCACTGATCATAAAAACAGCCAGGGTATTTCCATGCGGTGGAGAAAATGGTCTGGATGTAAACATTTCCATTCACAAGAGATATTCATGCTTCCAACTGGATGAGGATGGTGATGATGATGATGATGATTTGTTTTGAGGAGTTGTTGCTTTTTATTTTTTCCTCTTTTGACCGCTCGTGATGTCAAGGACTTTTGTTGTGGTTAATTAATAAGAAATCGAAGGCGATGACAAGGTAAATGGCAACTTAGAAATTCTGACTGGGGCAAGGCAGAGAAATTTATCGATAGGTAAAGAAAGCAAGCACATCTCAGGGACCACAAGCCTCTGGAGATTTTACTCTAAGTACTGAAATGTTCATTGGCTGATTTACTATAGATCAGTTTAATATGAATCAAAACGTAAAGACTTTTTTTTTTTTTTTAATTTTTAACCTTTATTGATTTTTGAGACAGAGAGAGAGAGATGAATGGGGGAGGTTCAGAGAGAGATGGAGACACAGAATCTGAAACAGGCTCCAGGCTCTGAGCTGTCAGCACAGAGCCCGACGTGGGGCTTGAACTCACGGACTGTGAGATCATGACCTGAGCCGAAGTCGGACACTCAACTGACTGAGCCACCCAGGAGCCCCAAAACGTAAAGACTTTTAAAGTTGGGCAAAACCTGTTGCAATTTGGAAAGTAGAGGACAAAACTTAGCATCAGTACCCAGGGGAGGTGGTCAGGATCAGCAGCCTCAGCGTCCCCAGTAGCTGTGGAATTGTAAGACCTGCAAATTCCCCCCGAGGGTGATTCCAAGAAGCTAGAGAACCACTGCCACAACTTCTCCACTGTCAAACTTCTCCATGGTGATGGTACTGAGTCCTTTTCTCACCCAGACTGATCGTCCATAGGCCTAATGTCTCAGAAGGAACTGCTCTAGGCCATAGTGTAAGAAATGTCCTGATGAGAGAAGTCTCACTTACTGATCAATTTTACATTTTCCTCTACATCACAAGGTAGTGATTCAAATGGATCTACAGAGAAATTATTCACATTTTACGGATCATCAAATACATTTATCTTCATATGGTACTTTTTCTTCAAAGACGTCATAGTTGGCTATGATCTGGTAAGCCTTCCATGGTCGATGTATTAGTAGTGACTGAATTTGTGTCAATCTGGGAGGCCTCTGGGTAGCGGGGTCTCACCCTGTGCTTTGGAATTGCCGAGCAGCGCTTCTAGAAACATGGAGTATTCGTAAAAACTGAAGGGAATCACACAGTATCCATTAATTCTGTCCTAAGTTTTTTTTGAAATTATAAAAAAAAATAATGCTCACTCTACAAAAATGAAAACAAACACAATATTTTTTTTTCAAAGGAAAATTAAAGTCTCTTACAAGCTCCACCACCTTTCCCCATCCCGCCAAAACCCTGCATCGTTATTTATTCTTCAGAGGTAATTCCTGGGAACAGTTTGGGGTACATCTTTCTAGAACTTTTCCATCCCATAGCAACATCTAAAAAGATTCCATTTTTTAAAATGCAAATTAAATTATACCCTGCATACTATTCTGCTACTTGTTTTTTGCACAAGAGTATATTGTGGGACAAATTTTTGTAACTAGGATTTACAGAAAATACGATTTTGAAAAATCAGTGTGCAACCGGGTCGCTCGCGCTGCTCTGTTAAGGAAGGATCAAGTGTTTGCGCTCAGTAGGTCTACGGTGTGGTTGGGAAGGGCACACTCATCCTCGGGAATCCGAGCAATTAACAGCTGAGTCGCCAGGGACTACTTTATGTGTGGTTTTGTAAAGAAGACAGGTGAGAGGTATCGTTAAGTCTCAACTGCCAAAAAATTGTTCATGAAAGAGGACGTAGTTAAAATGCAAAGGATCAGGAACACTAAAAAAGAAGTAGGGGGTGGTGATGCTGAGGTTTTCAGCTTTTCTAAAGCAGGAAAAAGTCATAATAATAATAATAGCAGAACTGAGCACGGCATCTGGAAGGATACATTAAAAGACTGGTCTGGAGTGAAGGGGAATGTTTGGGATTAGTGGGAAATCCTTCGGATTAGTGGGGGAGGGGGAGAACATTTGACACGAAGGCAGGGAAATTTAGACATGATATCATAAAATACTTGGATAAAAGAAAACATGAAAACATTATGTGATACAGACATGAAGGAACATCCTATTTTCTTCACATTTATCTAACAGATACTTTAGATTTTTGAAAAGCAAACACACGCGCGCGCACACACACACACACACAGCCCTTCTTTTCCAAGCAGTTTCATAAAAAGGGTAATTTTTTTAGTAGTATTTAGTTTCATAGGGTGGATGTTTCAATAATTAATACATACATTTGAACTTGCATAATTTATTATGTGATGATTTAAAGACCAAAGCCTTGATTTGCATAACGGTTAAACTCGGGAATAGTTGTGGCTTTAAAAGACTCTTTTGGGTAAGTGTTGAAGTATGATTTATATCTACATGTTAATTTTTAATAGAAGGGTCCATCTTGAACCGCAATCAGCTCACTACTTGTCATCCATAACAAACACTGTTCATGGTAATAGTTTTACTCTAAAAATACTTAAATGGCACGAGGCAGATGTTTGGTACTTTTCCAACAAGAAACTTTCTCTGACAAAATATATCTAATTCTTCCTTTGGCTCCTAGGATTCACTGAATGTTATAAAAGTGTAATCATCATTGCCAGAAGAGTCCAGCACTGGGTAAGCAGAGTGTTAGTTGCTTTTGAAACAGACTGAACACTTAGCAAGATTTATTTACTTTGTCTCCTTAGACTAAGATCAAACGAACAAACTCCAAGTGAATGCTGTAATAGAAGGAGACAAGGGAAAATGAGCACCTATATTCCATTGCTGACCTTTCCCCAGTATTGAGATAGAAGGCTCCATGGTCCCGACTCACACATCGGATGAGTAGGGTTTTCCCAAGGAAAACAGCAGAATGTCATGGTGTTACAAATGTGTATTTTTATGCCTTTAAGTCTTTTATGATGTAGCTGATTATCTTTACAAGGGAAGATCACCACACTAAAGAATCTCCCTAGGCTTTATGTAATAATAAGATATGTCGGGCGTGTTTTTTCTTATTTCCTTTCTAAGTACCACACAAACATAAATACACAATTTGTTTTAAAAAATCTGAAAGAATGAATAAATCATTTGCAATAGGAGGGAAACACATTAAAAGCAGAAATTTGGAAAAAGCCAAAGAAAGCCTCAATCTGTGTATTCTTTCTATTCTATTTCCCTCTTGTTTTTCAAAATCCAGCTTGTATTTTAGTATTTGAAACTATCGTACCTAAAATGTCCCTCTCTCCCTTTTTCCAATGTTTCTTCCCACTTTTTTTTTTTTTTTTTTTTTTTTTAAAGCTCTACGCTGGTGAGAATTTGGTGTATGAGTCTGGGGAAGTTTATGGGCACAAGTTATTTTGGTCTACTAATCTTTCCCAGGCTTTCCCTATTTTCAAGACACATTCTAATTTGGGGTCATATGGATCATTTATAAGGAAATGCCTTTTTGTAATCCACTTGCCCCTACATATATTTTTATTTGTAATATTTACACAGCTAATTTGACCAGAGGAGAAACTGCTCTTGGAACATGAGTGATTTCTACACAGAGACCAAATTTAGTTCCAATCAAGATCTCTATGATTAGGAACGGGTGTTCAGAGTAATTTGGAATTCAGGGCGGCTACTAATGTAGCACACGCTTAGATTTTTAGATGTGGTGGCGAACTGTTGAAAAGAAACTGGCTGAGATTTGAACCTCATTTGCAGTGGAAAAAGAAAAATAGCTTGTCTTTGGGCTTCGTGCCATTTTCTTCCTTTGGTATCTGAAGAAGAATTTTTTTTCTGGCCCAGGGAAAAAGTGAGGCACCAAGGACTCTAATGGTAACCAAAAATGGTTCCTCTATAAGCAAGGGATTTCTGCCTGACATATCTCAATAAAACTAGGTCTAGGAAATTTCAGACAGACTCTTATTGCTAGGATTAGGATAGAAGGAACAGAGGATTACGGTGTTCTCTATTCTGAAATATTTGATATTGGGTTGTTTAGAATAGTTTTAGCTGTAGTAATAAAAACCTGACATAAACTGGTTTAACCCAAAGGAACGTTGTTATACTACATCCTAGAAATCCCAGAAGTAAGGCTTCAGGTGTGATTAGTTTAGTAACTGGGACGCAGCATCACGGACCAGAGTTTTTTGCTTTCCTCATGGTAGGTCTGGGACCATCCCAGGTATTTCTTCTGGCTGTGAGAGAACAGCTAGGGATAGTCAGGATTCTCCCTTCCTAGATTGCTCCCAACGGGAGAGAGAGAAAGAAATTGTTTCCTTCAAACACAGTGAGAGATCTGTCCCTTCAGTCTGGTTACACCTTTCAATCCATGGGAGACCTTGGGAGATAATTGATTGATAAATCAATTGATAATTGATTTAAAGTAATCACGATCCACCCCAGGAGCTGGGCATAGACTCAGTTCCTGCCTTTTTTTTTTTTTTTTTAAGTATTTATGTTTGAGAGAGAGAGAGAAAGAAACAGAGCATGAGTGGGAAAGGGGCAGAGAGAGAGAGGGAGACACAGCCTGATGCGGGGCTCGAACTCACAAACTGTGAGATCATGACCTGAGCCAAAGTCAGATGCTTAACCCACTGAGCCACCCAGGCGCCCCTCAGTTCCTGTCTGTTCATTGCAGTATTGAAATACTATTTGTTGCCATTTCTGGGAAAGCGTTGTTATGTGCCACAATTTAAATTTATTCTTGTTAGAATAAGTTAGTACCGGCAGTTTAGTACCTTCCCAATTAGGATACAGAACTAAGAACAAAGGATGATCCAATAGAAACATGTGGTATACACAGTTGATTTGGGGGTGTCACCTGGAAACGTAACCTCATTTTGAAGCACTGCCTCAATGGAAAAGTGCATTCTAAGTTAAAAAATCAACTTCCAATTGAGTAGGGTGTATTTATTCCCAACAATTAGCAGATTCTGGCAAGGGTAGGTGATCAATAAATACATATTGAAAACATGTATGACTTTGGAAATACAACCTATTTGTAAGTTCAGAATGCCTGCCTGCGACCCAATTCTTTTCTCAAGGAACTTTAGTGGGAGATATGACATCTATAAGAAAGCGTTAGTGATCACAGAACAAAGTATGTAATAAAATACTAAATCCAATATCACCAAGAATTCTAAATATAAAGTGTAACCATTAATGTCTAAAGATAACCAGGGAGAAAAAGACAACAATTATTGCAAGAGCATGTGTTTTTATTTTATTTTATTAATTTACTTTTTCAGAGTATGTGTTTTTCAAGAGTTAAATCAAAGTTGAACCTGACAACAATAAAACAATGAGTATATCATAGTATTTAAAAATATAACTCAATAGACTATAGAATTTAGAAGAATTTTCACCAGTGTTAGATATTTGGATTCTATAGCTACAGGTATAAGTTAAAAAATATCAAAAAAAGGGGTGGCTTGGTGGCTCAGTCGGTAAGCGTCCAACTTCAGCTCAGGTCATGATCTCGTGGTTTGTGGGTTCGAGCCCCGCACCAGGCTCTGTGCTGACAGCTCAGAGCCTGGAGCCTGCTTCAGATTCTGTGTCTCCTTCTCTCTCTGTTCCTCCCCTACTCACACTCTGTCTCTCTCTCAAAAATAAATAAACACTAAAAAAATATATCCAAAAATATTTTTTTAGGTCAAACTGGTATTTTGAACATGTGGTCAAATGTTTTTTTTAGCCATATCATTGCAACATGTGTTAGAATTTCAACCGTGATTTTAAGAAAAATAATTTTTAGTTTGAAGAACTCATATAGTGAAGGGCAATGTCCTAGATGTAGCTTTATTTCTTTAGAGCAGGGCAGGACCTGATCATGTTGGCACAGGCCATTGCCCTTGAGTGATGATTTGAGGAACCTAGAAAGCCTCTTTTGCCTCAAAATATGTTTCCTATTCTATAGTCTCCCTTGTGGAATCTCACCACCAGATATTTGTTACCGTGAGTCAGCATATGTGCTCTTTTGAAAAGCTACTCATTCACCTCTTAATATAAAAAGCAGCTCTAATTCATTCTTCCTCCTCTGTAATTAAACCTGGCCATTTAGGCAATTCATTAACTTGTAGTCATTTAATGACACCTGCCATGAACTGGACGTTATGTAAATCTCTGGCTTGCAAAGAGATTATAATTAGTCTCTTTTTTGTTTTTATCTCTTTCAACTTTTTAAAAAAAATTTTTTTTTAATGTTTATTTATTTTTGAGACAGAGAGAGACAGAGCATGAATGGGGGAGGGTTAGAGAGAGGGAGACACAGAATCTGAAACAGGCTCCAGGCTCTGAGCTGTCAGCAGAGAGCCTGACGCAGGGTTCGAACTCACGGACCGCGAGATCATGACCTGAGCTGAAGTTGGACGCTTAACCGACTGAGCCACCCAGGCGCCCCAATCTCTTTCAACTTTTTATTTTAAATGTTTATTTATTTATTTTGAGAGAGAGAGAGAGAGAGAGAGAGAGCAAGCAGGGGGAGAGGCAGAGAGAAAGGAGAGAAAGGATCCCAAGCAGGCTCCGCACTCAGCACAGGGCCTGATGTGAGGCTTGATCTCACAACCACAAGATCATGATATGAGCCGGAATCAAGAGTCGGAGGCTCAACTGACTGAGCCACCCAGCTAGGCATCCCATCAGCAGTCTCTTTTTTCTTTTTAATTTTTTAAAATCTTTATTTATTTTTGAGAGAGAGAGAGACAGAGTGCAAGCGGGGGAAAAACAGAGAGAGAGGGAGACACAGAATCCAAAGCAGACTCCAGGCTCTGAGCTGTCAGCATAGAGCTTGACACGGGGCTTGAACTCACGCACCACGAGTTCATGGCCTGAGCTGAAGTTGGATGCTTAACCGCCTGAGCCATCCAGGCGCCCCTCAGCAGTCTCTTTTTTAGAAGTCCGTAATTTCATTAAGAGACCAGCTTGAGTACAGTGATGTGCTGGGGAGTGTTACGCGGGTGGCAATGCTAATCCACATACTAGGGATGAAGGAGGGACTGTTTTGTGAGAATGTGGAACTTTGGCACAGGGCAGGTGGCAAAAGGGGCCTTGGACTTTTGGTGGGATGGAATTTCTAAGGTAAGGAATAGGGAAACATATGGCAAGAAGTAAAGATAGCACAGGTTATATTTTAAATATTTAAAACTAATTCTTGTAAGTGGAACCTTTTATAAAATGATCTCTTAAACGGAGACATTCCTGTAACGCTGGTTTGAATTTTAGGATAAAATTGTGGTCCGTTGATAACCTTGATGAGAGCGTGTTTAAGACAAATGTTACAAGGTGCTTCTTGAACAATACATGGTGACGTCACTTCTGTCCTCCTTCATCTCCCAAATACACGACAGATGAAGGCAAAGTGACAGACGTGTATACCAATGATGGTTATGGTTGCAGCATTTGAAGTTACTCATGACTGGCAAACCGTCACAACATTCCTTGCTGTTTTCCAAATACTCCTCCTCAGGTCGGCAACGATTTCCTGTGCAAAAGCCCAGAGCAGTTGTTCTCGGGACTGAGTCTCACCATCATCATTCAGATGTTAGTTCTCAGTTATTTTAAATATTAACTTAGAACATAAGTCCTGATGGTAAGATGCACGAATGTATACCTTGATTGGTCTATAAAGCTGGTTAACAGTACTGTCTATGTCACAGGTTACATTGATGCGATTATACCATCCATGTCTGAAGGCTGAGCTTGTAAGACTTGGGTGCCAAATCACTTGCACGTTCCTAGTTCTCCTTTTAAGTATGAATTATGCTATCATGGCGGGTCACATGGTTTCTCAGTCTTGGTATTTATTAACCTTTTGAGCCAGATAATAATTTTATGGGGGAGGGAGATTTCCTTAGCATTCCTGGCCTCTACCCACTAGATGTCAGAAGCATACTCTTCCTCTACCAAATTGTGTTGACCAAAAATGCCTCCAGACATTGCCAGATAACCTCTGGGGGGTAGAATCGTCCTTAGCTGAGGACCACTGGGCTATCTACTACACTAATATCCACTCTTCAGTCATGGAATTGATATTATTTATAGATCTATTTTATAGGGCTATAAGGTATTGAAAAGAAGCCTACACATGTCTCAGTGAGAAAGAATGACAGACCAACTGGATCAACAGCACTCATAGCCAATGATACATTAGAATGCACTTGACCACAGATGACAGTATCGAGTTTGATCAGGAGGAAGTAAAGTAGGAGGTGAACCATGTGGTATGATACAAGAGGTCTCATTTTGTGTTTGATGTTTTTTTTTTTCCTGCTTTTAAAAGTAATATATGTGTTCGTTACAGAAAAAGGCAACGTATATAAGCGTATGAAGAAGAAAAGGAAAATTAGCCTTAGAATTATACCAAGGTTATTGTGGAAATTGTATTATATTTTTCTAATATTCGCTATTTCTCCATGTGATGTGTGGCATCCTCCTTATAAGAGGATTACTCCTCTTGCCCCAGTGAAGACACTTTTGTCCAACTTGCTTTGGCCAATGAAATATGAATGGAAATGACGTGTTATTCCTGAGTACCGCCTTTACAAGTCGTCACATGGTTTCTCCTTGGCTCTTCTTTCTCTGACATGGAGAAGGACAAAAAACCAAATGACTGTATCTTCAGACTAAATAGTAGAACAAAGAGGATGCACGGAGAGACTCCCAGATGACGTTAAACAAGAGCAAAAATTTAATCTTGATTGTTTTGTGACTAAATTTTAGGATTATTTGTTACTACAGCATCACCTCCTACAATCTAACTTACAGTGTATTTCATTCTAGTCCTTTACTATACATGTGTGTATATGTCAGAGAGAAAATATACCTATGAGTAACTTTCACCTATGTTTCTTTGTGATTCACTTTTCTCTCTTGGGAAATTTTCAAGTATAATTAATCCCTCTCTTACATGAAGTTTAATAACTGCCTCGTATCCTATTGTGCTAAGTCAACGCTCTATTTTATTGCATGTTTACTGTATTTTCTTACACATTGTGTATCTCTGATTATTTTCTTAGGATAAGTCAAGGAAGTGAAAAACTGGGCAAAGAAGGTGAACATTAGGAGAACTTTTAGTAGAGATTGCAAAGTTGCTCACCATAATTATCGCACTCAAAGAGTCCCTCCACAGTGGGTCCAGGTGTTACTCATTCACACCCTGGTCAAAGTTGGAGTCCACCTGAAATTCAAAAAAGAAAAATTTTGAAAATGTCCTGGAGCAAAATAGTATTTTTCAGTTTCCTTTGTTGGTGCCATTATTTTTTGCCTATTATTTTAAGTGCCCTGCTCTTATTTTCAGAGTAAACAGGAAATAGGTTTAGGAAACCTGATTTTCCTACTCAAATTCGAAGATTAACATGGATAGGATTAAGGTTCCAAATCAATAATTCTGCAATATGCCCTTAGTAACTTGGAACAATAAAATACAGTAGAAATGTCATCATGGAAAAATTCACATAAAGACAGTGTCAAGTGGGTTTTGAAAGGAATGAAAAGGCAGAGAAACACGTATACACCACTCATTCACCCGTGAATTCATTCAACAAAGAAGTGTCAGGAAGAACCAGGTATTGTGTAGATGTTGAGGATAGAGTGTTGCGCAAGATAGACAGGCTTCCGGACTACACTGAGCTTGTAGCCTAATGGCCAAGACAGTTACACCAGCAAGGGTCATTTAATTTGATGGTGCCCCAACAGGACAAGGTCAGAGCCAGTAACTGCATAGAAGAAGTTTCCAACCATGTCAGATACCCCCTTCAAAACATTCCTGTGAGGAAACATGCCACTTGGAAAGTGGCTGATTTGAGATTTGAATCCAAGTCTTCTGGATGGTCCAAGTCTGTGTTCAGTCAAAGATTTGTATAGTATCATTTAGGAGGGCAGGGTATAGGATACGTAGAAAGAGAGAATATATTGACAAAACAGTATCACCTTATATTTCAGGCCTGCAGATATGTATCTCTAGTCTAGAAAGAAGTAGGGTGTGTCTTAGCTCTTTAGTGACACCACTACGTTAAAATGTCTCTGTCATTATTATTACCTCCTCTAACCATTTCCCATACAATAATTGAAAAGTTACGTTCTGGGGCATCTGGGTGGCTCAGTCGGGTTAGGTGTCCGACTTTGCCTCGGGTCATGATCTCATGGTTTGTGAGCTTGAGTCGGCTCTGTGCTGATAGCTCAGAGCCTGGAGCCTGCTTCGGATTCTGTGTCTCCCTCTCTCTCTGCCCCACCCCCACTTGTGCTCTGTCTCTCTCTGTCTCTAAAGAGATGAACAAACAGTAAAAAAATTTTAAAAAAAGAAAAAGAAAAGTTCAGTTCTTCGGCAAAAATTATAATTACTACATATGTATGTGCACAAATATGCTTATTTTATCTTTATGACTAAACATTAGTTATTGAAGCAGAAATGGGTTTTTAGAAGCGGGATGGCTGTTTGGATTTGTAAGACAAGTTAAGCCTGACGATAAGGCATGTGCTTTAAATTTCCTTGGTTTGCAGCACTGTTTACTCTGGTGGCAACACTGTGCTTGAGTCAAGCTTTCTTGCTTTCCCCTATAAACTATCACGTGGTAGACTGATGTCTACTGATGTCTATTGGAAAACAACCCATTTATTTTTTTCTCGAATCCTGACCAGTCAGGCCTCCAAGTCCCTCTTTAGACTATGTGGGAAAAGCTTTCGAAGTCTGGGAGAACATTATAATGGAGGTCACCAAAATTTCAGCATTTTATAGAAAGGAGACCATGGCATAATTTAAATGTGACTTTGCCAAGTAAGCTATTGTTTGCCTAACTCAGGGTCTCAACATCTTCATTAGCTTATTTTAAAAGTATCTGGAAGCAGTGGTCCACCAGATGACAGAGAATGGTTTTTTTTACTGAGTTTGACACATTTTACCTTTCAGTTGACAGTGTTAATGAGCCTGGATATCTGGGTCTTGGCTGACCAGAAAAGACAGGTCTCGTATGTGTATGTTTGTTATCTTTATTTGCTATGTGGCGGTATGCGAGAGCTCCTCAGTTAAATAGGAACTTAAGAAGGATCCTTCGAAAGCTCAGATAAGTTCTTAAGCACAACGAAGGCTTAAGAGTTATTCAAGGGTTTTGATTATTTGGGGGAGGGGTTGCTGCACGTTGCTCGGGGAGGAATGATTTTTCTGCGGTACTTTCTGAACACTGCTCTCTTCTTTGGCCCCACTCTGGTTAAGTGCTGCCACTTACTTCCAGCCACAGCCTCCACCAAACCAAACATTCCCACTGTTCATTTGTTTATTTGTTTCTTGGTTTGTTCCACAGATGTCTGTGGACAATCTACCATATTCTAGTTCGTGTGTTACACTAGGGCTGCGTAAGAACTTCAAAACTCCATGCCCCTGATGGTAGCCTAGAAAACCACAGTACTTACAGGCATGTGATGCGTTGTGGCTTACAGAAATCTTCCTTTGCGTTACGTCATTTGATTTGCAACAACTCTGTGAGGTAGCGAAGACAGATGTTATGTGCAATTTATAAATTAGGTAGCTGATTGTTGTGTTTTTGAGTAGAATTTGGTCTATATTACACTAGAGCTGAAATTTCATCTGTTTTGGTACCTACAAATGTTGACCTAGACAATAACAGTCTCAGTGGGATGGCAGGACGGAAGGAGGTTTGGTTGAGGAGACGGGGAGGTGAGGAAGTGGAGACAAGGACTATTTAGAGACCTCTTCTGAGGAAGTGGGGAATAGGGGAATAAAGGCAGACATGAGGTCAGGGGAGGTTTTCCCTAAGTGTTGTTTTCTATTTTTAAGATTTTATTTTTAAGTAATTGCCACACCCAATGGGGGGGATTGAACAACCCTGAGATCAAGAGTTACATGTTCTAGCAACTGAGCCAGCCAGGCGTCCCAAGAGCTTTTTGTTTTTTTTTAATTTTTAAATTTTTAAATTTTAAATTTTTTATTTTAAGTGATCTCTTTGCCTAATGTGGGTCTCGAACTCACAACTTTGAGATCAAGAGCCGCATGACCTGAGTGAGCCAGCCAAGCAGCCCTTTTAAAAGTTTTTTGAAGCATGTTCATATACTGATAAGAATGAGCCAGTAACAAGGAGAATACTGATGACGTAGGATAGAGAGGGGGTAACTACAAGAAAAAATTCTCTGAAGAAGTTGGAAGAGGATGAAATCTAGGGTAAAAAGTAGACTTAGAAGAGAAGGGGAAGAGTTAACTCAGCTTAACAGAAGGCAACAGAGTATGGACATGGTTAAATAGGTTGGTAGATTTGGTGATTGGAAATGAGATGATTGTCTTTTTTTTTTTTAATATAATTTATGGTCAAATTGGCTAACATACAGTGTGTAAAGTGTGCTCTTGGTTTTTGAGGCAGATTCCCATGATTCATCGCTTACATACAACACCCAGTGCTCATCCCAACAAGTGCTCTCCTCAAGGCCCATCACCCATTTTCCCTCTCCCCCATCCCCCCACCCCCCCTCAGTTTGTTCTCTGTATTTAAGAGTCTCTTATGGTTTTCCTCCCTCCCTCTCTGTTTGTAACTATTTTTCCCCTTCCTTTCCCCCCACGGTCTTCTGCTAAGTTTCTCAAAATCCACACATGAGTGAAAACATATGATATCTGTCTTTCTCTGACTGACTTATTTCACTTAGCATAATACCTTCCAGTTTCATCCACGTTGCTGCAAATGGCATGAGGTCATTCTTTCTCATTGCCAGGTAGTATTCCGTTGCATATATAAACCACATCTTCTTTATCCATTCATCAGTTGATGGGCATTTAGGCTCTTTCCATAATTTGACTATTGTTGAAAGTGCTGCTATAAACATTGGAGTACATGATTGTTTTCTAATTGACAACTATTTTTTCAGTGAAATAGGAGAATAGCTGAGAGTAGAGAAGGGAGTAGATATTGCTTGAGTTATAAGAAAAGGAAAGGTGAGGAAGGGAAAAGTCATTATATATTTCATTTTATATTTTTAATGTAGTAGCTTTTTTCCCTTCAATTTCCTCTATAAAGATAGAAAACATGAACCCTTAGAAATTTACCTAATTGTAAAAGTCTTCACTATTGTCATTATTATATATTTACCCTGTAGCCATCCATTGAAAGTTTTACTTTAATGTAAGATCGTATACACTACTTGAACATTCTTATGGGATTGGTTCACACTGTGCCACATGAAAACAGTGCTTAATATGTTAAACTTTTTGTTGGTTTGCTAGTTTTGAGAATCAAAATACTTTCTGAATTAAAGGTGGTTATGTTTGTTGCTGAACTCTGCAATGATGTTTTATAAAGTTGAGTGGTAGTTCTTATAAACTTCCAACAGAATTTTTATTTTTTTTAATTTATTTTATTTTTCAAGCAGGCTTCATGCCCAATGTGAGCCTGAACTCACAACCCTGATATCAAGACCTGATCTGAGATCAGGAGTTGGGCGCTTAACCAACTGAGCTTCCCAGATACCTCCAAATTTTTATATTTCCAAAGACTACATGAAGGGATGGATATTGTTCAGGTCAATTCTCCATGGTGTTTCTACAGGTCTTGTGACAGCTTTCATTCCACACTATGTTTTCAAGGCTATTTTCTGTGCACATGGCATAGCACTGGAAAGAAAGAGATCTTTCTGGAATTGAGGGTGGATTTGCTTTCTGATTAGAATGGTAAATATAATAGCTCTCTCTGGAAGAGGGTGGGCAGATATATTTAGCAACTCCTTATAAGATTGGGATTTCCCAAAGCTCAGAATTCCTCAGCTGTGATACATACCCATTAGGATGCAGCCCCCATCTAGACCTACTTGCATCACTCCCAAGGGACTTGGGGCATAAGGGGAACCAACACAAACTTGAAGCTCATGTTGCCTGCTGTGCTGTGAGTAGTAAAGTCTTTTGTCTCTGAACCAGGAATCTCATGTGTTCAGCATATATGACTGCAGCCAGCTAACTTGTTAACTTACAAATAAACATCACAGTCTTTTCACAGTTCCTGACATTTCAAAAGACAATATCAGCACAGTCATTTAATAGCATTTAAAAATGCAAAACACTTTTCACTTATTAGAGCCCTGCATTTGCCCTTAATCCTTTCTTTCTTTCTTTTCTTTTTTTTTTTTGCTTTTCCTTCCCTTATATTATTTTTAATTTTCAGGATTGAATTTAAACTCCTGGTTATCTCATTCAACATTTAAGACACATAATATATTTTAAAGTCTTTCAGTAATAATATTTAAATGTTTGAATTTTAAAAATGACAACTTTTCCTCAATTTGTTGTTGTTGTTGTTGTTGTTGTTGTTGTTAAAGAACAGTTATTCTGTTATTTAAGAAGAATTTTCTTCTGGGCAGAAATAGTAATTATTTCTGAGCCCAGAAAGCAACAGATTGAATTTTGAACTCTGAAGATCACATTCCAGCTAAACTATTTCCCAAGGAACAGAAAGCCCAGCTACTTCCCTAAATATCAAGCAAATGATAGCAATAATTGGTAGGGGACCGCTTTGAACTGACGATGGAGAGCAGCTCACTGTGGTTTACCAAATTTAGACTTGGTAAAATGAAACCCAGTAGGTACAGGCAGAGTAGACACTAGGGTCAGTCAATGGGGCAGGCCAGGGAGAGCCCAGCTGCCTTCTTTCAAAGGATACAACCAAAGAGGGGGTCTTGGAAGTCATCAAAGAGCGAGAGACATGAACAACATAAAATACTCTGGAGATGGCAAGGGAAAATTGCATCCTGTGCTTTTAGAACAGCAGGATGTGGGTTGACAGAATCAAGCATGGAACTTTCCTACTCAAAATGAGTCAGGGGATACGACTGGTGATCAAAGGCAGGAAGTAAATAAAGTTCCCAATGCAGCTGGGACCCATGATGCATACTGTACAATGAAACCCAACTGAATTGTTTCCCAACTGGTAAGGAAGCATCATGAAACAAATGAGAGCAGGCCTAATTCTGAAAAATGTCGTGCATCTTCGTTAGGTCCCTGAATTGTCCAGGTTAAAACTCCATTAAATATAATTCTTAATTATTTAAATTTGCAAACATGTATCTATTTTAAGAAATTTGATATAACTTTAAGAAGTTAAAGTTATAGACCATTAAAATACTCTTTTTTTTTAAACCTACTTCCAAACAAAGGTGTTAGGAATGGATTCAATTTGTGTTGTTTTTTTTTAATTTTTATTTATTTATTTATTCATTTATTTAAAGTAAATTACACTCACTCTGCAGCTCAAACTCATGACCTGAGATCAAGAGTCGCATGCTCTACTTAACTGTGCCAGCCAGGAACCCCTGTTAAAATACTCTTGTTGTGAAGTGTACTGATTCAGGAATCATTGTTTAGATTTCCTCCAAAATGTATTAAAGTAAAAAAAAAATTCATAGAAATGCTAAGCTTTCATAAGTATTACTCTTTTTGGAGGGGAGATACAATGTCAAATAAGGCTATTCTATTGTGCTATTTCTACGTATTTATAAAAGCAGGTGGCCTCTGAGATCTATTTTGGATCATGCTAGATGTGTAGCCCCTCTTCTTGAGAAGGAAGTCAGGATGGATCATTGGTGATAGAGTGTTTTTCCTTAATGCCAGTTGAAAGGAGGTATCAAAAGAATCTTGATTAACATTTTAATCCTCATGTTTACAGAATGGTGGCTATCCCACCAGAATAAATTGCCCCTGGAAGAAAGGGCAATTAAATACATGGGTGAGTTTGAAGGTGAGAAGTTGTATGAAGTGTGCTCCATATGCCATTTATGTAATGAATGTTTAATGCAAGACAGGTGCTTATCTATCTGTTCTTATTGAGCTTACACTCTGGCAGGGGGAGACTGACAACCAACAAATCAAATAGTATGCCAGGTGGTGATAAGTGTCATTGAGGAAAATAGAGCACGGGAAAAGGAAGAAGGAATGCTGGGAGTAGGCTGGGGATGTTGTCTATTAGATATTTTGAAAGCACACATCTGATAGCAATGTTCCCTTGCTCAAACCTTTCAAAGCCACCCCATTACCTTCAGCACCAAGATCACACTTCTAAGCCTGATATACTCCGCCCTATATGCTATGACTCTCGGCAAACTGTCCATTCTGAACTCCTTCAATGCCCTCAGACATACTCTTCATTCTGGCCATATTTAATTACACAAATTGCCAGATTAGGCCATGCTATCTCATGCTTCATGTATATATCAATTTTTATGCACCTTAAAATACCTACCCCTTCTTCCCCAATTTTATTTGCCTAGTAAACTTCTTCTTATCCTTTAAGACTCAGATCTCTAACTCTCATATCTTCTTAGAAGTGCTTTCTGATCCATTTTTCTTCTATCACAGGTCAGTTTCAAGCCTCTCCTCTTTTCAGGGCCCTGTAAATGGATCACCCCTGTTATGAAAAGTTCTTACAATTCCACAGCTCTGTGCTCTGTGCTTCTCTGTTCTAACACCTTTCACACTGCTATAGACAGAAATTTGCGACTAGGTGGGCATGAACGAGTAATATCCTCACTCACTTCAAATTGGTTTTCACTGCAGTGTGAATTACTTGAGGATGGGGTTTATGTACGTTTTCATATATACTCTATCCAATATCGCAGTCCCTGCCACATGGTATGCATTTCATAAATGTTTGTGTAACCAACAGTTTTCTATGTCAACATTCCAGTCAAGCTCTAGATATCGATTGATTCAGTGACGAAGATCCTTTACATTACTTTCTACTCACTAGTATCAAGGTACATAACATGAATATATCCACCCCTATTTCTTTTTTTACTTTTTGCTATATAGATGCCATGTCATATTCTAAGGACATAATAATATATAACATTCACTGAACTCATCGTATGTGCCAAGCACTGTTCTAAACATTTTACACGTAACAACTTATTCATTCATCATGACAGCCCTAGAGATGGGTTTTATCAATTTCCCCATCTTTCATGGCCAAAAAGTGCTTCAATAACTTGTCCAAGATAAGTCACACAAGTTGGTTTTAAACCCAGGTAGCCTGACATCCATTCTTGTGTTTTTAACCACTATCCCATGTTGTTTAATTTTTATTAAGCTTCAGAAAGTTAAATTATTCATTCTTTAAGAGAAAGGAAAAGAAGCGGCTGAGAAATATTGGCAGAGAATTTGAACTACTGAGATTTTTAAGGGTTGTTTGGAATTATGTGGAGGGTGCAAAGTACCTTAGGAGTTGTGCCAAAGCTTTGAACTAAGCCTCTAGGTACAGTAAATTAGACACATGATATTCTCGTCATCTGCTGTCTTCAATAATAATTCATTTAATCCAGTGAGGGATGGTAAATGCTTTGGAATCAATACAAGATGCTGTGGTTTCCATGGGGTGAAGTAAGAAGATTTAAAACAAATAAGCAACTCTTTGTAGCCCACAAATAGTTTTCCCACCATATACTCTATGTCCTGTTGGTATCATAACAACACACATTTGAAGAGCGCGTGCCCGGGCCCTGTTTGACTTGATTCTTTCCACAACTCTGGAAGGTAAGTAGTGCATATATGATTCGTATCTTACAGAGGCGAAGACTTGAAATGTAAAAAGCATGAATGCGACATGTGAATTGCACCTCTTATTGATTTTTCTCTCCTCCTCATCTTGCTTCTTAAAATTATATCAGATAAACAAGCTTAATTGCAACTGATGCTCTTGGTATCAAAATTGGTACGGTACAGTTCCTCGTTAAGGCTGAGAAAATGATTCATCGAGAAGCCATCCCTGAAGTGGTAAGAATTGATATACACAGGGCGTAGTCTTTTGCAGTAACTTTTTAAAAGTTTATTTATTTATTTTGGAGAGAGAGAGAGAAAGAGAGAGGCGAGAGAGAGACAGCATGAGCAGGGGAGGGGCAGAGAGAGAATCCCAAGCAGGCTCCATGCTGACAGCGCAGAGCCCGACTTGGGGCTCGAACTCACAAACCATGAGATCATGACCTTAGCTGATGCCAAGAGTCAGTCAGATGCTTAATGGACTGAGCCACCCAGGTATCCCAACTTTTAGGAACTTTTAATTGCTGGTCTTACCTACCAGCATCCCAGCTATTCTGTGCCCATGCTTAGCAGCTCCTGCCTCCTACATTCCCATGTGGGGAGAGCCTAGAAAACCCACGAATGGTGGTTCCTAGGAATCTGCATGGAGCTCTTCATGATACTTTAGTGATAGTGACCCACAGTTCTCTAGAGGAAGCAAAATACTTCATATATTGTACTACACATTGGGTCATTCCCACAACCCTCTTAAGAATGTATAGTAGATACTAATGTTCCAGGTTTATAGAGGAAGAATTGGTTAGAATAACATGACTCTGTATTCTTTTTTATAAGTTTCTCATTGGCCTCTCCATATATGTTTTTGTGAATTTCGTTTTGCTATGAAGCATGAGAAAATGTTTCTCTTCTCAAACCTATCCCTTCTCAATTCTCCCCATCAAATAAGCAGCGCTATAATTTACCAGTTGCTTGAGTAACAAACTTAGGACGTTTCTTGATCTCTTTATTTCCCTTCTCCCCACATCAAATCCATTGGTAAGTCCTGATGGCTTTATTTCTAAATTATAACCCAAATTTGTCAACTTCTTTTTTTTTTTAATGTTTATTTATTTTTGAAAGAGACAGAGACAGAATGCGAGCAGGTTGGGGCAGAGAGAGAGGGAGGCACAGAATCTGAAGCAGGCTCCAGGCCCCGAGCTGTTGGCACAGAGCCCAACGTGGGGCTCAAACTCACGAGCTGTGAGATCATGACCTGAGCTGAAGTAGGACGCTCAACCGACTGAGCCACCCAGGCTTCCCTTGCCAACTTTTTTACAGTACAGATATTTTTGTCTATTTTTAGGGTTAGCATTCCCAGGACCTAGAATAGTATTTACTATGTCATAGGTTCTCAGTAAATATTTGTAAAATTAATATTTTTCCCTACACATGCAATGATACTCAAAATGTTATAGGGGTACCTGGGTAGCTCAGTTGGTTAAGTGTTCGACTCTTGATTTCGGCTCAGGTCATGATCTCATGGGTTCGTGGGATCAAGCCCTGCGTTGGGCTCTGTGCTGACAGCCCAGAGCCTGATTGGGATTTTTTTCTCTCCCTCTCTCTCTTTCTGCTCCTCCCCCACTTGTGCTCATGCGTGAGCTCTCTCTCAAAATAATAAACATTTAAAAAATATTTAAAAATACATATGACAGGAACTTGGACCATCAGTAGGAATACTGAAGTCCTATAAGTTCTCTGCTATGCCACATCTTAACCCATTAGTTACTGAATGATGAAGACATTTAGAGGTCCTGAGGGGCCATATAGTATAGTGAGGATAGGAAGGTGGGCAGCATTCAGGGGATTCAGGCCGAGGACTACTTATCCATCAGAAGGGCAGTATTTCAGTATTTTAACAACGGAACGTTATATTATGACTTTATCTGTGTGTAACAACAAATGTCAGCTATCACTTGGTCTAAGCTAACATCCTTGCTCCCAGGGTTTCTTAGTTTCCACTAACCACCTAATTTTTATGGCGGTGTTTTTAACACAGTAATCAAATCAAGTTATTCCCCTTTTGGAATCCTCCAAAGGATTTCTCAATACTCTTGTAATAAAACGCAACATATTTTAGCCTTATGGGTCTTTTTCGATCCTCAACTCATGGTCCTTCAACCAGCTGTTCCTCTCCAAATTCTCACATGACTGCCTTTCCTTAATCATGGGGGAGAACTGAGCTATCATCATGCTCCTTCAGAGGGAACTTTCTGGCTACCCAGTCGAACAGAGCTTTGCCAGTCATTCTCTGTCTCATCACTCAATTTAAATTCTCTGCATGGAACTCCTTGCTACCTGTTGTGTTTGTATATGTATTTTCTGTCTCATTCTCTCCACGTACATCAACCAGAGCACTGGAATTTTATCTCCCTTGCACATTGCAGGATCCGCAGGACCACCTAGAGCAGCACCAGGCACATAATAGGCTCTTAATAAATATTTATCTATTGATCGAATGAAGGAACCAAGATAGGCATCACGGGCTAGAGCGCTGATGATCCTTTTTTTTTTTTTTTTTTAAGTTTATTTATTTATTTTGAGAGAGTGAGTGCGAGCATGCCCACATGTAAGCACACGAGCAGAGGAGGGGCAGAGAGAGAGGGAGACACAGAATCCGAAGCAGGCTCCGGGCTCTGAGCTGTCAGCACAGAGCCCGACGCGGGGCTCGAACTCACAAACCGTGAGATCATGACCTGAGCCGAAGTCGGTCACTCGACCGACTGAGCCACCCAGGCGTCCCTGAAGTGTTTTAAAACATATGAATACATTAGGGAAAAGGAAAAAAATGATTCTCTTATAACAGAGGCAAATTTTTGCCTGAACCATATAATTTGGGAAATGTTACTAAAAATGTATTCATTCTTCAAGAGAAGTAACTTGAGGGTCGCCTGGGTGGCTCAGTCGATTAAGCGTCCAACTTCAGCTCAGGTCATGATCTTGCGGTCCGTGAGTTCGAGCCCGTGTCGGGCTCTGGGCTGACAGCTCAGAGCCTGGAGCTTCTTTCGGATTCTGTGTCTCCCTCTCTCTCTGACCCTCCCCTGTTCATGCTCTGTCTCTCTCTGTCTCAAAAATAAATAAATGTTAAAAAAAAAATTAAAAAAAAAAGAGAAGTAACTTGAGTCCTCATCTCCTTTTACAGAAAACATTGTGGCAGCCGATGTAATCATGTTGCAGTAATAATAAACAAGTGTATTTACCTAAATATTAACCAATCATCAGGAATACTCCATAGATTAAAAGTAAAAATAGATACTGAGATACAAAGATGGGGGCTGTAAAGTGCTCTGTTGAGAGCAGGAAAAGAGCAATCAGGTATATTATTCTATTTTATTTTGAATTTTGTAAATTCTAAGTAGTATCGGACAAGAGTGCATGATTACTTCCTAATCAAGCAGCTTTGTGATTTTGTAGACTATTTACTACATTAAAAAAAAAAAAAAGGCGAACAGGCAAACAAACCCTGGTGAATCCTGAATTCATGTATCAATGTGAAACTATTACGACTCTGTTGGACTTGACTTGTCCTCGATTCCTCAGGAATAATCAGTTTTAGAGGGTCCGGGGAGAACCCTGACTGTTGGAGATTTTCTTTGTCTGTTTCCGTCAGCTGTATCAGATAGGAGTTAGGTTAAAAGTGAAACATGACATTCTGACAGTGAATCCGGCCGACAGATTCTTGGCTGCGCTCTCAGCTGCACTTGAACTTCTGCTAAGCATGTGTTGAAAGAGCGCTTTCAACTGCACCAGCTGTGGAGAGGTTAATAAAACAAAAGAGGAGAAACAAAAGTGCTCACTGCAGAAAGCTTCTGACTCTGCCGATTCTTCTGGTTACAAACAAGATGTCCTAGAGCTGTAACTGCTACCGCGTTTTGGCCTTGGAACCGTTTTAAGCAAGTTGAGCTTCTGAGTTAAAGGTTGAAGGCTGATAAATAAGTCACACATCAAAATGTAATTTTACCTCTTCTGACCTGGGAACTTGGAAGTCCTTACTTTGCCATGGGCAAGTGGTAATTAGGAAAATTGTGTTTACTTTATCGACAACTTAGGTAGCTCCTCCTGCAGACAGAAAACTGCACGGGCTCTCTGATTCTCAAGATACGTGGAAGTCAAGGTGGTCTTGTCTTCCGGGCTGGGAGTAGGGACTTGTGTTTTCTGTCCCTCTTCCTGTGTTCCACTGCTCCAGGAGAGCTCCATGTAATGTGGAGCCTTGCCCAGCCTGCCTCTCAGGAGAGGATTTTGCAATCCTGTCTTGCGCAGAGAAGGTCAATTGCTGACCCACGGAGCATTTAAACTGGAAGAATTAAACAATACCCGGGAGACTGACTGCAGAGGATATTTCTTTAAAAGGTAGAGTATGGTGTGCAGGACAGGAGGGCTATCCACAACCTCCGTGAATCCTCCAGAGGCCCTCTGCTCCCCATAGCTGAGGTCCAACACTCAACAGTGCTGGGTCACCTCTGCTATATTATTGTCCTGGCATGAGCTGAAGGCAGATGGGCTAAGGAGTCCAATCGCTTCACACAACAGTAAGGCTTCCATCAGGAGGAGGGACATAAAACCAATCTTTTACTGCCAGCTTCACTCCTGGCCATCAAACTGGAGGGCTGTGATGTAGTAAGTATTTGAGGGTACAACGAATGCAATTTACATCTGTCACCTGGGAAATAGGGCATTTACGTTGGCTGAATTGAACTGAGGCAGAAAAAAGTTGCGGACACCTAAAATTTGTAATGACCTCTTGAGAAAGGTATTTTTTAAAGTTATATTTTTAAAAAGTTATTTCTGTCTAATATTTATCTTCATCATTTCCTCCATCCATGATTTAGGAAACACAAAGAATCAGAAATTTCTACTGAGATAAAATTGATGTGTTGGAGACTGTTTCTGAGTAGCTGTAGGGCTCCCCAAAGTCCTAATGCTGGACTCCTTCCCCTTCTCCTTCCGACCCCCAGGATTCCACCTGCTCAAGCTCACCCATCCTCTTCCCTTAGCATCTTCTCTTCCATTGGGCAGAGATCCTCCTGGAGGCTTCTCGGCGGCTTATGGTTTTATTCTCTCAAGCACTGAAACATTGTGGCAGCAAACACGGGAGGCAAACGACACCTTTGTTCTGCACCAGAACAATCGGCTGTACCAACATCTTGATTTATTGGGTTTATGAGTTAGGGAATAGGCTCATCACAGCAGTGAGGAATCTCCTTTTCTTTTTCTTTTTAATGTTTATTTATTTTTGAGAAAGAGAGAGAGAGCGAGAGCACAAGTGGGGAAGGGGCAGAGAGAGAGGGAGACATACAGAATCCGAAGCAGGCTCCAGGCTCTCAGCTGTCAGCACAGAGCTCCATGCGGGGCTCGAACTCACGGACTGGGAGATCATGTCCTGAGCGGAAGTCGGACGCTTAACTGACGGAGCCACCCAGGCGCCCTGGAAACTGCCCTTTTAAACTGTATTTGCACGTTTGATAAGAAATGTGATTTGGTTTAGGCAAATGTGATCTGCAGAGAAGTCTGGGTGTACTTTAAATCACAAACTGAGGTGTACTTCAGATAAAGTGTTTGAAGAGGTGAAGAGAGCAGTGGGGCAAAAGTGGGGAAAGTGTCAAGTTGGTTGGACAGTACGGGAGAAGCTGTTTCCCCTTTATTCTATACAACAGTAGTAAACATAAAATTGTCAAATACCGGTTTGCATATCAAGACAATGGTCACTTTCACTTTGTTTTACTCTGCAGCTAGCCTATGGAGAAGAAAGCAACACCTACTATTTTTCCATCTCCCACCTTGCCCTCAATAATCTAAACAACCTGACATTTACCTACATATCACTTATGAGAAATCTCTGGCAATTTAAGAAAAAGAAACAATATGACAGTTGGGGGAGACATCTTCAAAGATCACATTTATAGCATTATTCTTAGCTTCTGAGCAAAACTGTATTTTTATTACCATTATTTTTTTAATTTTATTTTTTATTTTTAAAAATTTACATCCAAATTGGTTAGCATCTAGTGCAACAATGATTTCAGGAGTAGATTCCTTAGGGCCCCTTACCCATTTAGCCCATCAACCCTTGCAGTAACTCTCAGTTTGTTCTCCATATTTATGAGTCTCTTATGCAAAACTTTATTAAAAAATTTTTTTTAACGTTTATTCACTTTTGAGAGACAGAGAGAGACAGAGCATGAGTAGGAAAGGGGCAGAGAGAGGGAGACACAGAATCTGAAGCAGGCTCCAGGCTCTGAGCTGTCAGCACAGAGCCCGACACGGGGCTGGAACTCACAAACTGAGAAATCATGACCTGAGCTGAAGTCGGACGCTCAACCGACTGAGCGACCCAGGTGCCCCTGCAAAACTGTATTTTTAATGTGAGTAACTGATTTTTCCAGACCTCAGTTTTCTACATCTAAAATAGGACTAAAAGTACCTGGCTAGATATAAAGAAGATCATTCCACGCATGTGTAATCAAGTTATCTAGCGGAAAATATGCAAACCAATGTGAGGTTCCACATCCTTCCGTATGAGAAATACGATTTACACTTACTGAATTTGATAGCAGAGGTAAACATACATTAATTCCCATTAGACAGCCTTTAAAAACACGTAGGATCCACCAGTAAAATGAGCTTTGAGGAGACATTTGGCTTCTAATTCAGAGACGACTTCATCTTTGCATTTTCTCCGGAATTTTTGGAATGTGTGAATGTGTTCAGTGAGCAGCCAGCAAACAGAAGTTTCAAATCTTCCTCTTGGTTCGGAAGAAGTAGAAATAGCATAACTATGGGCCCCGAGACTCTGCGGCTTTCCCAAGAGACAAGATGTGCCGGGCGTGGAGCCGTAGATTGTGGAGGGACAAGATTACAGGGCTTGGAACAAAATATTATTCTACATGGCCCGACAAGACGTGTTATCAGATACTTAGTACTGGCTGCCTACCTGGGCAGTGCACCAAAAAAGGAGAAGAGTGTGGGATAGAGGAAATCACTATTGGAGGCTGTTATTCAACACTTAGAACCCATGTGAGGGAGCCACGGCACAGTCTCTTTTGCTGCAGTCGGTAGGAAAATGTCCACTCTTTCTGTTTTTAGGAATATGTTGTTGGCTTCAAAATGATGACGTCAAAATTTCAGAATCACAGCAGGAGGTTTAGCAAACAGGAAAGATCACCGGCTCTTCTTGGCCAGTGTCGGCCACTGAGGGAGAACTCCTGAGAGTTGCATCAGTGAGGAGGCCAAGAGGGTCTCCACCTTCGGTGGGGGGGAGTGGGAGGAGGGCTGCCTTTTCAGAGGGCCCTTCCCCCGTGGGAGGCGAGCAAAGCATGGAACGTCTGATTTTTGTTTATTCTAAAATTGTGAGCACGGGCCTTTCTACGTATGGACCACGGCACATAGAATATCTGCTTGTCTTGCCTTACCGGGATTCAGATCCTCCCCTGGAATTTCTGCCATTTAATGTCACAAAACAAATACAGGATGGTAGAAGGAAACTTTAGAAATAACTTTTCAGGATGTACATTTGGCAGCATATTTCTTCTCTCTGGCCTGTCTGCTTCACTCTCAGTTACAAGTAATTTTAAGTGGTGGATTTTTAACAAGGTTTTATGATCTCTTATCACGTACCGGATCCTGAAAGACATTGGAAACACCCATCGTAAGATGCTAATAACTGTAAATTTCTATAACATTGTTTTAAAAAATTACTTATTACATCAAGGCCAAACAAATATTTATAGATTTTTCAGATTAGTTTCTGTGGGCCTTAAGGGTAAAGGTTTTGGGGTTTTTTTTGTTCCTAGAAGACTTATTTATTGAATCGTCAATATGATTTTTAAATTGTTGTTCCTGTTTAAAATTGTCACAGTTGTAAGTTATTTTGTGTCAGTTATATCTGTTAGGAAGGTTTTCTTCTGTTCCTCCTTTCCTTGGTAAGAGAGCTGGGTAACATCCTCAACATCACCATCATCGTCGTATCGCTTACTCGGAACCATTATGTGCCAGGCACTTTGCGTGCATTATTTTAATTGTCATAACAACCCTGAAGTGTTTACAGGTGAAGCCCAGAAAGTTAACGCTCCAAGGACCCAAAGCTAATAAGTGATGGCTCTGGTAGAATTTGAACTCGGGTTGGTCTCTTTCAAAATTCTTCCCTGTCCCTAATTCTGAAATACGTAAAATTCTCAAAATCTAAAACATTGCCTCTCCGAGCACGGTAATAGTACATTTATAAGACTTAACATATTCAGTGGAGCAAATCCTTTGCCTTTAAAGTGCCCTGTGTTTGTTCCTCAGAATCTCTGATGATCTAGGACTATACCACACCATAAACTCTTGGTTTTGTTCTGTTCTCAAAGCATCCGATTCTCTGCCAGAAAATAGTTCAAACATGTTGGAAGAATCAAGCTTCCTGAATTGGGCAATGCATGATTTGGTTTAAAACTGATATAACAATCGGAAATTCTGCTTATCCACTGAATCATATTGACTACACGCCAGAATCTCGTTGTTTGCCCTAACCACACTCATCTCATTTTTTTTTTTTTTCATCTACAGAATTCTCATAGCCTACAAAGCAAATTTCAAAACAGATATTCAAGGGGATGAAAGGGCTTAGGTAACTTGATAAAAATTACAAAGGGGAAATTAACTTCAAAGATAACTGTAAGTATCTGGAATGTGTAAATAGCATCCAAGTTCTTGATAATGAAGTCATGTTATTTTATATTTTCAGAAAATGGAAAAAGCAAAAAAACTCAGAATAAAAATAAAAGTAGAGATAAGGCCTAAAAATGGAAAGCAACCATGGAGATACAGTGAAAGACAAACAGGAATGCTTAGAAAAATCAGATAACAGTGATCCAAAAGAGTGAGAACCCTCAGGACAGAGAAACATACAAAGATAAATACTGATGGAAAATAATCAGGGCACAAGGTTATAATTCAAAATAAAATTTCCGAATTGCACATCCTGTTTGAAATGTGTATCTTGGAATTTACACGGGCCTGCTGCAGTGGGGAAGTGGGCTGGATCGGGAATCAGAGGTCCTGGTTTGGGGTCTGGCTCAGCCACTTGTTATCTCTGTTTACTTGGACCAGAGACTCAGGGCCCTGTTTTCCTACATATAGATCAAAGAGATGCTATTAAATGCCTTCCAGCACTAAAGAACTTAATGTAGCAACGAGTAGAATTTAGAATGACATCTCATTTATGGCAAGATAATATTTTCTTACCTTTCACTGATGACAAGCTACATAGGACCCACATGCACTCAGAGAACGTATTCTTGAACAAGAGTAGTTTTACCCCAACACTGTAACAACCATATTTTGCTAACGTTATGCCAACATCATCATAGATTTTAGTGTATGTGGCTCATATTTGATCTTCCTTGCTGATTAGAAGCTGACTAAACAAATAAAAGGTTGATATAATCAAGGCCCATTGCCATTTTTGAGATCTGGATGAAATCAGTGTACAATTGGTCACTACTGTAATTTGGGTCGTCTGTAGAATATACATTAGTTTTCTGTTTAAATTCTTCCTGCAATTGCCCAAACAGTAATCTTTTTAATTTCAAGTACACAATAATGCAAAAAAGTATAGTGCTGTAGTTAGCATACATTTTGAGATGGTCTAATGGAATGCATGTTAGGAAAAAGTAAACATGAGTTTGACATTGTAATGTTCACATAGGTTTTAAAGTAACATGGATAAAATTTTTTTTCTGGCAATAAAGAAGAAATCTTTTTCCATCTCTTAATTATGTTTTATGCAAATAACCATCCCTGCCAATACCCGTGAGTAACATATATATAAGTAAGCCCTGCCTCCCCACTCCATGTTCTCTCTCTCTCTCTCTCTCTCTCACACACACACACACACACACACGCATGCACACACACACACACACACACACACTCACACACCATCAGTGGAAGATGCAGGCATTTCTCATTTAAGGGATAATGACCATGGGCACAAAGGAAGGCAGGTGTTAAACATGAGCCCATGTTGGAGTTTGAAAAGCTGGTTTGAGGGAAGGAAGCATAGATGTGAGTCAGTATTCTGAACAAAACTGTACCTTCTCTCTCAGTTCCATAACATGTAGCTATGAAGTAGATCTTGAGGCATCGTTTAAACCCCGTGAAGTGCAATATCCTATTCTGTAATGTGAGTATAAAAATAGTATCTGGGGCGCTGGGTGGCTCAGTCAGTCAAGCGTCAGACATCGGCTCAGGGCATGATCTCACTGTTCATGAGTTTGAGCCCCACAATTGGGCTTTCTGCTGTCAGCACAGAACCAGCCTTGGATCTGTGGTCCCCCTCTATCTCTGCCCCTCCCCTACTCTCTCTCTTTCTCGAAAATAAATAATCACTTACAAATTTTTAAAAATCATACCTATGTTATAGAATTATCAGTAGTAAATGAAAGTACTTGCTTCTGAGCTCTGTAAGCTCTCTAAAAAGGTAAACTGTTTGGTCTATTTTTTTGGATGTAGGTGGGTGGATTTTTTTTATTAAATTAAAATAAAGGATACTCAAAGGAATAAAAGTAAGAAAAGCAAATGTGAAACATTTATAAGGATTATAGGAGAGACTTTTGAATTCTAGAATAACATGTTTAGAATATGGGAATTACTGAGACCAAGTCATGAACAAATCAGATCCTTTTATTTTTGTAAAGAAAAATGTAAATAGTTAATTATTCAGCAAGTGTCTTTAGATACATAGAAGTATTTACACAAGAGTCAGAAAAAAAATCAGTGAGTCTGAAGCAGATTTATAGGAGAAATAGGGCTAATGAAAGCTGGTCTCTCTGTTCTCTCAGAGAGATTTACCAAATCAAAATGATCACCTAGTGCAATAATAACTACTTAAAACTATTCTATTTTTGTCACTTGTCTTAACTTGGAAGAATTTCTTTCTTCTTGGTTTTCTCAGCCATCCTTGTGTGGGTAGATTAAAAGCATCTAGTGTTAGTTAACATTAAAAGAATCAGTAGCCAGATTATCGCAAAAAAAACATTAGTAAGTGAAGGCAGAAGCCAGTGTAGTAAAGGACTCCCTATGCTTCCTCTCCAAGGTGGCCAGGAAGGAGGTGGGCATCATGGAGGAGAAGAACTTGGGTCAGTTCTGTCTCCCATTCACTCCCACTCATTCATGCCTTCATAACTGCAGGACCCCGGGGTAGGTAAACAAGACTATATTTCAGGATTAATGAGTTTCCAGTCTCAGTAGGGAGCCTGGTTAGTCTCAGGCTATAGAGGTGCATAGACAACAGGTATGTGGCTTGGTTAAGGGAGTTTGAAAACTGTGAGACTCCCATGTGACATAGATAATCTGAAGCCACGATGTGATAAAAAGCTCTTTCTACCATCTTTCCCAGCTGTGGGGTTCTTAAAAAATATCATATTCCTGTATTTTTTATTACTCTTTAACATAATTCCATCCAACCTGATGAAGCGTATGTGTGTCTGTGTTTCTCATAAGCTAAGAGACCACTTTGATGAATTCAGTTGTTGCGTAATTAGAATTTTATTTTTTAGTATACAATTATTTTTCGTATGGAAAATACAGGTATGGATAGAAAATCAGATAGTTTGTAGGTTCTTGAGTACCTTAAACAGTAGGAAAATATAAGAAATTGGTAGAAATGTAAATTTTACATTTGTTTTTGGATATGTAAACATCGTCCTAGGGTCCTGATTAAATTAATTTTGCCGTATAATTTAAGACTTTCGTAGTGGTCTAAAGTTTATAAATATAAAAGCTATATTCCTTCTATATTATAAGCCCTATTTTCCTAAAAATGAACATTACCTTTCTCAACAATGTAAATAAGCAATTAGGAAACATAGACAGGAAGAGATAGCATGTTACTTTATGAAACCCTCATTCATTTGGACTTATTTAATAAGTACCAGAGTCACACATTGTAAAGACCATTTATATACTTTGTGTATACTTTCTATGCAAATAAAAAGCAAACCCAGGTATATTGAAAGAACAGAATAATAAAAAAAGTTACAGTAGTTACCAGATTTCAGGACTTTTTCCAGCTGCGGAGATAGAAATCCAGGAGCAAAAGGGACAAACACCTCTTAGGGGGAAATCTGAGGGCATGAGCTAGACCAGACTCCAGACCACCAGCTAGGAGCTGAACCCTGGGAATAGCAATGTGACTTTCTCATGGGTGTCTTTATTTTCACATTGTGGCCTCTCTTTCCTTTATAATATTTGTTTCTCTGCTCCACCCCATCCCATTTTTTTTTTTTTTTACAAGTCTTTATAAGTTATGGGCATGATGTCCACCATAAGAAGAACTCTCAAGGGTTTTAATGAGGTTAACTGCTAATATTTCTTAAATGCTCGGTGTCAGGTATTTCATTAAATTCTTTATGGGGCTCCTGGGTGGCTCAGTCCGTTAAGCATCTGACTACAGCTCAGGTCATGATCTCATGGTTCATGAGTTCAAGCCCCACATCAAGCCCTACACTGATAGTGCAGATCCTGCTTGAGATTCTCTCTCTCTCTCTCTCTCTCTCTCTCTCTCTCTCCTTGTCTCTTGGCCCCTCCCCCAGTTGTACCTTCTCTCTCAAAATAAATAAACATAAAAAAAATTCTTTATCTGTAAAGGCACTTATCTTTTCTCTATTGTTCAATGCCTCGGACAAAGAAGGAAGCTTTATCAAGATTGTAAGTGACACAAAATTAGGAGGATTAGCTAATGAGTTCGAAAACAAAATAATCCGCTAGAAGAATTTTATATGCTAGGAAGGCTGGTTCCAACAAAGAAGTGGAAATGCAACAGAATAAATGAAAAAAAAAATCTTCCATTTAGAGGTGAATAATCCATTTCTCATGTGGAGAATGGTGAAAATATGATTTGGTAATAAATGTAAAAAAAAAAAAAAACTTGGGAATTTTAATGCAAGTTCATGTAACCCAAGAGTGTGCATCTGGTCCTGAATACCTAACTCAGTCATATTAATTGAAATATAGCATTCACATCAAGGGAATTATTAGGCTAACCTCATTCACTGCCGGTCACACAGGAAGTGCTGTGTTGAGTCCTGGGCACCACATTTTAAGAGAGAAGTTGACAGCAAACTGGAACGTGTTCAAAGGAGGGACGGTGAAGGGTCTGGAAACCATATCATATAAGGAGTAACTGGGGGAATGTGTTCATTTAACCTGAGAAAATGACGAGTTGTGTTAAAAATTTCAAAGTCTGTTCTACAGTAGAGGAGGTAGATTTTTCTGCATAGTTACAGAACTAAAAATGAATGGGGGGGAGTAGTCACAGGGTGCTAAGTTCAGGTTCATAGAAGAAAATGCTTTTCTGATAATTAAAGTGATTTAGGAACAGGGTGACTCAGTAGATGGCGGGCCACCAGGAGTGTTGGGCAAGCTCTGTGTGCTCACCTGCCAGAGTGGTGGGAGAAGAGAGTCAGGGCTGAAAAGTCCTTATGAGTCTGAGGTAGCATCTATGGCAATACCTTTGTTCACTTCCTATAAGAATCATATTGGGATCTTGGGTAAATTCTTCTTTCTTAGTAACTAAGGCCTATTTTCATTTCCATGCCACCCAGGCTACTCTTATGCCTTTGGGACACACAACTGAGGCTTCCCTTACACACACACAGACAGATGTGTGCACGGGTATGTGCACACGCATACGTGCACACGCATACGTGCACACACACAGGCACACACACACAGCTACTCTACATTTACATTTTACATCCTATATACATTTAATCTTTATTTATTTTTGAGAGAGGGGAGGGGCAGAGAGAGAGAGGGAGACAGAATCCCAAGCAGGCTCCATACTGTCAGTGTAGAGCCTGATAGGGGGCTCTGACTCACGAATAGTGAGATCATGACCTGAGCCCAAACCAAGAGTCTGACGCTTAACCGACTGAGCCACCCAGGCGCCCCTACATCTTTCTTCTTTTTACCATCTCTTAATTTTTTAAAAAAGGGAACGAGGTAGGTCGAGGAATAACAGTGAAATACATTAAAATCAAAGTTATCATCAGCAACTGTAGCAGGAGTCCTTTCTCCAGGTTTATTTGTGACTCTGAGGGCAATAGTTCCTGATCTAGCTGGACACACATCAGTCGGGCTGTTACCTTGTACCTTGTGTGGGAAAAGGTATGCTGGGAAGGAAGAGCTAACCCCTAATAGCGTTTGCTCTATAGCAAAATCATGAAGGTGTTGCATTAAATTACAAAATACGAGGTTGCAGAAGCCTGTGGATTTTCTTGGGATTGTAGAGCAGAAACATTGGGTGAAAAGAACAGGTTGAACAAAATGTCCTATTGTCGGCATCCATCTTGATATAGTTTTCTGAAGACTTTTGGGCATGTATATTAGCAAAGACTGCAGTCTTCGGTGTAAATCCTTCATTCGTGCTTAATGGGAGGACCAGGTTATGTATGCATGAATTGAGAAATGGGCGCTGTGTAGATGAGACTTTCTTTTCTTTGATTCCTCCCTCCCTCCGCTCATCTCCCTCTCCCTCCCTCCCTCCCGCTCTCTCCTTCCTCCTCCTCCTGCTGCCCCTCCTTCTCTTTTTCCTCTCCCTCCTTCTCTTCCTCTTCCTCCTTCCCCTTCTCCTCTTTTTGTTCTTCTAACAAAGGGTCGCGATTCTTTGGAGCCACCTCCACAGCCCCCAACCCACACCCAGTCTTCAGCCTAGTGATTAAGAATGTTTTTGAGCTTTGACATTTTAACTTCTTCCTGTGCGTTCCTGTTTGCTGACTCCACAACTTTGCAATGTCTTTCCCCCCCCATTTCTAGACAACAAACAGGACAGTATAAGCTATGGAGAAATTGTTAACAAAATTTCAAGAAGTCAATGCAGCATGGATTGAATAATGGATGTGTAATGGTCGTTGCATGGGCCAGCCAGGCAGCGCTGGCCCGGGTGCATGAGCCAGCTTGCCCTGTGCGGTTTGGGGCCTTTAACTATGGGGCAAGTCATTAAGCGGCTGGAGAAGCAGCATCACATTGTTCTGTTATTTTCAAACCACAACAGCCTCTGTGGAATCCAAGAGCCATAAAGACAAGTTCTGATGCTGCCTGACAGAGGCATAATTCATGGACTCTATAATTTAAAAGGATTTCAATGCGATTGTAAAACTAATAAAAAATAAATTGCGTTTGGGGAAACGGGTACCTTTTAAAATCAATTGATTCTATTAATTTAAAAATACAATCAGCCTGGTAGCTGTGTGTGTGTGAAGATAAGTAAGATTAAATCTGATGCCAGTGGTTTCAAGTAAGTTCATAACATCGCTGTCGGACCCAAGAGGGGGAAAAAAAAGAGCGAGAGCGAGAGAGAGAGAGAGAGGGAGGGAAGAAAAGAAAATCCCAGAACAATTTATGGCCTCTAGCCAGTAACAAAGTGTTTCTCCCTGTACTTTTTTATCATCTCCCCACCAACTGTTGATTATGCCCAAGTTAAAAAAAAAAAAAAAGTTATGGTAACTTTCTAGAAGGTTTAGATTTCAGTCTGGATTGAGAAAAAAAAAAAAAAAAAAAAAAAAAAGGCCTCAAACGAAAGGCTCTCTTTAATCAGATAATTGACCAGTCAGTAATTTTAGCCTGTCTGTGTCATACCAGTTGGCAGGTACAGAGATCCGCAGCCCTGTGCCTTCCCCTCCGTTCCCCCTTCTCTGCCTCCTGGGACTGTCAGCAAGCTTCTCTGTCTTCTTGCTGGTCCCCAGAGACTGTCCCCAAACATTTTCAAGTTCAGAAAAGGAGAGCCAGCTGTCAGAGGGGACCATGCAGATGGCACAAAAGGACCTCCATCCTTCCATCACCCAGCTGGAGGGGGGGGAGGGGAAGTAGGGCCCCACTGAACAGCTGTCTTAGATCCAGAGCACCCACGTTTCAAATTGATCCCTAGTTTCCTGAAATCCTGGCTCGAGAGTTGTTTGGGAGGCTTTGGTGGGGCTTTAAATACAAGTACATTAACTCCTCTATTTTAACTCCCTCATCATGAGTAATGGCAGCTCAGAAATGCCCTCTATAATGTCACGTCACAAAAGGCTCGGAAAATTATCCCTTACCCTTATTGTCTGCCTGTTTTCTTTGATTCCTTCTCTACTCACCACGTTCCCTGGCAGCCATGAATGAAATGTAACATGCTACATGACTGACATCCATTAAAGCTTCTCGACAAGCCTTGGACCAGGTTTTGAAAGGCCCTTGGAAGAAAAAGGATTGTGTGCTCTTTGAATCTTGGTCTGCTGAACGGTTGCCAAGTGAGGGCTGCTCCATTCAAAAGGCTGAGTGAATAAATGAGAATAACATCCTTGGGGACCCGCAGGATCAGCTTACTCTGAAAATGCTCAGCTCCACAAAAGGTCAGAGTCACAAGGTAAATGAAAATGGCTACGAGGGGACTTTGATGGCCGAAACGCGGTAACAGTAGAGGACTTGAAAGAAAACTTTATGTAAAAAAAGAAAAAAAGGAGGAAAAAGAAAGAAGCAGGGGTGGGGGAACATCAGAACTGCAAAAGTCAATTGATAAGAACAAAACACTTCGACAGTGAAATCCCTGAATTTTTGTTTGTAAATTATACACAGGCGGCATATAAACAAGTTTATGTGCTTATGAAAATGTATAAGCTCTTCCTCTACCCACATCTGTAAACATCACGGATTAATTTTATTTCACACATTAATTAAAACTGGGTCAAGTCTGTAAGCTCTCTGTCTTGGTGGGATATAACATAAGTAATCTAATTTCATCTTCGTTGCAAGTTGATAAAGTCTAGTGAGCCATCAAACATGTCATTTCTTAGGTCACACATTGTTTTTTTGTTTGTTTTGTTTGTCTACACGTGATTTCTCAATTAGAATGATTTCTATTACCACTTTAATGGAGGTGCATTAGAAGTTTCTAGACAAAAAAAGTCAGAAAACCAGAGGAACTTGGTTTTGTTTCCACAGAGACCCTGCATGATACCTGCCACAGGGTCACTCCTGGGAAGGCTCTCTGTCTCCTGACTTTTTCAGATCGTTTTTGGATATATACACAGAGGAAGCATTTCTTTATGCTAAAATTAGTTAGATCAGACTGCCTCCCGCGAAGATTTAAATGGAGTTCCTGTCCCTCCTTTGATTCAGCAAATGACAGCGACAGTGGGGGCTGTGGCTCAATTGGATGAAAACCTGTGGCAAAGCACGGCTTTGCCCCTGTGGGTATGGTTTCCAATGGCGGTGATATGTTATCATATAAATTCCATCGCAGAGGTTATAGTGGATTCAACGGTGCCCCCACCTCCAAGAAGATCTGTCTACTCAGAATCTTTGAATCTGAAGTTAGTTGGAAAAAAGGTCTTTGCAGAAGTAATGAAGTCAAAGAATTCAAGAGGAGGTCATCATGCATTAGGGTGTGTTCTAAATCCAGTGACAAGTGTCCTTAGAAGAGAAGAGAAGGGAGAAGGAAACGTGAAGACGGGAGCAGAGATTGGAGTAATGTGTCTACAAGCCAAGGAATACCACGAGTTACCAGCAGCCACCAGAAGCTAAGAGGGAGACATAGAACCGGTTCTCCTGAGGAACCTTGGAAGGAGTGACCCCACTGACACCTTGATTTTGGACTTCTAGCCTCTAGAACTGTGAGAGGAAAAAATTCTGTTGTTTTAAGCCACCAACTTTGTGGTAGTTTGTTAGATCAGCTCCGGGAAACTAACAGATGGCCAGGGCCACATGTGCTATTGTAATGGCAAGACCATCCAGCTCGGGCTTGATGATCTTTGGTAAGAAGAAAATCAGCAACTCCTGAGGCCGCCCACGGAGTCATGGGGTCACAGTGGTGATAGAGGTACCCTCTGCCCAAGCTCCTCCCTTTGATCGTTTTGCCATGACAAAGCTCCCTGGTTTTCAATAACGAAACACGCGCATCTCCTCAATACATTGTTTAGATAATGCTTGTAAAGAAAAAAATTGTTTCCCCAAACTCATCCGTATGTGGGAAAAGACTCCTATTATATTCTAAACACAGTCCACATCATCAGAGTTAAGGCTGCTGGTGTAAAGGAAGGCCATGCTACTTCACAAAGCTACTCTGTGTCAACAGCAAAATTAACTGTTCAGTAACGAGGAATCGATGTTTTCAGCATTTTAGAGTCTCACTGACTAGTGTGTTACACTTAGGAATCATTGTATTTTAATAAATTGGTTGGTATTTGGGGGTTATTCTATAGCACAGGTTTTGTTTTTTTTCAATTTAAAATAATGCAAAATTGGCTTTCAGTTCATGTTTACTTTCAAAATGTCTGATAATCAAAGATGGACACCATGTTGTGTATGAGAGGTCGGCACTTGCTTTTGTGTATGTATGTATCTTAAAGGGGCACGATTGTATTTTAGAGAAAATCTTTTGTTAAAAGATGCAACTTAGTATCTTCACCTAATTACCTAAATTAGAAACTTTTGGGAGGGGCCAATTTAATATAGATTTAGAATCTTTCAGTGTTTTCAAGTTCTGGTAGATTCTTCTTCTTTTTTTTTTTTTTTTTTTTTTTTAAAAAAAAAATTTATTTATTTTGAGAGAGACAGGTGGGGAAAGTTCAGAGAGAGAGAGGGAGAGAGAGAGAATCCCAAGCAGGCTTCATGCTGCCAGCACAGAGCGGGGCACGGGGCTTGAAGTCATGAAACCATGAGATCATGACCTGAGCTGGACCCAAGAATCAGACGCTCAACCAACTGAGCCACCCAAGAGCCCCTCAGGTTCTACTAGCTTCTTCTTAAGTTTTCATTTATGGTACTAGCTAAAAGAAACTTCTGAATGAAGATCATTTATTTAAAACAGACTGTTTTCAGGACATAAAAATGTTAAAAGAATGCATATTAAGCTTGAGTTTTTAGGAATTAGATTGATAGAACAAAATGCTTCCTATTTGTTATAAATCTTTACATTTAACATTTACGTTAAACATATACATTAACATTTATATATAAACAGCATTTGAGGAAGAGTGTTAAGTATGCCCAATTATCAACAAAAAGTTTCTAGGTGTCAGTGGCCTGAAAAAGTTCACCTGTTTTTCTGCTTCAGCAAAATATTGGAAAAAGTGGTTGCAAGTATAAATTAATAGGGCAGGAGTTGTAACTAGCAGTTAATATGTAAATGTCCATTTGACTGTTTAAAATCTGTATGTGGAAGGAATCCTAGTTCCAAAAACAAACAAAAAACCCCACAAAACATATATTATAAACATACAACATATACCGGATACATCACAATTATATGTTCTAAAAATCCTATCTTTTTTTTTTTTTTTTTTGAATGCTAAGTAAGACTGACACATGGAATTCATTACATTCGAGCTAATGGTTTCAGTCAAATTTATAACAGAGCTGAGTAGGCACCAAGCATTTCTGGGCCTGTGTCTCCAGAGACAGGGTACCCAGAGACACAAGCATTCCCACACAGAGGACATTCAGTGCCCAGACTACTGAAGGTTAATTCCTCTGCCTGCACCCACATTTTTTATTCCCACGAATAAAACAAGTTGTTTTGTTTTAAAAACAAACGTAGCCTCTATGAAAGGCCGAAATAAAGGATTGGCGGGATAAATGATACTGTAGGATAAATGGTGTTGAATTTTTCTACATTAGCACCACAATAAATTCATAGTAGAGTCTGATAAAATGGGAGAACACTAGATATCCTTATTGTGGCATTGGGTTTTAAAACAGTTTATACATGGAGGAAATGAAGAACGATTTATTGACACTGAGAGTGCAAATTTGTGTTCACTCTTGTTTTCATGCATTCAGATGTGATTTAAAGTTGGCGTTTAGCTAGATAGCCTTTAAATTCTAATTTTTATTTGGAGTATTTTGTTCATTATTCTGCACTGTTGAACATATTTTGGTAACTTCAGTAAACAAAACTTATGTTTTCTTTGGGATGCGGAGATTGGTGAAAAGAAGAACTCTGTGTGAGTGTTTTTTAAAGTGAATTTATTTTTGCATGGATGCTTTGAAGAGAATCAGAGCCTGTGAAACTTAACTATAAGCTGTGGATTCTGCTGAAGTGTAAAGGTTGGGGGGGGGGGGGCGGGTGGATTCTTTGTCTGTATGAGCACTTTTGGCCTGCAGGGGGCAGCCAAACACAGCGAAGCTAAAGGAACCGGCATGCACCGCCCTGTTTTTCATGCTACCTGAGTAACCCTAGTCCAGAAAAACGCACCAAAAGCCAAAGTAAGCACTCCTTCCCCATCTGTCACTGCGTGGAAGAGAGCTGAGGCAGCCATATTTAATCAACACTGAAGTCTCCCCCTGGGTGATGTTCGTGCCCTTCTGTAATATTTTATTCTAAGCCATTTCCCAGACAGCATTATTGATTCGTGTCATTATTCTCCCCCCAAGCTCCGGGAGCTTGTGCAATGTGACACCAACTGCAGCTCTCTTCCTGAACATAACCTCAGAACCGAAAAGTAAGGTGACTGCCTGCCACATTCAGACTTACCCAGATGGCATATTATGGGGTGTACTGTAGGCATTTTAAAGTCTCACAATCTGACATCCGTTGGTTATAATGCATTTGCAAGAAAAGAAAGTTACCAAATAATAATAATAGTAATAATAAAGAAAAAAGAAAAAAAAAAGAAAGAGAAAAAAAAGGAAAGAAAGAAATGGGGTTTGGCATTTGTTTCTTAGTTCTGCTTTTTTACTTCTTAACTAGCAGATTTATGCTCACAGTGAGAAAATACTGTTCTTTAGGTATTTTGTGTGGGTGGTTTGGATGAGGAACGGGATCCCCTCCCCTGGAAGACTCATTAAAAACAATAATACATTTGATATTTATTTTGACTAGGGTTCTGAAATTCTTTGCTTTCCCTTCTCTCAGAGGTAAAGGAGGACAGTAAACAGTTTCTTTTTTCTTAAGGACAGATACTAAATTGTAAGAGGAGGCCCTGTATGTTGAGTGGGTGAGTGAGGGAAGGAAGGAAGGAAGGAAGGGAGGGAGGAAGGAGGGAAGGAAGGAAGAAAAGGAGGTAGGAAGGGAAGGAAGGAAGGAGGGAGGGAAGGAAGGGAGGAAGGAAGGGAGGGAAGGAAGAAAGGAAGGAAGGATCGATGGGAGGAAGGGAGGCAGGGTAGGAATTTTCATTATTCCCAGAGGTCTTCTTACTCTCAGGAAATGGCCCATTAATCAGTTTTCTCAAAGCCATTTCAAGTTTGAGTCCATAAGCATCCTGAAAGGTGTGCATGCTGTTATTTACCTTGTAGACACCGTATTCTGAAGAGTAACAAGTGCTCTCCATATCATCCCTCAGCCATACCCTCACGCACATATACTTGCATGAAGGTCTATAATATACATCCTACGTGTTTGCAGTTGTAGCACCAACTTTTTGTTTTGTCTTGAGTCCAGTGGAGTCATGAAAGTTGAAACGCCCACTCTTTCCTCCTCCATCAGCAAAGGTTTTCTAATTATTGTATCAAGGGCTGCCCCTGTAGTACTAAACCTGCACGGCCAGTGCTTCAGGAATCTTCTTGTCTAGATCAGTTTACATTTCCTATTGACATGTCTCACTGCACACTAATTATTATCAATTTAGAGTTATCAAGATTGTTGATCAATTGTTGATTGTTGATCAATTGTTATCAATCAAGATGACAATAATCACAATACTACCTCTTATTGAACATCTTCTATGCTTCAGACACTGCATTAAGCAATTTATTTACATTAACATCTGACCTTCATGAAAGCGATAAGAAGTAGGTATTACATCCAGTTTGTATGTGCTTAAACTGTAGCTCAGAGAGATTAAATAATGGTTATTGTTTTAATTACACCACTCAAGTTACTTCAAGGAAGGTAGTTGTTTTCTAAAGAATAACAAAGCCTGGATAATTCTAAGAAAAAATTAATGTAAGACACTTGCCTCAGTAGATATGAGACATAATCATTAAAAGTAACTTATTTTGGGAGTACCTGGGTGGCTCGGTCGGTTAAGCAACTGACTCCTGATTTCTGCTCAGGTCATGATCTCTCGGTTCATGAGTTCGAGCCCTGTGTCAGGCTTGGTGCTGTCTGTACCTGGGATTCGCTGTCTCTCTCCCTCTCTCTCTGCCTCTCCCCCGCTTGTACAGGTGCGCTCTCCCTCTCTCTCAAAATAAAAATAAATAAACTTTTTTTTTTTAAAGGGTAACTTACTTTTACAGGAATGATAGGACTGAAAAGAAAATCTAGTAATAAGCCCAAGTCCAGCTAGGAACTAATTTTACTGAGATTTTCATAATGCCAGATGCCTGGCTAAGTGGTCTGCCTACTTTTTATGACTTAATCTTTATGTGGTTTTAGGAGGCATTATTGTCTCCACACTTTAGAAAAAGAAACTGAGGCTTAGACAGATTTAGTAACTTGTCCAGAGTGACAGTCAGTGTGAGCACTGAGTCTTTCTAATTCTAGCATTAAACTGCTTTACCACTATGTCCACAGGCTTTCTAGTATATCATGGTGTTTAGTACATGATAAAAGTAGCATTTTGAATCAGCCAGTGGAAAAACAATATATTATTAAGTAAATGGTGCTGAGGATGACTCTACAGATTGAGGCAAAAAATTAAACCAAATATTTTCTTTAATCATACCAAAATAAGTTCCAGATGGATCAAATGTATAAATATAAATAATGAATCCATAAACAGCCTTAAAAACTTAGAATGAATATTTTTTTATATTCTTGGGAAGGCCATTCTAAGTATGATAAAAAAAACCAGGAATCATGAAGTACAAGGGTGGTAACTTTGACTATAAAATGTTTTAAACTCTTGACCGCAAAAGATATTTTAAACAATTTAAAAGGCAAATAACATACTAGGGTAATGTTCATAATATATACAGTAGACAATATATTAATGATCTTGATGTATAAAGAACTCTTTAAGTCAACAAAAGAAAATCAACATCTTGACAGCAAAATGGGCAAAGTTTATGAATAGGTGCTTATAAGAAAAATACAAGTAGTCAAAAAACATTAGTAATAATCAAAGGAAAGCAAATTAAAACAGGAATGAGATAGGATTTTTCATCAGTTTGGAAACGATCAATACTGTGTGTTAACAGTGGCTTAGAAAAAATGGGCATCTTATGAAATTAAAATTGCCAGTATTATTACTGAATCAAAAAGAAAAAGTATACCATTTGTCCTAATAATTCTACTTCAAAAATCTTAAGTTGAGAAAATAATTAGATAGTTAAGTAAAAATACGTGTACAATATTTAGATTGTTGAAGTAGATTTATTGCTGCATTACTTATTACAGAGTAAAACTGGAAACAATATAAATGTCTATTATGAAGGCATTTCTGTTAGACATTATAGTATATGGATACAATGGAATACTATGAGCCATTAGAAGTAATGCTACAAAGCTATATTTATGAGCATGGAAATGTGTTCATGACATTTAACTTAAAAAATGCAAGCTCCAAACCAGCCATGACAAATCATACGTGAATTCTAGTATATATCTAAAGAGACGTCTAATGGCTATTAGAGGTTTTTTAAAAAAAAAATCCTTATTACATTAAATATTTTGTTTGTTTCACAATGTCTTATGCTTACTTACCAGGAAAGCAGCAAAACTATTTTCCTTTTGGGAAACTGTTGAAAGAATATATGTGGACTGGAACTGAATGAAGCAGAAATGGAAAGGAGACAATTCTGAGACTTTCTCCTCAGGCTTCCTGGGGATTCACAGCCCCGTTGGAGCATCTATCCTCCTGCTGGGTAACGAGTCTGTTCTTTTTTTAATACTAACATGTTCTGCTCTGCCATTACTTTGCTGGCTTATGGCTTTAGCTAGTCATGGCTCTTACTGTCCGGGTGTCATTTCTGCATTTTTGTTAACTGGCTATACTGCTTTCTGGATATTTCTTACTTAAAATCACGGAGGAGAAAAGGAATTTGACTGATTAAACGAACTATCTTTTCTTTCCTTCCATCTAGACCATGTCAGATATTATTGGCGGGTTGTGGTTTGGCTATCCTTGGGTCAGGTGATTTCTTAATAGAATTACTGGGGCTGGGGCGTCTGGGTGGCTCAGTCTGTTAAGTGTACGACTTTGGCTCAGGTCATGATCTCTCAGTTCATGGGTTTGAGCCCTGCATGGGTCTCTGTGCTGACAGCTTGGAACCTGGAGCCTGCTTCGGATTCTGTGCCCCGCCTCTCTCCTTCTGCCCCTCCCCCACTCATGTTCTGTCTCTCTCTCTCTCTCTCTCAAAAATAAATATTTAAAAATATGAAAAAAAAAAGAATTACTGGGGTTGATTAGAGTATCTCGTGATATCCAAGCCACCGGGCCCAGACACTCAAATAGCCGTTGGAAGCAAGGCCATTTCCTTTACAAGGGCATTTTGGTAGGCAGGCAGGGATTAGCTACTTGGCAATGAAATCTATCATCCAACTTATTTCTTATGATGATTCATTTAACAATTTAAAGAGCTGGCGTGGAAAAACATATCTGAATTTCCTCTATGTAACTGGGTTACCTTGAAAAT